>NC_069363.1:12500000-13125000 GCF_021730395.1 Mercenaria mercenaria
TATTATAAAACTTTATTAATCATCATCCTGCTTTTTTATGTTTTGGTCTGCCGACTTATTATAATTTATTTATGTTTTTCGATATTTTGTAGACGGTGATATATAGACAGAATGATATTATGATGGACAGGCAGCCTCATGCAAATTTAGAAGAAAGCTTACCGTTTTCTCTCCTTTACTGGAAGAGCAACAAATCCACCACGATCCCAAATACAGTCAAATTTACCACACAACTTGCTGTAAAAGGTAAGGACATTTATATGGTCATAAGGTGCCATCCTTTAATTATAATAACATATCGCGTAACATCATGCCGAAAAGAGGAAGTTAACATAATTATGAATTTGAGTACGGGACTACCGCGAACGTGATTAAAATTGACAAAAACGTGTAATTCGTTTTTCTATGATTTTATTATCATTAACGATCTTTTCTAAAAAACGTTTTTCCTATTAATCATCGGATTGAGCGCTTGGCATATTAATTTCGTATATGATTTCCGTTCAGTGTCATCAGCATCATTTCGAAATAACATTATTTTTTCTTTTGCCCGAATGCATACGAGCTTGTCAGTTATATTCACCAGATAAAGATACATAAAATTAAGATTCTAAATTTGATTAAAATATTGATAAAAACGTTCATCCATAGTGCATCGTAAATTACCCCGTCTGTACCACTGATCATAATTATAAACCAGGAGACATTAAATAATGCATGAAGCCCGACGATAAATACTGCAAAAACATTTTAAGCATGTTCATAGTTACAAATGAGCAGTTTTAAATGTGATACCTTGACAGATCAAAACAGTCACATCTGTATATTTTAATCGACTTTCCATCAGTTGCCTGAAAGCAAAAGCATAATTATGTTGGAATGAGTTAACGTTTAAATGAAGCAGGTAAAATCCACGACTTTGTTCATTTGTAACATATTGAAGTTGCGTTTAATCTCGCTCGTCTTTTGCTGTTACCAAAATTTTCTTAACGTTATAAAAGACTGTCCGGATTTTTATCAGCAAATAACATCCTAACTATCATCATAAATGAAAAGAATATATCATCAAAATTTTGTTATTACTATTTTAAGAAAGTATATCATTTTTCGGAAAAATTTTGTTAATCACTGGATTTTTTCAGGAAAAAAATGTCCTTTTTCAGTGGTGAAAGGGGCATCACCCCCTGTCACTGCACATATAAAGACATAACATTAATTTGAATATATCAAAATTCTATAACTGTGTTCTCCCAAGCTTGAAATATTGTAAATAATACTTATTTTGTCAAAAAAAATGGAGCAAAGACTGTAGTACTCTAGCAAAATATAATGGTCTATGCGACCTTAAAATACGTTCCTAAAATCTTCCATGGTAGTAAAAGACAAATAATCTTAATGCAAGTACAAGAATATAAGGAGGAAGGAACTGCAACACTATAGCTTTGATACGATTTATTTAACTTAAATGAAATTTGTTTGTGATTACCTTGTATAATACTCCTTCAATTCCATTAAGTTTTTCTGTTGTATAAGGTATTTTGTTTTCCTCGTAGAATTGTTTACAGGCTGCGTCGACACATTCATTTCCAACCACATCATGTCCCTGCTCTATCAACCTTTATATCAGGAAATAATGGTTTGTTTACACTTCATATATTTGAAAAACGTGTTTATAGTTTTAACGACATCGTGAATTAAGTGTTTAGCTATATAAGGAAGTCTGTGTTCCTCGAAGAAATGCTTACGCGGAGTCAAATAGTCAGTTCCAAAAACGTTTAATCCAGAAGTATTGAAGCCATTTTTTGTTTTAGTAGGATAAGAAATTCTATGATACTCTTGAAGAACTGCGTACACTTGAACAAGATATTGTAAACCACTTTTAGATATTAAAGATATTATTTCTACCTCATATACTAATTCTAAGTATAGAATATTGACCAAAAAAAAAAAAATAATAGCTTCTCTGTCACTAACATATAGTAAGAACACAAGAGAGAAGATAGTCTTTTGTAAAAACTGCTGTATCCCATATGTGATCTCTTTAGACCGTTATGTAGACAACATTAGACGTTAAGACATATTGTTTCTGACAACCTTTAGTAATTAAGTATCCTTTTCATCTTGAGGAAATCATAGACTTTAGCAATTTATTTTGCAAGATCCAACATGTTACAAAGTCTTATTTTATTCAATAATTATAATCCAACTTGCAGATAAAGTTTCTAGAGTCAATGGATCTGAATCTGCCTAATATAAAAACAATTTTGTACCATGTTGCTAGTACAAACTACGATTCTTCTGAAAGTGTTCTTAAAAGTGGGATAACCTCTATATTGGATATTTCCAAACAAAGTGGAAATTCTTTGAGGTTGAATTTTCCATTTCAAAAGTGAGAATTCTGAGGGGTGTGAATTTTTTACAAACTGCAGTTTCTATCTTACATATTATAGATCTTTTGCTTCGAAGGGTTTCATCAATTTCCATCTTACAGTTTCAGAGGGTATGTCATTTAAAGAAGTGTGTACAGAAGGACGGACGATGGATGGTGAGTGGAAACAATAGCTCTTTGCAGTTTTCATGCTAGAGTAAAACAACATAATTTGTTAATGAGTAGACTTATCAAAACAAAAATATAGTTTGTTCAGGAATGTGCATTTTTACTCAGGAAAACCAAAGTGAAAAGTAGAAAATGTAAACATGGTAATATTGATATAATTATGTTATTATGTTCAGTCTGAGTAATAAAATGACGTTGCTTTTACTTAACGTGAACTATAATTGTAAACACTTATTGTCATTCAGTTTCAAAAGATTGTATTTTAAGAAAATGTTATTAATATAATCACCACGCCCTTGCTTAATATTCGCATGATTGTATTTAAAATAGCACTTTTTGTGTTTACAGTCTATCAAATCCGTTTTGGTGTAGGTATATCAAATAGACACGAAACTTCTATTTTGTCTGTTGTTATACAATTTTTATGACCCCAACAGCCACACAAATGTTCACAAATAAGGTAAAATAGCAGATAAAGGAAATGCAAAAACTGCCACAAAGATACCAAAATAAAACACCTGTAAAATTAATGATGGGATTAATACAAAAAGAAGACCTCTACCGTGTCTGTTAGCGCATCAGTACAATGCATTCACCGTGGGGTGAAGTTATGATGTGATATTAATGACGTAAAAGTATTTGAAATAAATAATTAGATAGGATACCCTGTAGTCATCATGACAAACTATTTTTGCAAATATCTTTGATGGTTTTAAAACGTTTTTCACCCTCATCGTATTTACTTTCGTCATTTTGGGCCAAGTACAGCTACCCCCTGTAAAGCTGCTACTGTTGTTAGTCTATGCACTTGAATACAGTCGAGAAATGAACACAAGTGATTAAAACATAAAAATAAACAAGGATATGCTCTCTTCAAATATTTGAAGGCTGAAATGACATTAAATCTTTCCACGGAATGTATGATCAATCTGACACCGTCCTCTAAAGAAAATCACGAAAATGTGCAAAATTGTTTATTAACGTATTAACTTTTAATACCGTCAATATATAAACTTATTTACACGCTGTAAAAAGATTAAGTTAAAACTTATCGCCATCACATAAAAGGACAAAAAAGAGTTTATGAGAAAATAAATTTTAGATGTAAAAACTTAAATACAGCATGATGTTTGCGATTTTCTCTTCCTTGCTATCTTTGATGACAAAATAAAATCTTTGGAGCTATTAAACTTTAGAGAACGAAGGATTATCGAATCCGCTCGAAACTTCTTCAATGTTCGTATACATGTAATAAATACAAACTCCATTTCATGTATTTTTCTGGCCTTTATACATTAACGTTCTATGTGTACTAAGTAAGTCAACTCGTAACTATTAAACGCTACACAGGCTTATACACTTTGTGTCTTTTTTGTTTTGTTTTTTCATTTGAGTTAATTGGTACTGTAGAAAAAGACATTTCATGAATAACCAGGAGCATCGTTCAATAAAAATGTGACAAGCTGCATTTTAAACAGTTCTGGCGTAGAGTGGACAGCGCAAGGATTCTCTTTTACCAGCTGGACGATGCACTTTTATATCGCAACGGACATTCCTATAGAAAGTTTTTGATACCGTGTAGAAGTTATTCTTGATTGCGATACTCGTATAAATGCACGCGTCAGGTGGAAGTATGCTTATCTTATATAAATGGTTGTCAACAAATAGAAATATGTCCCTTATTTTTCATTATGCTGTCCTTTGGTTATCATCCCCTTTTTTGCTAAATCTAAATTTACAATCATATGTCCAGTTCAAGTTTGCTTGTAAATGCATTATAATTTACATGCAGAGTATTTCAAATTAATATCCCTGATCTATGTCAGTCTTACCAATTCAGATCCAACGATTTTCCACAAAGTGGAACAAATACTGTTTGTCGATTCTTCCCCAATGTCAATTTTTGTATGTGTTTTTTGAGCATTCTGAAATATATGTAAGGAATTATCAATATAACAGAACAGAACAGTACAGAACAAAATTTATTGAATTAAGCATACAAGCTCATCATCATAACATCAATATAACTATTATCAAGAAATTATTACATGTAGCAAGAAAACTGGATGTCAGTGTTTATATCTGATGACACATGTTGATTTCAACTTGTACATACAAAAGTATTTATGATACTTTATTTTTATTTGATCTAGTTATCTCAACAGGCAGAAACGCTACACACACATAAACGGTATGCTGAGGAGAAGAAAATTTACCTAAATTAACTAATTAACAATACATTAAATAATCAGCTGATTAACATTAGTTTGTTTATTTCTAATAAATAATTAAGTAAAAATGCAAAGCAGCTGACTTCACATGTTGCGTTTAATTCTACTTTCTTAACAATATTTAGTTGACAATCTAGTTTGACTGACAGTCAAGCAACAAGAAAAATATGGAAACTAAGAAAAACGTGGTTAATCATTTATTCTCGCGTTGCTCTAGAATATCATTTGAAATCTATTTGATTTATGTATTGAATCAAAATCAAAATCAAAATCATAAACTGTGCCACGGAAAGCCATAAAGGTTGATAACACATTTGAGCTGCGCCATGAGAAAATCAACATAGTGGCTTTGCGACCAGCATGGATCCAGACCAGCCTGTTCAGTCTGGTCAGGGTCCATGCTGTTCGCTTTCAAAGCCTACTGCAATTAGAGAAACCGTTAGCGAGCAGCATGGATCCTGAATCCATGCTGGTCGCAAAGCCACTATGTTGGTTTTCTCATGGCGCGGCTGATTTAACCTAAGAGTATATTTATGAAAAGGAATAATGTAGTTATAAGAGGTCATTGGTCGGCTGTTCATATCGCACAAACTAATAACACTTTCACGTTCACAATATAAATATAGAATGACCCGGGTAAGGCTAGATGTAAAACCATTTGTGTCTATCACCATCATTCGTATACACAGGTAAGATTGTCACTGTTTCATTTTGGGACACTCGAAATCAGCATTATCACAAGAAACTAGTAATTTAAATACGGATGACCTTTTTGCGTATGAAACTTTGTTTGTTGCAGCGACGAACAACCTTGTCTAATCCAGTAAGCCGTTCAAAACTATTGTCGATCCGAAGACAACCTACGGGAAGCTATTCTACGTACGGATTAGTAACACGCGAAACATTTTGATGAGTTACGAATGAGCACTTACGGGTGGACAACTGGCATGTGAAATTTTGTTTGATCTAGTGACCAGCGATAGTCCCAGTCGTCTACAGTCATGTTACTGACATCAGTGTAGTCTCCAAACTGGTTCAGCTTCCGCTTTCCATCCATGATTACTGCGAAATAAGGAAATACTTTATAAAAATTCTACATCCCAAGATAGTTTCGAAGAGATCTTGCAGGCGGTATTTCAAGAAAGAAGCAAACAAATCTATCTGGTCTATCATTTGTCATTTGCATAGTATGTTCCTGTATCAAGTTACAAACCTTGCTCACGTGTAAGCAAAAAAGTATTCTAATTGTATAAGCCACAGAGATAAGTTAAATCATGCGTCTTCGTGTTTGTATTGTTATTTTTAGCTCGACTATTCATAGAATAGTAGAGCTATTGGACTCGCCCATGCGTCGGCGTCCGCGTCCCGATTTGGTTAAGTTTTTGTATGTAAGCTGGTATCTCAGCAACCACTTGTGGGAATAGATTGAAACTTCACACACTTATTCACTGTGATAAACTGACTTACATTGCACAGGTTCCATAACTCTATTTAGCTTTTTTACAAAATTATGCCCCTTTTTTGACTTAGAAATTTTTGGTTAAGGTTTTGTATGTAAGCTGGTATCTCAGTAACCACTTGTGGGAATGGATTGAAACTTCACACACTTATTCACTGTGATAAACTGTCTTACACTGCACAGGTTCCATAACTCTATTTTGCTTTTTTACAAAATTATGCCCCTTTTTCGACTAAGAATTTTTTGGTTAAGGTTTTGTATGTAAGCTGGTATCTCAGTACTCACTAATTGGAATGGATTGAAACTTCACACACTTGTTCACTGTCATGATCTGACATACACAAAGCAGGTTCCATAACTCTATTTTGCTTTTTTTCAAAATTATGCCCCTTTTTCGACTTAGAATTTTTTGGTTAAGGTTTTGTATGTAAGCTGGTATCTCAGTATCCACTAACGGGAAAGGATTGAAACTTCACACACTTGTTCACTGTCATGATATGACATGCAGTGCAAAGGGTCAATAACTCATCTTTGCAATTTACAAAAGTATGCCCCTTTTTAAACTTAGGAGTTTTGGGTTAAATTCTTATATGTAAGCTGGTATCTCAGTACCCACTAATGGGAATGGATTGAAACTTCACACACTTGTCCACTGTCATGAGCTGATAAGCACTATGCAGGTTCCATAACCCTATTTTACTTTTTTACTAAATTATGCCCCTTTTTCGACTTTCTTATTCATTCAAGCGACAAGGCTGTTAAATAGTCGAGCGTTGCTGTCCTCCGACAGCTCTTGTTGTTCAAATCGTCACGTGTTCGTGACAATGACCTTTGCAGTAAATCCTGCAAAATTCCACGAAAGCCTTTGGCAGCATAAAACCAAAAACAAGGAAAAAAACAAGAGCTGTCACAGGAGACAGCGCGCTCGGCTATTTCGATGCTGGATAGTGAAACTGGGCACATCTGAGGAAACTAGAGCCGTCACTGGAGTGTTTAATGACTCCAATTGTGGATGAAGATATTGCACAATAGCCTGAGTCTATGTCAAAAATATCAACTTAAAGTAAAATGTATCAAAACACTATATAAGTATATCCTAAGCAAAAAGGGGCATAATTCATTAAATACTGGTGCCAGAGTTGTGCAGCTTGTGTCATATAGTGTGGGTGATGATGTTGAACAACTATTTTAAGTTTGAATCAAATCCATTCAGTAATAACAGACAGAGTGAAAGTGCATCAAAACTTTAACCTAAAATTCTAAGTAAAAAGGGGGAATAATTAATAAAAAATTGGTGCCAGAGTTATGCACCTTGCGTCATAGGGTGTGGGTGATGATGCTGAAGAACTATTTTAAGTCTGAATCAGATCCATTCAGTAATAACAGAGATAGAGTGAAAGTGCATAAAACTTTAACCTGAAATTCTAAGTAAAAAGGGGAATAATTCATGAAAATTTGTGCCAGAGTTATGCATCTTGTGTCATATGATGTGGGTGATAATGCTGAACAACTATTTTAAGTTTGAATCAAATCCATTCAGTAATAACAGAGGTAGAGTGAAAGTGCACCAAAACTTTAACCTGAAATTCTAAGTAAAAAGGGGGAATAATTCATGAAAGAATGGTGCCAGAGTTATGCATCTTGTGTCATATGATGTGGGTGATGATGCTGAACAACTATTTTAAGTTTGAATCAAATCCATTCAGTAATAACAGAGGTAGAGTGGAAGTGCACCAAAACTTTAACCTGAAATTCTAAGTAAAAAGGGGAAATAATTCATGAAAAAATGGTGCCAGAGTTATGCACCTTGTGTCATATGATGTGGGTGATGATGTTGAACAACTATTTTAAGTTTGAATAAAATCCGTTGAGTCATAACAGAGGTAGAGTGAAAG
Source organism: Mercenaria mercenaria (assembly GCF_021730395.1). Classification (NCBI taxonomy): domain Eukaryota; kingdom Metazoa; phylum Mollusca; class Bivalvia; order Venerida; family Veneridae; genus Mercenaria; species Mercenaria mercenaria. The sequence continues at coordinate 12,508,143 of NC_069363.1, forward strand.
TGCATCAAAACTTTAACCTGAAAATCTAAGTGAAAAGGGGGGATAATTCATGAAATATTGGTGCCAGAGTTATGGCCCTTATGTCAGATGATGTGGATGATGATGAGGAATAAGTATTTCAAGTTTGAATCAAATCCATCAAGTAATTACAGAGATATGTTGAAAAAAGAGAAAGTGCACCAAAACTTTAACCAAGGTGGGGACGCGGAAAGACGCCGACGCCGACGCCGGGGCGAGTAGGATAGCTCTCCTTATACTTCGTATAGTCGAGCTAAAAAGAAAACGAATCGGTTTGACTGAACCTGCTCAGGCCTCCAGCACAGGCGGCTTTAGTGGCATTGTATCTAACGTATTCATGATATCAAAGGTCAACAACTTTGAGTCCTAATGATAAGAAATTGGTTGGATCTTTATTCAAGTTGGCAAAAAGGAAAAAAACTTAAATCCTAAATGGCTGTAGGCACGGCTTTTTCACTAGTCTAGTTTAAACCTTATTCTGAAAAACTGGGCGCTCTTCTGTTAGATTTCTTTAGTATAAATTAAACAATCTGCTTAAAACTGCAAAATAATATTTAAATAATCTAATAATCTGATTATCTAATCCTGTTCTGGTTTTGGTTCATGCTGCAGGCTCCGGAACTGCGACTACTACTTTTACTGAACCTTAATTTCAACCCTCATCATTTTCGTTAACTGAAGTAAAAGGCTGTTTCTGTATACATATAATAAATATGAATTATTACGAAAGGTATCATAAACGTTTTGTCGAGTCATAATGACATGACAGATTTTTTTTCCCAATTTTTTAAAGTGTCCTCTAAAGTAGGAAATAGACTTGTTTTACCGATCGATTTCTACTTCACTGACATAACTGAAAAGTTTTAATATATTTGGTATTCAATCATATTTTTATATTTTAAATAACGCGACGCTTCCTTATTTAGTGACCTTTTCCATCGTCAGACTAGTATAAATAATTATGATTAATAGTTTAACATAAGAAACATCGGATTTATAAAATCTCGCTGTATGAACTTACTGAATCGGAACTGACTGAAGGTCGGCTAAGCCTATTTAAGTTAGAAGATCGCTTTCTTCTACTTCCCTATTTATAAACTTAGGCCTCAAACACAACATAATTCACCAACAAATCAGAGAATTTTATAAATCTTAAAGTATTATTTCCAAGTTTTAAACATTACTAACAAACTAAATCTCTAATATATTATCGCTGTGTTTTTTTTTCAACTGGTCAATTATCTCTGTAAACCATGATATGTGGTATGAAGCCTGATTTGTGATAAAAAGACTGATTTGTGGTCTGAAGCCAAATTTGTGTTCAAAAGCCTATTTGTGGTCTGAAGCCAAATTTGTGATAAAACGCCTGATTTGTGGTCTGAAGCCAAACTTTGTGTTCAAAAGCCTGATTTGTGGTCTGAAGCCGACTTTGTGGTCAAAAGCCTGATTTGTGGTCTAAAGCCTGATTTGTGTTTAAAAGTCTGATTTGTGGTCAAAAGTCTGATATGATTTGTGAACAATATCTCTTATTGTACACCAGGTATTATATTAAACTATGCATGCCTGTGAACGTATTTGTTAAGATCATTAGGAAGAAATGGTAGTGGTTTGTGTTTATTTTCTCATTTTGTGTGAACAGCTCATTCCGGAGGTCACGAGTTATAATCCAACTGTGCACCTTTCACGAAGCGGGCTGAAATCTAAAGCCTTTCTCACAATGAGGATGAACTTATAAAGCTTTAAAATATGTAGATAAATGATATAAAATGGCTAATATGGACTCAATACCTAAAACATGGTATCGTATATTTCTCCAGGTTATCGCCTATTTCTTTCACATCAAAAGTATAAATGTACTTATGTCGCATTCATACGTTTAAATGCCTGTTTAATTAATAACCGAAATTTAATATACAGGGTGGCTAACCCACATGACTTTTGGAAAACGTATACACGAAAAAAATCCGTTTCGATTCAGGTAACAATTTCTCTATATTTTCCTTATTACTTGAAGGATTTTCATAGAATATAGTGGCCAAAGACAGAACAAGAGCTGTCGGAGGACAGCAACGCTCGACTATTCAACAGCCTTGTCGATTGAATGAATACGAGTCGAAAAAGGGACATAATTTAGTAAAAAAGCAAAATAGGGTTATGGAACCTGCATAGTGCTTATCAGCTCAGGACAGTGGACAAGTGTGTGAAGTTTCAATCCATTCCCATTAGTGGGTACTAAGATACCAGCTTACATAATAGGAATTTAACAAAAAACTCCTAAGTCGAAAAAGGGGCATAATTTTGTAAAATGCGAAGTTGAGTTATTGACCCTTTGCATTGCATGTCATATCATGACAGTGAACAAGTGTGTGCAATTTCAATCCTTTCCTATTAATGGATACTGAGTAACCAGCTTACATACAAAAACTTAACCAAAAAATTCTATGTTGAAAAAGGGGCATCATTTTGAAAAAAAGCAAAATAAAGTCATGGGACCTGCTTTGTGCATGTCAGATCATGACAGTGAACAAGTATGTGAAGTTTCAATCCATTCCAATTAGTGAGTACTGAGATAGCAGCTTACATACAAAACCTTAACCAAAAAATTCTAAGTCGAAAAAGGGACATAATTTTGTAAAAAAGCAAAATAGAGTTATGGAACCTGTGCAATGTAAGTCAGTTTATCACAGTAAATAAGTTTGTGAAGTTTCAATCCATTCCCACAAGTGGTTACTGAGATACCAGCTTACATACAAAACCTTAACCAAAAATTTCTAAGTCGAAAAAGGGGCATAATTTTGTAAAAAGCATAATAGAGTTATGGAACCTGTGCAATGTAGGTCAGTTTATCACAGTGAATAAGTGTGTGAAGTTTCAATCCATTCCCACAAGTGGTTGCTGAGATACCAGCTTACATACAAAAACTTAACCAAATCGGGACGCGGACGCCAACGCGGACGCCGACGCGGACGCCGACGCATGGGCGAGTCCAATAGCTCTACTATTCTATGAATAGTCGAGCTAAAAACGAGTGTGTTTAGCCTCACAAAGTGTCTGCCATCAGTTCTCAGTACTTTTCTCAAGCACTTCACCCAACTGCCTTTCGTAGACTGTGTAGATAAAGTACACACTAAGTGTTTGAGAAAAGCACTGAGAACTGATTTTCTACTTATTCTGCACAGACAAACACTCATTTTGCTGTCTAAGACGCCCTCTATGTTATGAAAATCCGTGAAAAAAAACCTGATTAATCAAATGAAATTTTTAATATTGTTATCCTATCATTTAGAATGTAACCGAAATAATGAAAGTTATCAATTATACGACTAACTAACACGATATATTGCTTTATCGATGTTGACCTTATTATGATTTTTCAAATTTGCTTTGTCATGATGACAATGCCTTTATCTACTTTCACTTAGGAATGGTCAAACACTGAATTACAGATTTTGTATGTTTCATCATTTGACAAAAGTGGTCCGACATAAATTTTAAGTTGTGTTGTTCATATATTCAGAAAACTGTTTTCTGTTCCGTGTTTTTTCCCCTATTATTTACAATATGCAATAGAGCAAGCTGGAATATTTATGGCATAGCTTACCTACCTTTATTCTTCATATGCATATATTTTATTCCTCATCTTTCCTATATATTTCATTTTGTCTACCTTATTTTTTTATTCAAAAGATGATATCAAAGCGAACATAATAAAGCGCATCGTGTATATGGGTGACTGTTCAATGGTTTTGTAGAAAAGTACTGTATATGTACAAGACGCTAGAGGTTTGGAAGTACAGCCTGGTCTTTTAAGTATTAAATTGTTATAATAGATAACGTTGAAGGAAATGCGGACGAAAAATTGATACTTTCCCGGATAAGGCTATTTTCTTTTTTTCAAGATCGTCAAGGTTTGTGTTTAAACTATATTCCATGTACAGGCTAAATCAAACCGAGCCTGCAACACTTTCATTTATGTCGTGTTGGGTGGCCTGCGGTTTTCCACCTTTTCTATTTTATTATTACAGTGGCGTTGTTTGTCACTTGTGGCGCCTGTAAAAAGTCTCCCCGTACCTTCCATCAGAGCTGTTAGATTCCGATCTCTTCAGATCGTTCAGCACGATATTTATGTTGTGTTAGTACTGTTTAGTTTTTCAGCTTGAATATTTCGGCTTTGGTGGTTTCAATACTCTCGCTTTAATAGTTTTGGGTATTTTTTAACCATCCCTTAGATGGTGCCTGCTTTTTAATTTTTTCTTTTGGCATGCAGGCTCCATACTTTCTAGTTCTGCCTATTGTTTTCTTGTTTGGCGCAACGCCATTACTTTAGCTGGGGACAATACGCCGCCGCTTTTCATGGAATTGCACTCTGTATATTACTGGAGGTTCAAAGTGCACCTTCGTATGTCTCTAAATTATATTCTGGTACTTATGACATGTGTAAATGTTGCGTTCTGACCAACCCAGGGCTAGTAGCTTGCATTTCCTCTAACGTGCACGAACAGGCTTAATCAAACAGAGCCTGGAAAATGTTCGTTTATGTCGTGTTGGGCAACCTGTGGTTTCCCACATTTTCTATTTCATTTTTGTATTCAAAGCAATGATATCCCGTATGTACGAAAACATAGCCAAAGTATGTTCACATGATGGAAAAAATGTTGATCGGCAATAAATGTTGTTTCTACGGAAGTGTGAATGCGCAAAACTCTATTATGCACAAATACTTTATGAGTACCTAATGGATATCAAAAAAAAAGCTTTTACAAGCTAACAACATACGTGCCTAATGTAATGGACAGCTAGGACTGGTAAAATGAATAGTTTATAGTAAAGTCCTGATGCGACAAACTTACACTCAATTATTTATTAATTTCTCTTTCTAAAGCATATTTCATTTACAGGCTGTGCACAAATCATTGAACTGTATATTGCCAAGGGAGTTATGGACAAAAACGTTTGAACATGTATTTGTGACTCGTCATGACAAAATACCCATTTATAAAATGTGTTTTTCTTCCAGAAAACTTGTTTCATATCTTATAATTATTATTGTCTCGAATGTTCTTTCACTCGCACCATTATTATTACTTTTAAGTCTAAATAATACAAAAAGATACGTATTTTTTTCAGAAGAGATGAATTTAACAACCATTCACTTTTGAACAAAAGCGTCTCGATATTCTTTTTGCTATGGCAGATAACCCGCAGTCATTTGAAGAATAACCGATATTTTCATTTTTTGACTTAAAATTCAAAAATCTGACCACAGACAGAATATCGACATTTCAGTATTAACCAGTTGCACGAATGATAATGAGGCGAGAAATGTGCAGAACAGTTAAGACAAATAAATATATACCGGTATTAAAATGCAATTTTCTTTTTTTATTCTTTGGTATTCATAAACATGCAAAGTCACTGCTTTTTTTTTTTATCTTGTGGGAAAATCATATCTTACGACCCTCTTGTTGTGAGTTATATACTTTAATTGACTAATATACTGTGCTATATCATGAATGTATTAACAGATTAAGAATGTCTAAACTTTAAGTATAATTTATGAGTATAATTATGGTTAAGCCACTAAACTTGTTATTTACGGAACCATTTTAATAGAAATCAATTAAGAAACAATAAATGCACTGTAGGATAGAGGAATTTCATAAAATATATGGCTGAGGCATTAAATACTAGTACATTGTATGGTAAATTTTCATAAGAATATGATAGTTAAAAAAGGCTGCATTTCATACTTGTACGGATTTCGGTACTTGGTCTTTAATAGTGTTTTACACAAATAAGATATTTCAAAAAGCACTGATGAAGAAATTACATCAGCCAAAGCAAAGTCTTCGTCAAATTTGTTGGAATAAGAGAAATACACAGATAAACAAGATACTTGATATGAAATATGTATAAAGGGGCATTAATTCCAAGCCCTATTATAAAATGTTATACGTGATAGTTATGACACTTCGAGCCTCCTCAAGTATTTGTTGATTTAATATTTATTGATGAAATTGTGACCGAAGGATGATCAATAGCTCACCTTGCTAGGAGTGACATTGCAAAAGTTTATAATATAGAATAAATGGACATGTTTTAATGAGCAAATATCACCATGAGGAAATTTCTAATCCGATGAATGTAGTAGTTCGTAAAAACAAAAACGTTGTGCGGCGGAATTTCTTTTTGACCGTTATACGAAGCCATAGTCAGCCAATAGTGTGTGACCTTTACGTCCTTAAAGGAAATCTATCAAAAGAAATGGCAATAATTCGCTAAGACATTTATGAAAACTAAAGTTAATTCGTGTTGTTTTCATTAAAGAATGTTCATTTTGTTACTGTAAAGCCTTTGTTTTTCCAAACGTTTGCAACTGAAATGACAAATATGTGTGTTTTCATCAAATAGGAATAACCTCTAATATCACTGAATAGGATAGACGATGATTCAGCAAAAAAACATATATAATTAATGAGCTTTTCGAAAATCACCAGTAGTTCTGCACTTTATGAAATCGTGCCAACAACGTGTGTAGCGATTATTATGTTGCAAATAATACACAGTATAATGTGAATTGTGAATGATTTAAAAAATGACACCTTATCAATTAAGAGCGTAACAGAATATTATCTCCTTTTCACATTTACAAAATGTTGTCCCATGCGGCTTAAGTTTCAGTTAATAGCATTACAAAGCAGAAATAATATCCTTAACGCTTTCATGAAAATAACACTATTGGTGACGTTAATATGCGCTTTTTCACAATTGCTTTAGACATGTTCGGCGTTTGCACAAAACTGCTGTTTACTTGACAGATATTTACAATTTCGCACCGAAAATGGTATCAAAAATGATACCGCACTTTTGTACTGTGAGGTACCAATGAAGAAAGATACGTTTGGCTCAATATACATTCAACATCATACTTTCGGAGGAGGCGATGTAGCTACGTACGGAAATAACAGGCGATAAATGTCCGGATTTACTTAACGCGCAAACTTTTAAGTGAGTGAATGTGTGTGCGCGTGCGTGCGTGCGGTGTGTGTTATTTATTTCAGTCTCATCTTTACACAATACAACAAGTATAAAACACAGCATTGCAAACAACCATTCTTAAGATAGAACTGCAGGAGACACTAATTTTTTATTTGCCCGCCCGCTTAGCTCAGTAGGTAAGAGCGTTGGTCTACGGATCGCGGGGTCGCGAGTTCGATCCTCGGGCGGGGCGTATGTTCTCCGTGACTATTTGATAAACGACATTGTGTCTGAAATCATTAGTCCTCCACCTCTGATAATTCATGTGGGGAAGTTGGCAGTTACTTGCGGAGAACAGGTTTGTACTGGTACAGAACCCAGGAACACTGGTTAGGTTAACTGCCCGCCGTTACATGACTGAAATACTGTTGAAAAACGGCGTTAAACCCAAAACAAACAAACAAACAAATTTTTTATTTATTATAAAAATTTATGTTCCGTCCTAGTACACTATAATTATATTTGTACACATTCTAAACTCTTCTTCTGTACAGTACATGTAAAAACTGAAGGCAATGAATATGTTGCGTGTGGCATTGGCATATCAAAACTTTAGTATAATTTGAAATATTCATGCAACTTACGCGTTAAATTCATAATTATGTGGACGCGTATATACAGACAAGTTAATTCTTAACTTGCACGCGCATTACTAACTTTACGCAAAACTATCTCTATGCATACACGTGTGTCACACCCTATATAGCTCCCTTCGGATATAGCTCCCCGGGGAGCTGTATTCGAGACACGTTTTCGTATATAGCTCCTTGGGACAGAGGAGCTGTATACGAACGCAAGCATGTTCAAACCCGAGTATAACCCCCTACACGTGGGAAAATCAAAATAATAAAACAGTACTGTTCGAGTAATACAAAATACGATAACTTGGCAGTGTATCATTTGGAAATACGATTTCCCATACCACGTTGGAGACAGGTGGGGATTTATAAATTTGATTTCTTGAGCAATTCGTAGGTATGACCTATAGAGCGGGAGTGTGTTGTCACACCTTATATAGCTCGCTTCGGATATAGCTCCTCGGGGAGCTATATTCGGGGCACCTTTTCGTATATAGATATTCTTCTTGTACAGCTCCCTTACTAAAACTGGAGCTATAAACAGAATACCTTTTAGCTTTGTTCCGTATATAGCTCCTCGGTGTTTTATGCAACATGGACCACGTGACTTATTGTCGTATTTTACAGACCAGATAGTGTCAAAATATTTCACACATGATGCCTTAATTATAATGCAAGGGTCATAACTAGTACTTAACCATGCTAGTACTAAACTATATTTGCCAGTCAACATTTCTGGACAGTTTTGAGACTATGGGGCAACTAACTTATTTCGTCAAGTCCGACAAAAAACTAAAATCTTCAGGTACACCTAATTAACGTTCGTTCCAAATTTAATAATTCTGTCTCATAGTACAGAAAAGAAAAATGAGTGCCTGTCACAGTATGATCAAGTATGTATTTGGACTCGAGGGTCATAACTGCTAGTCAAGATACAAAACTTTTAACCCATGTTCCTATCTTCAATTGCTAGTCATTATTTTTGTACAGGATGGTGATTCTTGGTCTAATTGTATCCGTTTTTGGAACTATGTACCTACGCACTATCGCTCTCTAGCTCATACGTACGAATGGCTAGAGAAATCAACTTTATAAATACCCACCTGTCTCCCAAGTGGTGTGGGAAATCGTATATCCAAATGACACTCTATGTTTTGTATTACTCGAACAGTACTGTTGTAGTAATTTCATTTTTTTTCATATATAGAGAGTCATATTCGGGTTTGTACATGCTTCCGTTCGTATATAGCTCCTCTGATTCAAGGAGCTATATACGAAAACGTGTTACGAATACAGCTCCCCGGGGAGCTATATCCGAAGGGAGCTATATAGGGTGTGACAGTGCGTAGATATATAATTCCGAAAATAGATTATGACCCTCGAGAGTCTCAATACATTCTTGATCATATCATACTGACAGGCACTCATCTTCTGTACTATGTGATTGAATTATCAAATTTGGAACAAACGTTAATTAGGTGTACCTGAAGAATTTAGTTTTTGTCGGACTTGACGAAATTAGGTAGTTGCCCCTAAGTCCCAAAACTGTCTAGAAATGTTGACTGGCAAAAACAGTTATTAAGTACTAGCAATGACTCTTGCATTAGCATTAAGGCATCATCTATAAATCTTTATATATATCTTTAAAAATGCGACATAACGAACTGTCCTAAATAAGCCACGTGGTTTATGTTGCATAAAACAATGAGAGGAGCTATATACGGAACAAAGCTACAGGTGTTCCGTTTATAGTTCCAGTTTTAGCAAGGGAGCTATATACGGAGAATATAGCTCCGTAAGAGCTATACATGAAATGGTGCCCCGAATATAACTCCCCGAGGAGCTATATCCGAAGGGAGCTATATAGGGTGTGACACATGTCGAACGTTATATTTGATATGTATCCGCAATTACAAATAAACAGACTTCCGACACACACGGTTCACTATAGAGGTAAAATTCTCAAGTGTAATGTTCACATTTCTGTTTTCTTCGTGAGTTTATCTGCCGCATTCAGTTTAATGGGAAATTATGCCACGGTTTAAGTAATATGGCCAACCCACATCGTATACACGAGAAAAAGCACTCGATTCATTATAATTTCCTTATTACCTGGCAGATTAATAAAAATAAATAACGTAAAAGAAAGTAAAATGGGTGGTTTCCGCGCCACAAAGCGTCTTCCAGAATTTCTAGCTACTTTTCTCAAACACTTCGCTCAAATGTTTTTTTTCACGGATCAAATGTGTCGATAAGGTACACTCTGGAATTTGTCTCAAGGAGCTATATACGAAAACGTGTTTCAAATACAGCTCCACGGGGAGCTATATCCGAAGGGAGCTATATATGGTGTGACAACGCATTTGTTTTTTTTTTTTGTCTCCATCGAATTTGATTTTGTCAAATTCCATGAAGTAAAAAGGAATCAAATTCTATGAAGTAAAAAGGAATTACATACAAAAATATTACATGATTCAAGTGGTTTTTCCCGTGTGCAGAATATCTAAACGTCACGTGGGCTGGCCACCCTGTTAAACCTGTTTTAATTGTCTGGGAAAATATTTCTCACCACCGATTCTACTGACAAAGTCTTCTAGACAGAGATCTATTCCGTCTGTTCAATTTATTTAATCTGGCATGCATATCTTCACATGAAAAAAAAACGAACTTGAATCGGATAGACATAATGTACATTTTCGAAGTCTACTGTGTTTCTTTTTCTTTTTAAGCAAGTTATTCAGAACTGAAAACCTAGGATATTTATTTATTTATTATACCACATTTATATAGCACTCTTTTCATGCACATGTACACGTTCAAAAGTGCTTTACAGAATAAATTGCAAAACTACAAACAAATATGCATACAAAAAATAATGCATTCCACGTTAACAAAAATCAAGAATGTAAAACGTATAGATTAAACAAGATAAACATACATACATATTTAAAAGTATTCAAGTGGCCCTAGGATAGAATACTGTTCTACGCTGTTTTATGATAAAGAAAAAAAGCATCAATGTATCAGTCAGTTAACAAAATATTGTACAAAGAAGTGGCTTTTTAGCAGGCTTTTGAAAACAGCTAGCGTGTCAGCTTCCTTGATCTTTACGGGAAGGGAGTTCCAAAGCTTTGGAACAGTGCACGAAAAGCTGCGATTGCCATACATCATGGTTTTAGTTTTTGGCATAACCAGTGACAGCGTGTCTTGTGATCTTAGGTTTCTGACCGGTTTATACACTTCTATCATATCCCTAATAAAGGCAGGGGACTGATTGTGTAAAGCCTTAAAGGTGTGGGTCGGAACCTTGTACTGCACCCTGTATTTCACTGTCAACCAATTCAGCTCCTTCAGAACCGGTGTTATATGACTGCAACGGGGCGTCTTAGTGATGACGCGAGCTGCCGTGTTCTGGACATGACATGTTGCAACTTGTTAAGTGTGCTGTTTGGGATACCACTTAACAAGGCATTGCAGTAGTCTAACCGTGAAGTTACCAGGCTGTTGATAAGGGTCTTTGTGGCATCACTGGTAAGATACCGTCTGATATGACCTATTCTGCGTAGTTGTGCATACCCAGCCCGGCACACAGAGTTGACTTGTTGTTCCATATCCATACTGTTGTCAAATATTGCGCCAAGATTCCTAATACATTTTGTGGACTTTATCACAGAGTCACTGACATTCACAGTGACGTCATCAATGTACTTGGAGTTACGCTTTGATGTGAATAGCATTACCTCCATTTTATCTGCATTGAGTTTCAGCATGTTGCAATGCATCCACGAGACAATTTCAGCCAGACAGCTCTCAATGCGGCGCAAAGCCTCACTTCTAGCCATAACCTCTGTCAGCTTAAAGGATAGGTATAATTGAGAGTCATCGGCGTAGAAATTATGAAGAAGTCCATGACGTCTGAATATGGCACCCACGGGTTTAGTGTACATGATATAGTTCTTTGGACCAAGCACTGATCCCTGGGGCACACTGTACTTCATCAACATAGGTGTCGACAACTCACCATGCGCTATGCAATGGTGATTAGGTCTGAGACAAGTAGGAAACACAACAGCAGGATGCTATGCACATCCCACCCAAGCTGTTTGCCCTTTCAGTCAAAGTCAAACAGCTTCTTAGCGCAGATTTGTATCATAAACATGGTTTGTACGATTTAAGGTAAAGTGTATGATAGAAAAGTTAAAAAAGAGTTTATGTTTGTCAGTAAAATTATAAAGTAGGCACAGAATGTTATTGCTTGTTATTCTTTATTTTGTTTCTTTGTTAACTGTTAACATGGAAATCGTGGTTATTTTTCACAAAATATCTGCTAAAGTGTAAATAATTGTAGAAATGTAGCGGTAAACCAATACTTTTGCAATGCATTATAATATTATTCGTCAGTGTGTATATAGCCGTGACTGCACTTTTCAATATACAGAATATTACTGGTTATGGAGGTATTTTGCATGTTTTGCAACGTAAGTATATGCAATCACATGTGTTTAAAAAAAATTTCACCAACTGGTGAAAATATTGATAGCTCAGACGGCACATATGCATGTAAAATCATGTAACGTACAAACTAAACCTGCATGCCTGTGGTTCGATGTAAAACGTATTTCGCCCATATCGCTAGATCAATTCTGTTATACATAAACAAAAACATTATTATTATGGTGATATTTTGGACGGACGAGTAAAAATGACCAAGGATTGAATAGTCAAAAATTTATGTGGCTTTGTTATCGTGAACGACGTAAATTAGCGTAAGGTTCCTTGACGCTGGATTGAGGGTTTATAATAAAAAAAAACATGTTTTTGCTGGGAAACTAGCTGAGTTTTGGTGCGTGCAAAAATCCAGCAAGACTCACTGAACCACTCTTCCGTGTGTTACGCCAGCTTAAACAAAGACTTCACTTACCACAAACGAATGTATTTTAGCGAACTTGAAAATGATCAGACGAAAAATCTGAGCTTGACCGATCTAAAGTAATAAATACATCATGAAATAATAATGAATAATAAAGTTTTAAAAAAGAACACGATAGCTAAAAATAACTACTTAAGTGACATCGAGGTTATTTTCATATTTACGATCGTATTTTATCATCCTAGTTTTTGTTTGACAAGTATCAGTGAAAACCGCAAAGTTGTTTAAATAGATCTATATGCAGCTGACACGTGAGATGTATATTTTGTTTTCACAGAAAACGCGCGAATTTTCTTGTTGCATACTCAGTTGTCGTTTTATCGTCTGCTCATTAACCATTGTTGTCATTACCTTGCTGGACTATAATGAACTTGTCCATCTTTGAACTGGCCAGTACTATTAACTGTGAAAATCGTACGCTTTGTCACATCCTATATCCTTAGGACCACAGACACTTGGGGTCTGGAACCCCCAACCCTCAGCCCAACTACTACGCACCTGTATATATTTTTATCTCTATTGTAATATCCGACACAGACAATAATCCACACAAGCAATATTAAACTTATTGACTAATTTGAAAATATATAAAATCTCTCCTAGCTTAAAAACAATATTTTTAATCTATGAAGTGTTATAATTTTCAATTAGTTCAAAAAGTTTAATTTGCTTGTGTGATTATATCTGTGTCTGGATAACAATGAATGATGATAAAATATAAAGTGCGTATATTTGGGCTGAGGGGTTGGGGTCCAGACCCCAAGTTCTGTGCTTAGGACGGCCACATGGGCCAGCACATATTTGTTTTTGACAACACAGAAAAATGACGTCACTCGACCTTCAGCTATTTCCGGAAGTAAAGAAAATGAAAGTAGAAATGCTAAGCCGTTGATTCGTAGATAGTATGCGCGTGGACTTCTTTTTTTTTTTTTTTTTTTTTTTTGCAGTTGGGGAATCAATTTTCAGCACTTTCTTACAAATTGAAATAACCTGGCTTTAGTACGGCATGTCAGCTTTTCATCTACGAAAAGATTTTTGAGCTCGGGATCCCACAGGGGTCCGTAACGGACCAAGGGTACATTGATAATTTTGGAACTTCATCAAATCGCTCAAAAGGTCGTATTTTATGTTGTCTGAGAGTGTCAGTATATGCCTTGGATGTAAGATATAACCGTATTTGAGAGCTACAGACCTAGACATTTCAGAAATATTTTCAAAATAAATTTCGTGTAATAAATGTTGATTCTACGGAAGCGTGAAAGTGCCAGCAGACGCTAATACGTTTTATTACGTTAAGACTGCGGAAAGGATATTGCTCCCTTCGGATATAGCTCCCTGGGGGAGCTATATTTGGAACCGCTCCTTGGGACAGAGGAGCTGTATACGAACACAAGCATGTACAAACACGAACATTGGAAAATTAAAATGCTATAACAGTATTGTTCGAGTAATATAAACATGTCCAATAATGAGACCTTGCTACAAGCTGAAATTCAGGATCAGCTCTGGCTAAAGCATCATCTGAAGAGTCGTAACACGAGTCGTAAACCCGATGAAACACATGTTATTTCAACACTGGTATCCACATTTTTACTTGCCTAAAATGAACATTATGCTTTAGATTTCTACATAGAGGATATTACATGAATAAGTGTCTTTTTATATTGAATTTTTTATTTAACGAGTTGAACAAAATAATACAATGCGAGGCTCTGCCGAGCATTTTATCAATTTTATTCAACGAGCTTAATAAATTCCATGTGGAAAGTCACAAAGGTAATATTCTTATTCTTTTTTATGAATGTTAGCTTTTCCTGCCAAAATATAAAAAATAATCTACTTTCATTAACTACTATAAATAAGTCAATATGACGAACGTCTCCTATACTTGTAACAACGTCAAAGCTTTGTTACACTAGTGTATTATCATCTTTTTTATCGGATGGCTTTTTATGGCCCCCGCTCCCTCCTCCCATCCTCCAGTCTTCGTTACGGCGCGAACCAGAACGCCACAACGAAATGTTCAACATAAATCGCGCGCACGCCAATGCAACATAACGAAATGTCCTAAATAATCCATGTAGTCCATGTTGCATAAAAGCACGGAGGAGCTATATGAAGAATAGAGCTCCGCAGTTGCTCTATACGAAAAGTTGCCCCTTATATAGCTCCCCGAGGATCTACATTCGAAGGGAGCTATAAAGGGCGTGACAACGCTTACTGGATAGCGTACAGTGCAGATTATGACTTACACTTGTCGCAAAGGCAGAAACAATCGTGTCCAGCATGCTGAGGGTTAACAACTTAACATATTAACAGAGGTGGACAAGACAGTAATTTGAATTGGTGAAGAATTTTCAGTATCTACATAAACAACAATTATGGCCGGTTATCAAAATTGTGATATTTTACGACTACATTTTAGTTTTTTTTCTAAATTTAAAAAAAAAAATTTCATTTACGGAGGGAGAAATTCTGCAATCCTCTCCAAAAAGGTGCCAATGAATATCATGAATTTCATTTATAATGCAAACAATCTTAAAAAGAGATTATAACGGTGATAAAGTTACTTGCAAATTGTGCACGTTACGCATCTAAAACTAGATTATTAGAATTTAATTAAAATCTCATCGCTAAATTTCATATTCCTAACGTGTCGCAAACATTCAGTTATTTTAATAAGGTATGAAATTTTACACTTTCAGTGAATATAATTTATTCAAATATTTACATGACAAATATAGCATTGTCATGATGATACTGACTCGAAACATCACCTGACGTGGATGAGTTAATAATTCTGGTGTGTTAACATACTTTCGGCGGAACCCAATATTTCGATATTCCACATTTTAGAAACTGTTTGCAATACCAGTTCTGATTTTTGCTCTAACAAAATTGCATAACATAGATTTATGATACGGTAAAAGTGAACATAAAAATAAAACGCTTGGCTGTTTTGTAACACAATGTAGGAAGAATTAATTACAATTTACGTTATCTCTAATTTAAGGAGAAAATTATTTAAAATAAAGCTTTGAAAGAACAACAAGGTATACGATAAATGAAATAGATAAATAAATAAACATACTCGATGTGTTTGGTCCACTTGACATTGCTTTAATCCTACTCAGTACGAACGCACTTTAGATTAATGTATATCGATAAACTATCTAATTCATATAAATGAGAGATGCGACAAACTGCAGTATATAATCATTCATAAAATTATTTACGCATGCGCAGTCAACAAAACTAAAAGTACAACTTTCGTATGACAGGCAGGTGAATATAGGTAGTAAACTGACCAATGATATAATCTTGTAACTAGTTTAAGCTTGACTCCTTCAAATGCGGATCCATAAACACTGGTTAATAATAAGGTATTTGATAATACGTCACTGTTTAATAGAAGAAATATAATAATACGTCACTGGTTGATAAAAGGTATTTAATAAAATTATCTAGGAAGTACTAAACCTTATAATACAAGTGAACTCATAAACCGAGTGATATGAGCCGTGCCATGAGAAAACCAACATAGTGGGTTTGCGACCAGCATGGATCCAGACCAGCCTGCGCATCCTCGTAGTCTGGTCAGGAATCATGCTGTTCGCTTTTAAAGCCTACTGCAATTAGAAAAACCGTTAGCGAACAGCATGGATCCTGACCTGACTGCGCGGATGCAACCCACTATGTTGGTTTTCTCATGGCGCGGCTCATATATGCTTTACTTGTTGTGTTCGATGCTCTTGAAGATTTTATTGTGAATGTCCCTTTACATTACACGATCAACATTATAACGTATAAATGTATGGTCACTGAAATCAAAATGAATGTCATGGATATAATTGTGGACTGTTTCAATGACCTTAATAATGAAATATATTATATTGCTAGGGGTGCTATTGTCATGTATAAAAGACAAATACGGATTGAGACAGAAGAGTTAACAGTATTATATACATCTTTTGAAAAACTGGGATGCAAGTGTACATATATTTCATATAATGCCAAGGATTGGTCGAAACCCGGAATTTTTATCCATACTACGTTAAACCGTAAGGCGACATGTTTTGATATTCTGAAATAAGTCCAAAAGATTTGTCTCCCTTACCAATCCTTAAAATTATGTTTGCATATCCCACGCATTACTACAAAACGTGATTAGGAAATGACCTACAGAGTTTAGTCGATTTAAGGTAGTTTCCACCAAAATGCTAAATATACTTCCATTTTGTGGTGCATCACACATAGGGCCGCACAAGCAGAACTGTTTAACAAAGCGAAAAGAAGAGAAATGAAATGCTAACAAAGTCAAAGTCCTATACAAAGCATTGTCTGATCAATAGTTAAACTAATCATCATAAATGTTCATGTTTCTGTCCAATACAAACATAATTTATGGCTAAGGATATAATTTGTTATCAGAAATAATAGATTGATTTAATGACCATAATTATATTGGAAAGGTTACAAAAATCAAACCAATTATTCCGCTTTACTTTTACATATTAGCAATGAACTCCACATTTGAAGTTGTACATAACATGAATGCTATATTAACATGTCACACTATTTTATCACAGGCCCATTTACTAAACCTGATACATTACTTGAATATTGTGCATAGTTTGTTGTATCTTGTCAGCTTGAATTATATAACACCTTTTAAATGATAGGAAATAGAGAGTTTATCGATATAACCATTAATTAAGCTTCACGCAAGACGTGTATATAAATGAATTTACTCGAGTAATTAAATCATTCACTAATTCCATGTTACTTTAATACTAAAATCAAAGCCCTGAAAGGACTGATAGCCAGTGCTTAATGAGTGATTATTTCAACCGATACACCTGAAGAATCAACATTTCATTGTGCATAGACCGGTCATGATTTGAACAATGTTGTTAGAGGTCCACTAGACAATGCTACATGCCAAATATCTAAGTTTTGGTTCAAGGCAAGAATATTTTTAAAGGTTTTCCCTTTACAATTCTATGTAAAACTAAGTTTGCTCCAGGATAGGCCAATTTCAACCCTAACCCCGAACCCTAACCCTAACCAAACAGCAGAGTGATTCCGAATATTTCGAATATGGATATAAAGTTCATAATTATTTTACCATTCGTTGCTGCTTGTTTTTGTTGTTTAATACAGAAGTCCTCAGTTCCCCACACACTCACACAATACCAAGATTATAAAACTAAATATGGGACTATTTTTAAACGTGTGATGCGAGCACAAAAATAGAAGAAAAACTCAAAAGACGCGGAGTTGAAACTTGGTACATTGTAGTTGATTTAGAGCTATAGCAACTTGCTAAAGCTCCGGCTAAAACAATAAACAAGAAATGTAGGATAGAGGTCTTAATATCTGACATAATTTCAAACCAAACTGCCAGAGTCACAGTAGACTATCAAGTGTATGTGTGGTTTCGGGTTTAACGTCTTAGAAACAGCATGCATGCATGTCGGGTTGGTGGCAGGTTATGCTGTAAAATATTTTGTCTTGAAATACGCATTATCAGTAAACAGTCACTTAAAGACATAAAAATATCGAGAATTACATGAAGAAAACGCGGGAAAATAATTACCTAGGTACTAAAATAAAAGGGCTGGAAACTACGGCTAGTTAACAAACGAGGAAAAACGTGAATCATTTCATTTGAATCTTCCCTTCCACATCCTGCATTGCAAATGCAAATTACAATACTGTGGAGTGCGATATTGGGTGTGAGTTCATAAGTGTTCCAAAATGATGAAATAAATCATCAAAACAGCACGAGCGAAAATGTCTTTTATTTCACTAAATGACGATTAACGAAAATATAAAGATATACTAATCTTATATGTAATTATAAAGCGACTGAAATATTTACCGTTGAATTTCACTAATCGCTTCAGGCAAAGCGCACGGGGAAAAGACTGTATATGTGGATGTACCAGCGGGTTCGAACCGGTGACCCTTAGGTAGAGAGGTCAATGTTGTATGGGATGCTGAATTAAATTGCATCCTTTTAAAATCAATTATTCATTTACGTGATGCGTTTCCACCAGACATAAGGACTGCAATATTTACATATTTGAATCATTTTTTTTAAACATCTAAAATGTAAAAGTTCATAATCTTATTGAAATAATTAAATGTATACGAAACGACAAGAATATTTATTTATAATGACATGACTGTGTTTTTTGTTGTTTTGTTTTGCACATTGTTTAAGTTAAACTTTAAATATATGAAAATATTTGTTGATGTGTGGTTTACAAAATGGCATCTTTTTCTGTTCTATCATTTAATCACTGCGCACTATACTCCAAGCATCGTGTTAAAGCAAACGGTACTCGCATGCAGTCGATTAAGCCCTCTACAGACGGTAGGTTTTTGTTGTACAACACTAATTATCTCAAAGATGTACAATTTTGAAAGTGTACATTTTTCACATACAGACAGTATTCCATTTCCATAAAAATCACAGAGATTTACCTAGTTAACATAGTGCATCAGGTACTGAAAAAAATGTAACTATTAATAATAAAAATAATATTCACCCTTTTATGTTCCATAAATTTGATTACGTATGACACAAATGAGTCACGCCATGAGAAAACCAACATAGTGGCTTTACGACCAACATGGATGAAGACCAGCATCTGCATCCGTGCAGTCTGGTCATGATCAATGATGTTTGCTTTCAAACTCTATTACAATTAGAGAAACCGTTAGGGAACAGCATGGACCAGACTCGGAAACGCACTATGTTGGTTTTCTCATGGCGCGGCTCAAATCATTTAACTTTTCAGTGTCATCCTTTTTCTATTATGCATTAGAAGCCATTTTATATTTAGATTTGTGTTTATTTTTTGGGCAATTGTTTCTGGAATTTCATTCACTTGCCTCTTATCAACTAATTATTTACCAATTTGTTGCTTGTCAACGTGGGTGGTACGTAAGGCAAAACTTACGAAATAGAACATGTCCTAATCTGTAAGTCAAGACTTAAGATTTACAAAATCAAGGAATAGCATCGTACACACGGTAATATTTGGCTGTACATCTTGAATTTAATTGGTGTTGTACAACAAAAACTTACCGTCTGTAGAGGGCTTTACATTTCGTTTATCTTGCATTATGTATAAAACATGTTTGTCTAGTGTGAGCACAAGGAGACTGATTGTGCATGAGATTTGAACTGTAGTCGTACACATGTATTTGACAATTTATTTCTGCTTTGCAGCGAACTAAAATTATACCAAATGGAATTTGGCATCTCTTTCAATCGGACAGAAGATGATTTTTCTTAGATTCCATTCGTCATTTCTCTGCATCTTCAAAACTGATTCATGAAAGATTGATATTTTCTATTTCTAAGAGGAAGTGCATTTTCTTTATTGATGGTTTCAAACATGTTTGTACACAAAAATGCATTTTAGAATGCATCCTTTATAAGATTTGATGCATCGGTCAGATATTATAATTAAACGAGATTTTATGTTAATTATATTGTAGTATCTTATTGTATGCATGATGTTCATTGTTTCTTGCGCATGCGTTCGTGTCAGTTTAAACTATGTCGCATATAAAGTTAAATGGTGTATCTATTGTATTTTAACTGGATGAAATATGCTAGATATCTTCCAATATTGCTAAATTTAAAAAGGGTCATATTAAAAATACGCATATATATTTCTATGACAGTAACAATAACTAACTGATGAATAATTTCGACATTCCTTTTATTTAAATCACACACCATATAATCATACTTGTTGTTCGCGTTGAAAATGGAAGTGAAAAATGAAAGTGTTTGTGCTTAAACATCAACATGTGAGTAGAAATAACAAGTTCTTTAAATGGCCTGACAAGTTCACAGTACTGTTACACCTCAAAATGGTAGCAACGCATTTTGATGGTAACTACCAAAATTCGTCAGAGTTTTGGTAGCGACAAAATACGTTGCAAGGGTACATATGATGTGTTGTGGATCGTGAAATGGAAGTATTTTGGTAGTTTTTTTTTTTACATCAGGGACTGTGCTAATTTTTACATTACTCACAAAAGAGAGAGATAAAAGGAGGGAATGTCTCTTATATAAATAGTGGAGGAGGGGTTCGGAGTTCGGCCTCAAACGACTCTTCCTATGCAACAACATTGTATTGTTTTGTTGTTTTAATGTTCTAGTGTTGTCGGAGGGATAGTCCAAGTACGAAAATGTTGAATTCTGTAAAACGAAGTATAAATGTGAGGATGGCACGTGGGTCCTCCGCCTAGATATTTTTTAAAAACATCTCACATAAACATAAACGGTGAATTCGGTGCGTGTTTAGGGGTCTTAGATAATTTTTTCTGGCAAAAAAGATTTTTGTTTTCGTTTTAAAGATGAGTAGTTTCGAGTGTCCACCACAGATATGTAAAAGAATCTCTATACTTGCTAACGGGCGTTTGTAAAACCTGTCCCAGGGTCATGCGAACGACGCATCAAATAATTGTGATGAACAGTTGTGCCAAGTTCCTTCAATATCTCTTGATGTATGCCAGAGTTGCATTGACCTCTCTCACGTGTGTTCCAATGGTCCTGCTTGACTTAATCCAGAGTCGTTATATTTTCAAGGTCAAAAAGGTCCAGATCGGATGAGCGACTAAGTTCCATCATGACTCTCTTTGAAATAATATTGTCCATTCATCACAAAATATTCTTTTTGTAAATCGTAAAGATTACTATCAATACCGTTTTGCGTCGGATGTGTACATGTACATATCCAACACATTTGGGTACTACATTTTTGTAAACTACCAAATTATGTTGAGTGTTATGCAGTTTGGTAGTGACTACCAAAACTCGGCCGAATTTTGGTAGTGACTACCAAAATGCGTTGCTACCATTTTGAGGTGCAACACAGCACTGTAGGACCACATTTGTAACAGATTTCGTACGTATGCGATCGCATTCGTAACAGGTAAAATGTGTTACGAATGTGTTTGCCCAACATGGGGGTTGACATGAGAAGCACATAAGCATCATGTTGAGTTTATGCTGCAAATGTTCAATGAGTTGGTTGTCATCGATCGCGAGTGTCAATGACATCATAAAAATATTTCCGACATTCAGTAAATGGCCTCGAATGTCAATTTGACGTGTGGCCAGATCAGCATTTCGGGCCCACATCGTTCGCTGTATTTCAAGAGGCTTATTCTACTTGAATTTCTGACCTCGACATGCTAAATGTCACATGCCCAGTATGGTTCGAACCGGTGCGAATCATTTTGGCATGTCTTTTTTATCATTTCTGGTCAAACAGGGGCTACCACAAATTATTACACTTGTATGACGGATCATTGCTAATTAGACCCACCTTGTGCTGCGAACTATGCTATGATTTTAGATCACCGATTTTCAATTCTACACACAGTGCTGTGAGGTACATGTATATAGCATCTTTATAAATCAGCCGAATTAGGAGGCTGTGCTTCGTGCGATATATTAATGTCATGTTCTTAGTATAACTGCCCATTTCATATCAGAATTTTCAAATTATAGGTACAAATGATCGCTGGATAAAGAGGGCTCATGTCCTGTTGCTACATGTATATACCATCAAGTTCACGCTTGAACTTAGATTTGTTTTTCAATTTGTTGTACATTATATATGTGCTTATGTACGCCATAGATCACGGTACTATCTGTATGCTTATAAATCAATATTCTAAGCCTTCAACTTATAGTCATTTGTAACTGTATTTTTTATAGGCATAATGCCATATGTCCTGTTTAATTCTTTTTTTGCAGTGTTCATATTTGTATTAACGCTCATTATTGACATCTGAGTATCATATACATTTTACAAGTTTCAATTTGGGGACTGTATGAATGATGTTGTGTTTATCTTGTTTTGGATTCAGAGCGCTTTTCAACAGTTTTAGTAATTACAGTTCGAGAGTTAATCTTACATATCGAAGGACAGTCCAGTATGATGATTATTATTATTATTAGATGATGATAAAAATGTCAGTATATAAATCAGTAAACATATCTTTGTTGTAACGACAACGTCCAGCTTGAACAGCACTGAGTGCGAAAATAGCAAAGATACGAGTAGTTTAACGTCTCGAACGGTGCCTCGACATTAGTCGATAGTATTTCCATAATTTCAATTGAACATTATACTGGTAAATACGAGTTTACACTCATATGTTCGTTTACGGGTCTTGTAAAACGCACCGATACACGTAAGGTATTAACTGGGTGGATGAGAGACACAATCTCTCTGGAAATTCCGGCCCTGACTAGGAATTCAACCCGCTCCGCCGGTTTCGTAATCTGCAAAACTTTCCACTGCACCAGCTTCACCGATGGAGTTACTCGTGCCGTTCCTACAGAGATACAAAATAAGAGTGTTTCCATAAGAATGCAGACACCAGACCTGGCAAGAAAACTCACATAGTAAATATAATCCACTAAAGTTCACGTTGACCAAGGTTTTAAGTTGGACATATTTCATTTGTCGTCAGTTTAAGTTTTTTATGTTTAAAGCAATGCGAATTGACAAAGATAAACAAAACGAAAAAGAAAAACCTATCAGCGAACCCACGGACACCGATGACATCAGGATCAGAGCAACAGCCACTAGCAGTCCTCGAATAGTCAAGCTAGTCGCTATTTTTAAGAATACATAGATGTATATATACCTAGTGTTCAGCTTTAACAAGGCTTTCTATGTTTGTTGAGACTGCCTTGATCTTGATTTTCGAGTGCACTTTATTTGTTGTTGAAGCGATACAGCCAGCGAATTGCCGTTTATAAACGTTGAACAGGGATTGCATGTGGTGTATCTTCCCCTTTAATCATACATACTCATATACATGTATTCATGCATTTAATAAAAATGAAATCTTACAAACCAAAACCTATATGGGAAATTTATAAGCGACATGTACATGGAGTACTATGAACAGACCAGTCATGATAACCGTTCGGTATTCTTGCCAAGTTTAATTGCCGGATAACCAACTAGTACCAAGATATTAACCTAACCGGAAATATCCCTCTAATCAACAAGAGGGCCGTCATGGCCCACTATCGCTCACATGATTAATACTACACTATACATGTTATTAAATGTGCGATTTTGCCATTTTAGGAGTCAGAATTCTTAAGACAAATAGCGTGATATGGCTACTATTCGAGGAAAAAAGATATATAATTCCTACGATATATAATTTTTATGCCAGCTTGGTCAAAATCAAATCATAAATATGATCTGTGTCATGTTCACAATGCTAAAATCAGCAAATTTTGTCATTTAAGGGGTCATAACTCCAGCACAAATGTTGCTATATAGCTGGTTTTCGTAAGGAACCGAGATGTTATAGATATATAACTTCTATACAAGTTTGGTCAAATGAAATAATAAATATGGCCTCTATTGTGTTCACGAGACTAAAATAAGCAATTTTTGCTAATTCAGCCATAACTCTGAGATAAGTGACGCGATATGGCTGTTTTAAAAGAAAGTGAGATCCTATATAAGTTTAATGAAAATCAAATAATAAATGTAGTCTCCACTGTGTTCACAAGCAGCATATTTTACCAATTCAGGGGCCGTTACTCGAAGTCAAATAAATGGTGCAATACGGTTGTCTTTGAAAGGAACCGAGATCTTATAGATATACAAGTTGTATGCATATGGAGTCAAAATAACAAAACATGTGGTCTTTATCGGGTTCACAAGGCTAAAATCAGTAATTATTGCCATTCCAAGGGCCATAACTCCTAAACGAATAAAGTGATATTCGAAAGGAACCGAGATATAGATCTATATTAAGTTCTGTGCAAGTTTTGTCAAAATCAAAAGATAAATGTTGTCTCTGTCATATTCGCAAGAAAAATGTGAACGGACGGATGATCGCAATAGCTCACTTTATCATTTCGTACAAGTGAGCTAAAACATGTTACAAATGTGTTTCAGATGTAAAAATGCACTTTTTTGTTCATTTTTCCGATTGGAAATGACATGTGACAAATGTGATCAGATGTTACATCAAAAATCGGCATCGGTCACATTCGTCACAAAAATTGTTACATATGTGCTTGATTTCTGTTACGTATGCGATCTCATTTGTAACACGTGTTACATATGCTCGCATTTGTAACACCTGTTACAAATGCGATCTGTTACGAATGTGGTCCTACACAGCACTCATATAATCTGTCAAAATAAACTAAACGTGCAATCTGTACAATATATCTACTATAGTCAGATTATTATCGTGTGTTTCCTTAAAACGTTTGGTTTATTGAAAGTGTCTTGAAAATATAACCATTTGTAATACCATCTTTGGTTCGATAAAGTACATTACTGTTAAAATGAAATGCAGTTTTGTGCAAACGTCATATATATCTAACAAATGTCACAAACCATATATTATCATTACTTACAGTGTCATTAAAGTGCGTTTATAGGCACACAAAAGCGCCCAGGACATATTTTCTGCAATGTAATGCCTTGAAACATCTATTAACTGAAACTAATGCCGTGTGGGACAACAGTTTTGTAAATGTGAAAGAGAATAATTTTTGTTACCCTCTTAATTGATGAGTTGTCATTTTTTAATTGTTCACTTTTGTCGTTATATTGTGCATTACAACAGGATCACAGCTACACATTTTGTTGGGACGATCTCATGGAGAGCAGGAAAAGGCTGATTACAAGGTCAATGTAAATTTACTGATGATTTTCGAAGGCGCATTAATTATATTAAAACATTTTTTGCTGAATCATTGTCGATCTCATTCAATTATATTAGAGGTTATTGCAGTTTTATTTCATTGTTCTTTCAATTCAGCTGCAAACGTGAGAAAAACAAAATCTTGTCCTACAAATATCAAATGACAACGCATAAATGAAAATGTACGATTTCACTACATTTTTCTTGAATATTTTGGCAAATCGTTCATATAAACGTATGTATCTTTAAACAGAACTTATCTAAAGGGCACTACATTCCTTGGATTTGGAATTTTCTCATGGTGATTTCTGTTCATTAAAACATGTCCATTTATTCTATGTAATAAACTTTTGCAATGTCACGGCTCGCAAGGTGAGCTATTGATAATCTTTCGGTCAAAATTTTGTCGATAAATATTAAATAAACAAACACTTTAGGCGGCTCGACGTGTTATAACTATCACGTATAAAATTTATCATAGAGTTTAAAATTAATATCCCATCAATAAATAATTTTTGTCTCACCTTAGGTCCCAAATGACTATGTAAGCATGAAATGACTGTTAAAATCGTGATATATCACGTGATATATCATACAAAGCGTATTATGAACGTTTCTACCAGCCAGTGCCAGAATATCTATAAAATTTCAATTTTGTGACTTTAATGCGAATTAAGCATACTTTTTAAACGCCTTTGATTTTATTAAGCTCTCTAATGTGAATAATTGCGTGAAAAATTAATTCCGTGACTTTACCATACCTTTAGCTGATCAATTTTCTCTATTTTCTAAATTCTTTATGTTATTACAATGTATTGATCAATTACCCATTTAAAGTCCACAAGTAGCAATAATTTTATAACAATTTACAACTGAAAGGGTAATATTATTTTATTTTTTCCCACAATGCTTAAAAAATAGTGACTGTGCAGATTTATAAATATCAAAGAAAATTGCAGTTTCATATAATTACATATTTAAAGAGCATACATATTTGTCTACTTTTATTTTCAATAATCATTCGTCTGGACGTCCGCTGAAATGTCCTTTCTCCCTATATAGTTTTTGTCGTGTCAAATCGGACCGTCGGATGTATGTTTAAAATTTCTGACGTAAGTGGGTTTGGGTCTTTAAGGTTTACCAGGAATCAATTTGGTGCGAATAAAAGAAATTTGTAACTTTATTTTTAAAGTCATGTCGTTCCTGAAATAAAATGTTGTTCTGTTAGAGGTTCATTTCTCTTGAAGATTTTCAAACACATTTCAACTTTTTACAAATGGATGTGGTTGTATTGACCTTGGCCAGCCTTTAAAGCCTATTAATGTTCTTTGTGTAATGTACGTCAATGACTTTATCGTTGAACGGTAGGGTGGTAAATATAACGTTCAAGAAAATATCAATAAGAATCAAAGCCTTGAAATGTCTGATGGTTGCGGGTATTTGGTAGATTTATTTTCTGTTTAAATGCCAGTCTATGAATATACATGAATGAGAAACAAATACTAATTTAATGTGCCTCATATCTAAGATGAACTCTGCCTGACCAGGCTTGTGATTTTACCATGGGCTGGAATACCTTATCATTGATAGATCTTATATAATCTAAATTGTCAGTGTGAGTGGATACAGGTTGAATAAGAACTGCTTGTTCATTGATAATTCATCCGCATTGTTCATGAATGGGACTATTTTGTGCAGCACATGAACATCCTTTGGGTGTGATTCGGAATAAAATAAAGATGCTATGATTTTCAGAAATACACTTTAACTTTGGTAGCCGGATAAACCCGCAACCAAAAATGGTATACTTGTTTTATGCGTTGGTTAACTCGTTATTCGATTTTGATTTATAACGACAATAATGAAATCTCTTTCTAGATTTCTTCTGAGATCTCTGTTTGATTTAGTTCTGAAATCTGTATCTCATTTTCTTCTGAGATCTCTGTCTGATTTAGTTCTGAAATCTGTATCTCATTTTCTTCTGAGATCTCTGTCTGATTTAGTTCTGAAATCTGTATCTCATTTACTTCTGAAATCTCTGTCTGATTTAGTTCTGAAATCTCTGTCTCATTTACTTCTGAAATCTATGATTGATTTAGTTTTGAAAACTGTATCTCATTTACTTCTGAAATCTCTGTCCGATTTAGTTCTGAAATCCCTGACTCATTTTCTTCTGAAATCTCTGTTTGATTTAGTTCTGAAATCTGTATTTCATTTACTTATGAAATCTCTGTCTGATTTAGTTCTAAATTTCTGTCTCATTTATTTCTGAAATCTCTGTTTGATTTAGTTCTGAAATCTGTATTTCATTTACTTATGAAATCTCTGTTTGATTTAGTTCTGAAATCTGTATCTCATTTACTTCTGAAATCTCTGTCCGATTTAGTTGTGAAATCTCTGCCTGATTTAGTTCTGAAATCTGTTTGATTTAGTTCTGAGATCTCTGTCTCATTTAGCATGAAAAACAAGTCTTGCTTTTAATTTAAACTAAAATGCCAATTAAATTAAATAGACATATGTCAAGCGATGGAAAGACACCGTTCTTGAAAAATGTTTGTGAATATGGAAACATAAACACTATTGCTAAAAGACTACAGCTAGATGAGCAATCTTTTACAATAATAGAGGAACTGCTTCAGTTCACAAAAGGCAAAGTATTGTCCTCGTGGTAAATGATCAAACATTTGACATTCATAATTTACTGTTATGTTGGGTATTCCGCAGTGGATAGCAAACCAAAAACAAAAAGATAAATGCACTGTCATCATGACGCAGCAAATTTTGAAAAATCGTATAGATAAAAGATGATAATTAGTCGGATAGTAGTTTGGATAGAAATAAATGGACTTTAATCAGGGTTGTGTAACCCTGATTTTTGTTTTACGAGGAAAGTTCGAAAAAATGCAACCAATCTTCGAATTTGTTCATCTTCTAAGTTAGGTAAACGATTAGGATGGGAGCATAGTTGTAAAGATTTACAGTACACATTTCATCGGAAATAGTTTGATTAGGGTACTGACACATCCAGTTACAATAAACGGTTGTTTTATTTGCCATTTGATTTGGTGCAAGGCTTTGTTTGACTATAAAATATGTACTTAAGCTTCGTAATTTAACAGGTAAATGTGGAATTATGTTAATGTGTCTTTGTTAATCTTACCAAGTTTAATTGTTGGAATTTTCTGTAGGTTTATGAAGAAAAAGCCTAAACTAATGCAGAAAATATGGGTCAAAGTATCCCCTTGTTTCGCTGAAGTACTGAGCAGTGGCTAACGAAGAGCGAGAAATTTAGAAAAAGAGGCATTTTAAACTAAATGAGCATTGTGTGCAAAATAGTGGTGCAGTTATATTACTTTTCGAGCACCCTTCATATTGTTGCATCTTCTGTATATAAATGCCAAGTTATCATACAGATCTATACGAGATCCGAAAACAATACCTCAGGCTTGAGTAACCAACACAACTTACCACGTGAATGCTGTCCCATTTTCGTTTACTATTAACATGAAATGATGCGTTTACAGGCTCGCTTATGTTATAAAACATGCACGCACATAACGCTATACAACGATTGTTGCCGCCAGTCAGATCACTTACCAGTAGGCAAACCGTTTGCAGTTATAAGGGATTTACTTTGATATTGATGACCTCGAAATGGCAAACTAGCTGACAGACACAGAATATAGTGGAAGAATATCACAAACTACCTCACTGAAAAAGTCGTAATTGAGCCGCGCCATGAGAAAACCAACATAGTGCGTTTGCAACCAGCATGGATCCAGACCAGCCTGCGCATCCATGCTGTTCGCTTTCAAAGTCTATTGCAATTAGAGAAACAGTTAGCGAACAGCATGGATCCTGACCAGACTGCGCGGATGCGCAGGCTGGTCTGGATCCATGCTGGTCGCAAACGCACTATGTTGGTTTTCTCATGGTGCGGCTCATATCAACTTTCAATTAAGTGTATTTTAAACGTACTTTTACATTTCCGGTACTATTAATCTTAATTATTTATATTTATTTGACAGGAATAATTTACTTAATAAGGAAGCGATGCGTTATTACTAAATATGATTGAATACCAATGCATCAAAACATTTTAGTTATGTCTATGAAGTAGGAATCGGTCTATTTCCTACTTTAGAGGACACTTTGCAAAATTGAAAAAAAAATCTGTCCTGTCATTATGACTCGACAATACTTTATATGATACCTTTGGTAATAATTCATATTTTTATATTCATACTTGAACTATAATTGTCCTCAATTAACGAACGGGACGACTGTTAAAATATTTTTAGAAAGGTAGGTTGTATAAGTGTGCGCAGTTTCGGTTCAAGCATGTAATAGATTATTTCCTTAATAATGTATTTGTAAACGAAATGAATGTAATTGTTTGATTTATACTGAAAATAACTAACATAATAATATTGGTTCAAAACCAGTACAAAGTGTCCGGTTTAAATGGGATTCCAGATTGGAGTGACTTCTTTTCTTACATCAAAAGTGAAATTTGTATACCTATTTATGCTTTTTAGGGTGACTGTCCAACTTTTCATGTTAGATAAAGACCCCCGATGTTCTTCCAAGCATTATAGTAGACAAGAACAGGTACCTTGGTAGAACCACACCAACTTTTCTGCAACCCAGCATTAAAATGATCTCCACAAAATTATACACCATTTTAAAGACATTTTAAATGAAAATATGATGAGAAGCAAGCAAAGCGATTTTTGTTGACTGAATAGAACAATTTACGAAAACAGTCTGACGAACGTGAAATCATGGTTCATCAAAAATGGACGTCAATGATCGTGTTTGAAGGTTTGCAGAGAAAAAAGTTACAGAAATATCAAAAATGTAAAACACGCATTATATGATGAGGAATATGCTGAATTTTATATTAAACAAAATTTCGAAACGGAACCCAAGAACTTTAAAATAGGCGCATTCCACCTTAACGTCATACCAACATAATTTTAGCTCATACGGCGACTGTCCAACTTTTCATGTGAGATAAAGACCCCAGATGTTCCTGCAAGCATTATAGTAGACAAGAACAGGTACCTGGGTAGAACCACACCAACTTTTCTGCAACCCAGCTGCTGAATGGCTTCTTCACGTGAAAAAATTCTATACCTAAGTGAGGTTTTTAACCATCAACTATGAGGGACAAGTGATTCGAAGTCAGGGGCTTAACAACTAGGCCACGGAAGCCCGTATACCATTTTGCGTACCCATGTGCAAAACCTGAAACACGCGACGAAAATATTGTTAACGAAGAAATGATCAATAATAAACAACATTTGTTTGTTTTTGTCGTGAGATATGTAAGTATTACAATACTATAACTTACATTATTATATCTGAGCCAACATGAATGGGAAGCTGAAGTTGAACTAGGTCGGCGGCTACACTGGCACAAACAAAATTTGAATGCTCGTAGTTTATCTTTAAGAAGTCGCTGGTCATTGCAACAAGTCTTCCCGAGACACTAATTCATGTGTAGGCAGATGATATCCATTGGATCAAATAAAAATACACATTGTAACACTCCTTTATTAGAAGCCACTGCCAGAACGACATACATGTAGTTTCGCATACTAACAGTTTATCCATATGAAGTCATTGCTCACATTGCTCATTAGATGAATGAATATAGAAATCATTAATTCATGCTGCTACTTGGCATTGAAACTCTCATATATTCATTTATAAGTGCTGCCGTTTATTATTAAATAAGAACTATGGATAACGTTCATTCAGTGGCGCTGTTCACACATGAAAAAAAAAACACTATTTTTCATTAAATGGTACTGTTCACCACTTGTTTAGACATTTTTGTATGACATTCAGTAATGCTATTAGGCTGAGTTATACACTTTCACGTGGCTAGGTGGCTAGTGTGTGTTCAATGTTGCTATTCGACATTAAATAACAAGCTTTCCGTATGGCCATCATTCTTTCAGTTGTGCTGTTCAACATTGATTATGCAACATTTATCTGGCTACCGTTCATTCAACTGTGCTGTTCAACATTGATTGTGCAACATTCATCCGGCTACCGTTCATTCAGTTGTGCTGTTCAACATTGATTGTGCAACATTCATCCGGCTACCGTTCATTCAATTGTGCTGTTCAACATTGATTGTGCAACATTCATCCGGCTACCGTTCATTCAGCTGTGCTGTTCAACATTAATTGTGCAACATTCATCCGGCTACCGTTCATTAAGTTGTGCTGTTCAACATTGATCATGCAACATTTATCTAGCTACCGTTCATTCAGTTGTGCTGTCCAACATTGATTGGCAGTTCAAGTTTGAACAAATGCATTACTTGACCAATATCTGATCATCAGTCTTTAAGATAATCAGGTACTGTATCAGATGATTTTGCAACAATGTTTACTATGTACAGTATTTGATGTAAATGCAAAATTAAATATCAATGTATACATGAAAGCTGTTAAATACACTGGTTTTATGACTAGTCTTCCCGACACGATAGTTTAATTTATATCACGACCTACATATGTATTGTGTGTGTGGTGTATTCAGCCGACCAACGACCTCTTGTGACAACATTATTACATTTCATCATAATACTTGTATATTAAATGCGTTATCAACCTATCAGACTTTTACGTAACATATTTTGAGATTACGCTTTAATTTTAATACATAGATCAGAATAAGATATTTGAGCCGCGCCGTGGGAAAACCAACATAGTGGCTTTGCGACCAGCATGGATCCAGATCAGCCTGCGGATCCACGCAGTCTAGTCAGGATCCATGCTGTTCGCTTTTATAGCCTACTGCAATTAGAGAAACCTTTAATGAACAGCATGCATCCTGATCAGACTGCGCGGATGCGCAAGCTGGTCTGGATCCATGCTGGTCACAAAGCCACTATATTGGTTTTTTCATGGCACGGCTCATTTATGCTCAGTTTCAAATAATATTTCCCAAACACAAATCGATTCGAAAAGAAACCTCAACAAATTATTATATCATCATTCTGATTATTTCTGATCATGATTACATTCGATTCTGAATTTGTTTTGGAAGATGATACATGGCACTCGATCTATCCAGTCTACAATTGCACTGACTGAAATGTTACTTGTTGCCCTGTTTCATTTTGGTAAAGAAATGATGTTTGTATGATGTTGCAGTTTATATATAAAACTCCATCTGATACAAAACCATTGAACCTAACTTTAAATATAACTAATGGACCTTGTTTGACTAGCGTTAAAAGTGCATAACTAAAACCCAAGACCTAGAACATTAATTGTTTTGGAACCAGAGAGCTCCAGAAAATGGATTTTTTCATACTGTAAGATACTTTCGGAAGGATGCGGGAATGCTTGGTTTGTTGAGATCGATAGCATTGAAGATTTTAATATCCTCAGACGAAAAATGCAAACGTCATTCTTTACTTAAATTTTCTGTTTAAGAATTTACTTTTAATAAACTTTTTCCCCCTTTCATATAATGATGATACGTTTTAACTTAATCTTTTTATAACGTGTAAATAAGTTTATTTATTGACGGTATTAGGAGTTAATACTTTGATAAACAATTTTGCGCATTTTTGTGATTTTCTTTAAAGGACGGTGTCAAATTGATCATACATTCCGTGGAACGATTTAATGTCATTTCAGCCTTCAAATATTTGAAGAGAGCATGTCCTTGTTTATTTTTTTATGTTTTAATCACTTGTGTTCATTTCCCGACTGTATTCAAGTGCACATACTAACAACAGTAGTAGCTTACAGGGGGTAGCTGTACTTGGCCCAAAATGTCGAAAGTAAATATGACGGGGGTGAAACACTTTTTAAACCCTCAAAGATACTTGTGCAAAATTAGTTCGTCATGATGACTTCAGGATATCCTGTGTAATCATTATTTTCGCATAAATCACATCATTACTTCACCCACTGTGAATGCATTGTATTAATGCACTAACAGACACAGTAGATTTTATATATTTTTATATTTATCCCGTCATTAACTTATAGGTTTCATTTTTTGGGTATTTTTGTGGCAGTTTCTGCATTTCTTTTATATGCTATTTTGTCTAATTTGCGAACATGTACTACAGTAGACAAAATGTTTTTGATATACATACGACGGCCGTTCTAAAAAAATGACAGTCGTGCTGGAATATAGTACACAGTCCGTATACAGACTTCAAATTCAGTTTATCCGTTTAAAGTATTCACCCTTGTCCTCCGCAGTCGAGAAATCCAAGGGTTGAACGCTGCAAAGTAGACTGTCCTTGCGATGGTCTTAAGTAACTGAAAAGTACCACCCCGAGTGCATTATTCGAAAAATATTTGCGTCCAGCTAGCATCTTTTTAGCCTTGGAAAGAGGAAAAGGTCACAAGGACTTAGATCTGGTGGATAAGCAGGGTGACTGACTTGTATCACTTTCTCATCTCTCAGAAACGTTTTAACATTGGCACTTTTGGGAGCCGCAGCATTGTCATAGATCAACTGGAGACCGCGAAGACCAGTCCTTTTCGTTAAACAGCTTTCAGTCTTTTGTCTCTATAAAACTTCCAAGTAACTATATTTCCTGACGGTATAGGACTTTGTAGCACAGTACACCCTGAGTTAAACAAGGTGGAATATAAAACCTATGGACACTTTTAGATCTTTTTGCAATTACTGGTCAACGGAGCCACTGTCTGTTGTCAACGCGACTTTGGCTAATCAAAGTATATCAAGGTCTCATCTTCTGTTAGGAGTCGTGACATTGAGCGATCATCTGAATCTTTGACATTTTTTTCAGCGTTGTCTCTATTGGCTTTTTCCCCCACGGTTAATTTGTGAAGCATCCATCGATCACACGCTAAAGGTGTGTAAGAATAACAAATGCAAGCAACAACAGCGAGATTGCATTAATTTATTCAAGGGTGTGGGGATTCTTTGTTGCTTATAGTATAATCTTTTGAATGAAAGCAAACCATAATTGAATTGAAGTCTTTAATGAGTCTGTACCTATATTGCTGCACCTAGTTTTAGAAGAAAACTTGGGATAAGGTAGCACTCGGCATTGTAGTGAGATGTGTAACTTCCTTCTTGTCAGAATAGCAACATATAGCAGAGGAAATACTTCTTATAAACCTCTGTCTTCTCATGGTGCATAGACGATTTGCAATGTCGGTTGCCTTGGTAATACAGAAAACAGTTATTTGGAAAATATGACAGAACTTGATTTTTCTCTGATAACTGAATTACTCTGTAGTTGTTTCTTCGCGAACAAAAGAAGAGGTCATTTTAAACTAATTACCATGCAAGAACCAATACCGTTTTTCTCATAAAATGGTCCGTATGATCAATTACTTACTCACTTAGGGTGTAGAATTCTCCATGTGAAGAAGCCAGCTTACGCCGGGAATGTCTGTTATTTTCCAAGAGAACTCTTTGCTGACCGGTTATAGGCTATATTTGTTTAAATTTTGAAAACCGAATAGGTTAAAAAGGTTTTAACTTATTTATACAAAAATCCATTTAAATTGTAAGAAGAATTGAAAAATGTTTATTCTTTTAACGAAACTGGGGTTTCTTCAAAGCTTGGTTAAAAGCAAACTCAAAGAAGCAATATATAAGGGGAGCGTGGTCTAGTGGATAAGGTGTCGGCTGCTCAATCCAGAGGTCGTGGATTTGAGCCCCATTGGGGTCACGACCATGACTTCTCATATGACACCAGTACCGGTTTTTTCCAGGAAGCGGACAGGAAGCGTGGTTACAATAAGCCTGAAGCTTTCATCACAATCGAGCTAAATCAAATTAGTATAAACTAAACTAAACTAAACTATATGGTTGTGGTACGAAAGGAATATTACTACAACGCTAACGTTTACTACTCATTTTGTATGAGGCTATACACGGTAAATCAATTAGAATTTACAGACGTAACTGTTTTGATCACTCAAGCTATCTTCCAATGTCTTATACCAGATATTGATCAACACCCTTCGTACATTATATAATGTCTTCTCCGTGATCACTGATACAGGATGAGTAATTTACGATACATTAAGAATAAAAAGTATTTCTTCTTTTTTTATGATACATTTTGGTCTAAAATATCTATATGGAAAAAAAACAACTGACAATCACGCATGCCTTTAGGCAAAGGGAAAACTATTTCGAAAGGATGCTGGTGATAGTGAACAGCGATCATAGGCGTAATTAAGATGACAGCTTACGGGTAAAGATAATGTTAAAAAAAGCGTATAAACGGCGTGCTATAGACAAATTCATTCACGTTCACAGTAGTCCAGTACTTAAAGTTGAAATTACGTAAACTTCCCCTTTTCACCATGATGTTGCGCAATATGTTATTATATCCCTACCTTCACAACAAGTTGCGTGGCAAATATGACTGTATTTGGAATAATGGTGGGTCTGTGTCTCTTCCAATACAGTAGAGAGAACAACAATATTCTGATGTAATTGGCATTAGTCTACATGTATATCACAATACCATTCTATAGGAATAACGTATCCATTTATATTCTGTGCTGAATGAAAATTGTTTAAGATTTTGACAAATTCAAGGGTCGTAACTCTGGAGTTATTTGAGCATCATAGCACCTTGTTATAATTGTCCTAGATCTTCTTAACATAAGATTTAAGTTTAATGAAGGTACTTCAAGAAGTGTAGCCTCTTACGTGTTTGACAACTGCAACTAAGTCCGGTGCCATTTAAATGCATTCTGTATTGCCAATATGAATAATCAGCACTCAGGTTATGGACATCCTGTCATCATTGTCGTTATTTTTGCGACTTGTCTCAATGATATACTGAGATTAAGTCACTAGTCACTCAGCTTCAATATACTGTGAGAAGGAATGTTTCTTTGAATAATACCTTTCTGTCTGCCCTTTTCACAAACTGCGAAACGAATTTAAACAAATTATATTAATACTAGATTACTACCCTAGGTAACTTAATCCATAAAAATATATCACCTTGTTTAAAATGTTAAATTAAAACGATCAAACTTGACAGTAAAAAAGAATACTCACCCTCCACAATGCCCAAAGTTAAATCGGTAATTAAAGGTTTCCAAATAATTTTCTGTATTGAATTTCGTTGGGATGACAATGCTACTATGATTTATTGGGACCTACTGAATCATTTCTTTTAGCTAAAATGGAAGTATATAGCCAAGGCAATGCAAACCGGTTTTGATGGAGCCTCCATATCGTGGAGGACACTTTTGGTGTAAACGGAGCCTTTGTCAGTCTTGTGTTCACGGTCAAGAACGTGGGCTATAATACTTTTTGCATTAAAAATAAATAAATGAAAAAAAGAAAGAAAATAATATAAAGCGTAATGTGCGAATTTCGATATGAGCTCTCTTTGACCAAAACGTTTATTTCATAAAAAAGTCTATTATATAGCCAATACCCATGTCTTATTGAATGCGTTATTACATCACCGTGTCATGAATTCCACGTGCATTTTGTTTATATCAATTTTGAACACTGTGAGTGAGATCCGGCGCAGCCTTTTTGGTAGTCTGTACAGACCACCCAAGGTGGCGGACCGTAAAATCACGCAGATCTAGGCAGTTTCTTTTAACCAGATAATGCGCAAAATACAGCTTACAAATACTGATGATTAATAGATACGTACTGGGAACAGATCAAAGTTTTTTCGGTACCCGTAATTTACCCATGACATGTTATTTAAATGCCAAATGTCATTAGGATATTTTATCTTTAATGTATATTTCAGTTTTGTCATTTAAAAAATCAGCAGCAATAAAATGCATCCGTACTTCTTACATTTAGTTTAAGCTGTATTATATTTTTATTTCTTTCAATGTATTATTAACGATTATCAAAATGATGTTGGATTACAATTTTAAACACAAATATCCAAGTAATGGATGAAAAAGTTCGTGTAAACTTGTTGCTAGAGTAAGTTAGGCACCAGTTTAAAAATAAGGTTTTGAGTCGGAATTTAATCCGCATCCACATCTCATTTACAAAATCGCCAAAAATGATTAAATGTTGCTAACTAAAATATGCGCAAATACTTAATGCCCAAATATACAGTCAATCCCGTTGGTTAGGATCACAGTAAGAAAAGGTATGTATTAGAACAGCATCATCTCCTGGTCATAGAGCTATTTAAAAGTAAAAAAAAAAAGGTCAATAGAAAACAGGAATGTTCGCTCAGATCTAGAAAAAGGACATATTTTACTTAAAATAGTCGGTAATGTCGCTTTGATACTTACTGAATAAGGTTAACTGATTTTATTGGTTTCAGAGTTATACTGACAAATTAAGTCACATGGCCACCTTTTCCAGCGAAGACCCAAGGTGCTCCTCAAGGCATTATTACAGTCAAGGATTGGCATCTTGGTAGAACCACCAACAAACTGGATGGCCTTACCACACGAAGCGAGGTTTCAAACCCGTACCGGAGAGAGGCAAGTGATTCGAAACCAGCGACCTTAGAAGGAAAGGCAATACTATTTTTATGTTAATTCCTTCTGTTAGGTTTTCTTAAATCATTTAAAGAAGTGAATTTTTTTTCAAAATCGGCTTAAAAATGAGAAAGTAATGTACATTTGATTAAAATGGCGGTTATTTTGTTTCCATGGCAACAAAAAATGGCAAATTTATTAAATGTCTACAACTGTATTTACTTATTTCTGAAAAATAATTAATCTACTTTTTCCAGCCGTAATGAAAGAAATTACCATGTCTTATATCATATACTCAAGAAATATTTGGCATTATTATATTTGAAAGCAGTGTGTAAATGACGTTATAAAACACACACTAAAATGGCTGCCACCAAGACCAGCCATTTTCTTAAATTTCAGACTGCCATATCTTTTTCAATAGAGGTCCGATTAAAAAACAAATATTTCAGCATTAATAAAGGCTTGAGTATGGCTTTCATCTAAAATTAACTTATTGTCAATAATTCCTTGCCCTTTAAACATCAGCCATGTACGTCCCTAGGGAAACTGCACTGTTTGTAGGTAAAAGGAAAAAAGGAGAACTTTAAAGGCAGGTTATATAGACGTGATTTTCACCTATAAGAGGGATGAACAGCTTTTAATAAGACATTTTTATAAAATTAATCTTCCAGTTTTCAAGTAATTAACGGATCTACCCTAATTTGCATAATCAAATCGATTTAAGTACGGAAAAAATAAACGCATCGTTAGCTCTATCACGATTTACTTCCGTAAATAAAGTGTAATGTGTAAACTAAATGAATATAATAAAGTTATTATTATTTTTATTATAAACAAACTAAAGGATAATACAGAAGAATAGGCGCATCAATTAGGCATTAATATCAGATCAGGCAGGTAGAAAAATTGACCTTCCTGAGCCAGGTTCATCGAGGTTCACTGAAAAAAACCTTTGATGTTTATTCGAATGTATATTTTCAATGTCAGTAAGGTAGACAAATCTTTTGATCTTATCTTAAAGAGTTTCAAACCCATGGTATAGTCGTGACATGCGTATATCATTTCCGTGTCATTTTTGTTGCATCTCAGTTTTCCAATTAATTCTCATGGGATTTAACCGCTCCCTGTCGCTGTTTGAATTATATATGCCTTTGTATATTGTCCATATGTTCTGCTGTTTCGGTGTAACCTTACATTTGGGTATGAGCTTGGCCATTGAATTAGTCTATCCTTCTTTACATCAAACTATTTTCTATTTTTGGATTTAAAGAGCAGAAACATTAACATTTAGTGTGTATCAATATGGTGATAACATTTTGTAATTAGCCAGATTATGAGAGCCTTTGTTTTCTCTTTGGCATTGTATGTTTTTATTTCGATGGTAATATACCCGTGTAACATCGTATGAAACATGCATTTCATAATTAATAAGATCTGCTATGTTGAAAATCTTTCAATGAACCTCTTTCATATGAAGACCTTACATAGCAAGCAAGGAAGACAGCCCAAAGAATGGATGCCAGCGACACGACAGCATTTGTTCCTATGGCATATATACATATATATAGTAAAAAATAGGGAACATATAGTAAAATAAATAGGGAAAAAGAACCGTCAACATAAGTAAGGTACCAGACTGAAATTCTGAAAACAAAATAACGCTTTGTGTCTTCTTCACACCTTGTTTCATATACTAATGAAAACTATATGAAAACAATTGGTGAAACGGGATGCGCAAATGATAGTTTCAGCGTTAGACCGTTGTCAATTTTGTTTCTATGCATTTTAGCTAGAGATTTTCATTTTTTTTTCTATTTAAGTTATACGTCGTACAATATCATGCTATGCTATTTTAACTAACATAATATATAATGATAGTGTAATACTAAAATGATGGCATCATCTCGTTGATCTATTTTCAGGCAAGGAGCGACAGGTCCCTCTGTATGCGAGGACCAGCGTTACTTTCTACACGTATTGTTTTAGTTTTTAGGTAAATTTCAGGCGTAGCTACACTTAGAAAATTATTATTATTCCTGAATAATGATTGTCTCTAAACTTTTAGTTTTGTACATTTGTGTCAAGATGGGGTGTAAGACTTGTTATTTTACATGGTAAATAGTCTCTTATAATTCAATTATTGAATGACATTGTACTTTTATGATAGGAATTGTATCAAATGTATATTGTAATGTTGTACAATGACGAGACTTTAATAAACGAATAAACCATTGATAAATGCGAAAGCACGGAGGCATGATGTTGAAGCACGAAGTTTTTGCCATCGCAGCTTCGAGCTTCTCAATCGTTCCTGCATGCTTTGCCATCGTTTCACTGCACCACTGCAGAAAATACGACTTAATCCCAATTACAAAACATAATTCTAATTGCTGACTTTACTTTCGGGCAATCAGAAAGATCCTCACTTTTCCCCAGTTAATGTGGTATTCTCATGCTTTCTGTATTTTCATTTCACTGCGGACTTACACTCGACATGTTATTATAATTTTCAAGACTTTTTTCATATATATAAAATGTAATCAAACCATATTACACACGTGTTCATACCCATATTTATTTGGAAGAGGTTCACTTATGTCGATGTAGAAATACCTGATCCATATTTTTCTTGGTGTTATTTCAGTTGTACTACGTTTTTAAACGTTTATTTTATATAGAGCTGTTTAATGGGAAGTAACACTGTTGGGAGTTGGTCGTATGTTCACGACAATGCCGATTGATTTGTCTCCCCGAGGCTAAATGTAACATCACGTTTTACGTCTTTTTATTCTATTTTTACGCGTCTGTTAAAATTTAACCCAGTCGAAGGGGCCATCATTAAATTTTGCGTTATTACGTAACAGTTAATTATTAACCCTTAAACAGCATTTGCCTGTCCAATAACAGTGCCAATATCTGTATCAGACAGAGGGTTGGCTGGAAGTTCGGAAACAGCAGCCATTTTGTCCTTTTCTTGGCAAGTAAATTATTTTCTTCTAATTATCATGTGTGATGGTGGTTCATTCTTTTTCCTGAACATAACAGAAACATTGGTTTATTTTCAAAATGCACTATGATATATATTTTGATTACTTTACTTAACATTTCCATAATAGAAATGGTTAAAATAGGTTGTGTGTTTTTAGAGTTGTTCTTTGTTACAATTAATAAACCGAGTGTTTAAATTTTGATTCTTTAAGTTCATGTAGTTATTTAATGAAATTGTCAATAAACGATTTGATATTGGCCCCGTTATTTGTCCTCAGGACAGTCGTATTTGCCCGAAGCAGAGTATGATTACCCTCAGACAAATAACAGGGCCAATATCAAATCACTTATATATTAAAATCCATACAATCAATACATACGATGGTCTTGCACATGTAATAAATCTTTAAAAAGGTACGACTATATGACGTTCAGAGAGAATAGCTCTCACTATTGCTTAGTCGAAAAAGGGGCATATCTTTGTAAAGATTTAATATGGTTATGGAACCTGCAGTGTATGTCTAATCAACGAAGTAAAAGTTTTGAAGATTAATTCATTCCAGTTAGTGATTACCGAGATACCAGCTTACATACGTAACATTTAACCAGTCTAAGCTAAAATTGCTTGAAAGAATTGTTCTTTCCTGTGGGTCAAGGTAAGAGTCATTGTCTGCAACCTTTGAGGTACAGTCCCAACCTTTGTGACACATCTGATAATACGTAATATTTGTGCAATTTTCTTGGAATCCCATAACTGGTTTATAAGTTAGTGTCAAGACATAGTGTTTTAGATGGAAAGACAAACCAACTAACTGAACAAAATTTAGAACAAGAAGTTTTTCATATTTGTTAAATATCTATATTATTGTAACATATATTTTCACAAAGTATAATTTAAATACATAATTAATGAACATTTATAGATGCACAATGCCCTTAAAAACAAATCATTACAGCAAATGTATTAAAGCTCCATAAAGGTAAAATGAACAGCACATATATTAAACAGGATGGCAGTTTTGTTTAGGCAGGTAAAAATTCATAGTGACCTGCCTGCAAAAATAACAATACAGCCAGCCATTCTATACTATAATAAATTTACATAATTGCTCCTTTTGAAAACTGACTTCTCAGAAGTTGTCATTTTATGAATGATTGATGCTATAAAAACAGAACCTTGTAACTGTGAATTCTATAAATACTGCATCTAGTAAACATAAAACATAGTTCAAGCAAGTGAAACCAGACACAACACCCACAAATTGGCATGACAAATATGTTGATAAAATTATGTCTATTTTCTCCATGTTAAATAAGTTCACCAAACATCTGTGAAAAAAAACTGCTTTAATTCAAAATTAAGAAACTGAACAACATATAACAATGATAAATAAAGGAATAAGCATCCAATGATGCTTAACATCTGATGGACTCGAAGAATTTAATTTAAAAGCATTATTTGTATCAATTATGTAATTAAGAAATAATTTATAGCGAAAGAGTGTTTCAACACTATTTATGTACAATGGGCGGTAATACGTTGGGCGTAATAATTTCACGAGGACGCAGCCCGAGAGAAATTATTTGTACAACGTATAACCGCCCGAGTGTATAGTGTTAAAACACAGTTTTGCTATAAATTATTTCGATTCTAATATGCCCTCAATCTAATACAGTACATAAAATATAGTAGCGTTCTTTCTTGGTCACAACAAAAACATTGACGTCACCGCACGTTAACGTGACGTCATTCTAGCATAAGAGTGTTTTAACAGAGAAACGCATATTGGAATATTCTATAACTGAAGTGAAAATTTAAGAAACTTAACCAATCTGTTATGAAATTTATTTCTCATATATCTAAATACCAAACATGGTTACGTACCCATTATAATTGTTGAACTGGATAGTGTATATTAGTTTGTATATTGAAGTGTTTGGGTTTAGCATCTTTTTCAACAGTTTTTCAGTCATATAAAATAGAAAAAGTAGAATCTTCACAGGTCGCTCAACACGACAAATACGAAAATGTTGCAGGCTCGGTTTGATTGAGCCTGTTCATGGACGGTAGTAGAAATGCATGCTACCGTCCACTACCTCTAGCCCCGGGTTGAGCAGAACTCAACATTTACACATGCTAAAAGTACAAAAAGCAAGAGACATCCGCAGATGTATTCAAACGGCGGTGAACATGGAACCTTCAATGATAAACCATGGTGTCTACTTTTAGCAGTAAGCACAATGCCCAACTTTATAGTGCTGCCTCACTCACTGAAATATCATGCCACAGAAACGTTACATTATACTGATATCGGGCTTACAAGTCCTAGAACTATCCTATTAATGCTGATCACCATGTGAGGAAGCTACGAGTACCATTTTTCATGTCTTTGGTACAACGCGGCCAGGGAGCGAACCCACAACCTCCACACTCAAAGTGGGCACTCTACCACTAGGCCCATA
Organism: Mercenaria mercenaria; assembly: GCF_021730395.1. Classification (NCBI taxonomy): domain Eukaryota; kingdom Metazoa; phylum Mollusca; class Bivalvia; order Venerida; family Veneridae; genus Mercenaria; species Mercenaria mercenaria. The sequence goes on from NC_069363.1 coordinate 12,551,351, forward strand.
GGCAGTTATATAATGAAGTAAAAATAATTATGTAAAATTCTAACACGATCCAATTCATTTTCCTATTAAACGAAGAAGGCTGAAAACAGTGAATTATTATAAAACAATTCTCTGTTCTGACATCACAATTATTACATCATAGCGTCAAATGGCATAGCGGTGCACTGGAAAAGAAACCAATTGAAAATGGGCAAATATTTAATGAATGCCGTCAAGGATGTACTTTAAAGTCCTTGGTAACATGTTAGAATCGAAATAATATGTATCATTTAGTGATTTGCTCTTGAATAAAGTGATTGCTTGTCGTTCAGATGTGTATTATTGTATCACTTGGGCTGCGCCCTCATGATATAATTCCTTCACATCTGAACTCAAAAACAATGATTTATTCAGCAACAAATCACTAAATGAGATATATTATTTCTTAAATAAAAAAATCTGTCCACAGAAACAAATTCTAGGAAATACCTTTAGTGCTGAACATAAGTCTGTGGTTGTATATTCAATTTTCACCAATAAAAATATTCTTGAATCTTTCTTTCACAGTTTAAAAGATCACAATCAGATATTTACTTGTTGACTTACAATGTATACATGTGAAATGTGAATGCATAATTGATAGCTTTAAACAGGTCCTTCTTAAAAGTAATAAATTTGCTACAGTTGCTTACTGTACAATATTCCTACTTTTTAAGATAAAACGTTTTGTCAAGTATAACCTTTTTTCTTTCATTGTATTTTATCTATTTCACATGCATGCTTATTTTCTTCTGGACTTTTTCTGTTGCTCATGGCATTCAGAATCAGACACACTAGTGACTTGACCTTGACTAATTTAGTAACAAAATGTGGTGCTAAACTGCCGTTCTTTCTTTCCCTATACTTCTACATAATACATTCACTTCTTCATGAAAAGATGGAACACAGTCAAGTGTCAAAAGTTTATAATGATGTGAATGGTTCATTCACCTGATGATTCCCTATATAAAGCTTTCCCTCGATGGTTAAATGATAAAAATCCTTGTCTGTTTCCAAGCATATCCCAGGTTCTGTAAAACAAAACATCAACAACTAAAATATTTTCTGTGTGGAAAAATATTTATTTCATAATATTATATACTCTTCTCAAATGTGCTCTTTTTGTTGGTCGAAAGGGGTGCATGTGCGGGTCCGCAAAAAGCGATATTGACCCGCAAAAGTGATAATGACTCTTGTGATATCACTTTTCTTATATGTATGAAATATGGGCCAGTCAAATGAGTGCATTTAAGAAGGGCATATAATATAACAATTATAGACTTATGTTAAATGAGTGCATTTGAGAAGGGCATATAATATAACAATTATAGACTTAGGTTTCGGTCAATATGTGTTTTTACGGACCTGCAAAAATGATACTGACCTCGGACTGCGTCTACAGGTCCGTAAAACACATATTGACCTCAACATAATTCAATAACTGTATCATACATACTAATGAAGTACCTAATACTGATAATGATATACTTTTGAAACATTTATTAATGCTCCTGAGACAACATTTATTCATACTCCTAAGGCAAAATTCATTCATGTTAAAAAGATAACATTAATTCATGCTCCCGAGGCAGCATTTCTTTCATGCTACCACTGCAACAAATCTTCATGCTACCACGTGAACATTTATTCATGCTCTCAAGGAAACATTTGTTCATGCTACCAGGACAACATTTATTGCTGCTCCTGAGGCACCATTTATTCATACTCTACAAGCAAAATTTATCTATGCTCCAAAGACTCTGCTCCCAAGGTAACATTTATTCATACTCCCAAGGCAAGTTGCCATTTATTAATGCCCAAAAAGCAACATTTGTTCATAATCCAAAAGCAACATTTGTTTATGCTCAAAAGGCAACATTTATTTATGCTTCAAAGGCAACATTTATTCATGGCTCAAAGGAAACATTTGTTCATGTTTCCAAGGCAAAATCGGTTCATGCTCTCAGGGCAACATTTGTTCATACTCTTAGGGCAACATTTGTTCATACTCCCAAGGCAACATTTGTTCATACTCCTAAGGCAACATTTGTTCATACTCTTAGGGCAACATTTGTTCATACTCCAAAGGCAACATTTGTTCATACTCTTAGGGCAACATTTGTTCATACTCACAAGGCAACATTTGTTCATACTCCCAAGGCAACATTTGTTCATACTCCTAGGGCAACATTTGTTCATACTCCTAGGGCAACATTTGTTCATACTCCCAAGGCAACATTTGTTCATACTCCTAGGGCAACATTTGTTCATACTCTTAGGGCAACATTTGTTCATTCTCTTAGGGCAACATTTGTTCATACTCCTAGGGCAACATTTGTTCATACACCTAGGGCAACATTTGTTCATACTCCTAGGGCAACATTTGTTCATACTCACAAGGCAACATTTGTTCATACTCCCAAGGCAACATTTGTTCATACTCTTAGGGCAACATTTGTTCATACTCACAAGGCAACATTTGTTCATACTCCTAGGACAACATTTGTTCATACTCTTAAGGCAACATTTGTTCATACTCTTAAGGCAACATTTGTTCATACTCCTAATTCATGCTCTGACACAAAGCAACATTTCTTCATGCTCCCGAGGCAACATTTATCTATACTCCCCAAGTCAAAACTTTTATTCATGTTCCAAAGACAATTTTTATTTCATTCTCGCAAAGCTACATTTATTCATGCTCCCAAGGCAACATTTACTCAATATTAGTAGTTGACAAATTCCCGTTCGGATTGGATGGAACAACTTATCCCAGCAAAGCACATGGCAAGTGTAATATTTACGTTTCAAGCATCATTTATACATTTATTAAATGGCTTGCCAATAAATAGTTTTCACTATTGACTGGCGAGCCTTCATTAAATGTTTTATTACATGACATCTGAAATAATATTTTTAAATTTTTGACATATTAGCTCAATAAATGCTGAATATAGATCTGTCATATAGCTAGCTATTGACCAGCAATTTCTACAAGGTGTTGGGTAATAATTCAGGTTGCTAGTCAACTTTCTACTACTGGAAACAGTACTTATTCAAGTAATCAGCAAGCACATTGAACACTTGGCAGGATATCAGCTGCAACCATGAACTGAACCTTGGTCACAAGCATTTTGGTCCAGCTACATTTAGCTAACAACCGCTCCAAAGACTCCCCGACAGCCACTTATTTATCAAAACTAATAGAGTTATGCCCCTTTTTAACTTAGATTTTTTTGTTGAAGTTTTTGATAAAGTCAAATATCTCTGTTACTATCAAATCTTTTGACTTGAAACTTAAAACAGTTATTCACTATCAGTCTTCACCAGGAGAAACAATTCCCATAATTCTGATTTGAGTTTTTAATGACAAACAGGTTAGGCAAAGTATGGACTTATCTTATCTGATTTCCAAGTCCGAAAAGGGCCATAATGCAGCCAAAATAGTTGACAGAGTTATGTACTCTTTCCTAGAGAGGGAAATCATGATGATAAGCAAGTGTTCAAAGTTACAAAGGCACATGTCAAATAGTTTTGACAAAAAGTGGACTTTTACGAAAACTTAAACTAATTTCGAAGTCCAAAAAGAGGCCATAATTTAGCCAAAAAAGTTGACAGAGTGATGTACTCTTGCCTACTGATGGAAATCATGATGATAAATAATTGTTCAAAGTTTCAAAGCCACATATCAAATAGTTTTGACAAAACATTGACTTGTACAAAAATTGTACCAATTTCCAAGTCCAAACAGGGCCATAATTCAGCCAGAATAGTTGACAAGAGTTATATACTCTTGCCTACAGATAGAGACTGTTATAATTACCAAGTGATAACAGTTTCAAAGCCATATGTCAAACATTACACAAAATGTGACCTGAAAAATTTAACCGAGATTTGTATGTTAAAAGGGGCCATAATTCAGCCAAAATCCTTGATGGAATTATGTACTCTTGCCTAAAACTGACATGGTGATGGTACACAAGTGTTGAAAGTCTCAAAGCTTTATCTCAAAAGACTTTGTCAAAATGTTGACTGGTACAAAAAACTTAACCATGGTGTTACACCGACACCGTGGCAAGTAGGATAACCCTACTTATTCTTCAAATAGTTGAGCAAATTATGCACCTGAATGTCAGCAAGCATACTTAATTTAACTTTTATTTAACATTTATTATCATTCATGTAAATATAAAAGATATAACTTATAAGTGAGTAGAACAAACTGCTGATAGAATAAATCATACTTATGATCGAGATCTGCACTGGCACGTATCTCACGGAATGATCCAGCTATATGTACTACTCCATGTATTACAAGTAACAGCGACAGTAAACACTGTATAAGTATCTGAAAAAGAGACAATAAATACTTCCAATACATTTATAACTGTGACCAAACAACCAACATCCATCAGAATCATTCCTGACCATTTTCTCTTGAAATCATGGTAAATCCTTAATATATGATTTACCAAATGCCTTTATACTGTTTAAGTAAATGTTTGAAAGTGTTCTCATTTAACAAGTCACATACAGTTTTATTTACATGAGATTTAAAAAGATTTTCTTGTATGTTCTCACAACAGCTTCAGACTCCTCCTATTCAACACCTGCTATACTTAATAGAACAGTTCTCTGAAACAAAATAATCTTCATACAGTTGAAAATCGATATCTCAAACCTGCTTATCTCAAAATTCCAGCTATCTCAAAAACATTTTCAAAAGCACATGTACAAAATATCAGTAATTTTTAAGTCGAATTACCATTTTCTTTAAGTAAAATGCTTGATCCCTTGGAGTTTGAGATACTGAGATTCAACTGTATTTGTCAGCATAATCTTTCTTGAACTTCAACTCTTGATAACATACAAACAAGTGAATGAATTTAAGTATTGTCATGCGATACAAAGTCCCCTTTTCTATTTCTAACTTTTGCAGCCTCTAAAACCCATTTGAATGATCTTGAGAAAAGTCCTTGCAATGAAGAAGTTTGGGAAATTTTCAAAAATTACATCATATAATTATTTAAGGCCTTTACAAAATTGTGATTCCTTCACCAACTTACATCCCAGGGCAGACTTGTAAATTCCTGTTCTGTAAGGCGCAGATATGATCTATCTGTAAAAATAGAAAAGCAGAAATAACAGTGCAATCAAATAAAATGATGTAAAAATGTGTATGATAGTACTGGACTACAAACTCTCACTTGTTACTAGTCTGATGTTAACTGTGTAACACAATACATATAAAATAATTATGTTCAACAAGTTTTTAAAAAACAAAATTTCAAATATCATATTTATTCTTTTTTTTTTTTTTTAATAAAACCCATTTTAAAATCACTATTTAAACATTAATATTATACTAATACACTTTTATATATATGTCTTTGTGTCTATCTTTGCTTGTCTTTGCATGTCTTAGCAGTGTTTAGTATGACCACATTCCTATAGAATCAGACTTCAAGAGGCAAGGATCTGTTCCCTTACTGTTACACACATCCTAACAGCATAAACTATTGTGTTATGTCTGTTCAGATATTTGCTGTTTTAACGTAGAACTTTGTAAATAAAATAATACCGTTCATCTTAAATATATTTTTATTTAAAACTACATCAGGGTGTTGAATTTACCCGAAAGATGTCAAACTTACACGATAAAAAACCATCATAATAAAATCCATCATACTGACGATGTAGACGCTATCACTTGGCAGCATTTTATACTGAAGATGCAGAAAAGGTCTACTTTTGTTTTCATTAAATGTTCATATCGGTCATTCTGAATTAAAATTCACCGTTTTTATGCTAAAAGTGTCGAATATACCCAAAGTTGCTCTAGTAGATTTCCACTCGCACATGTTGTCAATTATCAGAAAGTGTCAAAGATGTATCCACGTCACTGATTCATGGCTACTAAACGCTAGCGCCACCACCAAATTGTGGTGGTAAGGAAAAGAGCTATCGACATTTCCATGGTGCAGCTATCGCCCGTTTCTACTTGTAAACACGTGAGTAAAATTTATATTCTATCTTATTTTTTTATTGATAGAACTATTTTCGAAAATTGGAGAATGTAATTCCGTGTAACGACACTTTTACTACAGGTTGGCTGTAATTTCGTTAAAATATTATGCAAATTGTGGTGTCAGGAGCTTTCCTCCCGAATCTGACAGTGGAACATTTTCAAATCGGCCAGTATTCGAACACCATTCTGATGAATAAACACACTGTAAGAACATACCTTCGCATGCAAATGGTGTAGAAATGATAAATAATTATATACGCACACACCATGAATAATAGAATCTCGGGTTAGAAGAAATATACAAGGATTTTTAAAAGTGGTGGCGCTATAACTCTAGTGATGGCGCTATACAGTAGTGGTGGCGCTGTTATGGCATTCACTAATACAAACTGCGAGGAACATAAATAGATAGGGAATCCCTGTAATACATTATTCCTGGAACTGCTGACACATCCGGAACAAAACAAACACCAATATTCTCTTACTGATAATTTTCCTGCAATGAATTATGTTATTACAGAAAGAAAAGCACGATCATAGTTTATTTACCTTTATGAAACATTCTCTATCCAAGAAAAAAGAGCAAAATACTCACAGACCCTTGGGACTCTTGTAGTCAAAGTAAATATTTTCCTAAATGTTTAAAATGTTAATGTAGAATTATTTCTAACCTTTAAATATTCTACTTAAATATAAATGTAAGTGTACTTTAATTTTATTCAGGTCAAGAAAAATAGTAGCAATACATTTATTTCAAACAAAGATTTGTGTCCAGGAAATAATTTGAAGACATTGTAGAATTCATTTTTTTTTAAATTAAGATTCTGAAAGTTACTTCCCCTTGTTTTTATACGTCGTTTGCATGTCATTTAAACAAAAGACCTTACTTTCACAATTCTTTCTGAAAAGTGAGTACAGTGCATTTTCAATTCCAATCGATTAAATATGATTTATCAATAGAGCTTAGATGTACAATCTGATTCCATATGCATGTAGATTATTTTGCGATCATGTAGAGGTTACTACATGTATTTTGTTGAGTAACGTAATTTGGGTATAGTGTGGGATATGTTGATAACATCGATTATTGTAGAAATTTCCATGGCTTGCAGACAGACATTTTCATACATATATATAAATTGAATATATTACCCACTAATCATATACAACAGCGCCACCACTACTGTATAGCGCCACCACTAGAGTTATAGCGCCACCACTTTCAAAAATAGTCGTGTTTTAACTTTTTACTGTGTTTTTCCTAATTCTTTGGTGTATGGGAATACGTGCAATTCATTTCTACACCATTTGCATGCAAAGGTATGTTCTTACAATGTGTCTATTCATCGGAATGGTGTTTAAATACTGGCCGATATGAAAATATGCCACTGTCAGATTCGGGAGGAAAGCTCCTGGCACCACAATTTGCATAATATTTTAACGAAATTACAGCCAAACTGTAGTAAAAGTGTTGTTACATGGAACTACATTCTCCGATTTTCGAAAAAAGTTCTATCAATAAAAATATAAGATAAAATATAAATTTTAACTACGTGTTTACAGGTAGAAATGGGCGATAGCTGCACCACGGAAATGTCGATAGCTCTTTTCCTTATCACCACAATTTCGTGGTGGCGCTAGCATTTAGTAGCCGTGTGATTGGCTGAATACTACATACATGCCATATTTTCAGACGGTCAATAAGGGAGATTTGCCTCAACAGGGCCTTTTTTACGGGAGATTTGGGTAAAAGTAAGGGAGACTTTTATTCGCTCATTTTTTACGCACTAAATAGCCGTTTTCATGAAAAAATCATCAAGTTTTCTATATTGAATTGATGAGTGGAGCCAACAGTTGTGTACAGAATGCATGATTATTACTTATAGCACTTTACAGCACTTTCCAAGGAAATTCAGAATTCCATGAAAAGATTGAACCAGGAACTTTGTTTTTGCTTTATGTGTTGATGCTTTTGCATCCGGAGAGTGTGATCTTTTTGACATGTTTAAGAATACAATACTTTGCTGGATTGTCCATATTTAGATTAAAACTACATGTATTTAAACTGGGAATTCTTCTCCTGTTAATTATTGCAACATGAAAATATCACAACGGAATGGCTGTCAATTCTTCGGGCAGTATGAATTGCTATTTATTTCATAAAATTCACTTATCTGAATTCATGTTTGTCCGAATTTCTGTGTAGTCGGATATTAACTAGCCAATTTTGTTAAATAGTGGTTGATTTTTTGCATGTTGTGCAAGTACTTAAATTGAGAAGCATAAACTCGGTGTTAGCACTAACCTGTCTTATCCTCTGATGGCTCGATAAATATCAAGGTCAGCAAAAACGCAAGTACATTTTGGCAGGTGGTGGTAAAATGACGTAATTTTAAGACTGGTTTACATATTGTTTTGAAAACTACAGATCAGCGACTTTGATGTTATTAAATCAGTCTAAAATCTCGCATGCACATGTTTACAATTGCCTACGGGTAAGACTAAATGGTTAATTGTTTGCAGATGGTGACAGTAGGTGTAAGATAATTAATGCCTCAGGCGTGTATCTCTCGATAAACAAGCTAGGGATTATAGAAAACTATCAAAATTATGTTTGAAGAGTATTTCTGGGCTACTCGATATTGAATTTCAAGTATTTTCTAAAGGTCTACATTGGGTCCGAGATACCATTTTTCGACAAGAGGACTTTTTTTCTGAATTTATTTTTTTACGGGAGGTTTTCATGTCCCGGTGGGAGACCGGGAGACATACTGAAAATACAGGAGAAAAAGTCTCCGGCGGGAGATATGGCATGTATGATACTATCTCGTCTAGTTTTACGAATAATTTGACTGTCATAGTTTTTGCGAAAATCTCACAAGTACCTGAAGTAGGCGGAGCTTAAATTATGCCATCGGCATGTAAATTCAGCTCGTCTTGACACCTAGCAAATTGTCAACAGTCTGAAATGCTGTAATTCGCATGTGTGGATCAAAAGTAATCGGGCTGCTTGAATTTCAGCCCTATATGGAGGAACAATGAATTTCTGTCAGATTTTTTACGCATGCACTGTACATGTGGATTATTAAAACTTGCATGCAAGTGACTTTTAATGCATTAATTACGCAGATTTTAGCGTGAATGGGAATACTGCCTATTCCAACTAATGTGACGCGATCCTAGGAAATACTAGAGTAATTTTTCTTATAGGCAGTATCTTCACTCCACAAACCCTCGAAAGACCACAGTAGTGGAGGAAATCTCCGATGAAATTGTCATAGCTGCCGATTTGGGTTTAAATCATTAGGGGTGTAACGATACGCTAGTCTCACGATACAATACATATACGCAATACAAATTGATTACCATAAGTAAGCATTCATGTGATATGTGAACCGCCAGACTAATGTATTGTGATACAGTGAATTTCAATATATCATTACTCCCTTATAAATCATGCTGATTTTGTGAATATGCTTAATTAAAATTTACCATGTCTACACAGCTGTATGCGCAAGTAAGCGATAAACCCAATAACTTTACATGACTGTGTACTGTGATTTATCTTGTATTATTTTGGTCCTCTGAAGTTTTGATGATTAGATTGTCTGTCAAAAATATAAAACAATCTGACCGTCAAACTATTTTGACTAACACAAGTCCCTACACTCTTAGGGTCAGTTAGGCCAAAATTAAAGATATGTTTGTTTGCTGTCTCCCTACCTACCCACTTAAAATGCTGCACCTCAAAAGTTTTTATTGGTCAAAAATGCTGGTCAATCTTTTTTTTTTTAAGTTGCGATATGACAAGTGCTGCACAAATTTCAAGTTAACAATAATTATAATAAGTAAGAAAGTTTAAGGAAGTGTCTATCGGCATGACCGTCATGCCGATTATTTTTCTTACCCGCACGACGGTCATGCCGATTAGTATTCTTATCCGCACGATGGGTGTTTCGGTAGCATTTCTAATTTTGGCGTAAGGTATTGACCATATCAACATTAAGGATAAATCCCGTTTTCCAGTATTTCCGTAAATAGGGTCAGGGGGGCTGGCGAGATTAACCAATATTAAGACTGTGTACAATATTAGCGATTATTTTTGCCAGAAGATAAGGATTTAGGAAAGTTCTTACTTTCTCACAATGGAAATACTATTCCACGACCTCGGCAACATCTTTTTTGCAAAAATAATCTGTTTACCTTGAAAAATGCGAATAATTTCACACCTTCGGTATCGAGCCGCGGAAGCAGCAGTGTAGAATAAAAGATAAAATTTCAAAAATAAAGTAAACTTTGAGGATATTTTTTGCTACATCTAAATTACAACAATGTTTAATGATAATCTGCAATACTTTTTGATTCATTTTCTTTGTTTAAAACTTGAAAAAAGGATAATCTAAACACTACAGCCATGTAGTGTAATGGCCGATACCCCCCTCACCGTAAAACCGGGAACGGGCATTTATTGGTGGTTAATAATGGAAAACTGGATTTTATCCATAATGTCGATATCGTGAATATCTTAGTTAAAAATACTAGCTGTAATAGCATCACGTTCATTGTTTAAGATATCAAATCAATAGACTTTGATTGGATATTAAAACAACCATTATTAGTAAAAATAATTGAATAAATCATCAATTGCAAATAAATCAAAAGAATGCAAAGAACACATATTCTTGCATAATTAATAATAGTTAGTTAGCATACCTTCATGCCGTTATTTTACTTATCATGTAATGTTTTTAATTCAATAAATTGTGTGTACGTGATTCAACATAATGCAGGTAGGTGCATGCTAAAATTGTACTTTATGGAGATCTGAAAAGGCTTTTAAAAAATTGTTTTCGGTAACATGCTTAAAAAAAGAAGTGAGACTTTGCGGAAATTATTTTTGTGTCGAAAATGAATACAAATAAGGGGGTTATGTCTTTAGAGCGTCAGTAAGTTGATTTCTAATATCACTGACCATGTTTAAAGCATAAAAATTGCAGTTTTGCAACTTTTTGTTAAAAAGTTGAAAAAAAATCTCCAAGGAAAAAAGGGAAAACCTCAGAAAAGATTAACTAAATTTCACATAATGTATACAGTATTTTTAGTTGTATCAGTAACAAAAATAATCGACATGACTTTCCAGTTATGTCAGCAGATCGTTGTGCGAATAACGAAAATAATCGGCATGACGGTCATGCGAATAATGAAAATGATCAGAACGACGGTCGTGTGGATAAGGAAAATTATCGGTACAACCGTCGTGCTGATAACCTCAGCCAAAGTTTAAATTGTATTATTTAATTTCATCCTTTGTCTTACTTTTACTGGTTTCAAAGCAGTTTCCGTCATAAAATGAAGGTTTTTAAAATATCTTTTTTCTTGAACGTTTCAGTTCCGTAAAATGCTCCCAAAGAGAACACCTTAGCTCTTCTGCTTTACGAAAACATAGATATCAATAGTGTCTAGCGCACGTAATAACACACAAAGGGGCTCCAAAAGGGGTGAATAAATAGAGCTGAATCGGTTGACTACAGAAGCAGTTTCTGTCATCAATTTTTGTTTTAATATTTATGTACATTTTTACAGTGAATACGACTAGAAAAGCACCATCCATGTTTTTTTAATCTTTCTGGTGAAATTAATTAATACAATTTTACAAAGTTTGAAGGTTCAGGTGTTAAATTAGGCTTGTTGAAAATAGGAGGTATAAAAAAAAGCAAAACCTCAGACTTGAACTCGCGATCTCATGCTTGTGAAGCCGATGTTCTACCGATTGAGCTAATCGGCCAGTTGACATCATACCCATAATTTATATATGTTATACACACATATACTACGTACGGGATACAACCGTCACTTTGTATAGCACATAGTATGTGACCAGTTACCCCCATTGGATAAGAAAATCTGGCAGGGGTAACCTAATCATCTATATTTCATATTGGTTTTTGCTTTCTTAATTGTGAAAAAAAAATATTGCCGATGCACAAAAATGACTGATTTTTATCTTTATTATGTATTTTTGGTAAATCATCTGGTTTTGACTGCCAAAAGGAGGAACTTTCAACTTAATTAGCGCATTAGTTGCACGTGAAATACCCCATGTGCGGAATGTAAACAAAACAATTACAGGGTTTTTTCTAGCTAATTTGGGAACAAAGCCTATACCCCTAAAATTGGGAATTTTGACGTGTAAATGTTTCAAATTGGGAAATACTTAGTCCCATAGGATATAGTAAGGATGTGTTTAAGCACTTTCTCATACACTTGTTGCACATTGTAGAACCTCTTTAACAGACTTCCATTACAAAATTGTCCATAATTTGGTCATTTTTTGTGCAATTTTGATGAAATTTTTTTCAGAATGTAGATTGGGAATTTTTGCATTCATTTTGGGAAAAATACATACTTTTTGGCATTGGGAATATAGCCGAATAATGGCTATAAAAACGGCCGAAAAAAAACCTGAATTATGGAATGAACAATTAGAGTTTTCTTGGAAAGTTTTTACCTTTTGTTGCTGAAATTTCACAGAGCTCTGGATTGCAGGGTAGCGTTATGGAAACAATCTCGACTTCATTGTGAAGAACGTCACGAAACGTAAAATAACGCGTTGACGGATACTACTAGCCAACTGAAATTGCTTTGAAACCAGTACAGCAGAAAATATTCTGTAAATAACTATCATAATATTATATCTAACGGCAAAAGTATAATCCCATACACACAAAAAAAGAGAATTGCCTACCTACCTACCCAACTTTAAAAGGTAGGGCCCTGAGACACAGACACCTGGGGGTCACAACCTGTCCCCACTCCACCCCTGCCAACCTTCAACCAATATATTTTCGCTTTTTAACCCTTTACTCCATAGATACGCTTTTTACCACCTCTATCCATTCCCTGATAGATACTCTTTTTGACGCCTTCATGTTTAAAAGCAAATTATGAATAAAGTACAACATCAAGGAATCCCATAAAAGCATTTTTGTAAAGTTTAAACCATGTACAAATGATATCTGTCAAAAAAATATATGGTTTATATTTGATTTTTAATGGTAATTTAAACCTGAAATGAGGTAGTGTATTTATGGAAAATTACTGTGAGGAAAGTTTCATCTTGAGCTAAAATTAGCCTGATCAAGGCTAATTATACCCCCAAGTTTATCTTTACAAATTATGAATTTGTGTAGTACTTATTTGTAAAAATTGTGAATTTGTGCAAGCTTAAAATGTACCGTGATTTTTTTTTAGGTTTCTGCATTTCCCAGGTGATTTAGAAAGCGGAACTTTTTTTTTTCAATGGATTTATATAAAAAATATACACTTTATGATGGATAAAAAAAGTAACTGTTGCAAATACATATTGGTCTGATTTACCCTGAAGACAAATTAACAGCTAATTACCTGCTGCCTAAGGAATTTTATGACATATGTCTGTATATTACCTATCAGTGTGGGGTATGGTTGATTGGGGTGATCTTTTGATAATTGGCGTGTGCTATGGATAATTGTAGGCAACTTTGATGTTAATCCAATTAAGAAATTTTACTGATAAGTGTTTTTATAAGCTGATAAAATTGGCAATTTTGACGCGTAAATGTTTCGAATTGGGAAGTATTTAGTCTCATAGGATATAGTAAAGATGTGTTTAAGCACTTTCTCATACACTTGTTTCACATTGTACAACCTCTTTTAACATACTTCCATTACAAAATTGTCCATAATTTGGTCAATGTTTGTGCAATTCTGATGAAATTTTTTTCAGAATGTAGATTGGGAATTTTTGCACTAATTTTGGGAAAAATACATACTTTTTGGCATTGGGAATATAGCCGAATAATGGCTATAAAAACAGCCGAAAAAAACCCTGGATATCGTCTGTGTCCTGGCTCTGAGTAGTAAATTTGACTGCGCAACATCAAGCTGGGATCTATTCTCCTATTCCTTGGACAAGAAAATCGTGTTTACATTGCGAAGTAAGTTGTCTTTAGTTTTTTTGAGCATTGATAGAGTATGGGAATTTTTCAAACATGTTGAAATGGTAACAGAAGTCATTGGATGATCAAGACATGTGCTCAGTTTGTTTTAAAAAACAAACAAAAATATATTGATTGAGGGTTGTCAGGGGCGGCATGGGAGGAGGAGGGGTGCTGACCCCCAAGTGTCTGTGCCCTGAGACAGCAAACAAAGACTTTTTTAAATGTGGCCTTAGGGAACACTCCAGTTTCAGCCACAAGGAATATTATAACTACAAAATGGTTGCTACATACAGTATATAATTAAGCTTAGAATGAATCCCGTCATCCATGTTTATAAAAAAAACTCGATCCACTGCCTTGGGTACGAGTTGACTCTGGGACGAATAGCTGAACAGTGCGTAAATTAGTCAATTTCAATTCAATGTAACATTCAATTAAAATAAATTTAATGAATTACGTTGCGCTGCTGAATATGCTGCATGTAAAAGGGCTAATAATCCTACAGCGACACACAGCTTGTAAAAATTCATGTTTCACGTTCTGTTTTTGTGTAGTGACTATTTTAACCCAACACCGGGCTTTAGGTTGCACTATACCAATTCAGTTTCTGGTTACTCTCTATCAATTCAGTTCCTTCTTTATTTCATATAAACAATGAAATTTTGAGACCCCATTTTCAGTACTTTAGAGCATTTCAATGATATGAAAACCATATATGGTCATTTAGTATGACATGTCTTCTTATCAAAAATAGAAAAATATTAACATGTTATATTACAATCTTATATGTAATTTACATATAAGAAAAATAATCTGTTCTGAAAAACACCACCCTCTGAACATTTTGGACTACTTCACTTCCTGTTTGGTGTAATCAGTCCTTTAATGTTGATATGGACCAGTGGCCAAAATCATTAAACTACATATGTCATTGTCAAAACTTTCTATATTACAAAGTGTTATTTTCATTTAAATTGCACCAGTAAACTAAATGCATGAAAAAATACCAGTTTCAGTTTGTTAAAATCAATTTTCAAGATTTTACGGCTTTTTCAGCCTTACCTTCAAAATAGCTGTCGCAACATAATTTATGACCACTTTTCCTTGCTGGGGCTTATTTTTGTCATATTTTATAATTTTTTACTCTAAACTGCACTCAGTAGAAAAAGTGGAAACTCCATCGGTTTGATTGAGCCTGTTCATGGACGGTAGTGGAAATGCATGCTACCAGCCACACACTTTTACTGTAAAATATACCCAAATCTCACCTCTGACAGCTAAAATTTAGCAATACATGTGTATTTAGTCAGTAAATATGCATTTATAGAAAAAAACTTTAACTGTTAAAAAAAAATATAACAAGGGAATTTTGTATGCGGCGTGGATCTTTAAGCATTTGGGTGACACTGCTTGTTTGACAATACGAAGTTGTTACATACGTATCGAACTGCTCAATTTTGTATGTTGGGGATTTTTAGCTCGACTATTCAAAGAATAGGTAGAGCTATTAGACTCATCCATGTGTCTGCGTCTGCATCGGTCGGCGTCAGCGTCCCGATTTGGTTAAGCTGGTATCTCAGTAACCACTTGTGGGAATTGACACTTATTTACTGTGATAAACTGACCTACACTGCACAGGTTTCAAAACTCTATTTTGATTTTTTTTACAAAATTATGCCCCTTTTTCGACTTAAAACTTTTTGGTTAAGCTGGTATATCAGTACCCACTAATGGGAATGGATTGAAACTTCAAACACTTATTCACAGTGATGATCTGACATGCAGTGCACAGGTTTCATAACTCTACTTTGCATTTTTACAAAATTTTACCCCTTTCTCGACTTACCAGTTTTTGGTTAAGTTTATGTATGTAAACTGGCATCTCAGTACCCAATAATGGGAATTGACTGAAACTTCACACACTTGTTCACTGTGATCATCTGACATGCAGTGCACAGGTTCCATAACTCTACTTTGCTTTTTTACAAAATCATACCCCTTTTTTGACTTAGCAGTTTTTTATTAAGTTTTTGTATGTAAGCTGATATCTCAATATCTATCAATGGGAAAGGATTGGAACTTCATACACTTGTCCATTGTCATGAGCTGATATGCATTGTGCAGTTTTCACAACCCTGTTTTGCAGTTTTACAAAATTATGCCCCTTTTTCGACTTTTATACTCGGCTGTCGAATAGTCGAGCGTTGCTGTTCTCCGACAGCTCTTGTTGCCAGCGGTGCCATATAGAAGATCAGTATTCAAGCTGTGAGCGGACATAGGTGTTGTAAGGTGTTTCTTTTACATTTCTGTTGTTTGTTTTGACATTTCTTTTGATGAATCTAGGTGAGTTATTTGCTTTTGATGTGGTGGTATCAATATGTTTTGACCAACTGAGATCCGCCCAGGTATTTAGCAGCTTCTGTAGTTTTAGTGCTATATTATGGAGTGTCTAATTGTAGATGATAGATTTTTCTTTTGAATAATCCTCAATATCTCTAAATTACCTGGATTGAACTCTGTTGACCAGACCGTTTCCCAGGGTTTTAGAGATTGAGATCATCTTGTAGGGGTTGGGAATCAAGAGAGGTTTAACCATCAGATAGACAATAGTGCCATCTGCAAAAATTCGTGACTTACATTTGGAAATTTGTGGTTAATACCAGCAAAGTAAGAAACATACCACAAGAGAACAATCGCGAACTTATCTGGAACATGTTATGATAGAAAATCATAACCAATTAGAAATTTCTTAATTTTTACTTGCAGCACACGTGGCCGGCGTACGCCGGATCGATCGTTTACTTTTCAACCGGCAGATTTTTTTTTCTTGTCGCTCACGTGACCGTCGTATCCCGGGTTGGGTTAAACGAATTGGCACAATAACCTCGGCGCAACGGACACCTCCTGTAGACTTTGTGGAGTTTCGAAACAAAATTAATTAGTATTTATGAAATAAAAGACGAATGGCCCTTGCAATAATGTCGTTTCCTGTGCATGTACATACCATTTTTCAGTTAAACACCCACCACATAATTAATTAACTGTATTTTTTGTGTTTTAATCATGATTTGGATAAAAAAAAGAGAAATACAAGTATGTAGTCATATATTGACAACGGCATGTATTTGGCCAATGCAATATGTTTAATATCTAAACATTTTGAATATAAATTAATGTAGTTAAATCACCTAAAACTGTACAGCAAATAAACTGCAGATAAAATAACATTTAATTAGGAGGAGCCTAAATTTTCCACCTGTCATCTTGTAGTATGGCTTTATTATACGTGTATTTCTTTTAGTTTATGGGGGAGGAAGTAGGTCACTAGGTGAGCTGCCGCTTCAATAATCGATCAATCACGGGTACTTAAAACAGCCAGTAGGAACCTAGGATATAATTTGCAAGCCCTTCACCTATGCAAAAGTGTAGTCATATGGGAAATGTACAATGAAGTTAGAGCATCCCGAATCATGGTAAATAATCTGAGTCAGTTTTCACATCCTGAAAGGTTTCAGATTTACGAAATCCTACACAGATTAGACAGGGTTAACATTAATAAGGTACAAGACACAAGTGTTTGTATGTAGTGATACAGTGACTTGAGGGTATAGTGGACTGATGGATGTAAGTTATATAAAAAGGGCAAGGACGGGCCTCAGGAAGGACTTTTTCAGTAGCATACTTCTAGGTATTTGAAACAATCTCCCTGTCACCCTCTACAAATGCATTTAGGCTAGGTTAACTAAACATATTGTGTGTGCGTGCGTGCGTGCGTGCGTGCGTGCGTGCGTGTGTGTGTGTGTGTGTGTCCAGGATAAACAACATACAATATATAATGTATAGAAACCAATTCGTAGAATCACAAAACTGGTCTTGGAATAGTATGAAAATTACTCCAGTACCCTGTCCCTCTCCCATTCAATCGGAACTGACATGATGTTGGGACAGCTTTGCCAAAGAATGTAGTGTTTTTAGTTCCCAGAATGATGATATGATCATTCAGACCCAAAAGTGTTCATGGTATTGGTGGTGCGTTTTTTCGGTAAAAGGTGTTGGTTTGGGGTCCTGGAATCTTACCAGTACGTTTGCTGCATCGGCTGCCCAGTGTTGAACATATAATACTATCGATGATTTCAGCTGACTGATATTCCACTTCGTAGTAAGATTACTCTTTGTTTTGGAATTTTTTTAGTTTTGTATCATTCTTCTCAGGAAATGGGTTTCCGTTTTATTGTTAGGATTAATTGGGTTTGTTCGGCTTTTAGTGTGTTATGATCAATAGTAACCATAACAGAACCGTCCTTTGACCTCTGCCTGTACGCTTCAACCAAAGCACATATATTTAGCACTTGACATACAACACTATAGGAAGGACGTAAAATACACTCATTCATAATATAGTAAGCATTTATAGAAATATATTACGAAGTAAATTTTGTGGCCAGATCACTAGCTACAAGCCATTCCATGCTGAAATCATCTTGCATTAAATCGGCCAGCATAGACTGTTATATAGGGAGCAGTCGTAGTAGTACGGTTTTTTTGATAATTATGACTCTAGAACAAAAATGAGTCTTTAACTCAATCCAACTACTCTTAAACAATCCATCCAATTGCTGACCCCTTTGCTATAGTCAGCCTGACTAGATTCACATAATGCCATATTTGCGTCGTAGTTCTAAGGATGTTGATTAACTAACTTCAATGTTCCTAAATATAGATAGTATAATATATGATACACATTAACGTCGTAACCTCTCCGGTATGTCGTTATACTAACGAGGATATGACTATGCATGAAATGGTTTCACAGAAAGTCAGTCCGCACAGAGCAGGACGTCTGAATCGCTGCGTATTCATTTCGCTCTTGCATTGTCAAATATGTTAGCAAAATTTGCAAGAATCTTCATTCTGAAGCAGAATTCCGGCAGTATTAATAAGCCATAGATAAAGATATGATAAATTCAACTAAATTGAATATTTGCCATTTATAAATCTAAGTTTCAGACATCCAACGTTGACGAATATACGGCCTAAGGTTTAATCTGTCTGACTTGACTGACATTGTCTACTATGACCCTAATTATTGTCCTAACATAGTTTCTTAGTCTCAGGTCCTACTGTTTAATCTCTTTTCCCTAACAAATATGACACACGTTTCGCTGTATCAGTGTGATAACAACCGATCGACGTAGTTGGAAGACACCTTGCGTCGTACATGACTCTCAATTTCCCTTTGGATTTTATTAAGTAGGCTGTGGGTGATAGATTTTTCATTTACATAGAATTTAAAGTCACATTGAGAAAAAAATAAAAAGTTGATTTTATTCATCGTTTCAAAGGCATCTCAGTCGTTTTACTGCTTAATTTGTATGCATGCACGTGTGTGCGTATGAATAAACGCGTGCGTGTGCTTGTTTGCCTTTTACATGACTCCTGTGACAATGTTTTAAAGGACTCCATTTTTACCAAAAGTGAGTTAGTTCCGATATATACTTTGGACGTTATCAAGTGTCCGCCATGTTGGTAGACTGAGTGTCGCTAAAACTTTGATGCAAAATATCGTATAATCAAATGTTTTAAAGACAAACGCCATTTCTAAAAAGTATTTAACATAGTCGGACCATTAAACGTTAGGTACATAAATTATGCAAGAAAGAGCACAGCCTCCATCATGTTCATATTCACGCGAACCTTGTGTAGTTGCAATACGCTTGATTTGACATTTTCTTTTTTGCCACGGAAGGGTATGAGGGCTTCTTCTGTAATATTTGCTATTTAATGATAAATTCAAAAATCTCAGGGACATGGCTATTAGTTTTGGTCGAACCTTAGGGCATATATCCTTGTAAAAAAAGATGCTCTACATTTTTTTGTATGAAATAAACCTGGTGGAGAGAATACCAAGGTCCCTGCTGGTGATGGAACCCCAGACCTCGTGATTAATAGGCGGACACTAACCATGCTGTTAAAGGGTTAACCAAACAGTACGGCTGTTGGAAAGAGGCCAGTAAACCTACCAGGCCTAGGATATCGATGTTTTACAGACATTCTGCAAATATCTGGATTGAAGTGATAGTCGATTTTCAGGCCACTTCCAGCAGTCTCATGGTTGGATTAACCCTTTATCGACGTGATTAGAGTGTCTCACAGATCACGAGGTGCTGAATATGGTCTCCGGTACGGACCGTGTCATTTTCTCCTCACGAATTACTTTAATGGTGTCAGATATGTTAGACCGACCGGCGGTGAGCACGATGGGTTACGGTGCTGGTTAGCTCTGAAAAAGTAAAGGGAGAAGTGCCACTTCCAACAGCCTTGCTCTCGGGTTTACGCTTAACCGGCGTGGTTAGAGTGCCTGCCTACGAATCACGAAGTCCGGAGTTTGATCCCTGGTAGAGACCGTGGTATTTTCTCCCCCAGGTTTACTTTAGGACAGTCCGTAAATTTAAATATTTTCCAGTCTATTTGTCTGCTTTAAAAAATGAGATTTGTTCTGAAAAGTTCGATACAGAACAAACATGAATGACTAAGGATTAGGACTTACAAAGGACATATTTTTTTTTTAAATCATTATGTTTTAAATAGCTAATACACATGCTTGTCTTTTCCAAAGCTGTGTTATAACTGATACCTATGAATTACTGAAACAATTGTTAAACTTGTATTTACATATCTGCTATCTTGCCATTATTTATTACTTTGTATGTATATTGAAGATATGCTGATGGATTTTGTTTGATTTATTGCATAATAAAGACTCTTCTTCTTCTTCTATGTTTTAGGACCATTCGTTAGACTTATATGTTAACCTCACTGTTATTATCCCTCGCAGATACATCATGGAAACAGAAAATGAAACTGGTTTCGAATATCAACATAATTATGGATGCACATAAATATTTTTGCTTGAAGAAATATTTTATTTTGCAGATTTCAGCTAATTAGCTCGCTATTTATGTTCACACAGACCAACAAATATAAATGTCATAAACATAGTTATATACAGTTTTAAACGTAACAAAATTACAGGCACATTGACAGAAATATGGCACATTTTACCATCCGGCAATACGATGTGAGCCTTTAAGAACACTTTGATATTACATACTAGTAGTATATTGAACTAACCAAGTGAGTGAAACAGACATAACAAATCTGCGACATATGTCAAAGGATGTAGGCGCTGAAACTGACTGTATCCCTGTCTGTAACAGACCAAAAACGTTCCTGGTGTAAGCAAGAGATACTCAGAGTATAGATACGGGCATTTAGTATTGTAAAATTTAAGATGGACACCATCTTTTAACATGAATAAGTTAGCTCTAAATACAACACTTTCTATTTCCAGTTTATTTATTTGTGTCATTCTGCGAATATAGTCCACCTCACAAAGGCAACTTTCCATTCTAGTAAACGCGTGGTCGTTATAAACGGGTTTGACTCCACCTTGCTATAAAAGCCAGTGCAATTTAGCACTGGGCATGGCAATAATATGCATGATTGTCAGACGCTTGCTGTTGTCAGTTGGAAGAAGGTAACTTGTTAATGGTTGTTGTCAGTTGGTGGAAGGCAGAGTTCATGGTTGTCAAACTCATGCTGTTGTCAGTTGGTGGAAGGCAGAGTTCATGGTTGTCAAACTCTTGCTTTTGTCAGTTGGTGGAAGGCAGAGTTCATGGTTGTCAAACTCTTGCTGTTGTCAGTTGGTTGAAGGTAGAGTTCATGGTTGTCAAACGCTTGCTGTTGTCAGTTGGTAGAAGGTAGAATTCATGGTTGTCAAACGCTTGCTATTGTCAGATGGTGAAAAATAGTGTTCATTGTTGTCAAACGCTTGCTGTTGTCAGTTGGTGGAAGGTAGAGTTCATGGTTGTCAAACGCTTGCTGTTGTCAGATGGTTGAAGTTAAGTTCATGATCATAATCAGTAGCACAAATTGACAGGTGTTTCATTTTGTCGGTGTGTGAAGATTATGGTGGTGCTGATTTCGGATGTCACCGCCCGGTGGACACCTGAAAAATATAAAGACAATGTTAAGTATTGTTCATAGGTAATTAAATCATTATTATATACTGATTAACTTGTTTAGTTCGAAGAGGCGGTAAACAAATGAAAGGACAGCTTAGGCAATACAGCCAAACCTGTGTGAAAGGACCATGCTTGGGAAGCCAGGAAGTGGTTTTCTTTATTAACAATGTTAAATACACTGCAACTATCGAAATCTAACATGAAACTACACATGTAATTTTTTTCATAGGCAGGTAATCTCTGCTCACAGATGGTTTTATACATGTTAAAGGAAACATTACACGTACATACCTGTCAAAGAGTCCTGAATATCTTAAAGCGTGCGAATACCAAAAATCCTGCATGGAGTTATCGTGTAATCCCATACCACTAAAAAAGGGCGGCATCACTGGTGGCCCACATGAGGCGTTCTGACGAAGTCGCCGGTTCAGATCTGCAGCCACAGTATCGTTTATTGGCATATGATTGTAATATCTTAATCCAGCGTTGCTTCCAGTCTTCCGTAGTTCTTTGCGCCATTTAGCTCGTCTGTTTTGAAACCATACCTTAAATAAATGAAACGGTTTCGAGAAATGCAAAAAAGTCATTATCATTATCTGGAAGGTGAATTTCGTAATTTGGAGAAGTAACAAGTTTCCTCAGGCCTTAAACAAGTGAAGGAGTTTAATTAGAAGTTTGCAATTCACACTTTTAAAGTAGTTTCTGATATCTGGAAGCATTGAAAATTAAAAGGGTAGATTTCTTAGAAGCATAGAGCACAGCAAACACAGCCAGAGTCACATATCGCAGAGTAATCCCTCCACAAATAGAAACTGTGGTGGCAATATATAGCTTACGAGTTGCTTCAAATATCCACCAGCAAGTATATTTAATTATGTGAAAAATCGGGATCGGGAAATAAAAGGATGAATACTCAAAGGGGAAAGCGCGAGTTACCCTAAGCACATCAGTACAGGCATGGACACTCACGCACGCACGCACGCACGCACCCAAACACTCACTAACTGACATGCATATAGTAAAACAGTGTAATAGTTAAGACAAAACGATCAGACAAAGGAAGGCAGTGGGGCACTGGCTAAGAACGACCAGTTGCAAGCTCAAACCAGTATTTGTTGGACACCTAACCTCACGAAAAGTTAAAAAGAAAAGTTGTGGTTGGGGTCTAAGAAAGCAATACCACCAATATACCAGACAATACACATAACATATGATAAGAAAAGGACAAAAAGCATATCGAAAATAAGGGGATCGCCTTGGAATGTTCAAGGAAACTAGTTCGGGACATGCTAGCCTCGCACTTACACTGTCTGCACCTAGTTGGACAAGACAGAGCAAATAAAACAATGTGCCGCTGATAAAATCTCTAACAGTGCTGATATATAAAGTAAAATGTATAGATAGGGTCGATTCATAATGTATTCAACAATTTGTCTGAAGTCTGAGCAAAACAAAATTCCACTTTCTCCATTTAGGAGAAATGCATCAGCGATTCTCGTACTAAAGCGAGTATATCTGTCGAGCATCAACACCAAGCATGCACTGTGCTGTGCAATTTTGCATTGTATCCTCTTTTAATAACAGATTTTTACAAATATTTGATTGAAGAAAGTAATATGTTTAATTTTCCGTAGTTTATAAATTACATCCCCATAGCACGAGGTGTGTAAGACCAATAGTTAGAAGTGTTATATTTCTTAAAAAATTTGAACGACCTTTGGTTTTGTAATATCGGTAGATCTGTTGTAATATTTGTTTGGTGATATAAAGATTTCTATGATTAAAATCCTCTAACTTTGAGCAAGCTTTTGCAAAATAAATTAGTTGTAGTATAGACAAAACAAATTAGTTGTGGTATAGACACCGTATGGATGGTGTTGCTCAAGTGGGGAAACAATTTCAGAATTGAAATCATTCTAATAAAAACCAAGAAAGCGCATTGAAACGTCAATACAGCAAGCCTGGGTAGACAGATATTGGTTGGATATCATCTAATATATGTGTATATATCTACCAATAAAATATACACCAAGAAAAAGACGACACACCTTGTGAATTATTTCTGCATTTACCCTTTAAAATGAATCTCAATTTAGTATCCTTGAAATGATCGCTGAGTCCTGCAGTCTGAATGGTCTGATGGAACACCGTAAAACCATGCAATAAAATAATATAATATTTCGTTTGATTTCAAAAACTTAGAAATACCAATAACATGTGTACCTGTACTCGAGCCTCGCAAAGGTTTATCTTGGTGGCCAGTTCCTCTCGCACAAAGATGTCGGGATAATGTGTCCTCGCAAATAGCTCTTCAAGTGCTGCCAGTTGACATGGTGTAAACGACGTCCGCTGACGCCTCTGTAATAAATTATAGGTTGAACCAATTTCTTAAGAGTTCTATTACACATACAGAGTACATTCTGTTTGAATACTCATAATGTTGGTTATTTAAGAAATAATCAGTTTCCAAACGTGGTTTATCGTAGAATAACCCGAGTTTTTCGTTCTTATGCGTAAGAATATATCACGAAGGCCGTAGGCCTGAGTGATATATTGTTTCGCATAAGAACGAAAAACTCGGGTTATTCTACGATAAAGCACACTTTGGAACTTATTATTTCGATTCTAACACGACATACTATTATCAACAGTGTTAGAAAGAATGGTAACTACTTTTTACTATCGTGCTACGCATCTGGATCGGATGACGTCATTGCACGCGAGTGGTTTATTGCAAAATAACCCGAGACAGATTTTACTCTACATGTATGTAGGTTATTTGCTGGTCGTGTTAGAATTTCTATTCTAATATGCTTGTCTCTGTTAAAGGTCAGAGACCACCAATTCAAAATAGTACAGGGAACTTACTGGGAATGAGGTAAGTGTATACCTGGGAATAAGGTAACGTCTGTGCGTTCTGCTTGGTCAGTCATGTAAACAAACCCAGGAAGTGATTATTTTTTCAAAATTGATATTTTTTTCACTGCATTTACAGTATTTTATTATAGATCTACATTTTGACAAAATTTGCTACATTTTATGTGTATTGGAAAAAAGTTGTATCAAATGAATTTCTCCCGCCACGTCAATGATGTAAACAGGGGTCATCTCATTCACACGAAAATTACTTAAATAAAGTATCACTATTCATATGTTTATCGTCCAATATTTTGGTTCTTGTAAAACTTGTAATTAGATATACGTTTCGATGTATGGAAGGCCGTACACGCCATAATGTTACAATGTAAGTCTATGGGAAAACAATTGTAGGTCTCTAACCTAAAACACTCTTACGCTAGAATGACGTCACGTTCACGTGCGGTGACGTCATTTTTTTTGTTGCGACCAAGAAAAAGCGCTTATATATTTTACCGAGTGTTTGAGATTACGGGCATATTAGAATCGAAATAATTTAAAGCACAAGAGTGCTTTAACACTTTTTATACACTCGGGTGGTAGGTAATACGTCGTTCAAGATCAAGACAAGATCATAAACACTGCCGTACTGTACCTACAACAATCTGTTTCTGTAGGAGAAGACCTCTATAAGCTGTTGCTTTCGGCTCTGATCCTTTTTCAGGCATGATCTGATGTACCAAGTATCATGAATTGTAAATATTGCAATTTTGTTTGAAATAAACTATGTTTAAACTAATACGTCGTTCAAATAATTTCACTCGGGCTGCGCCCTGGTGAAATTATTGCGCCCGACGTATAACCACCCATCGTGCTTAAATAGTGTTAAGGCATTCTTTTGCTATAAATTATTTCTTAAATACTACATGAGCTTGTTAGCTCCATGAGCGTTTTCCAGAAACTGTAATATAGATATATTTCTTATATATTCGTAATTTTTGCCAAATCGCCAGAAACACTACAGTCTATGCTAACTGATGTTGAAAATTACTGCAATTTGTGGGGTTTGAAAATTAACAAATCAAAAACAAAAGCATTTACATGATCTACGGTAATGTGATAGAAACAATGACCTCTTTCAAATATCTAGGTATGACATAAATGGTAACTGGTATCGCACTCAGAAATGTATCGCTCAACACGCATCTTTTGCGCTGTATAACCTATTCTGCATTTTCAATAATGTAGAATTACCAATAAATCAAAAAATGTAAATTGTTTGATATACTCGTGTCTTCAATTCTCAATTTTGGATCAGAAGTATTAGGTATACACGAAGCCACTGATGTTGAGGCTATTCACACCAGATATTTACGACGCATATTAGGTGTAAAAAAATCAACCAATTTAGCAGCACTTTATGGAGAACTTGGAAGAATCCCCTTATCAGTCCTTCGAAAAATAAACATGACCAAGTACTGGATAATCTTTTTTAAACAAAATGACCCAGCACTTGTAAAAACAATTTATATGATGCAAAAGAAAAAGATGCTGATTTTAATTCTACATATAGTGGACAGAACTGGGCCTTCCAAATTAAAAATATTTTACAAGAACATGGTTTATTATATGTACGGAATCAAAAGTCTGAATCTGAAATTCCTTTTGAGGTAATTAAGAAAAGAATTATTGACAACTTTTTACAAAAATGGTATTCTGATATTAACAATTCTAATCGGTTACAGTCATACCGTATCTTTAAATCTGAATTTCAACTAGAAGAATATTTGAAAGCACTTACTGATAATAATTTGTTTTTATAATTTTCTGTCTATACGCATTGTTAATAGACTACCTACAACATTTTTAATAAAGCTTTGACGTCGACGTCGTTTATAAATAGAGAATATTAGGTTACTGTCTGATAAATTTAAATTCATTAGGCGAGTTGAAGAAATTATATTAGGCGAGGCTCTGCCGAGCCTTATATTTGTTCTTAGACGAGCCGAATAAATTTAATTTTTTTTTCAGACAGTAATCTAATATTCTATTTATCCTACCTGTTCAGAAAATTTGGAAAAAATCGTTGGAAAGAGCAACAGCGTGTAGACTTGACGTCATATAATATGACGTTTGCTAGTGTAATTCAGTTTGTGGAAAATTAAAAAAAATGCAATAACTTTTTTGTTTCTGGATAAAAACTTTTGACTTTACCACTTATTTTCTTAGTTAGAACATTTCCGATACAATGATAACAGTTTCAATGAAAAATTCGGAAAAAAAAATGTTTTCAAAATTTCCGGCTGAAGTGCTGTAAAAGTGAAAAATAGTAATAACTTTTTTGTTTCAGGATGAAAACCTTTGATTTAACCACTCATTTTCTAAGTTCAGACATTTCCAATACAATGGTGATGATTTAAATGCAAAATTTTGTTAAAATAAGTGATTTCAAAAGTTCCCGTAAAATGATATCTTAACACTGACTAGATAAAGCAGGCCGATATTGTGCTATATCTTATAAGAGGGTAGGATAAAGTATAGGAGACGTTGGTCAAATTACCTTGTTTATAATAGTTAAAGAAAGTTGACTTTTTTGATGTTTCGACAGGAAAAGCTAATATGTGACAAAAAGAATATTAGGCATACATTTTGTAACTTTCCACATTGAATTTATTAAACTCGTTAAATAAAACTGATAACTCGAATTTTATCATTTTATTCAACTCGTTTAATAAATTCAATATGAAAAGACACTCCTGTAATATCCTATATATATTTTTACATCAAAAAATTGTAATAATATCGGAAAATCATTTCATTTTTATTATGTAACAAGATACAATACTTATAAGTTATTTGTTTTGTATCGGGAAATATGCACGAGTTCTTCAGTGGAAATATTGCGCGACTTTAGGAGCGCAATATTCTTCCACTGAAGAACGAGTGCATATTTCTCGATGCAAAGATAATAACCTTTTTATTACATACACATCTACACGTATAAATATAATGCAACTATCATAAATTTGTTCAATAGCCTAAATAGGACTGACAATACTGAACTAAATAGAAAAAAAATAGTGCAACAGCACACACTGAATTACATCACGCACCCGATATGAAATTCAGGCGTCAGTGTATGGAAAAATATTGACGTTTCCGGTACCAGTGTAACTTAACGGGGAATAAAAACGAGTATGTAATAAGAAAGTATATTTGACCAATAGAAAGACAATGAGTGAATATCCATTTTTTCAATGATAAGTAATGATATTATGTGTTAACAAATTTTTAGTCAATGAAGAAGGACTTTCTGTTTGCGATACTGGCCTCAATACATTTTCGACGAAATACATACGCTCTTCATCTGCGATTCCAAGCATGGTATTTTCTTCACATTTACTACAAATGTGTAATATGTCAAAAATAATGACTTAATAAATCTAGTTACAAAACCTCTTTTTTAACATACACATGTATTGCACAATTTTCTTTGAATATTCAAAAAATGATACAATGACATCGCATATATTGAGAATGCATTCTTAGAAACTCAGGAAGGGGACCTCCTTGGCCGGGTAGTTATGACAGTAGCAGAAACACTCTTTCTCTGTTGGTTGAATCCCTTTTAGTGATGACGAGGAAACCACCCTTACGGAAGGTCGGTGGCAGTACCCATGCAGGTGTCAATTTCGACATGCAGAAATGCAAGAAGGAGCACTTAGGGTATCATTAAAAGTTGGAAGGCTATATGATATGAACTAAATCTTTTATTACAATCGAACAAGAGCGTGCAGCGATTTCTCTTTAATATTTTTACTTGTGTACATTTGTATTTCATGCGAAATACAGAGGCAGTCTTATACTGATGCTCTCTCTAGACGGACAAAGAAATCTTATGTTATTTTCTATAACATTAGTATGAACAGAGAAAGGATGGTGTGACGTTAAGAGTTTGACAAAAACTTACTTTATTTAATAAATAATTCCAATTTTATAAACAGTAGTGTATTTTTATTTTCCTCTTTGTAAAATTCTTGCTCTTAAAAAGTTTTGACATTTTTTTGAATTTACAGGAAAATGTTGTGTTTACGCTATTTTAAATATCGTGAATGGCAAAGAAAATTTACGACTATTTGTTGTCAATAATTACTGAAATTTACGAGCAAATATACCGTTTTGTTGGGTTCACCTTTTTAGGTCATATGAAGACTTTCCAGTTTGTATGTTGGAGGAAGACCCCATGTGCCTTTCCGGGCATTATTTCTTCACGGGCGGGCACCATCGACTTCAAGTGCGTGTACCTGGGTAGAACCATTGACCTTCCGGAAGCCAGTTTCCTCGCATAGATTACTTGTACATCCCAAGCGACATTTGGGAACCATACGATGGTACGTTGATGGGCAAGTAACTGGGACCCAACAATCTTAACCTCCCGGCCAGGGAGACTCCTCGAAAATACCGACTCACTGTTTTTTGAAGTTATCACACGTTGAGTTTATTAGAATGATATATAGTACAAGTGCTGTTGCCTTACGTTTTAAAGGATTAAAGGAAACACCTTATTTGTTTAAAACAACAAACATTAACCAGTGGATCACTGTTATTTTCTGATGATTCATTTCCAGTTGTAGTTTTTATTCATTTATATTAATACAGATATTATTTATTTCTATAATATATACCATCCATTGTCATGCAATTACGTCACCTAAAACCGTTTTCAAGATTTGGCATTAATGAGGAAAAAAACCTATGCACGCCGGTGCTCGTGTTAAAATTCTGCTATTCAACCAATAAGTTGATTTCCAAAATAATCAGCATATCTGGTAAAATGAAAACATCCACGTCTGATAAATTATCAGACGTTTAAGTTGGCGACAGCACGAGACGAGTACCTTTTTCTTTTCTTCCTCTTTATATTATTCGTTGCTTTGTATTTTCTACAAAAATTTAAAAAAAAACAACTAAGAAAATTAAAAACCACGGAATGACTACCATCTATATTATGAAATTATATATGTGCATATTTATGTATATGTATGAACATTTTACTTACTGAAATTGTTTATATATAATAATATGTTATCGCAAGGTCAATATGTGGATGACTTAATTCTCCGATCCCTTTTATACTAATTAAGAAAACAATAAACGGGATTACCACCAGGGCCTCAAACATTAAAAAAAAACAAAAAAAACATGCTGATTAGCTATAATTTTATAATATGTTTCTTTTTTCTTGAAGTACTTTCTTCGAAAGCAATTTTTAATCATTCGCAATATTATTTATGACACAAGAAACTATTTTCAGTCAACTTGTCACGATTGGTTCGAACTGAAATTGAATTTATTGCTGAGGCGCTAGCTTTATATATCCCATCAATTCACAGTGACCATCTCTCACTTTTCTGAAGAAGTTTCAGAATAACTCTTCCATACTCATCTAGTCTGTCTTTTAATGATTTGTACTCTTGTATTTTAATTTCATAGTACTTCTGTTCTTTTCTTGACTGTACATTTGAAAATCAGTTTTCTCCTATATGACGCTTCATATTTTATTTATTTTGTTACTCCAATTTACAAAATGAATGCCTTTCTTTCCTTTACGATCTCATAGATATGTTTTTGTCTTTAATTTTGCTTTAAATACAAAATGAATACACGTATACATGTATTTATTTTCCTTTATTTTATGTCTAACCGGTCTACATACAATACTGTTTATTGTGAAGTTAACATGTTACCGAAACAAAATATCAAACTACACAAGAAGCTTGGCTTTCTACTACTCTTAATATTGTATATTTCAGGAAAGAATGTTAAACTAGCTTAAAGCTTTCTACTTGATCCTTTTTGTACCTTACATTTATTGCAATATAGTGTTTAGGCTACATCAAACTTAACAAAAGAATTCTCTGATGTTCAGTTTTTCCAAGATAAAAAAGTTCAAATGAATTGTGACTGTATTTGAACCACTTTTAAGTTTCCCCCTCTACCGAAAAAAAAAAACAAAAAAAAAAAAAAAAAAAACAGCAGTATTGGTGTCATTTTCATTGAAGAAGAACGCGGTGTTGTGCCCGCATTGGGATCCGATCCATCAGGAATTAACGACCTCCCGGTACGGTTACAGGTGACGTGCGCACCAAGTCTTTTACGTTAAGAAACATGTTTTTGCAAGTAAAAATAAAAGTAATTTGTGCCTACAACACTTTTTACTTATCTTATTTCTTAAAATATTTTTCTCGTCATAAAATATACGTAATTATAAGGCGTGTTTTATGCATTTTTGCTAAACAGAATTTGATGTAAGAAGAACATGATCTTTTTAACAAAATCCCCAAATTAGACATATTCAGTAGATGCATTTCTTACATATTTCTTTTTACATTGAGCTATTGAAATATAACAGTGATATACATCTTGTAATTTATGCCAAAACATATTACTCATTTATTTGATATTATTCATTAATACTAGTCACTAGGATGGAATACAAAATGGATAAAATCCGGTTAAAACCGTCGAAAAAATAAATAAAAAGATACAGAAGAAAAAAGTAGATAATCAGGAAAAAAATATACGAAAATAATCAAATGTGTACACACTACCTGTCTCGAATGGTTGGTGATAAACTGTTGAAGGTCCAGCTTTCCTATCGTTTTGTCTGTATCAAGTTTATTGTGTTCTCTGTTTTCATCTTTTGTCCCTTTTGATCCCGCTGCTAAATCTGGAATAAATCCACTTATAAAATTGAGTGTGTACGAATGCATGAAATTTCTGACCAGTTATGTTAATTTTGAACACGAAAATTTTTGACTTTTTTGAGCTGTATAATATATATTACAGTAAAAAAAGAAAAGAAATATTTATCAAATTCTGTTATGCATTTAGCTTTAAAGATACTATAATAGTCCATGACTTCTAATATAAATCGGCGGTCCATAGTTTGTGCTACTGACCGGTCTATTGCTCAACACCAAAAGTAAAAAAGAAGAAAAAAAAAGAAAAAAAAAAACAATAAAAAATCAAAAGATGACGATACACGATAGATGAGTTAAAACGTATATATTCAGTAAATGGTACATTTTTAGACCTACATAGAAT
Source organism: Mercenaria mercenaria (assembly GCF_021730395.1). Classification (NCBI taxonomy): domain Eukaryota; kingdom Metazoa; phylum Mollusca; class Bivalvia; order Venerida; family Veneridae; genus Mercenaria; species Mercenaria mercenaria. Next base: position 12,583,363 of record NC_069363.1, read on the forward strand.
TATGAATAATATACCAAACGAATGGAAAGAAAAGATAAAAAATAATAAAACAACTGTCCACAAATACAACGTAGATATTAACCCATACTTAAGATTACTTGTTAAAGATAAAAAGGGCAGTAGCTCTTTTTATAATACCATTACAAGAATTAAGGAAATATACATACCAAATAAATGGAACCAAACATTAAAACATATCTCAGAATTAGAATTTAAATTATTTTGCAAAAATATAGAAACAATCAAGGAAGTCAAACTAAAAAAATTTCAATTTAAGATAAATCAAAATATTCTAGTAACTAAATCATTTTTGTATAAAATAAATAAAGTCGACAGCAATTTATGTTCATATTGTCGTCAACAACAAGAGACAATAGAACATTTGAATGTGCACATGTTAATAAGTTTTTATTTGACTTAAGTAATTGGGCAAAAGAAAGATTTAATATTGACATTAATTTACAGAAAAAAAAATCATTTTTTCGTATGATACCTGTACCAATCGAGCTGGAAATTATCTTGCTTTGCTTCTAAAGTATTATGTTTATAAAACAAAGTTTAAAGAAAACTGTTGTAGGTACCTCTCTATACCAATGTTCAAAGTTTATTTTAAAGATAAACTTATAAGTTTGAAATACATTTCAGCCTGAAATAATAAAATATCTGAATTCGAAAAGAATTGGTCTCAAGTTATCGAAACGATAGGTAACTAAGCAAAAATTAACAACAGAATTTAAGAAATAAAGCAAAGTAAAATATTTCCTAACCTGCCAAAATATCATCTTTAATAATACCAAAATATTGAAAAATTCCGATATTTTATTAATAGAACTAACCATAACTGTCTACTAAGAGTTATTAAGGGATTTTTCATTTCATTAAATCAGTTTCCCCCATTTTTCACTTTTTTCTTCCTCTTTTCTTTCTTTTTTTTTCTTAAACAACTTGAACATATTTCTGTTAAATATGTGCTCTTTTTTTCCTGTCTATATTTTTTTTTCTCATACACATTTCATCATATTTTCGTAAAATATTACCCCAATTGGTAAATTGCCTGATAACAAATGTCAATGATAATATACGACTTAAGATAGTATATGAAGTAGTTATAAAAATAAGTATACATAATAGATTACTAAAATTACATGTTGAACAATATGTCTTGATATTTACATTATTAATTCATGTAATTGTACGTTTGCATCATGTGTTTATATGTATCTATATATGTACGTTTGAAAAAAAAAATCAAAAGAAAAAAAAAGCGTCTTTGAAATTCATTTGAAATGTCATGTAATAAAACGCTTACTGAATGGCTTTTTGGCTATAGTAAAGAAAAAAATAGCTCAAGGACCTTTGGACCTCGGGCATCAGTGTATACATTTGTATTGTATACTTGATATTGTACAGCTGCGTATCAAAACCCATTGACTGTAATAAAGGATAAAAAATGGGTTATGAATTTTAAAAAGCTTTATGTGGATATCTGGAATAACCCATATGAAATTGAGTTTAAACATTTTATACATATATTTAGACAACGGAATATTGACTGTTATATTCAAGGTTGGCACGTATCTAAAGAAACTAGTATTGTGCTGGAGCTGTATAATCTTGCTTATGAAAATTACTTAGATTTATTACCATACAATTTGAGATTGTTTATAACTGGTCTGGACTTAGAATTTCTGCATATAGCCTTAGAATACATACTGGAAGATACGAAGAAATAGATTACAAAGTTTCAAATTTTCAAAATTTATTGGCAAATCGGCATAAATACAATACCTTTGGCCATTAAACAATTTAAATACAATACAGATGGGCAACATTTTTCATAATTTTGGTCCAGTACTTCAGTGCTCGTTCTTTACATTTAACAGTTAAAGAATATCTACCTAACTCACCGAGTACAGCTGCAATCGATGTTTGAGGTTTAACTCCAAGCAATTGTTTACAAAATTTAAGATGCAATCTATCAACTTCTTGTAATTGTAAATGCCCCATATCTCAGAACCATACAAGAGTATGGGAGATACCAACGAATCAAACAGTCTAAGTTTTGTTTTAACATCAAGGTTGATCTTATTAAATACCGAAAGCAAACTGTTGTAGGCTTTAAGTGCCTGTTCATGCAACATTTGTACAGCATATTTCATGTAACCAGTATAGTGGAATTTAATACCAAGATACGTAAAAGAATCAACAGTATCAATAGTTACATTATTGACAGTCCACACAAAATTATGTCTAGTTTTGCGTTTTTCAAATACACATATTTTAGTTTTGCTAACATTAATTTTTAACCCCCATTTCCAAGAATATTCGTATAAATTAGCTAACAAAGCTTGGAGACTGTTAGGATCAATTGTAAAAAGAGCAATATCATCAGCGAACAACAGCATATATTGACAATAATTCAATATCTTTATCACAAAGAAATGAACGTAATTGTCGGTGTTGCAATGAAAGGGATATAGAAGATGAATTTCATTTTATCATTGTATGTCCTTGTTACACAAATGTAAGGAAACAATATATTAAACGGTATTACTTTACACGACCAAGCATGCTTAAGTTTTTAGAACTGATACGAAGTAACAACAGAAATATACTATTCAATTAGCAATGTATTGTAAAATTGCCACGAATATTAGACCGTCCATTTTGAATACTTTACTGTAATATCACATTATCATGTTGTACGTTTATTTTTTTCTTTATAATACTGTTCATCTTGAGATAATTTGAAATGCTACAAAGATTGTATTTGACCTTCATATTTAGTTAAAAAGAATTTAAATTCTTATATGTTTGATGGTGTACTTTGTACAAGTCAAAATAAATTCTATGTTCTGTTCTGTTCTGTTCTTATTGTATACTTGGTATTGTACAGGAAGAAAGAGACAAAGGGTAGATACTGTTAAATATATACATGTAATACTATTTAATACATTTATTAAATATGATTTGCCTGTCAATAGTCAAAACTATTGCCCGAGATCCGAAAGAGGAGTGCTTATAGTATTGTTTAAAGTTTCAAAGTTTACTTCATTGGGCTAATAAGCCCTTGAGCGTCACTATACATGCACGACATACAGTGAACAGTAGAAAATTTACATAACATTACATTTAGGAGAATGTAACACTTTGTCAAAATTAGTTTATTATAGAAAATGTAAACTCTTTTTTGGAGATGAAAAATCTTAAGATACAATAACAAATGATAAATTAAGAAAATGTTTTGCATGTTTTCTCATAATCTGGAAAGTCGAATTTTGAAGATTTCATGGAACTCAAAGACATGAACGTATATGTAAAACGTGTAACTCCAACATGGTTGAATCCGAGTATCATTTTTGTTAAGCTGTCCAGCATATGCTATTTTAAGAAACAAATACCTTGGTCACTGTGCATGGCATAGTGTGCAGAAATTTGTCAACATTACGTCATCTACTAAAAGTAAATCTAGGTTATATAATACTGCAAAATATATAACCTTGAAACGGAAGCTGCTTCTACATATATATATATATATATATATATATATATATATATATATATATATATATATATATATATATATATATATATATATATATATATATATATATATATATATATATGTTATGTTTGTGTATATATGTAAAACATTCTTCAACTTTTGTAATTTAATTTTGCTTAAATGTATTTTATACAATGTTGTTGTATGCCTTGGCCATATACATCATTTAAAATTGTTAAACTGGCCAAAGGCATGATATATGCCGATTTGCCAAATAAAAACTAAAACTGAAACTGTATCAATAACAAAATATTATGCACTAATAAAACGGAAACAAAAGCTTAACATGTTGGCTATATTTTTATGCTTTTAATTAATCTTAAAAGGCAAAGAAACTCTAGTTAACGCTTGACAAAATTTACTTACTGAAAAGAAATCTAAGTATATTTTAAAATCAAATGAAGCAATATTTTTGTGGGAAAAAAACCTCTGCTAGAGTCATTTAATCTTATGCCATTTTATTTAGCATATTGATCTGATAAATTTTGTTTAACTAAATATAAAAATAAATCAGCATCACCAAAATTTTGTTCCAACCGCGCTTCATAAAATGCAAGCGTACATAGTAAAGTCATAACTATAGATTGACCGGCAAGGCATTCGATAAGTGTTTCAATAAGTGTTATTAAAACCAAATTTTTATTTTTTCGAGTGTTTATGCTGTCCATAAACGCAAAATCCCATGCAAAATTACATTAAAAGTGTCATATTTCACTAATCTCACAATACAGGAAAAAAGCTTTCAACGTAGATAATAATTTAAACCCATTCACAAGGAAGAAAGCAGACCAGCGGCTAAAATAATAAAATAAAAGCTATAAAGGTTCATTTTTCCCCGGCTATATAGCAACAAAGTCCTTCTCTTTATACAGTGTCCTTTTATACTTTTTATCACAACTTCCATGTAAATCATTCTATTAGCTACTAAATGTTTTCCTTCGGTATCCTTAAAACTCCTTTAAAGGTTAAAATGCAGATTTAAATATTAAAAAAGTACAGTTTGTATTCATATGTGAATTTAAGATGAATCGTTAGAACTACAACAAAAGTTTCCTCACATTTCTGTGCAATGTATTTTATTTATGCTTTTTTTAAACAATGGACTCAATCAATTTCTTTTCCCCTAGTCCCATTATTTTACAAATTCTATAACTTCAAAAGAAAATCAGAAGTAAAGAACTATATAAATAGTAAATGTAAAGATTTAAAAGAAATAAGTGGAAGATTACTAAAAGATATCAACTAATAACTTAATGAAGAAATAAAATAAAATAAAATATAAAACAAAATAAAATAAAATAAAATAAAATAAAAAAAAACAAAATAAAATAAATAAATAAATAAATAAATACATTACAGGAATACTGATTTTAGCGGGAAGCGTCGGCTGACAAAAAATAGTTAAAATTGTTTTGGTAAAATAGATATTTCCTTTAAGTTAAATACATTTTGATGACTATGTGAAATTCTTGAATATCAAAGATTTTTATAAATAAAATAAAATAGAAACTGCTACAAAGATGGATAAATACCAGGTAAAATTAAATCCATTTTGTTTCTCAGTGAATCAAGTAAGTTTCTCTTTCAAAAATGCGACTGACTATTTGAAGATCGTGAAAACTCAATTTCAGACGTGTTAATTTTGAACTAAATTATGTAACTTAACTTAGGTGTCATTTACTTCAGAAAATAATGTTTCTCAGAACTAATAAGTCACCTGAGCAGTTAACATTAAAGTCGTTTGTATCCCTATTTTCGCGTCATTTCCAATAGATTCAAAGATTATTACAAACGCATTTTACCGAATTGACACTATTAGCGGAAACAAATATTTAATTTAGCGCTTTGCCGTAGAACAAAGGTGTTGTATAGCGACTAATTTCATATATAATGCCAGCGATAAATGTGATACTTAACACATCTTTAATTAAACGTACTAATTTCAGGTCGTAGGGTTACTAGATCCATGAAACAGCGCGTTAATTATAATATCTTAAAATACCCTACTAGTCAGATCGGAACACAACACCATAAGAGAGTAGACATTTCCAAATACCAAACAATGCAACATCCGTACACTCGTGTACTCTTAGTCACTTAAAATTGTTGTAAAAGACGTTTAACCCGAACACATACACACACTTACTCAACATCCGTACTTATATTCATGTACTTACTCGGGCACTCATTCAACATCTGTACATTCATGTACTTACTTGGTCAGGTACTCAACATTAGTGCATTCATGTACTCACTCAACATCCACACACTCATGTACTCATTCGGTCACCTACTCAACATCTGTACATGTACTCATGTACCCACTTGGTCACCTACCTAAACATCCGTACATTTATGTACTCACTTGGTCAGTTACTCAGCATTTGTGCATTCATGTACTCACTCAACATCCACACACTCATGTACTCATTTGGTCACCTACTCAACATCTGTACATGTACTCATGTACCCACTTGGTCACCTACCAAAACATCCGTACATTTATGTACTCACTTGGTCAGTTACTCAGCATTTGTGCTTTCATGTACACACTCAGCATCCGTACACTCATGTACTCATTTGGTCATCTACTTATCATCTTCACATGTATTTATGTACCCACTCGGCTACTTACCTCAACATCCGTACATTCATGTACTCACTTGGTCAGTTACTCAACATTCGTGCATTCGTGTACTCACTCAATATCCATAGATGTATTCATGTAGTCACTTGGTCATTGTCAACTTTGTATAGTGTCATACCAGAGGAATTTTAGTCATAAATGATATTGAATATAGTACACATGATTTTATATTTTAATTCTTAATTAAGTTAATATGAATTTATAAGTTATATGGTATGTTTTTAAGGGGACGCATATTGCTACATTCACAGTTCATACAGCAATGCGGAAGGGGTGCATATTCAAGAAATCGATGGTGGGAAAATAAAAAACATATTCCTAAACTGATATAATACTGATGGACACCTGTAATATTCAGTATTTTGTGGATAAGGATGTGGTACTATGAATGTAATAGGAAAACAGAGGTCTTTGTGAAAGTACATTCAACACAAAATATTAAGCTTTTGTATAAGGAAAATACAGGTTTTTTACAATTACAGTGTTCCAAATAATGTTGAAGGGATGAGATTTTCTTTCTAACACACCAGGTTTGCTTAAACATGTGAAAATTTAACGCCACGTCTGTTCATCTCGGGATGGACGCCATATTTCTCATTGATAAAAATGTAAACAAAAAAATCAGAGTAGGATTAGCATTGCAAGGGCATGACATTCTACACAATGAATACCTTAGAACAGATATCTAAGATGCTACACAGGTCAGGCGGGTTAAATGCATAATGTCGATCACTTGAAATTCATCTTGAAATGGTGGTTAATTTTAGTTTGTTTACATGGTTTTTAATTTTCCCACGACTTCTCGGCGATTCACTGCAAATGTATTACTGCGCCGGACGAAAGGTAACTCTAATAAACAACGGGAGACAACTTAGGTGTCAGCACGTGTACGATTTTAAAAAAAAACATGTCGATGATTATAATTTCTTATCAAATAATGAATCCTATTCAGATATTCGTCTTTAATATTAGAAAATTATTAATTTCTGTGGACATTTGTCAGATAATATTACTTACAGTGGACTACTTTGCGCATCAAACTGGTTTCCGCTTCAGTTGTGAGGCACTTCCGTTGTACTTTTTGACAACAATAACAAAACACAAAATGAATCAATAAAGTCACTTATAAACCGACTGCTACTTAAATCAGTGTAAGTAAAGTTGTTGTTACAACATTATACATGTTCGTTACGTTATGAGATAAAGTTTATCTTGAACTGCATAATCCATTAATTACGTTTAGATGATATTGCATTTACAACCTATTTGACCCCGTTTTTTTACGTGAATGACAGCATTCACGTGCAACTCGTGCAAACAGAGTTATGAAAAGTATGGTGGAGAATTCAAGGACAAATTATAAATGACATTAAAGTGAGGATAACTGTATAGTAGACGCAACTTGACCGCGATGGTTGACCTTAGGCTGATTATTCATATCGGTTATTTCATTATAGAAATCAAGGGTGCTTAGGGGAGCCGTGTATATTTATATGGAATTAGTTTGATTACAGTGCAGTATCAAAGTATATATACTTACATTTGCTCAATTAAAACTTTCCAATACACTAATTTATATTTACACAAAATTATATTTCCTTTTTCTCGTGCAGCTCGTGTTTTACGTACACTCCTTTTCAATAATAGGTTGTGCCTCATTATGTATTATAATGCAAAGGTCAACCATCGGGGTCAAGTTGCGTCCACTATATATTCGTCCAGTTTTGATCATTGACATTCCTGCTGTTTATTAGTAACTTTTGTGAACAAAATTAGAATGTTGCTTTTGCACATATACACATCGATTGGACCTCTCAACCAAATTTCATACCTTATTTTAGGGATTTTTAAGACAATACATTTTCAAAAGTTTCTTGAATGTGTTTTGATATTTAAGTGCATTGTAGTTCATGAATACCAATATAAAAATTAATAATGGCAACATTTCTAGGCATTTATTGTAAGCCACTAGACTTCTGTAACGATAAATGTTTAATGTATTAAGGGGAATATACTCTTTTAGTTTTGCAATGTGGCATTCCTTGACCACCGTATCTTTTCTTATGCACTACTTTGTAAACAAACTAAATAATGTGTTTTAGCTCACATATGCGAAATGAAAAGCAAGACAGTGAACTTATTTCACATTCTTTCTTTAAATTAGAATCTGTAGGACATTGATAAATGTTTGGACAAAGTAAAGCACTATTATTTTCACACCAAAAAGTCTTAATTGTTGACTCTGAATGTACACAAGAAGTCTTATGTAATTCAGCAATAACTTTCTTGTTTCAGTTTTTCTCATTTTTATTTTAGTGAGCAATCCTTTGTGTACTTATAACAGTTGAAATAGTATTCATTTCATTTACCAAAACCTTGTACTTTTTTGCAGGTAAATTTTATAATACCCCACCCACTTTTTTCTAATTTCAAAGTATGCGTCCCCTTAAATGTGAGTATGTTTATTGTCTCTTATAGTTCTATTTAGAACGGTCATTTACAATTGTTTTAGTCTGTATGAAATTTTATATGTTTGTAAATGAATGAGACGTAAATAAAATGAATAAACAAACACAAAAACATTCTTTATTTGTTCTGTTCAAAAATATAAAGGGCAGGCATCTGTTGGCTCCTGAAATGAATTCAGCTTTTTGACAAGCTAACTAAAATTCGAGTTACTAACTACAACAGTTTACGTTGATGTATAGGTCCTGGTCAAGATTAGGTACCTGGTGTATCCATCGGGTAGCCCTACAGGGTCATTTGATTAAGATGACCGGGCAGCGTTTGCTCATAAAAATATCACTATCTAAACCATGTTTAAGTCTGGAAGGTTTTCGACCCCGTTTGAGCCCATATGACAAGGAAATATAGACATACCCTACATGAACGTGTAGTAATGAGTCTGACCGGTTTCTCATTTGTCAGTTGCTATTCGCCCTTGCTCATTTGCTAATAGCAGTTAGCAATAAGTAATTGAGCACTCAGGAACTAGTACTAAACAATGGGTAAATAGCATTTAGCAATTGACATGTCTGATCTCGCGTTCAGCAAAAAGTTATTAATAACAACTGGCAAATGACAATAGGCAAATGGCAAATAGCATTTAGTAAACGGCAATTGGCATGTCCCAATCCGCATTCCTATGGAAGGCAATGTATTTTGCATTTAGCATTAAGTAATTGGCATTTGACATTAAATATTTTTCATGTAGCATTTGGCACCGGCCTTCCATACATTCCATACTGAACATTGAAACTTTATTGTCACGCTGCTTTTTTATTGTCGAGAATGAACAACAATGGAACCTACGATAGTTTTTAATTACAACTGTAAAGAACTCAGACGGTACATTGTATCAATGGTTAAAACAAATCTAATTTTCAAAAGGAAATCTTGGTTCGTTAATAACTGCGTTTAGATCAGATTGCGCTCACAATACATGAAATTATTTCAAATTTTAGCACCATGAATATGATGTTTCATGATCATCGGCCCAAGCGTTCTCAAGTTATAGTCCAGAAAAGGTTTAAATGTTCCGGGTCACTCTGACCTCTGGAACTCAAAATCAATACGTATCATCTGCTGGACATGACCAACCTCCCTATTAAGTTTCGTGATCCTAGTCCCAAGCGTTGTTATTGTCCGAAAACCGTTTAAATGTTCCGGGTCACTGTGACCTTGACCTGTAACCTACTGACCTCAAAATCATTAGGGGTCATCTGCTGGTCATAATCAACCTCCCTATCAATTTTCATGATCCTAGGCCCAAGCATTCTCAAGTTATCATCTGGAAACCGTTTAACTGTTTAGTGTTATTGTGACCTTGACCTTTGACCTACTAACCTCAAAGTTGAACATAACCTGTATTTTATCATGTTACACCTGTGTACAAAAATTTATGATCCTAGACCCAAGCGTTCTCAAGTTATCATCTGGAAACCGTTTAACTGATCCGAGTCACTGTGACCTTGACCTTTGACTACTGATCTCAAAGTCGAACTTGACCTGTTTTTCATGATGTAACACCTGTGTACCAAAATTTATGATCCTAGGCCCAAGCGTTCTCAAGTTATCATCCGGAAAACGTTTAACTGTTCAGGGTCACTGTGACCTTGATTTTTGACCTGTATTTTCTGACGTTACACCTGTATACCAAAAATTATTTAAATCTGTCAAGCCTTTCATGAGTTATCATCCGGAAACCATGAAAACCAATAGACCGACCGACCGCCAAGCTCACTCCTATATACCTCCCCCACCCTCCACAAAACTTCATTTTGTGGGGGTATAATTATAACATATTTTATCAGCATTTCTAGCCTTTCACTTTCTGTGAGGCTACCCTTGCCTTGAAGATCTGTCTTTAGGAATTCAAAAAAAAAAACCCAAAAATATGGGGTTGACCATAATGAAATGAAACCATGGTCACGTGACCGAAACATATGATGAAAACGCTAATTATTGCAGGGCCCACACTGGGCTGAAAAAAGTTGGAGCCACCTTTTTTCTCGGGAACGGTAGGGAGGGTGCTGGAGAGGTTTCCCTTCCCGCGGCGCGTTGAAAATTTTTGTTACTTCCCATAAGCAAATGGTGATATTCTAGCTATATAGGGGGACTTTTGAATGAAAGTGGGTATACCTCTAAAGCAAGTTTTGTATTTTAAAATGTTGTTGGATGTTTGAAGCAACCTGTCTGAAACATTTTTCCATTACAGCTTCTTTTTGTTGTGGGCCTACTACATGTATGTAAATGCATGGCCCGGGGGCTGTGTTTTTGGTGCTCTCTGCTTCCCAGAAATCTACCCTGATACAGGATTACATTTCAAATCCATTCCTAACTTTTAAAGACATTCAAAAAACTTGGCAAACACCTTTACTAATTACTTACTAAGATCACAGACACGGGTCCAATGTATTTTTTTTTTTTGATTAATATAAAAAAACAACCTTTTTTTTCACAGAAATATGCTTTCTATATGTTAGTTAAATGAAAAAAAAAAAATGATGACAAAAATCCGGTCACAGTGTCATGTATGATATTGTGACCGGATTTGTTGTCATCATTTTTTTTTTCATTTGACTAACATATAAAAAGTATATTTGTGTGAAAAAAAAAGGATTTTTATATTAAACAAAAAATACATTGGACCCGTGCCTGTGACTAACATACTGACGGTGGCGACAACGTTAAAAAATTCACCAAACCATTCATTATTTTGCCGATTTATTTATTAATTATTTGATCCATGGAAATTAAAGGCATCAATCATTTAATCTGCCGTAATGACAACAAAACAAAAAGATTATTTTAACCCGATAATCGGTTGCTAATTGATTGCAAATTGCATCTTCTCGCGTGTCAAGATGTTTATCACACATTGTTATATGTAAAGTAAACGCAGACTGGGTAGTACTATCCCGAAATAAGTTAATTTTATAAGGTAAAATTATCGGAACCAGTCAACTCTTTTTTAACATAATTTCTTGGAGGTTACGATTTAGAACGTCTGAAACAAAATGGCGGTCCAAATTACGAACATTTTTTCATTTTCGCCACTCGAGATTTTTCTTCGCCACTTTCATCGCAGATTCGCCAAATGGCTCGAGTGGCGAACGACAGCGTGGGCCCTGTATTGCATAGGTAGACATCAAGAAATACCTACTTCACTTTCAGTTTACAAAACAGCTTCGACAAAACATTTGAAGCATATAACATAGCTGAAAGTCATTCGCAGACATTCCTCTTTACAAACAAGCATCAATAAAGCTTATATCTGGCATGAAAATGGCTTTTGCTAGGTGGGAAAATTGCACTATGTATTAATATGGACTACATTCCAGTGGACCACAGAGGCCTATCCGGCAAATTAATACCTTCAAACTTTTAGGATTTCTTTTTTCTTGTTAACTTGATGGTCTTTACACTTTCTTACAGTACTGTTTAAAAACTGTTTTTCAGTTGCTGCTGCATATTATTATACAGGGCTTTTCATCCTTATATAACAGAGACCTATATTCAGCTATTTCCAAATAAAAGAAGTTAGTATTTTTTCCCAACTGTGGCAGAGACACTTCTAACAAGAGCACCGCCTTGCGGGTGCTGACGCTCATCTGATTTTTTTGTATAATAGAAATATTGTCCTACCCATGATTTTCTAAATCTAAAAAGGGCCATCATTCTTGCAAAAAGCAGGACAGAGTTATGTTTCTTGATGTACAGTGTCCACTTATGATGGTGAAAAACTGTTGCAAGTTTTAAAGCAATAGCTTTGATAGTTTATGAGAAAAGTTGCCTTAAACATAATACTCAACCAAGAAAATGATTTTCTAAGTCCAAAAGGGGCAATAATTATTGCAAAAAGCAGGATGGAGTTATGTTGCTTGCTGTACAGGGTCAGCTTATGATGGTGAACAAGTGTTGCAAGTTTCAAAGCAATAGCTTTGATAGTTTAAGAGAAAAAGTTGACCTAAACATAAAACTTAACCAAGAAATCTGATATTTTCTAAGTCCAAAAGGGGCCATAAATCTTGCAAAAAGCAGGATGGAGTTACGTTTCTTGCTGTACAGGGTCAGCTTATGATGGTGAACAAGTGTTGCAAGTTTTAAAGCAATAGCTTTGATAGTTTAGGATAAAAGCTGACCTAAACATAAAACTTAACCAAGAAAACTGATTTTCTAAGTCCAAAAGGGGCAATAATTCTTGCAAAAAGCAAGATGGAGTTATCTTTCTTGATGTACAGGGTCTGCTTATGATGGTGAACAAGTATTCCAAGTTTCAAAGCAATAGCTTTGATAGTTTAGGAGAAAAGTTGACCTAAACATAAAACTTAACCAAGAAATCTGATATTTTCTAAGTCCAAAAGGGGCCATAAATCTTGCAAAAAGCAAGATGGAGTTATGTTTCTTGCTATACAGGGTCAGCTTATGATGGTGAACAAGTATTCCAAGTTTCAAAGCAATAGCTTTGATAGTTTAGGAGAAAAGCTGACCTAAACATAAAACTTAACCAGGCAACGCCGACGCAGACGCCGACAACCGCTCAAGTGATGACAATAACTCATCATTTTTTTTCAAAAAATCAGATGAGCTAAAAATGCAAGTTAACTTCATGTTGATTATCTTTTCAAAAATGTTACATAACGGAAAATACTACAGCTACAGTAAATCTATCAAACGTGTGACAGTATAAAAAAAATAAATCATTGGTCATTTTTCGACTGTGGAGTAAAAAAATGTAAAATTGTGGGTACTCGAGTAATAATAACACTGGAGAAATGGCTTATAAAACTAAATCATTATGGTACAATTTAGTGGCTACAGTGTAAAATTCACAAACCTAAAGCAAGGAATATAATTACGCTCAATTTGACATATAGTGGCTGACAACATTCCCCTTTGAAAAATGAATGTTTTAAAATACATTAAATTGTGAATTTAATTTATAAACTAGTACCCATTTTCAATGCAAAGCTTTTTTCCCAAAATGGACAATTATCGCGCATAAATTTCCCCATTTGAAAGACCCAATTTCCGGATGAAAAGCTCTCATACACATTTTCAAATTAAAAACAAGAGGACCATGATGGTCCTGAATCGCTCACCTCTTCCCACATGACCCAGTTTTGAGTATGACGTCGTTTTTTCTATTATTTGACATAGTGACCTAGTTTTTGAGCTCATGTGACCCAGTTTTGAACTTGACCTAGATATTATCAAGATAAAAATTCTGACCAATTTTCATGAAGATCCATTGAAAAATATGGTCTCTAGAGAGGTCACAAGGTTTTTCTATTATTTGACCTATTGACCTAGTTTTCGAAGGTACGTGACCCTGTTTTGAACTTTACCTAGATATCATCAAGGTGAACATTCTCACTAATTTTCATGAAGATCTCATGAAAAATATGGCCTCTAGAGAGGTCACAAGGTTTTTCTATTCTTAAACCTACTGGCCTAGTTTTTGAATGCACGTGACCCAGTTTCGAAACTGACCTAGATATCATCAAGGTGAACATTCTGACCAATTTTCATGAAGATCCATTGAAAAATATGGCCTCTAGAGAGGTCAAAAGATTTTAATAATTTTAGACCTACTGACCTAGTTTTTGACCGCAGTTGACCCAGTTTCAAACTTGACCTAGATATCATCAAGATGAACATTCAGACCAACTTTCATACAGATCCCATGAAAAGTATGGCCTCTAAAGAGGTCACAAGGATTTTTTATTACTTGACCTACTGACCTAGTTTTTAATGGCACGTGACCCATTTTCAAACTTGACCTAGATATCATCAAGGTGAACATTCTGACCAATTTTTATGGAGATCCATTCACAAGTATGGCCTCTAGAGAGGTCACAAGGTTTTTCTATTTTTAGACCTACTGACCTAGTTTTTGACCGCACATGACCCAGTTTCGAACTTGACCTAGATATCATCAAGATGAACATTCAGACCAATATTCATACAGATCCCATGAAAAATATGGCCTCTAGAGAGGTCACAAGGTTTTTCTATTATTTGACCTACTGACCTAGTTTTTGAAGGCACGTGACCCAGTTTCGAACTTGACCTAGATATCATCAAGATGAACGTTCTGACCAATTTTCATGAAGATCTTGTGAAATATATGGCCTCTAGAGAGGTCACAAGGTTTTTCTATTTTCAGACCTACTGACCTAGTTTTTGAAGGCACGTGACCCAGTTTCGAACTTGACCTAGATATCATCAAGGTGAACATTCTGACCAATTTTCATGAAGATCTTGTGAAATATATGGCCTCTAGAGAGGTCACAAGGTTTTTCTATTTTTAGACCTACTGACCTAGTTTTTGTTGGCACGTGACCCAGTTTAGAACATGACCTAGATATCATCAAGATGAACATTCTGACCAACTTTCATAAAGATCCCATGAAAAATGTGACCTCTAGAGTGGTCACAAGCAAAAGTTTACGGACGCACGCACGGACGCACGACGGACACCGCGCGATCACAAAAGCTCACCTTGTCACTTTGTGACAGGTGAGCTAAGTGACAGGTGAGCTAAAAAAATAAAAGAAATTTGTTGGCCGTTTATGAACAGGGATTTTTTTAAGGCTGATTTTGGGGACGAATTTAGGCCCCATCCCAATTGCAAAAATTTACTTATTTTCCCAATTCTGAGGTATAAATTTCCCAAAAATCTGCCAAAAAAATACCAATTTTGTGGTAGTCTCAATTTTCAGGTTTCCAACACTTTCAAAAGTAAAAAAAAAAAAAAAAAAAAAAAAAAGAAATAAAACACTTGATGTGACATTCAACAAAGACAAGTCTGAAATAAAGGTTTTATGATGGTTAAACTTATTTTTTGAATTTCCCAATTTTTAGGTTTTACGCGCCATTTTCCCATTTGAATGGTCCCCGGAGCCCAGGTTTAAAACGCTAAAAAAAATTGCTGATGAATTATGAATTTCTGGAACTGACTTGGGTTGCTCAGTTACATCTTCTTATACAGTACAGTATAAACTATAATGAGGGTTGTATCATTGTTAAAATATGTATTAAAGAACTACAATCAGTTAAATAGCTGATGCACTTATAATCATCATTATTAATTCAGCTAAATAAATGATTTGTTTAGTTGAGTAAATCACTTGCACAAGTCATTTGTCCAAATCTGGTAAATGAGCCCAGCTGAGAATATTTCAACATCCGAAAGTAACTACTTATATGGTATACAACTGCTATTCATTATAAATACAGTCATGTATATTCACTGTTAAAAGTGTTCAGTTAATAATATGTTGGAATAAGCATCAACTGCAATCACTTAAATAGATGATACATACATTCAATATCATTTTTATTAAATCAGCTAAATAAATGATCAGCTTAGTTGATCAGATTAAATCACTTGCACAAGTGATTTGTCCAAATCTGATAAATGAGCCCAGTTGAGAATATACATGTATCAATATCCGAAAGTAACTACTTTTTTATGGCATACAACCGCTATTCATTATAAATACATGTATACTCACTGTTAAAGCTCTGCTCCGTGGCTATTAAAATTCTATTGAGTGTATGCAACCCATGATTACAATAGGTAACAGTTAATGGCCACACGCCACACTTTAGCACGCAAAACCATGTATTTCATATAGAATTTTATATAAAATATACTATATTTTGACAGGCGTCACTGTTCATAGTCGGAATTTTTATGCTTTTTCAGTGACAATTTAAGGTTAAATGGTAGGACTGGAGCAGGTCTTTAAAAGTGTTCAAAAGTGTTTGGTGATACATTCAAAATCATCACTGTTAAAACAGCTAAATAAATGATCAGTTTATTAAATCACTTGCACAAGTGATTTGTCCAAATCTGGTAAATGAGCCAAGTTGAGAATATACATGTATCAACATCCGAAAGTAACTACTTATATGGTATACAAGGGCTATTCATTGTAAATACATGTATACCGGAGCTCTAGATAAGCTGCGTATTTGCGTATTTACGCAATTAAATGCAGAAAACCCAACTGAATTCATACAGTGTGCATACTGAAACACAAGTCAAATTCCTAATACCCAATTCGTAAAAAATCGCTTGCGTATCGCATTTTCCTTATTAGAACGGGTACGAGACTTTAACGCTAGATTTGACTGACTGGTTATACGATACCGCAGAACAGGTTGCAATTTATCGGAAAAATCACAGGACCATTCAGTCTGCTGATCGGTGTTATTTGGACGCTTTGTAAACAATTTTACGCCGATAAATGTAAAAGAGAACGCAGAAAAAACATTGTTGCAGCACAAACAAACAAATTAGTGGGATATTTTGCTGTTCAACAATGACAGTTATCTGTTTGTGACGATGTAGTGTCACCAATACTGGATGACATCTTTTGGGAGAATGCATATTGCGGAGACCACATCGTTCATGAACTGATCTCCGACTGCATTAAAAGTGAAAAAGAAAACAACAGTATGTAACATTCATTACAATTTTAAATACATTTTTGTATTAAACATTGAAGGGCGCCATTAAAGTACTAAGGTACTTAGTCAATCCTGTATGATGATATATACCATGTATACTGTAAGCAAACAAGGCAGTCTGAAAGACAGCTAAATCCCCCGCCACTGCTATGGATAGTGAAAGGGTAAACCTTTGATTTTTGCTGTGACCTTGATCTTGAACTGACATGGCTGACTCATGAATTCTGCACAACGTCTTGATGAGGTGATCATTTGACCCAAGTTTCATGAAAATCTTTCAAGGGGTTTAGGAGATACAGAGTGGACACAAAATGGAAGGCTCAAACCTTCGACCCTTAGCTGTGACCTTGACCTTGAGCTGGCATGGTTGACTCATAATTTCTGCACATCGTTTTGATGAGGTAATCATTTTATCCAAGTTTTATAAAATTCCTTCAAGGGGTTTAGAAGATATAGAGCGGACACAAAATGGAAGGCTCAAACCTTTGACCCTAAGTTGTGACCTTGACCTTGAGCCGGCATGACTGACTCATGGGTTCTGCACATCGTCTTGATGAGGTGATCATTTGACCCAAGTTTGATAAAATTCCTTCAAGGGGTTTAGGAGATATAGAGCGGACACAAAATGGAAGGCTCAAACCTTTGACCTTGAGTTGTGACCTTGACCTTGAGCCGACAAGGCTGACCCATGGGTTCTGCACACCGTCTTGATGAGGTGATCATTTGACCCAAGTTTCATGAAAATCCTTCAAGGAGTTTAGAAGATATAGAGCAGACACAAAATGGAAGGCTCAAAACCTTTGACCCTAAGTTGTGACCTTGACCTTGAGCCGGCATGGCTGACTCATGGGTTCTGCACATCGTCTTGATGAGGTGATCATTTGACCCAAGTTTTATAAAATTCCTTCAAGGGGTTTATCAGATATAGAGCGGACACAAAATGGCAGGCTCAAACCTTTGACCTTGAGTTGTGACCTTGACCTTGAACCGACAAGGCTGACTCATGGGTTCTGCACATCGTCTTGATGAGGTGATCATTTGACCCAAGTTTCATGAAAATCCTTCAAGGGGTTATGGACCGGACACGATTTTGTTACGGATGGAAGGACGGACAGAAGCAGACCATTCCTATAATCCCTCCGCCATGGCGGGGGAATAAAAATACTCAATTGTTAGTGCGAGATTGGTAAAATACCCAATTGGTTTTAGCAAATACCCAGTTACTTCTGAAAAGGCTGGGTAATGATATTATTTTTACCCAATTCAAATTTCCAATACCCAATTCAGACAAAAAGTGATGGGTAAATACCCAATTGCACCAAAAGCTTATCTGGAGCTCTGGTATACTCACTGTTAAAAGTGTTCAAAAGTGTTTGGTGATACATTCAAAATCATCATTGTTAAAACAGCTAAAAAAATGATCAGCTTATTAAATCACTTGCACAAGTGATTTGTCCAAATCTGGTAAATGAGGCAAACTGAGAATATATCAACATCCGAAAGTACCTACTTACATGGTATACAAGGGCTATTCATTATAAATACATGTATACTCACTGTAAGTGTTCAAAAGTGTCGGGTGATACATTCAAAATCACCATTACATAATAAATCAGCTTAACAAATGATCGATCGCTAGGTCTAAGGTCAAGGTCACACTTAAGAGGTCAAATGCCAAATTCAAGAATGACTTTGTACTGAGCATTTCTTCTTCATGCATGGAGGGATTTTAATGCAACTTGGCACAATTGTACACCATCATGAGACAGAGTGTCATGTAGCCTGGCTCCCTGAAAACCTGAGTTATTAGATTGGGGTAGATGTCGGGCGGGCGGCGGCAGTGGCGGCGGCGTCAAACTGGTGTTTCCGGTCAATAACTTTTGTTTCGGTAAAGATATTTGAATAAAACTTGGTATGTATGTAGCTTATATCAAGACAAAGGCTGGGATTGATTTTGGGGTTTCTGGGGTCAAGGTCAAGGTCACTGTTACTTTAAATAGAAAAAGGGTTTCCGGTCAATAACTTTTGTTTCGGTAAAGATATTTGAATAAAACTTGGTATGTATGTAGCTTATATCAAGACAAAGGCTGGGATTTATTTTGGGGTTTCTGGGGTCAAGGTCAAGGTCACTGTTACTTAAAATAGAAAAAGGGTTTCCGGTCAATAACTTAACTTAGGAATGAGCTATCATGATGAAACTTGGTGTATAGAAAACTTATATAAAGTTGTAGCTTGGAATTGATTTTGGGGTTTCTGGGATCAAGGTCAAGGTCATTGTTACTAAAAATAGGGTTAGGGTTAGGTTAGGGTTAGGGTTAGCAGATCTTCTACATGCATGGAGGGATTTTGATGAAAGTTGGCACAATTGTTCACCATCATGAGACGGAGTGTCATGCGCAAGAACCAGGTCCCTAGGTCTAAGGTCAAGGTCACAGAGGTCAAAGGATACAAGAATGAAAACTTTTTCCGGAGCATATCTTCTTCATGCATAGAGGGATTTTGATGTAACTTGGCACAATTATACACCATCATGAGACGAAGTGTCTTGCGCAGTTCCCTTCTTTAGAATTACTTCCCTTTGTTGTTACTATAAATAGCTTATATTGTAACTTTTTCATTACTAGACGTAGGGAAAAATCAAGACCACTTTTCTGTAGTACAACATGCATGTTACATCCAATTCTGAGGTGTATTTTGACCAATCTCTACCTGGTAAGGATTTCTGTGTGGACTTAAAAAAAAAAATTTGTATGTTTTTTTTTTTTTTTTTTTTTTTTTAAAGATTAACTTCCCTTAGTTGTTACTATAAATAACTTATATTGTAACTTTTTTTATAATTGACCGTAGGGAAAAACCAAGACCACTTTTCTGTGGTACAACATAGTTGTTACTTTCTAAATTTTAGGTGTATTTTAAGGTATCTCTACCTGGTAAGGAGTTTTTTTGTGGACTTAGAAAAACAAAAGAATTACAATGATTACTAAACAACCACAAAATTAAAATTACATCTGCAAATACAGGTGCTAGAGTAAAGAAATTTGCTGTGACGGGCGTATATTGTGACATTCTGGCACTCTTGTTTATTCTTATGAAAAGTGTTGAAAACCTGGTTTCGTGGCATTGCCGCGTTTCTTGTTTTTTATATAAATACTGCAGGCAAAATAAGAAAATCTTAAGCCTCTAAAATAGCACATTTTATCTGATGGCTGAACCATACAGCCTGGTGAAAGTTGGCCAATGTAACCCTAGATTACCCTTGTAAACTGTTAACTACTGAGAACCCTATCAATTGCAAGGCAATTAACGATTTGATAAGGGTCATTTGAGAAAACATCCAAGATGTTGTTATTTTCTGGAAAAGTATGATATTGAGCCCATTCATGATTCAACAGTTTAATAATAAATATTGTATAATTATGGATAATTAGTTAGAAATAACATAAACTCAAGATCTTTTTTATGAATTTTAGGTTTTATTAATTGTTAATTATGGAAACTCCACCTAAAGAAAGTGTTATGGTAAAATTAACCCTTACATCAAAAAAGTTCAAATGTATTCTATGTGCAGAAATGAAAGAAAACAGTAAAGAAAGACAGCGCTTGTTTCATGGTCAAGAAAAAACAGACTTGTGGTACATAATTGAGCAAGTTTGGGTATTAATATTTCAGAAGATGAGTACAGCGATATTTGCTGTAGAAATTGTGCAAAAAAGCTTTACACCACAGATAAATCGCTACGTATGACTCGACTACATGCATATTAAAGTTCGTTTTTTTTAAAATGTACATTTATATGGGGCATACATTGGAAAATTGAGAAAATATTTAACTAAACAAATAATGGAAATAACAAGAGCTGTCCATATTTGACAGCACGCGCTCCACTATTCGGCGATTTGACAGTAAAATGAATATATGTCTCAATAAGAGACCTCTACTTTAAAAGGAAGATACACCAGGGGGCATAATTCTGTCAAGAACACAAATTTGAGTTATTGGGATTGTTACCACACATGCAGATGATGATGGTAAAGATATATTTTGAGTTTCAAGTCATTATCTTATATAGTAACAAAGTTGTGTCCAGAAAATGAAGTTTGTCAAACAAATTAAGTAATATATATCCTGTAAATACACTGTTTTTAGCTCACCTGTCACAAAGTGACAAGATGAGCTTTTGTGATCGCGCGGTGTCCGTCGTCCGTCCGTGCGTCCGTCCGTCCGTGCGTGCATGCGTCCGTAAACTTTTGCTTGTGACCACTCTAGAGGTCACATTTTTCATGGGATCTTTATGAAAGTTGGTCAGAATGTTCATCTTGATGATATCTAGGTCAAGTTTGAAACTGGGTCACGTGCCTTCAAAAACTAGGTCAGTAGGACTAAAAATAGAAAAACCTTGTGACCTCTCTAGAGGCCATATATTTCAAAAGATCTTCATGAAACTTGGTCAGAGTGTTCAACTTGATGATATCTAGTTTAAGTTCGAAACTGGGTCACGTGCCATCAAAAACTAGGTCAGTAGGTCTAAAAATAGAAAAACCTTGTGACCTCTCTAGAGGCTATATATTTCACAAGATCTTCATGAAAATTGGTCAGAACGTTCACCTTGATAATATCTAGGTCAAGTTCAAAACTGGGTCACGTGCCGTCAAAAACTAGGTCAGTAGGTCAAATAATAGAAAAATCTTGTGACCTCTCTAGAGGCCATATTTTTCATGGGATCTGTATGAAAGTTGGTCTGAATGTTCATCTTGATGATATCTAGGTCAAGTTCAAAACTGGGTCACATGAGCTCAAAAACTAGGTCACTATGTCAAATAATAGAAAAAAACGACGTCATACTCAAAACTGGGTCATGTGGGAAGAGGTGAGCGATTCAGGACCATCATGGTCCTCTTGTTTCATTTTTAATTTTCCATCAATATTTATAATCAACAGGTGAAATTTTGCACCCTCACCCGATCACCCCTGCTGCCCCCCCCCCCCCCCCCCCCCCCCCCCCCCCCCCCCCCCTCCACCAAAAAAAAACCCCATTTATTGTCTGTTAAAATGATTTTGAGTAGTGAAATTATATTTGCTTCTTAGTAACATCCTTAACTTTTTGCCAGAAATATTTTTTTGCTGTTCCTCACCTCAAGCCCTTTCGGCTGGGGATACCAATTCATCGAATTTGCTTGTTGAAATCCACAAATAAAGGAACATTTCTTGTGCCCCCACATGAGTGGTGGGGGCATATAGATTTGCTCTTGTCCATCCATCCGTGTGTCTGTGCGTCCATCCAAAGTTCATGACACGCCTAGCTCAAAAAATATTAGATATAAATTGATGAAACCTTGCATGAGTGTTTATCATGATATGAACTTGCGCACCTACTATTTTTCGTCTGGCTCTGCCCCCTATTTTTAGCTCACCTGTCACATAGTGACAAGGTGAGCTTTTGTGATCACCCTTCGTCCGTCGTCAGTCCGTCCGTGCGTCAACAATTTCGTGTCTGCACGATAGTGGTTTCATTTATGATTTTATTTTAACCAAACTTGCACACAACTTGTATCACCATGAGATCTTGGTTCCTTTCTTGAACTGGCCAGATCCCATTATGGGTTCCAGAGTTATGGCCCCTGAAAGGGCCAAAATTAGCTATTTTGACCTTGTCTGCACAATAGCAGCTTCATTTATGATTTGAATTTAATCAAACTTACACAAAACTTGTGTCACCATAAGATCTTGGTTGCTTTCTTGAACCAGCCAGATCACATTATGGATTCCAGAGTTATGGCCTCTGAAAGGGCCAAAATTAGCTATTTTGACCTTGTCTGCACAATAGCAGCTTCATTTATGATTTGACTTTAACCAAACTTGCACACAACTTTGATCACCATGAGATCTCGGTTCCTTTCTTGAACTGGCTAGATCCCATTATGG
The DNA here is from genome assembly GCF_021730395.1 of Mercenaria mercenaria. NCBI lineage: Eukaryota > Metazoa > Mollusca > Bivalvia > Venerida > Veneridae > Mercenaria > Mercenaria mercenaria. Next base: position 12,606,480 of record NC_069363.1, read on the forward strand.
GTTCCAGAGTTATGGCCCCTGAAAGGGCCAAAATTAGCTATTTTGACCTTGTCTGCACAATAGCAGCTTCATTTATGATTTGAATTTAATCAAACGTACACAAAACTTGTGTCACCATAAGATCTCGGTCCCTTTCTTGAACCAGCCAGATCCCATTATGGGTTCCAGAGTTATGGCCCCTGAAAGGGCCAAAATTAGCTATTTTAACCTTGTCTGCACAATAGCAGCTTCATTTATGATTTTATTTTAACCAGACTTGCACACAACTTGTATCACTATAAGATCTTGGTTCCTTTCTTGAACTGGTGAAATTCCATTATGGGTTCCAGAGTTATGGCCCCTGAAAGGGCCAAAATTAGCTATTTTGACCTTGTCTGCACAATAGCAGCTTCATTGTACCCCCCGACAACAAAGTTGTAAGGGGGGGTATACTGGTTTCAGGTTGTCTGTCTGTCTGTCTGTCTGGCCGTCTGTCCGTAGACGCAATCTTGTGCGCACCATCTCTCCTCATCCCCTTGACACAATTTAATGAAACTTCACACAAGTGATCAGTACCAACAGTAGTTGTGCATGGGACATGTTGGGTTCTTTTAGAAAAAAAATTTGCAGAGTTATGGGACTTTGTTTTTTTGTTACTATACTATATACATAGACACAATCTTGTGCGCACCATCTCTCCTCATCCCCTTGACACAATTTAATGAAACTTCACACAAGTGATCAGTAACAACAGTAGTTGTGCATGGGGCATGTTAGGTTCTTTCAGCGACAAAAATTGCAGAGTTATGGGACTTTGTTTCTTGTTAACATACTATGTACATACAGTCTGCATATGCAATCTTGTGCGTGCCTAATCTACCAAACCCTTACACACAATTTAATGAAACTTCACACAAGTGATCAGTACCAACCCTAGTTGTGCATGGTGCATGTTACATTCTTTTAGATAAATATTCTGCATAGTTATGGGACTTTGTTTTTTGTTACTATACTGTATACATACAGTCTATATACATACGGTCCACATAGTTATACAATCTTGTGTGCATCAAATTGCAATGTACTGTGTCAGTGCATGCAGGGGGTACATTCATCACCTTTAGTGATAGCTCTAGTTTATGAGTTGAATTTAATCAAACGTACACAAAACTTGTGTCACCATAAGATCTTGGTTCCTTTCTTGAACCAGCCAGATCCCATTATGGGTTCCAGAGTTATGGCCCCTGAAAGGGCCAAAATTAGCTATTTTAACCTTGTCTGCACAATAGCAGCTTCATTTATGATTTTATTTTAACCAAACTTGCACACAACTTGTATCACTATAAGATCTTGGTTCCTTTCTTGAACTGGTGAAATTCCATTATGGGTTCCAGAGTTATGGCACCTGAAAGGGCCAGAATTAGCTATTTTGACCTTGTCTGCACAATAGCAGCTTCATTTATAATTTGAATTTAATCAAACTTGCACAAAACTTGTGTCACCATAAGATCTCGGTTCCTTTTTTAAACCGGCCAGATCCCTTAATGGGTTCCAGAGTTATGGCCCCTGAAAGGGCCAAAATTAGCTATTTTGACTTTGTCTGCATAATAGCAGCTTCATTTATGATTTGATTTTAACCAAACTTGCACACAACTTGTATTACCACAAGATCTTGGGTCCTTTCTTGAACTGGCCAGATTCCTTCATGGGTTTCAGAGTTATGGCCCCTTAAAGGTCCAAAATTGGCTATTTTGGCTTTTGCAGCCATATAGATACTTCTTTTATGGTTTTATTTGATACAAACTTCCAAAATATCTTCAACAACAATAAATCTTGGATTCCATGACAAATCAGATCCAATCGTAGGTTCCAGAGTTATTTTATATCTGATTACCTCCCCTGATTGTAATCAAAATGGATTTATATCAGTAAGTACTTATAGGACTTATTTGAAATTTCATGATTGTCATTAGTTGGAATGAGCCAATCAGGGTAGATAACTATGGACTGATTTTATGTCAAATTACCTCCCTTTATTTCAAATTAAAATGGGTATATCTCCTTAACTAATGAAGATACTGATCTGAAATTTCATTTATGTCAACAGATTTATTTGGCAGATCCTTCTTTTGTTCACTTACAATATTTTTTTTTTTAATTACTTCCCTTATATGTTACTATAAATAGCTTATTTTTAGTAACTTTTTAGCTCACCAGAGCACAAAGTGCTCAGGGTGAGCTACTGTGATCGCTCACCGTCCGGCGTCCGTCCGTCCGTCGTCCGTCCGTCCGTCCACACTTTCCTTTAAACGACATCTCCTCCTAAACCAACAGGCCAATTTTGATGAAACTTCACAGGGATGTTCCTTGGATGGTCTTCTCTAAAAATTGTTCAAAGAATTGAATTCCATGCAGAACTCTGGTTGCCATGGCAACCGAAAGGAAAAACTTTAAAAATCTTCTTCTCAAAAACCAGAAGCCCTAGAGCTTAGATATTTGGTGTGAAGCATTGCCTAGTGGACCTCTACCAAATTTGTTCAAATCATGACCCCGGGGTCAAAATTGACCCCGTCCCAGGGGTCACTTGATTTTACATAGAAAAATCTTAAAAAATCTTCTTCTCGAAAACCAGAAGCCCTAGACCTTAGATATTTGACATGTAGCATTGCCTAATGGACCTCTACTAAAGTTGTTCAAATCATGACCCCGGGGTCAAAATTGACCCCGCCCCAGGGGTCACTTGATTTTACATAGGAAAATCTTCAAAAAATTTCTAAAAATAAAGCAGAAGGCCTAGGTCTTAGATATTTCACATGTAGCATTGCCTAGTGGACCTCTACAAAATTTATTCAAATCAGACCCCCGGGGTCAAAATTGACCCCGTCCCAGGGGTCACTTGATTTTACATAGGAAAACCTTAAAAAATCTTCTTCTCAAAAAGCAGAAGCCCTAGAGCTTAGATATTTGACATGTAGCATTGCCTAGTGGACCTCTACTAAAGTTGTTCAAATCATGACCCCCGGGTCAAAATTGACCCCGCGCTAGGGGTTGCTTGATTTTACATATGAAAATCTTCAAAAATTTTCTTAAAATAAACCAGAAGGCCTAGAGCTTAGATATTTCACGTGTAGCATTGCATAGTGGACCTCTACAACATTTGTTCAAATCATGACCCCAGGGTCAAAATTGACCCCGCCCCGGGGGTCACTTGATTTTACATAGGAAAATCTTCAAAAAATTTCTAAAAATAAACCAGAAGGCCTCGGTCTTAGATATTTGACATGTAGTATTGCCTAGTAGACCTCTACAAAATTTCTTCAAATCATGACCCCGGGGTCAAATTGGCCCCGCCCCATGGTGTTACTTGATTGTACATAGAAAAATCTTCAATATTTTCTAAAAATAAACCAGAAGACCTAGAGCTTAGATATTCGACATGTAGCATTGCTTAGTGGACCTCTACAAACTTTGTTCAAATCTTGACCCCCTCAGGGTCAAATTGACCCAGCCCCAGGGGTTACTTTATTGTACATAGGGAAATCTTCATAAATTTGCTTAAAATAAACCAGAAGGCCTAGATCTTAGATATTCAATATGTAACATTGCCTAGTCGACTTCTACAAACTTTGTTCAAATCATGACCCCCGGGGTAAAATTGGACCCGCCCCAGTGGTTACTTGATTGTACATCGGAAAATTTTCCAAAAAATTTCTAAAAATCATCAGTTTGACATTTGAAACATATTACTCTGGTGAGCGATCCAGGGTCATCATGACCCTCTTGTTTATTATTGGCCGTAGGGAAAAACCGAGACCACTTTTCTGTGGTACAACGTGGATGGTACCTCCAATTTTTAGGTGTATTTTGACATATCTGTACCTTGTAAGATTTTTTTTTCTTTTTGGTTAAATTTCTTCTCTTTGTTGTTCCTGTCCTTTGTGGACTGAGATATTTTTTCTGAGGACCTTCTTGTCCTCAAGTGCAATGATAACAGGTGAGCGATATAGGGCCATCATGGCCCTCTTGTTAGAGTTATGGCCCCTGAAATAGTCAAAAATGCACATTTTCACCTTGTGACATGCCTAGCTCAAAAAGTATTTGATATAAATTGATGAAACCTTGCATGAGTCTTAATCTTGATATGAACTTGCACACCTATTGTTCGTCTGGCTCTGCCCCCTATAAAAAAAATGCACATTTTCACATAATTATGTGCCTAACTCAAAAAGTATTTAATGTAAATTAATGAAACCTTGCTTGAGTCTTTATCATAATGTGACCTTGCACACTTGGCATTCTTCTTGAAAATCTTAGCGTTTATTACAGAGTTATGGCCCTTGAAATAGCCAAAACAGTGGATTTTTTGTTTGTGATGCTCTTAGCTCAAAAAGTATATGGTATAGAATAATGAATCCTTTTCATAATTTTCTTTTGAAACTATACCCCATTAAAACTGCAAACATTTGTATTATTTCCCCTTATTTGTGACAAATGTACCAGTGTGGGGGAGGGGGCACACCCTGTGTCCTACAGACACATTCTAGTTGTTTAATCCATTTTTTTCTTTTGTCTGAAAATCTATGGAAATATTTTGACCCCATTCTTCAATCAATTCTTTGAACATTTGAGCGTGCTGTCATGAGACAGCTCTTGTGCTCCCTAGGGTCAAATATGGCACCATCCCAGGGGTCCCAAGTTTTACATAGACTTACATAGGAAAAAAAGTTAAAAAATCTTCTTGTCTGAAACCACAAGACTTAGGCCTTTGATATTTTGTTTGTGGCATTGTCTTATGGTCCTCAACCAAAATTATTCAAATTGTATCCCTGGGGTGAAAAGAGGCCTGGGCGCCCTGGGCAAGTCCCAAGTTTTATATAGACTTATATAGGAAAAAACTTTAAAAATCTTCTTGTCTGAAACCACATGACCTAGGCTTTTGATATTTGGTATGATGCATTGCCTACTAGTAGTCCTCCACCGATCAAGTGATGATAATAACTCATCATTGTTTTTTTCCAAAAAATCAGATGAGCTAAAAATGATTATTTTGCTTTCCAAACAGGAAAAATATTACTATATTTAATAACAGGTTTCCCATTCAGGAAGTAGTGGAAAACCATTATTTGATTTACTGAACAGGAAATTTCCCCTAATGTTGTCTGTACCTCTATCGGTCAGTCTTATGAATTTGTGTCGTGCATACCTCAAAAAACACCTCACAGGATTGTCATTCAGCATGAGAAACTGGGCACCTCAGGTGTTTAACTGGGATTTCATCAAAAATATGCATAAAAAGGCCTAAATGGCTGTGTTGCACACATCTCAAAAAGTATTTGACTTATTTGTTAGCCTACTTTTCGATATTACCCTGGGATGAAAAGAGGCCCCGGGCGAGGGGGTCACCTGTTACATGAGTTTTATAGGAAAAAAAACTTCAAAAATTATCTGATCATATTTCCCAGACTATTTAATGATAGTTACCTGATGACAGTAAGTAATCAGGGGTCACTTGACTTTGACCTTGACCTAATGACCTACTTTGTTTGTTTTTAAGATACAGGCTTGAAATTTGGATAACTTGTACAGTTTTGCAAACTGATCTTTAAACTGACTTTCAGTGACCATGAATGTGACCTACTGACCTACTTTCTTAATATTTTAACATCAGTTTGACATTTGAAACATGTAGCTCATATTACTCAAGTGAACGATGCAGGGTGATCATGACCCTTGTGCCTTGTTCAGTATAAATTTTTCAGGTCTGAAAATCAAAATCACATAAACTTCAAACTAAGTAATTTTGTTGATTGTTTCGTTTTTCTTAGATGTTGATAAACATAAAGTGGTTATTGATGGACAAATGGCGAAGAGTTCAAATATCAATACTTGTCCATTACAAGACAACAGAGGAAGTCCAAATGAAAAAGTAAGTATTTTAATACCAAAATGAAACCTAGAGCCTGTTTCACAAAACTTCGATGAAGTTTTTAGCTCACCTGAGTACGAAGTGCTCAAAGGTGAGCTTTAGTGATCGCCCTGTGTCCGTCGTCCGTCAGTCGTCTGTCATCAGTCGTCCGTCGTCAACAGTTTGACTGTTAACACTCTACAGGTCACAGTTTTGGCCCAAACTTAATGAAACTTGGTCAGAGTGTTACTCTCAATAAAATATTGGACGAGTTCGATATTGGGTCATCTGGGGTCAAAAAACTAGGTCACCAGGTCAAATCAAAGGAAAAGCTTGTTAACATTCTAGAGGTCACAATTTTGGCCCAATCTTTATGAAACTTGGTCAGAGTATTACCCTCAATAAAATCTTTGATGAATTTGATATTGGGTCATCTGGGGTCAAAAAGTAGGTCACCAGGTCAAATCAAAGGAAAAGCTTGTTAACACTGTAGAGGCCACATTTATAACTGTATCTTCATGAAACTTGGTCAGAATGTTAATCTTGATGATTTCAAGGTTCATTTTGAATCTGGGTCATGTAGAGTCAAAAACTAGGTCACCAGGTCAAATCAAAGGAAAAGCTAGTTTACACTGTAGAGCCCAAACTTATGACCATATCTAAATGAAACTTTGTCAGAATGTTAATCTTGATGATCTATAGGTCAAATTTAATTATGGATCAGGTGGGATCAAAAACTAGGTCACTAGGTGAAATCAAAGGAAAAGCTTGTTAACACTGTAGAGCCACATTTATGACTGTATCTTTATGAAACTTGGTCAGAATGGTAATCTTGATGATTTCAATCTGGGTCATGTCAGGTCAAAAACTAGGTCACTAGGTCAAATTTAAAAAAAAGCTTGTTTACACTGTAGAGGCCACATTTATGACCATATCTTAATTAAACTTGGTCAGAATGTTAATCTTGATGATCTTTAGGTCAGTAGGTCAGGTGAGTGATACAGGGCCTTCATGGCCCTCTTGTTTATTTAGTTTGTCTGATTTTGAAAAAAAATCATGCGAGGTACTATCCTCACTTGAGATTTTATTTTTTGTTTTCAGTTAAGACAGGTAATGATTAATTATTTATTCTGAAACAGGAACTTCTATTATATATATACACATTACTCTAAAAGATGTAGTTCTGCACCTGGGGTTTCGCGTCCAGATTCATTCAGTCCTGTAGGAGTTATGGCCCCTGACTGTGTAAAAATTGGTCATTTTAGTGTTGTGTCACGCTTAGCTCCAAAAGTATTTGATGTAGAGTCACAAAACTTTACAGGAATGTTGGTCAGGATGTGTAGTTGTGCACCTGGTGTTTCGCGTCCGGATTCATTCAGTCGTGAAGGAGTTATGGCCCCTGACTTTTTAAAAATTGGTCATTTTAGTGTTGTGTCGCGCCTAGCTCCAAAAGTATTTGATGTAGAGTCACAAAAGTTTTCCCAAAGTTGATCTGTGCCCTTTGGAGCCATATCTAGGAAATGGTTGGGAGTATTTATTTAAAACTTCATTTACGTGTTCACCACTATGAGTTCTTTGGGCCCGTCAAGTTTCAGTCAGATTGCCCAAGTAACACCAGAGTTATGGCCCTTAGAAGTTTCTAGTGTTAACTATATAGGGTACTATAAATATTGCAATTTCTGCATCATAACTTTTGATATATTTGACCTTGAACTATGAAACTTTAACAGAATTTAGAGCACTATAATGTGGTTGTGCACACACAATTTCGTATGGATTTCTTTTGTAACTGCAGAGTTATTGCCCTTTAATTGTCTAAAAATCCACATATTTGTACATAACAAACTTGCCATTTGCACAATTCATTAAATTTCTTTCATTCTTTTCTGTGAACATTTATTATAAACATGTGAAGTTGCGCACCCACACCTGGTCGCCACTTGCCTTGGTCACCGGGGTGACCCCGGGGTCAAAATTGACCCCGCCCAGGGTCACTTGATTTTACATAGGAAAATCTTTAAAAATCTTCTTCTCAAAAACCAGAAGCCCTAGAGCTTAGATATTTCACTTGTAGCATTGCCTAGTGGACCTCTACTAAAGTTGTTCAAATCATGACCCGGGGTCAAAATTGACCCCGCCCCATGGGTCACTTGATTTTACATAGGAAAATCTTCAAAATTTTTCTAAAATAAACCAGAAGGCCTAGAGCTTAGATATTTCACATGTAGCATTGCCTAGTAGACCTCTACAAAATTTTTTCAAATCATGACCCCAGGATCAAAATTGACCCTGCCCCAGGGGTCACTTGATTTTACATAGGAAAATCTTCAAAATTTTTCTAAAAATAAACCAGAAGGCCTAGAACTTAGATATTTCACATGTAGCATTGCCTAGTGGACCTCTACAAAATTTGTTCAAATCATGACCCCTGGGTCAAAATTGACCCCGCTCCAGGGGTCACTAGATTTTACATAGGGAAATCTTCAAAAAAATTCTTAAAATAAACTAGAAGGCCTAGATCTTAGATATTTGACATGTAGCATTGCCTAGTAGACTTCTACAAACATTTTTCAAATCATGACCCCCGGGGTCAAATTGACCCCGCCCTATGGGGTTACTTGATTGTACATAGAAAAATCTTCAAAATTTTCTAAAAATAAACCAGAAGGCCTAGAGCTTAGATATTTGACATGTAGCATTGCCTAGTAGACTTCTACAAACTTTGTTCAAATCATGACCCCCGGGGTAAAATTGGCCCCACCCCAGGGGTTACATGATTGTACATCGGAAAATCTTCCAAAAAATTTCTAAAAATCATCAGTTTGACATTAGAAACATGTAGCTCATATTACTCTGGTGAGCGATCCAGGGTCATCATGACCCTCTTGTTTTTCATTTTTAATTTTCCATCAATATTTATAATCAACTTGTGAAATTTTGTTTCCTCTCCCGTTCCCCCGCACCCCCACACTCTTAAAAAATAAATATATATACATATATATATTTCCATTCCTTTTTTTTTTTTTTTTTTTTTTAATGTTCAAACCTTCAACATGTTAAGTTGTGACTGCACAAGCCTTGCCCTCAGTCATGTTCAGGATATCTTACCAGTGTTCTCATAAGGACATCTGTTTTTTTAAGTTCAAATGTACATGTTAAACAACAAACACCTGGTGCCAAACCACTCAAAGACAATATTTCGTTCCAGTTAAACTTCAAGCTCATATTTCAATTAACTGCATTTAATTTTAAAAGCTAAGCTTATTACAGTAAGCATATCCCATTCAAAATAAATTCTTTAGTCAGGATCAAAGTATCATACATTTATTATGTACTCTTTAATTAAACATTTGTTTTCTGTTAAATTGATTTTGACTAATGAAATTATTTGCTTCTTATTAACATCCTTAACTTTTTGCCGGATATATTTTTTTGCCATTCCTCACCACAAACCCTTTCGGCGGGGGATACCAATTCATCGAATTTGCTTGTTTATTCTGAAACAGGAACTTCTATTATATATATACACATTACTCTAGAAGATGTAGTTCTGCATCTGGGGTTTCGCGTCCAGATTCATTCAGTCGTGTAGGAGTTATGGCCCCTGACTGTGTAAAAATTGGTCATTATAATGTTGTGTCGCGCGTAGCTCCAAAAGTATTTGTCCTAGAGTCACCAAAGTTTACAGGAATGTTGGTCAGCATGTGCAGTTGTGCACCTGGGGTTTCGCATCCAGATTCATTCAGTCGTGTAGGAGTTATGGCCCCTGACTTTTTAAAAATTGGTCATTTTAGTGTTGTGTCGCGCCTAGCTCTAAAAGTATTTGATGTAGAGTCACAAAAGTTTTCCCAAAGTTGATCTGTGCCCTTTGTCATGTAGTGGGGGCATCTGTGTCCCATGGACACATTTCTAGCTCAGTTTCTTTCATTTATCTTTCATCTGTAAAGTTTGTTTGTTGTTTTATGCTTATTTGGCCTTTGTTACACATTTCACCATTACACAGGAAATCATTTTCTACATTGGGAGAAATGGGCTTTTTGTAAAAAAAGTTTGCATGAAATAATATTTGCACTGACTTTGTACGAAAGTTTTGTGAAACAGGCATTCAAAGTTCTTGAAACTTTCAAACGTTTTGCGATTGCAAAATTGTACAAACTTTGTACGAAAAAGTCTTGTGAAACATGCCCCTGGTGTTTCAGAGTTAGAATTAACCCTCAAAACATGAAGAACATGTTTCATGTTTCTTAATTATTTGTTGAAGCCTTCTAGAAGAAACACTTCATGAGGATTTAAATTCTGTTGTCAAAACCTTTGTATTTTTTTACTGTAAACTGTTTATGGCAGTGGATATAAATATATATACAATGAAGATTGCATAATTGATTTATTCAGTATAATTCCATTGGTCTAGATTGGTCAATATTTAAAAACATTCAACAAGCATGTGTAACACCCTTTAGTTGAATGTTTGATGAAGAAGGAAGTAAGAAATAGTCACTGAATATATAAATAAATGTTTTGATATTTCAGAAAGAAGGCGGCAAGAAAGTAGAAGAACAGCCAGCAGATAGCAGATCACTTACAGCATTGAAGTCAGAAATTACAGAAAAGCATCAAGACTTCAGTAGGAAAGATAATGTTGACAATGCAGCATCTATTGGAAAGTTAGTGGAATGCAATGAACATAAAGCTGATGATAAGGATAAAGATGACTTGAAAGATAAAAAAGAAAATATGCAACCCACAGATCTGGTCTCAGTTACACATGAGGGTAGTATTCAGAAAACTGCAGAAGATAAAGGAGGTACCAAGCATGATGATAGTGCAGGTAAGAAAATATGCAGAACATAATTTTGATGTATGTCAGGAAAGTTTTACAGTGCTTTGTTCACCAAACTTGCTTACAATATTTATAGGCATATTTATGCCCCCTTCGAAGAAGGAGGGGTATATTGTTTTGCAGATGTCGGTCGGTCGGTCAGTCTGTATGTATAGACCAATCCATTTCCGGATGATAACTCAAGAACGCTTGGGCCTAGGATCATGAAAGTTGACAGGAATGTTGGTCATCACCTGCAGATGACCCCCAATGATTTTGAGATCTGTATGTCAAAGGTCAAGGTCACATGACCCTGAACAGTTAAACGTTTTCCGGATGATAACTCAAGAATGCTTGGGCCTAGGATCATGAAAGTTAATAGGGAGGTAGATCATGACCAGCAGGTGACCCCTATTGATTTTGAGGTCAGTATATCAAAGTTCAAGGTCACAGTGACCCATAACAGTTAAAGGGTTTCCGGATGATAACTCAAGATTGCTTGGGCCTAGGATCTTGAAAGTTGATAGGGATGTTGGTCATGACAAGCAGATGACCCCTATTGATTTTGAGGTTAGTAGGTCAAAGGTCAAGGTCACAGTGACCAGGAACAGTAAAACGATTTCCGGGCGATAACTCAAGATTGCTTGGGCCTAGGATCAGGGAGATTGATCATGATCAGCAGATGACCCCTATTGATTTTGAGGTCATTTGGTCAAAGTTCAAGGTCAGATTGGCCAGGAACAGTTAAATGGTTTCTGGACATTAACTTGAGAAAGCTTGGGTCAATGGTCATGAAAGATGATGTTCATCATGACCAGCAGATGACCCCTATCGATTTTAAGGTCAGTAGGTCAAAGGTCAAGGTTACAGTGACCCGGAACATTTAAACCGTTTCCAGACAATAACTTGAGAATGCTTGGGCCTAGGATCATGAAACTTGATAGGGAGGTTGGTCATGACCTGTATATGACCTCTATAGATTTTGAGGTCTGTAGGCTAAAGGTCAAGGTCACATTGACCCAGAACAGTTAAATCCTTTCCAGACGATACCTTGAGAACGCTTGGGCCTAGGATCACTAAACTTAATAGGGAGGTTGATCATGACCAGCAGATGTCCCTGTTGATTTTGAGATCAATAGGTCAAAGGTCAATATCACATTGAACCAGATCAGTAGGACTTTTGTTTACAGTGAGCAAATAATTTCTGTTCCTTATGCAATTACTGAATGCATCAAGGGGGGCATTTTGTGTTCGACGAGCTCTTATATCTTATAAAATCTGTTAGAAGATCCTTTGGAAGCATAGAATGCAACCAAGCAAAATTATAGCAAGCCAAAGCCCGATAACCAGCCAAATTGTGCAAGAAGTGCTGGAGTTGTGGCCAATCACCAAAAATTTAGCAGTGCTTATCCAATGTTCACCAAACATGGTCACAATGTTTATGGGTAATATATCTCAGTCAGGTTTGATAACCTCAGATCCCCTTTCTAAATTCCAGTCTGTTTAGTTCTGCTCATTGTTTTCTCGTTTAGGGCAAACCCATTATTTTAACTGGGGACCATACGCCGCTTTTCATGGAATTACACACTAGTGTAGCATTGAAGGTTCCATGTGCACTGCCGTATTAACACATCTGCGGATGTCTCTAAATTGTTTTTTGTACTTTTTGCATGTGTAAATGTTGAGTTCTGCTCAACCCGGAGCTAGAGGGCGTGGACAGTAGCATGCATTTCCACTACCGTCCGTGAACAGGCTCAATCAAACCGAGCCTGCAACATTTTCGTTTTTGTTGTGTTGAGCGACCTGTGGAGTTTCCACTTTTTCTATTTGATAACCAGCTGGATTGTCCCTTAGGCTCTGGATTTATGGTCCTTGATTTACTAAAAACTGGACCGCCTCACTAGCCTAGTGGTAGAGCGTCTGCTTCGAGTACGGGAAGTCTTAAAAAATGGTACTAGTAGCTTCCTTGCTTGGCGCACAGCATTAAAAGGATAGTGCTAGGACTGGTCAGCCCGGTGTCTGTATGTGATTAGATGGGGTATCATGCCAAAAGTCTGCGGCATGATATTTCAGTGAGACAGCACTATAAAGTTGGGCATTGTGCTCACTGCTACAAGTAGACACCGTCGTTTATATGATTGAAAAATTGTTGAAAAAGACGTTAAACCCGAACACACGTGCTAAAAACTGAAAATTTACTGTTCGGCTCTCTATCATGAGCAGCTCTTATCCAATGTTCCCAAATAGGATCATAATGTTTAAATGCATAATATCTCAGACAGGTTTGATAACTAGCACTATACTACCATTCACTTTCGAGTTATGACCTTGAATTACCTTGAATTTGGAAAATTGACAGTGCCCACTTAAACAGGTTTTTTGCAGTGTTAACCAAACTTAGTCAGAATGCTTGTGGGCATATTATCTTGGCAAAGTATAATAACTAGGTTTGTAATTTTAGTTGCTCTGGAGTTATGGCCTTTAAATTAGTCAAAAGAAAAAAAAGAGTGAGATATAGTCTGTATTTTGAAAATAGTAATTTGCTTTGAAGGAAACATTTGTGACAGCTTGGCACTCTTGTTCTTTAATAGATAATGTATTTCAGTTACAGTGGATGGAGCTAGTCTGTATCCTAGGTTCAGTATGATATTCTTTCAAATATTTCTCTGAGACAATTTCCAGAACAAAGTGGCTATTAACTTATATATGAGAAAAGTTACATAAACTTTAAGGTAGTTATGTATATTTGAAACAATTCTTTGTTCAGTGTAGATATAAACATATAAGACCATTTATTTTCAAAGCGTCATTGTATCTGAAGGAAATTCAACTAGTAAAAAAATAGGAACGTGACATTGTGCTTGATTTTTTGTTGTAACAAGTTTGAAAATATTGCTCCTCCAGTAAATTTTCACAATGGGCTTCATTGGCAAATTTGCAGTTTTGATGATGTTTTCGCTATCAATAATTTGAAGTATTGGATAACAAAATCACATGTCATTCAGTCTACTGTGCTGGTTGTATATCAGCAAATAAAATCTTAGTGAGATATGCAAAATACATGTGCTCCACCATTTTATATTTGTATGTTGTTTTACACTTAAGACAAAAAATGATACTAAGGAGTGCCCAGAGGTTCCCCTAAAAATAATCCTAACTTTGGTACAGAATTCAGGAACACTGATTAGGTTAACTGCCTGCCAATACAGTAGGATTATTATAACAGTGGCTTGATCTGGGATGCTGTGTTCAGCTTGAGTGGATTTTTGCCATATTGGATCTCATGATCACAAGCGCCGAGTGTGATGCGACCTTGCAAAATCTACGATCATCAATTACAAAATCCCAGATCTAGCTACTGTTATAATGACCCTTGTTAGCTCACTTGAGCCAAAGGCTCATGGTGAGCTTTTGTGGCCGCTCAGTGTCTATCGTGCGTCGTCAGTCGTGCGTCCGTCAACATTTTCTAAAAAAATCTTTTCTTGAAAACCACTGGGCAGAATTACAGCAAACTTCACAGGAAAGATCCTTGGGTGGTCCCCTTTCAGAACTGTTCAAAGAATTTAATTCCATGCAGAACTCTGGTTGCCATGGCAACCGAAAGGAAAAACTTTAAAAATCTTATTGTCCAAAACCGCAAGGCATAGAGCCTTGATATTTGGCATGTGACATTGTCTTATGGTCCTCTATCAAGATTGTTCAAATTATGCCCCTGGGGTGAAAAGAGGCCCCACCCCAGGGATCACAAGTTTTACATAGACCTATATAGTAAAAAACTTTAAAAATCTTCTTGTCAAAAACCATATGACGTATGCTTTTGATATTTGGTATGATGCATTGTCTAGTAGTCCTCTACCAAAATTATTCAACTTATGCCCCTGGGGTTAAAAGAGGCCCCCGCCCTGGGGTCACTTAGTTACTATGTGAGTTATATAGGAAAAGAAACTTAAAAAATCATTTGATCCTATTTCCAAGACTGTTTAATAATAATTACCTGATGACCCCAAGTAATATGATGTCACTTGACTGTGACCTTGACCTACTGACCTACTTCCTTGTTTTTAGCTCACCTGAGCATGAAGTGCTCAAAGGTGAGCTTTTGTGATCGCCCTGTGTCCGTCATTGTCTGTCCGTCCATCGTCCGTCGGTCGTCCTTCATCAACAATTTGACTGTTAATACTCTAGAGGTCACAATTTTGGCTCAATCTTAATGAAACTTGGTCAGAATTTTACCCTCAATAAAATCTTTGACTAGTTTGATATTGGGTCATCTGGGGTCAAAAACTAGGTCATCAGGTCAAATCAAAGGAAAAGCTTGTTAACACATTAGAGGTCACAGTTTTGGCCCAGTCTTAATGAAACTTGGTCAGAATGTTACTCTCAATAAAATCTTAGTCGAATTCGATATTGGGTCATCTGGGGTCAAAAACTAGGTCACTAGGTCAAATCAAAGGAAAAGCTTGTTAACACTCTAGAGGTCACAGTTTTGGCCCAATCTTAATGAAACTTGGTCAGAATGTTACTCTCAATAAGATCTTGGACAAATTCAATATTGGGTCGTTTGGGGTTAAAAACTAGGTCACCAGGTCAAATCAAAGGAAAAGCTTGTTAACACTCTAGAGTTCACAATTTTGGCCCAATCTTAATGAAACTTGGTCAGAATGTTACCCTCAATAAAATCTTGGGTGAGTTTGATATTGGGTCTTCTGGGGTCAAAAACTAGGTCACTGGGTAAAATCAAAGGAAAAGCTTGTTAACACTCTAGAGGTCACAATTTTGGCCACTCTTAATGAAACTTGGTCAGAATGTTGCCCTTAATAAAATCTTGGACGAGTTTGCTATCGGGTCATCTGGGGTCAAAAACTAGGTCACCAGGTCAAATCGAAGGAAAAGCTTGTTGACACTCCAGAGGTCACAAGTTTGGCCCAATTTTAATGAAACTTTGTCAGAATGTTACCTTCAATAAAATCTTTGTCGAGTTAGATATTGGGTCATCTGGGGTCAAAAACTAGGTCACTGGGTAAAATCAAAGGAAAAAGCTTGTTAACTGTAGAGGCAGCATTTATGACCGTATCTTTATGAATCTTGGTCAGAATGTTAATCTTGATAGCCTCAAGGTCCAGTTTGAATCTGGATCATGTAGGATCAAAAACTAGGTCACCAGGTCAAATCAAAGGAAAAGCTAATTAACACTGTAGATGCCACATTTATGACCATATCTAAATGAAACTTGGTCAGAATGTTGATCTTGATGATTTATAGGTCAGGTTCAGTTCTGGGTCAGATGGGTCAAAAACTAGGTCACTAGGTCAAATCAAAGGAAAAGCTTGTTAACACTCCAGAGGCCACATTTATGACTGTATCTTATGAAACTTAGTGAGAATGTTAATCTTGATGACCTTTAGGTCAAGTTAGAATCTGGGTCATGTGGGGTCATAAACTAGGTCACCAGGTCAAATCAAAGGAAAAGCTAGTTAACACTTTAGAGACCACATTTATGACCATATCTTAATGACTCTTGGTCAGAAAGTTAATCTTGATGATCTTTAGGTCAATAGGTCAGGTAAGAGATACAGGGCCTTCATGGCCCTCTTGTTTAAGATACAGCCTTGAAATTTTGACGACATACACTGTTTTGCACACCAATCGTAAAACTGAATATCATTGACCATGAATGTGACCTACTGACTTTCTTAATATTTTATCATCAGTTTGATCTTTGAAACATGTAGCTCATATTACTCAAGTGAGCGATCTTGAGTGACCCTCTTGTTTTTTGTGTTGTTTTTTTGTTGTTGGATTTACCACTCAAAACATGGTTCCTATGATTTTGTCAACATACTTATGGTAAAAAGTAAACTTTTAACAAGCCAGTAATAAAATGAAATACCAGTAAGTAATTAATAGTGCAGATAATATAGAGATAGTACCTAAGTTTTTCAAATCATAGGTTTGAAGTTAAAAAGCTTTGAAATGAAGACAAATGTCCATATATTTCTCAAAAACAGAAATATAGACAATATTTTAACCAGACATGTGGAGTTATGAGCATTTAATATTTTCATGTAAACGAAAATTTTGTGATCAAGGAAATGTAACTCTTCTTGAACATGGAGAGCATAAACATCAAAGGGACATAATATAGTCAATATTTTCTAATTGGGTGCATTTGATTTAACATTCAACTTTGATCTGGATTGCTAAATAATGATCCATGATATTGTGTGCAAAAAATTTAGAACATCTGGAACAGTATATTTACAGCAAAACTATGCTTTAGCAGAATCTAAATAGTTAAGCTCTAACTGGGACTCGAACCCTGGACCTCTCTGTGACAGGAAAGGCCGTACCGGCGACAGCAACCATCAGAACAAATCAACACCCTTTACAATATTTACAAATTTATTTACATGAGATGATTATTTACAATGAATAGATATGAAAAGAAAAAAAAACTGATTATAAGAAAGAAAAAAAAAAGAAAGTTCAGTATCTCTAGATACAAAAGTTCTTAAATTCCATTCTAATCTGACGTGACACAGTTCTTTAATGTAATTGTGAACTTTAAGTAGCACAAACAAAACATAGCTTCTAAATTCAGTCCCTTTAAACCGTGAATACGTTGATTCCGTGTTGGCTCCCTATGGTGGTAGGTGATTGCATCCCTGAGCTGACTTCAGAGGATAACAAAAATCATCGTCTTTGCGGTTTACGGCACAACCATGGGACGAAAGCTCTGCGCTGGGAATATCACATCCAGGCGAGTGAAGACAAGTGAACCTCGGGCATTGTACTTCCGGGTTATGACATCACCAGGTAAAATCGTCTGGCGGAAGAAGCTAAAATATATAACATATGGTAAGCACCATAGCAAAACAAATAAGTCAGGGCATAAAACTGCTCCTTTGGGTACACCATACCTCCGTAGGCTCCCATAAATAATACGTGCTACTTATACAAAATATATGTGCTACTAAGTTCAAACGTCACGTGATTAAAATACGTCACTAATTACTTCCATTATTACAAAAATTACTTACTTAAAAGACTAAAGTTAAAGTATGAGAAAAATATGAAAAGTATATGATGAAACATTATAGATACGGACATGATAAACTGCAGCCATTATTTACAACTACAAATTAACAAAATTCAATGTAAATCTAACGTTATATGAGAGTTGGCATCCATATAATATCTAATGCCATATACTACAACGGACATTAATTAGATGTGCTATAGACTGGCACACAATTACAAATTACAATAATATATTACAAACATGGCACTAGACTTGCCATATAGATTTATACATAACAATACAATGCAGTAATGGCGTTCCATAATTAACAAAATGTTTGACATAAGTTTTTGAAACAGTGCTTTACAATTATCACGATACAAATTTCAGTACAAATTTTACATCTTATATAAATGAAACATTTTAGATTCCTCTTTCGAAATAATTTACAAAAGTCTGAAAAATTTAATAAATCATCCTGACATACCGAAACTAGCCAAAATCATGTGCCGAAAAGTAAATGTTACAGAATTCTGTAGAATGCACAAAAATTTACCAAATAAAAATCGTAATGCAAAAATCATACAAAAATCTAACAAATAAATTTCTTACCTCGATCGAGCATAAGTTTCTAGCAAGAAAATAATTCAGACATAGATTCGTCTATAAAGTCGTAAGGTGGTGTGCGCAAGGCATATCTAGCCCAGTCTATTTAAAGGATAATGTCCCGCCAAATACTAAATTTCATAGGATTCACGGCTAAGCCGTGGACTCCGACTATTGTCATTTTCACGGGATTCACGATGTAGCCGGGGAATCTAACTACTTTGGCGCGGATTTAAATTGACAATTTGAGGCCCATTATAGTGGTTTTGGGGATAAAAACATAAATTACTGAAGTTTATAAAATATCAACTTTCTTATTACTGAACAGAATTTAATGAAATTTACATGGAAATTTAAGTTATGAAATACAGTAAAACATGAGAGGTATTTCATGCGTGAAATCTGACATTTACCTCAATAACTCAAAAATTTACAAAAAGATGATGCAATACCTGCATTTACACTACAGCTAAAATAAGGCCCGTATGTCAATTTGTGACACTCTCACACCTTAGTCAGACACTCTACCACTTCCCTATAACAGCAGTAGCTAATAGCTATGCAGTTTAATTGCTGGATTACATTGCATGAACTGGAACAATAATCGATGAACTCCGGATTATCGGCGTATTCGCTTTGTTACCTAACGGCAATTTTTGTGAAAAAGAAAAAATATAATCTAATGCTGCCAGCGTCATAATCGGTCAAATCTGGCCAAATTTCTCTGACATGTTGTTCAGAGTATGAACTTACTAACTGGTAGTACCAGTGAAATATTACTTACACTGACTATTTTATATTTGCCCTTTTTGCAGCTGTCGAACGACAAAGACGGTGAGTTTTGTCCAAATATAAGTAATTATTTTACCAGTTTTGAGAGGATTTCAATTGATGGGAAATTACAGTTACAAACTCAATACCTTTCTGCAACACATGGAGTCATTAGCATTCACTGTCAATCAGTATTATGACAAAGATCGACTGTCATTCATTCATTTCAAAGTTTCATAGACAGAGTCCGTTGTTCACATTTTTATCGTAACCGGTGCACTTGTAAAAATCACTTTAGTTTGAAAAATCAGAGTATGCAAAGAGCTATGGTACGGTCTCTAGATAATACACTTTGGTTGTATCAAAATGTCACAATAGAAGCACTTTTGTAATACCGTAATCAGCCGAATATAGGTCGCACTTGTGTATAGGATGCAGTGAAATAATATCAGCAGAATTCTGGAAAAATGCTTATACGCACTAATCACTTATCCGAATTTATGTTTGTCAGAAATTCGCTATAGTTTCTACGAACTCGCCGGTTTTTGCTTAATCATTGTCAATGTTTTTGGATGTTGTGGCAAGTATTTAAATTGAAAAAGCTTAAATTCTGTGTAAGCACTAAACTGCCACATCCTCTGACCACTCCATGAATATTGACACCAGTGAAAACGAAAGTACACTTTGGCACGTGGCGGTAAAATGACGTAATTTTAAGACTGGTTTGCAAATTGTTTTAAACATTATGGATCAGCGACTATGATCATATTGGATCAGTCTAAAATCTCGCATGTACATGTTTACAATTGCCTCCGGGTATGATTAAACGGTTAATTGTTTGCAGATTGTGACAGTAGGTGTAAGATAAGTAATGCCTCGGGCGTGAATTTCTCGATGAACAAGAGGATTATAGACAACTATCAAAATTATGTTTAAAGATTAGATAATCGATATCTGGTCTACCTGATCTGGAGTTTCAAGTATTTTAATGCAAAATGTGTGAAAACACGCCGGGAAAGTTTTACACAGGTCTTGTTAAAAACTTAATGATCAGTTACAGAAATGCGTTGTAAAATATATTTTAATGAAAAACAGCATTTTTTACGCGAGCTCTAAATTTGACATTTTTAGCCCACCATCATCAGATGGTGGGCTATTAAAATCACTCTGCGTCCATGGTCCGTCCGTCCGTCATTCCGTCCATCCGTCAGTCTGTCCGTCCGTCCGTCCGTCCGTTAACAATTTCTCGTTATCGCATCTCCTCAGAAACTACTGGGGGGATTTTGACCAAACTTTGTCAGAATGATGTATTGGTACCCTAGTTGTGTCCCCCAGAAAATCAGACTGGTTCAACAATTTATGAGTGAGTTATGGCCCTTTGTTTATTTCTATAATTTATATAGATTTATATAGGAAAAACTTTGAAAACCTTCTTGTCCAAAACCACAGAGCCTAGGGCTTTGATATTTGGTATGAAGCATCATCTAGTGGTCCTCTACCAAGACGATTCAAATTTTTTCTCTGGGGTCAAATATGGCCCTGCCCTGGGGGTCACATGGTTTATATAGACTTACATAGGGAAAAACTTTGAATAACCTCTTGTCCAAAACCACAGGGCCTAGGGCTTTGATATTTTGTATGTGACATCATCTAGTGGTCTTCAACTAAGATTGTTCAAATTATACCCCTAGGGTCAAATATGGCCCCGCCCTGGGAGTCATATGGTTTACATAGACTTATATAGGGAAAAACTTTGAAAATCTTCTTGTCCAAACCACAAAGCCTAGGGCTTTGATACTTGTAATGTAGCATCATTTAGTGGTTCTCTACCAAGTTTGTCAAATTATCCTCCTAGGGTTAAATATGGCCCCGCCCCGGGGGTCACATGGTTCATATAGACTTATATAGGGAAAAGCTTTTAAAATGTTCTTGTCAGTAACTACAACATTCAAACTTGGACCACATGTATATTTTTGAGTGGCAAGATGAACCTTGACATTAGTTGACCTTGATTTTGACCTAGTGACCTACTTTCACATTTCTGTAGCTACAGCCTTCAAATTTGGACCACATGCATAATTTTGTGCACTGGAAAAAACTTTGACCTTTATTTTGACCTAGTGACCTACTTCCACATTTTTGAAGGTACAGGCATCAAATTTGGACCATATGCATAGTTTCGTGTTTCAAAATGAAATTTGACATTGATTTTGACTTAGTGACCTACTTTCACATTTCTCAAGCTACAGCCTTCAAATTTGGACTACATGCATAGTTTTGTGTACCGAAAAAAACTTTGACCTTGACATTGAACTAGTGACCTACTTTCACATTTTTGAAGGTACAGGCTTCAAATTTGGACCACATGCATAGTTTTGTATTCTGAAATAAAATTTGACCTTGATTTTGACCTAGTGACCTACTTTTACATTTCTCAAGCTACAGCCTTCAAGTTTGGACCACTTGCATAGTTTTGTGTACTGAAATGACCTTTGACCTTTACATTGACCTAGTGACCTACTTTCACATTTTTAAGGTACAGGCTTCAAATTTAGACCACATGCATAGTTTTGTATTCCGAAATAAAATTTACCTTGATTTTGACCTAGTGACCTACTTTTACATTTCTCAAGCTACAGCCTTCAAATGTGGACCACATGCATAGTTTTGTGTACCGAAACAAACTTTGTCCTTTACATTGACCTAGTGACCTACTTTCACATTTTTGAAGGTACAGGCTTCAAATTTGGACCACATGCATAGTTTTGTATTCCGAAGTAAAATTTGACCATAATTTTGACCTAGTGACCTACTTTTACATTTCTCAAGCTACAGCCTTCAAATTTGGACCACTTGCATAGTTATGTGTACCGAAATGAACTTTGACCTTAAGATTGACCTAGTGACCTACTTTCACATTTCTGTAGCTACAGGCTTCAAATTTAGGACCACATGCATAGTTTTGTGTACCTAAACAAACTTTGACCTTGACATTGACCTAGTGACCTACTTTCACATTTTTGAAGGTACAGGCTTCAAATTTGGACCACATGCATAGATTTGTGTTGTGTACGGAAATTAAATTTGACCTTGAGCTAGTCAATAAGTCTTGAAATTTGGAACACTCAAAAATGGCACATAGGTGGGCGCCAAGATCACTCTGTGATCTCTTGTATACAAAAGTAATTTAAGATGCCGGGTCCCGATACCGGCTATTAGCTATTCCCGAGTCATTGGTATTTACTCCCCTTGAATTCTCTTCAATATAGAGGTGTGCAGGGTAAACAAAGATCGATTTTCTTAATTTTTGAGTCGGGGGGGAAATGTTTGGTCTTTTTCTATCCCCATATATAGGACGCATCGGTCCTTCGAGACCAGAATCTCTTAAAAAAATGTACGTCTTATATTCGTAGGATGATGGTACAGAACACCTGGTAGGATTAGTAAAGGTGCAATTATATTGATCTCTATTTCCTATGCCTACATATGGTGACTTTCCAGCTTTAATGGTGGAGGAAGACCCCAGGTGCCCCTCCGTGCATTATTCCATCACGAGCGGGCACCTGGGTAGAACCACCGACCTTCCGTAAGCCAGCTGGATGGCTTCCTCACATGAAGAATTCACTGCCCCAAGTGAGGCTCGAACCCACATCGATTAGGGGCAAGTTATATATGCAAATATTTTTATTATACTCAGGCCATGAAAACGGTTCAAAAGATTCTAAAACTTCTGGGAAACCAAAGGTTGAAGCTGCATCTGCAGATACATGTGTCAACAAAGTAGAGCCAAGTGATGAAAGTATTGAAAAAGGTAAATTTGTTTAAGAAACGTTGTCAATTCCTAAATTTATACAGCCCCCTAATTCCTAGACTTCAGGATTTTCAAAGTCTTTACTTTGATACTAATGCACTAATGCAGATATTTTAATGTCTAGGAGGTATATTTTTCATTCATTTTAGTGACTAATGTGTACAAACTGATTTGCAAGCAAAACACAGTTTCACTTTCTTTCTAACAAACATTACAAGATAAAGTGCAGTTGCAAAAAGCATGTCACAAGCATAGTGATTCATGTTTGTCTCTGTTTATTTGTTCAGTTTCAAAGGTTAGACTGACAGCTATAAAAGAAAGGTCGTAGTGCAAGTCAAACTGCCATTACAGACAGCATTTACATTTGGAGACATTAATGTTTAATAATTTTGTTTTAAAATACTGACTGGTTAAGTTGTAACTGATGGTCAGTTCTTATTTATTCACTGTAAAGTAAATCTGAATAATGTGATTTTAGATGATGATTATCCCAGGCACTTTAAAAACAACTTGTCTGATGTTGAGGAGAAAACAGAAGAACATTTAGGAGGTACATGTTTAGAATTATATTTTGTCTGTTTTTAGACCACCATCATCACATGGTGGGCTATTCAAATCACTCTGCATCTGTGGTCCGTTGTCCGTCTGTCCTTCCATCCTTCCTTCCATCCTTTAACAATTTCTCGTTATTGCATCTCAGAAAATACTGGGGAGATTTTGACCAAACTTTGTCTGAATGATGAATTGGTACCCTAGTTGTGTCCCCCTGAAAATCAGACTGGTTCAACAATTTTTGAGTGAGTTATTGCCCTATGTTTATTTTTATAATTTACATAGATTTATATAGAGAAAAACGTTGAAAATCTTGTTGTCCAAAACCACAGGGCCTAGGACCTTGATATTTGGTATGTAGCATCATCTAGCGATTCTCTACCAAGATTGTCCAAATTATTTCACTAGGGTCAAATATGGCCCTGCCCTGGGGGTCACGTGGTTTATATAGACTTATATAGGGAAGAACATTAAAGATCTTCATGTCATAACCTACATCATTCAGATTTGGACCTTATGTATAGTTTTGAGTGACTAGATGAACATAGACCTTGATGATGACCTAGTGACCTACTTAGACATTTCTGTAGCTACAGTCTTAAAATTTGGACCACATGCATAGGTTTGTTTACCGAAATAAACTTTGACATTGACATTGACCTAGTGACCTACTTTCACATTTAATTTGAACCACATGCATAGTTTTGTGTTCCGGAATGAAGTTTGACCTTGATTTTGACCTAATGGCCTACTTTCACATTTCTCAAGCTACAGCCTTCAAATTCAGACAAAGTGCATAGTTTTGTGTACCGAAATGAACTTTGACCTTGTTTTTTACTTAGTACCTACTTTCTTATTTCTCAAGCTACAGCCTTCAACTTCGAAGCACATGCATAGTTTTGCATACAGAAATGAACTTTGACCTTGCAATTGATCTTGTGAATTACTTCCACATTTCTCAAGCTACAGCCTCAAATTTGGACCACATACATGTACCACATCCACAGTTTTGTTTACCGAAATGAACTTTGACCTTGATTTTGACCTTGTTCTAGTCTTGAAATTTGGAACATTCAAAAATGGCTCAATGGCGGGCGCCATGATCACTCTATGATCTTTTTTAGCTCGACTTTTCGAAGAAAAAGTAGAGCTATTGCACTCGCCCCGGCGTCGGCGTAGGCGTCAGCGTTGCTTAAAGTTTCTGATAAAGTCAAATATCTCTGTTACTATCAAAGCTTTTGACTTGAAACTTAAAATACTTATTTACCATCACAGTCTACACCAGGAGACACAATCCCCATAACTCTGATTTGAATTTTGACAGAATTATGCCCCTTTTTAACTTAGAATTTTTTGTTAAAAGTCAAATATTTCTGTTACTATTAAAGCTTTTGACTTGAAACTCTAAATAGTTATTTACTATCAAAGTCTACACCAGGAGACACAATTCCCATAACTCTGATTATAATTTTGACAGAGTTATGTTCCTTTTTAACTTGGAATTTTTTTACTGGCAAAGCTCTAATTCAGAGTCAAGCACTGAGAAAAGTCGAGCGCGCTGACAGCTCTTGTTTTAAAGCTTGCTCATATTGGCACAACGTGTTCTACACCCACCACCATCAAACAATTCTCCAAAATGATTTTAACAAACTAGTTGAAAGCAGCAATAAGTGGCAATAGTTGGCAAATGGAATTTAATGTTGACAAGTGTGCTATTATGCATTTTTAGCTCACCTGAGCACGAAGTGCTCAAGGTGAGCTTTTGTGATCGCCCTGTGTCAGTTGTCCGTCGTCAACCATCGTTGTCAACAATTTGACTGTTAACACTCTAGAGGTCACAATTTTGGCCCAATCTTAATGAAACTTGGTCAGAATGTTACTCTCAATAAAATCTTGGACGAGTTCAGTATTGGGTCATCTGGGGTCAGAAACTAGGTCACCAGGTCAGATCAAAGGAAAAGCTTGTTAACACTCTAGAGGTCACACAATTTTGGTCCAATCTTAATGAAACTTGGTCAGAATGTTACTCTCAATAAAATCTTGGATGAGTTCGGTATTGGGTGATATTGTGTCAAAAACTAGATCACCAGGTCAAATCTAAGGAAAAGCTTGTTAACACTGTAGAGGCCACATTTAAGACTATATCTTCATGAAACGTGGTCAGAATGTTAATCTTGATGATCTTTAGGTCAAATTTGAATCTGGGTCATGTGGGGTCAAAAACTAGGTCACCAGTTCAAATCAAAGAAAAAACTAGTTAACACTCTAGAGGCCACATTTATGACCATATCTTAATGAAACTTGGTCAGATTGTTAATCTTGATGATCTTTAGGTCAAATATCAATCTGGGTCAGGTGGGGTCAAAATCTAGGTCACCAGGTCAAATCAAATGAAAAGCTAGTTAACACTCTAGAGGCCAAATTTATCGCCATATCGTAATGAAACTCGGCCAGAATGTTAATTTTGATGATCTTTACGTCCAGTTCAAGTCTGGATCAGGTGGGATCAAGAACTAGGTCACCAGGTCAAATCAAAGGGAAAGAATGTTAACACTCTAGAGGCCACATTTATGAAATATCTCTATGAAACTTTGTCAGAATGTTAACCTTGATGATCTTTAGGTCAAGTTCAAATCTGGGTCAGGTGGGGTCAAAAACTAGGTCAGCAGGTCAAATGAAAGGTAAAGCATGTTAACATTCTAGAGACATTATTTTAAGTTTGAAACTCATGAGAATTGATCAGAATGTTTGTCTTGATGACCTCTAGGTCAGATTCAAATCTGGGTCAGATGGGGTCAAAAACTAGGTCACCAGGTCAGATCAAAAGAAAAGCTTGTTAACACTTACAGAGGTCACATTTATGACTGTACCTTCATGAAACTTGGTCAGAATGTTAATCTTGATGATCTTTAAGTCAGTCTGGAATATGGGTCACGTGGGATCAAAAGCTAGGTCACCAGGTAAAATCGAAGGTAAAGCTAATTAACACTCTAGAGGCCACATTTATGACCATATCCTAATGAAACTTGGTCAGAATGTTAATCTTGATGATCCTTAGGTCAAGTTCAAATCTGGGTCAGGTGGGGGTCAAAACTGGGTCACCAGGTCAAGTCAAAGGTAAAGCTTATTAACAATCTAGAGGCCACATTTATGACTGTATCTTCATGAAACTTGGTCAGAATGTTAATTTTTAGCTCGACTATTCAAAGAATAGTCTAGCTATTCTACTCACCCTGGCGTCGGCGTCGGCGTCGGCGTCACACCTTGGTTAAGTTTTTGCATGCAAGTACATACAGCCATCAATTAAAGGCATATAGCTTTGAAACTTATTTTTTCTTTTTCTAGGTCAATTACCAACCTCTCTGGGTCAAGTCCCATAACTCTGACATGTATTTTGAGCAAATTATGCCCCCTTTTGGACTTAGAAAATTTTGGTTAAAGTTTTACATGCAAGTTACTATCTCCAAAACTAATGCAGATATTGATTTGAAACTTCACATGTGTCTTCGGGGTTATAAAACTAGTTGATAGCAGCAGGTCCCATAACTCTGACCTTCATTTTGGTCAAATTATGCCCCCTTTTGTACTTAGAAAATTATGGTTAAAGTTTTGCGTGCAAGTGCATACAGCTATTTCTAAAAGGCATATAGATTTGAAACTTATTTTTTCTTTTTCTAGATCAATTACCAACCTCACTGGGTCAAGTCCCATTACTCTGACATGTATTTTGAGCAAATTATGCCCCCTTTTGGACTTAGAAAATTTTGGTTAAAGTTTTACATGCAAGTTACTATCTCCAAAACTAATGCTGATATTGATTTGAAACTTCACATGTGTCTTCAGGGTTATAAAACTAGTTGATAGCAGCAAGTCCCATAACTCTGACCTTCATTTTGGCCAAATTATGCCCCCTTTTGGACTTAGAAAATTCTGGTTAAAGTTTTGCGTGCAAGTGCATACAGCTATTTCTGAAAGGCATACAGATTTGAAACTTATTTTTTCTTTTTCTAGATCAATTACCAACATCACTGGGTCAAGTCCCATAACTCTGACATGTATTTTGAGCAAATTATGCCCCCTTTTAGACATAGAAAATTTTGGTTAAAGTTTTACATGCAAGTTATTATCTCCAAAACTAATGCAGATATTGAATTGAAACTTCACATGTGCCTTCGGGGTTATAAAACTAGTTGATAGCAGCAAGTCCCATAACTGATATGCATTTTGGTCAAATTATGCCCCCTTTTGAACTTAAAACTCTTTTGATACTTAACCTTTTTGGGTAATATTTTCCTGCTTCTGGGACAATATTTCGAATAGTCGAGCTTGGCTGTCTTATGGACAGCTCTTGTTATGATCTTTAGGTCAAGTTCGAATCTGTGTCATGTGGGGTCAAAACTAGGTCAATAGGTCAAAGGAAAAGCTAGTTATCAGGGGTTAGAATTAGGCCAGGTGAGCGATTCAGGGCCTTCATGGCCCTCTTGTTCTAGTCAACACTACAAAAGTAATTTTTATTTTAAAATGAAAAAAACATTATGGAAAGTAAATTACAATCTGTATTTTGGAGCTGAACTGTGTATACAGTGAAATACAATCAACAAGCAGACACATTCATAACATCCTTCAAATACTTAAAAAGGAATCTCATAATTGTCCATCAAAAGTTATGGACATGTTTATCTGACACTAGTTAGGCCAAAATTAGAACATAGTTTTCCAATTTGGAATCCACATTTACAAAATCAAATAAAAGAAAAATTGAAAAAATATAAAGAAATGCTGCCATATTTGTTAAATAAATATGTTTTATTACAAAGATCCAGGATATAAATTATACAAAATGGCTATGCTAATGGTGAAAATATATTTCAGTCATACCATAAAATAAACAAATACCCTCTCTATATGTTGTTGTTTGAATTTTTGTGAAATGTTCCATATTTGGTTACAGAAGAATCACAACGAACAGATGATGATACCCAACCTGAATCAGGCTCACCATTATCAAGATCCAGTAGTATTGAAAATATTGCAGAGGAAGATCAGGGAGAAAATGTTGATGAATCGTATTGCTCAGTACAGTTTGAAATGAAAAGCTACACACTTTCGCAAAATGATTGCAGAAAGGAGTTGAAATATGACACAGAATCAGATAAACAGAATGGCAAAGCACTCACGGATGTTTTTAATAAAGCTAAAACACAGGACATTGAAGATGAAGATGAAAATAGGCAAGACACACACAGATTCAATAATAAAGAATCTGGAAAGTCTGAACCAATTGAAGATTCTTCAGTCCCATACAGATACACTCTCAGAGAAGTTGACAATGAATATGTTCTTCTTGTCAATAATACTATACCAGTTAAAGTTCCTGAGCTAAATGGAAAGTCCAATGTTTCTGTCAAAGAAGACTTTATTCGCATAAATGGTAAATTAGAATATTTAATCAAAAATGAAGGTGGAAAAATCATTTTAACAAAGCTAGAAGAGGCCCAGGTAGGAGATGTTAGTAAGGAGATCCAAAAACTCAGTCCTTCCCCTGTTGCCAGACATGATCATGGTGAGGAAGAAATTACATCAGATAGTAAAGTAAGAACCGCCATGGCTACAAAAATAAGAGCATCTACTCCACAGATGGATGAATTGATGAAAACTGAAGATGATGAAAAAAGCCAAACTGATAAATGCAGTCAACCAGTTGCTAGCATTAATACTGACGACTCACACAACATTTCAGTTGAAGGGGAAGAAAAGGATTTGGAAATGGTGACCAACTTGATGAGAGGGGTTAAAATTGAAGGTTTGTCTGAAAATGCTTTGTTTCTCAAAAAGATAATAACTTAGATATAATAGTTACCCAAAACTTGTGTGAAATGAATTATATAAGTCTTGCCTGGCTAACATGAAATAAGAACTTATTTCTTGTTCTAGAATTTGAATGGTTTGGCAAAATGCAGTTCTGAATGAATAGTTTTGTTACCCATATATTTTGCAAAAGTAACACCACCCCCAAATACTCTTAATAAAACTTCATATACATAACTATAACAACCTCACATTTCATTAAAATTTGATCCATAGAAGAAACAGTTTAAAACTAATGTGAACAATTCTTATTATTCAAACTTTGTACTGTGTAATCCTTGCTGTTGCATGAATGACTGTCCTGACTCTACTCGGCATAATTATAATAATATCGTAATTACAGAGTGGAATTGAACATGGAAAGTGCATGTTAATCAAAGGTACACACAGGGATATAAATGGAAGTGAGGATAATATTGAGAACCTTGCTATGGGCAAGGACAGAAAAAAAAATGAATAAAGGGGTTACTGGAGATAAACTCTGAGTACAATTGACTTCCAAGAATATGTAAAACTTCCTGTCACAGGTTATACTGTAATTTACCATTACTTATACAATAAATAACAAGTCTTAATTTTCAACATTTCTACCACATTTATGGCAACAAACAACAGTATGAAATGAGAAATGGCTGCAAAATGCCCTCATGACATATTCACAGTGCGAATTTAAGTTCAACTGATAATGGTATCAAACAATATACACGTATATTTCATATTTCTTGCATTGTACTGCAGTTAGCAGCTACGTTTCATAAATTTTACATTTTTTTGTGACATAAAATCATTACACCATGCTGGTTGTCAGCCTGAATGTCATTTTGGAATGTTTTTTTTCAGATCGATTTACTGATAAACTGACCTGTTTGCCAATCTGGATTTTATGCTCCCTGAAGGCATGAGCATATAGTCACCATCTTGTCTGTCCATCTCTGTCTGTCCATCCAAACAAACTAGAGAACATTTGTCTGTCCGTCCATCACACTTCTTGTTCGGAGGATAACTCAAAAAGTATTGAAGGTACCAAGTTGTATCTTTATACAATGATAGAGCTTATTGAGAGGAAGTGCAGTGGCAAGGAAACATAACTCTAGGTGGTCCCATTTTTGATTATCTCCCTTTTTTTGAAATCATTGTCCGGGGCATAACTTGAATACTGTGTAAGGTATTGACTTCATACTTCACATACTGATAGAGGTCAGTGAGAGGGATGGGCAGTGTGGCGGGGGGAGAAATTGGTGTCCGCTCAATAACTAGAGTATTTTCTATCAGAAACTTAAACAAAGTGTGTATCTTGATGAAATCTAGAGTAATTTAAATAACCAGTCAGCTTGGACCAGTTGCTTTAGAGTTTTGGCCCTTGAATAGGTCAATATTGCAAAAATTGACAGTGTGCGCTCGATAACTAGCATAATTGTTTTCTTTGATGTCAACCATACTTATACAGAAAATGTATTACTATAAAATCTAGCCCATGTTTGATAGCCAGCCAGTTGGGATCAGTATTTCCAGAGTTATGACCCTTGAATTGGTTAAGTGTCCGCTCTATAACTAGAGGAATTTTTCTTTTATGTCAGCCATGCTTATACAGAAGAAATTACTATAAAATCTAGGCCAAGATTGATAACCAGCCAGTTCGGTCCAGTATCTCTACAGTTGAGGCCCTTGAATTGGTCAAAGTTGCCAAAATTAACAATGTCCGCTTGATAACTGGAGTAATTTTTCTTTGATGTCAGAAGACGTTTTCAAAAAAATCTAGGTCAAGTTCAATAACCAGCCAGTTCGGACCAGTATCTCCAGAGTTATGGCACTTGAATAAGTCAAAATTGCCAAAATTTACATTTTTAGCACACCTGAGCACGAAGTGCTCAAGGTGAGCTATTGTGACCGGTAATTGTCCGGCATCGTCCGTCATGTGTCGTGCGTCAATATTTGCCTTGTTAACACTCTAGAGGTCACAATTGTGACCCAATCTTTATGAAACTTGGTCAGAATGTTTGCCTTGATGATCTCTAGGTCAGATTCGAAACTGGGTCATGTGGGGTCAAAAACTAGGTCAGTAGGCCAGATCAAAGGAAAATCTGGTTAACACTCATAGTCCACAGTTTAAGTTTGAAACTCATGAGAGTTGGTCAGAATGTTTGTCTTGATGACCTGTACGTCAAGTTTGAATCTGGGTCATGTGGGGTCAAAAACTAGGTCACCTGGTCAAATCAAAGGAAAAGCTTGTTAACACTCTAGAGGCCACAGTTGTGACCCAATCTTTATGAAACTTGGTCAGAATGTTTGTCTTGATGATCTCTAGGTCAAGTTCGAAACTGGGTCATATGGGATCAAAAACTAGGTCACTAGGCCAGATCAAAGGAAAATCTTGTTAACACTCTAGAGTCCACAGTTTAAGTTTGAAACTCATGGGAATTGGTCAGAATAATTGTCTTGATGACTTCTAGGTCAGGTTCAAATCTGGGTCATGTGGGGTCAAAAACTAGGTATCTCGGTCAAATCAAAGGAAAAGCTTGTTAACACGCTAGAGGCCACATTTATGACCCTATCTTCATGAAACTTGGTCAGAATGTTTATCTTGATGATCTTTAGCCCAAGTTTGAATCTTAAGTTTGAAACTCATGAGAATTGGTCAGAGTAATTGTCTTGATGACTTATAGGTCAAGTTCGAATCTGGGTCATGTGGGGTCAAAAACTAGGTCACCTCGTCAGATCAAAGGAAAAGCTTGTTAATACTCTAGAGGCCACATTTATAACCCTATCTTCATGAAACTTAGTCAGAATGTTTATCTGATGATCTTTAGGCCAAGTTCAAATCTGGGGTCAAAAACTAGGTCCCTAGGCCAGATCAAAGGAAAATCTTGTTAAAGATGCGCCACAAAATAACTGTGTTCTTTTGTATTTCCATGATGGTAATTATACATGCTTTGCATGAAGAAAATGAGAAATAACAAGTATCTAGTTACAAATTGACAGTAACATATATAAGGCCAAGACAATGTGTTTAATGTCTAAATATATTATTAAGTTAATGTAGTAGTATGCACAGTACTTGATGTATTAAGGTGAGTTTAGACCACACTTTGTTTCTACAGTGTGACATACATGTAGTTATTATTCTATGTTTATAAAACTATAATGGAAAGAGAATGACTGAATAAGTTTGCAGATGAAGTTGTGAAAACACATTAATTCAGGGAGGGCCTAAACTGTCCACCTATCATCTTGTAGAATAGCTGTATTATACCAGTATTATCAGAATGATTTGCATGAAGTTCATGTGGGAGGAAAAAGAAGGTCACTAGGTCGTGGTGGGTCTTTAACGCTTTAGAGACCACATTTTAAGTTTGAAACTCATGAGAATTTGTCAGAATGTTTGTCTTGATGAAATCTAGGTCAAATTTGAATATGGGTCATCTAGGGTCAAAAACTAGGTCACCCGGTCAAATTAAAGAAAATCTGAGTGTGTGCAATAGGGGCTACATTTTTGACTGGATATTCGTGAAATTTTGATCAGAATAATTTTCTTTATGAAATCTAGGTCATGTTCGAATCTGGTTTATCTGGGGTCAAAAACTAGGTCACATTGTTAAATCAAAGAAAAACCTTGTTTGCAATAGGGGCTGCATTTTTAATTTGATTTGCATGAAACTTCAGAATGTTTGTCTCCATGAAATCTCGGATGAGTTTTTATCTGGGTCACGTGGGCTCTAAAACAAGGTCACCAGGTCAAATCAAAGAAAAAGCTTGTTTACACTCTAGGGGCCACATTTTTAGCTCGACTATACGAAGTATAAGGAGAGCTATCCTACTCGGCGTCGGCGTTAGCGTCTTTCCGCGTCCCCACCTTGGTTAAAGTTTTGGTGCACTTTCTCTTTTTTCAACTTATCTCTGTAATTACTTGATTCAAACTTGAAATACTTATTCCTCATCATCATCCACATCATTTGACATAAGGGCCATAACTCTGGCACCAATATTTCATGAATTATCCCCCCTTTTCACTTAGGCTTGCTTGACAATGAAGTCAAAAGTGTTGCTTTCGTTCCTTTAGGCCTAGGGCAATAGTTTTCAATGTTACATGACTCCTTAAATATAAATTGCTATAAAGTCCATAGTATGATAGTTTGTGCTATTTAAACAACCAGTCTATATTCTTCAACATGTGTACTAAGATATTAAGTCCAAAATTAAGAAATAAAACTAAAAATAGATTTTTAGCTCGACTATACGAAGTATAAGGAGAGCTATCCTACTTGCCCCGGCACCGGCGTCGGCGTCTTTCCGTGTCCCCACCTTGGTTAAAGTTTTGGTGCACTTTCTCTTTTTTCAACTTATCTCTGTAATTACTTGATGGATTTGATTCAAACTTGAAGTACTTATTCCTCATCGTCATCCACATCATCTGACATAAGGGATAACTCTGGCACCAATATTTCATGAATTATCCCCCCTTTTCACTTAGATTTTCAGGTTAAAGTTTTGATGCACTTTCACTCTATCTCTGTTATTACTGAATGGATTTGATTCAAACTTAAAATAGTTGTTCAACATCATCACCCACATCATATGACACAAGGTGCATAACTCTGGCACCATTTTTTCATGAATTATTCCCCCTTTTTACTTAGAATTTCAGGTTAAAGTTTTGGTGCACTTTCACTCTACCTCTGTTATTACTGAATGGATTTGATTCAAACTTAAAATAGTTGTTCAGCATCATCACCTACATCATATGACACAAGATGGATAACTCTGGCACAATTTTTCATGAATTATTCCCCTTTTTACTTAGAATTTCAGGTTAAAGTTTTATGCACTTTCACTCTATCTCTGTTATTACTGAATGGATCTGATTCAAACTTAAACAATTGTTCAACATCATTACCCTTATCATATGACACAAGGTGCATAACTCTGGGACCAATTTTTCATGAATTATTTCCCCTTTTTACTTAGAATTTTAGGTTAAAGTTTTGATGCACTTTCACTCTGTCTCTGTTATTACTGAATGGATTTGATTCAAACTTAAAATAGTTGTTCAACATCATCACCCACACCATATGACACAAGGTGCATAACTCTGGCACCAATATTTAATGAATTATGCCCCTTTTTGCTTAGGATATACTTACATACTTTTTTGATACATTTTATCTTTACCTCTGTTATTACTTTAAGTTGATATTTTTGACATAGACTCAGGTTATTGTGCAATATCTTCATCCACAATTGGAGTCATTAAACACTCTGGTTTCCTGAGATGTGCCCAGTTTCACTATCCAGCATCGAAATAGTCGAGCGCGCTGTCTCCTGTGACAGTTCTTGTTTATTAGCTGACCTGAGCCAAAGGCTCAAGGTGAGCTTTTGTGACCGCTCGATGTCTGTTGTCCGTCATGCATCGTGTGTCTAAAAAAATCTTCTTCTTCAAAACCACTGGGCAGATTTACACTAAACTTCACAGGAATTATCCTTGGGTGGCCCCCTTTCAAAATTGCCCAAGGAATTGAAATCCATGCAGAACTTTGGTTGCCATGGCAACCGAAAGGAAAATCTTTAAAAATCTACTCCTCAGAAACTATGAGTTGATTTCAAAAATATTTTGTAGAAATGATCTCAAGGTGACCCTCTACCAAGATTGCTCAAGCCGTTCTATTTCGATAAAAAACATGGCCCTCAAGGGGCATGGCTTATTTTCCCTATATGGCTATATTGTAAATTTCAAAAATCTTCTTCTTCAAAACCACTGGGCAGATTTACACCAGACTTCACAGGAATGATCCTTGGGTGGCCCCCTCTCAAAAATGCCCAAAGAATTAAAATCCATTTAGAACTGTGGTTCCATGGCAACTGAAAGAAAAATCTTTAAAAATCTTCTTCTCAGAAACTATGAGCCGGATTTCAAAAATATTTTGTAGAAATGATGTCTAGGTGACTTTCAACCAAAATTGCTTAAGCCATTCTATTTTGTTAAAAAACATGGCCGCCACGGGGTGGGGCTTATTTTCCCTATATGACTATATTGTAAATTTCAAAAATCTTCTTCTCTGAAACCTGAAGAGCTAGAGCTTAGATATATGGTATGTGGCATTGTCTAGTGGACTTTTACCAAGATTGTTCAAGTTATGATCCCAGGGTCAGTATTGGCCCGCCCCGTAGTCCCTTGAATTTACATAGAGTTCTGTAGGTAAAACATGAAAAAATGTTCTTCTCTGAAACTGAGAGGCACAGAGCTTAGATATTTTACATGTGGCATTATCTAGTGGTCCTTTACTAAGATTGTTCAAATCATGACCCGGGGTCCATTTAAAGTCCCGCCCTGGGGTCACATAGTTTTTATATGAGTTATATAGGAAAAAATACTTCAAAAATTATCTGATCGTATTTCCTAGACTGTTTAATTATAATTACCTGATGACACCAAGTAATTAGGGGTCACTTGACTGTGACCTTGACCTACTGACCTACTTTTTTGTTTTTTAAGATACAGCCTTGAAATTTGGATGCGTATACAGTTTTGCACACTGATCTTAAAACTGACTTTCAATGTCCTTGAATGTGACCTACTGACCTACTTTCTTAATATTTTAGCATCAGTTTGACATTTGAAACATGTTCACACAACTGGGAAAAGATTTCAGTGCTTGCTTATATTTGACTTTCTTACCTGATCTCTTACACTTGTCTATGTAGCTCATATTACTCAGGTGAGCGATCCAGGGTCATCATGACCCTCTTGTTTTATCTTCATAAAACTTGGTCAGAATGTTTGTTATCATTAAGTCTAGGATGATTTTGAATCTGGGTCACGTGGGGTCAAAAACTAGGTCACTAGGTCATACCAAAGGAAAAGCTTGTTTAAACTCTAGAGGCCACTTTTTTGCTCCAATCTTCGCGAAACTTTGTAAGAATGTTTGCTTTCTTGAAATCTTGGACAATTTCTAATCTGGGTCATGTGGGTCAAAAACTAGGTCACTAGGTCAAATCAAAGAAAATGCTTGTTTACACTCGAGGCCACATTTTTGGCCCTATCTTAATGAAAATTTGTCAGAATGTCTCCATGAAATCACTAAGTCAAACATGTTTACACTGTTATGGTATGTTACTCAGGTGAGCGACCTAGGGCCATCTTGGCCTCTTGTTTGCATATTAACTAACCTAATCTTTCTTATCTACCAAGCTTGTGCAGAATATGTTTAACTATAACATCTAGGTAAAGTAAAGTTAGATAAGTAGTAACTTTTGGCCTAAGTCTACAATTATGGCTGACTTGAATTATTGAAAATTGCCGAAGTTTATAAATCATATGATTAGCAACCACTGCTAATAAAGAAATCAATGGCTTATCAGCTGGAATTCTGGTGATTTCTAGGGGTTAGTGTACTTTTTTCCCCATAAAATCTTTTTTTGTCATGTTACAAAAACATAAAAAACTACCATTTAAAAGGTGATAAAATTATCTTTCTAACAGTATAAAACATTCATAAATCTGATTTACAGTCATTCCAGATGCCCCAGTAATTAGTTAATCTGGCCACTGTTTATTGACAGTTTGTTGTTAATTGCTTTATTACTCGCCGCGGGCAATATGTACTCCTTTCAAATGCAAACGCGGGTTGCATAGTGCTCATTAATATTCATATGACTTGTATCAGAAGACAGCCGATTGGACGACCTTCACGTAGGTGTGTCTTAAATTTACATACGACCCCCCAAACCGGAGAAATCGTTCCGTAAAGTTGACGTGAAAAATACACCCAAATATACCATATTCGCTGAATTAGGAGACATACTGGTTTTTGCCCTATCCGTCCGTCCGTCCGTCCTTCCGTCCGTCCGTACGTCACACTTCATTTCCGAGCAATAACTGGAGAACCATTTGACCTAGAACCTTCAAACTTCATAGGGTTGTAGGGCTGCTGGAGTAGACGACCCCTATTGTTTTTGGGGTCACTCCATCAAAGGTCAAGGTCACAGGGGCCTGAACATTGAAAACCATTTCCGATCAATAACTAGAGAACCACTTGACCCAGAATGTTGAAACTTCATAGGATGATTGGTCATGAAGGGTAGATGACCCCTATTGATTTTGGGGTCACTCCGTCAAAGGTCAAGGTCACAGGGGCCTGAACTTTGAAAACCATTTCCGATCAATAACTAGAGAACCACTTGACCCAGAATGTTGAAACTTCATAGGATGATTGATCATGAAGAGTAGATGACCCCTATTGATTTTGGGGTCACTCTATCAAAGGTCAAGGTCACAGGGGCCTGAACATGGAAAACCATTTCCGATCAATAACTAGAGAACCACTTGACCCAGAATGTTGAAACTTCATAGGATGATTGGTCATGCAAAGTAGATGACCCCTATCGATTTTGGGGTCACTCTGTGAAAGGTCAAGGTCACAGGGGCCTGAACATTGAAAACCATTTCCGGTCAGTAACTTGAGAACCACTTGACCCAGAATGATGAAACTTCATAGGATGATTGGTCATGCAGAGTAGATGACCCCTAACGATTTTAGGGTCACTCTGCTAAAGGTCAAGGCCACAGGGGCCTGAACATGGAAAACCATTTCCAATCAGTAACTTGAGAACCTCTCGACCCAGAATGTTGAAACTTCATAGGATGATTGTTCATGCAGAGTAAATGACCCCTATTGTTTTTGGGGTCACTCCATTAAAGGTCAAGGTCACAGAGGCCTGAACATTGATAACCAGTTCCGATCAATAACTTGAGAACCACTTGACCCAGAATGTTGAAACTTCATAGGATGATTGAACATGCAGAGTAGATGACCCCTATTGATTTGGGGTCAGTCTATTAAAGGTCAAGGTCACAGTGGCCTGTTCATGTAATATCTTTTTTTGGAAATAACTTGAGAACCACTTGACCTACAATGTTGAAACTTAATAGGATGATTGGACATGCAGAATAGATGACCCCTATTTATTTTGAGGTCACTTGATTAAAGGTCAAGGTCACAGGAGCCTGAACAGTGACTTGAGAACCACTAGGCCAAGAGTGTTGAAATTTAGCGGGATGACTGGACATGCCAAGTAGATGATCCCTATTGCAGCCAACCATCAGTGTCTATTTGACTTTCGCTCCTGACCCCTATTGACTTCTTGCCTATAGGACTTTGCATTGGGGGAGACATGCGCTTTTTTACAAAAGCATTTTCTAGTTAACATTAATTTGATACCAAAATTAGGTTTCGGAACCTATTACAAGTATGCCGCATTTTCATTTTAAATTCAAACTGCCCGCTTCCATTTTTTTTTCACTCGCCGGTCCGCCATGTTGGAACATTGATCAGTTAGGTCAATGCGGTAAATCGATCGATTCGGCTCGGAAATCATGTAAAAAGACCTATTTCCACCGGTTTTTATTTGAAAAATATGTATGTCTGTAAAAAATATTAATATTTGACTGAAACTACGAAGCAGAAGTAATATTTATTCAGAAAATTCAATGTCGGGACAACACTGACGAACAGCTGACCGGAATTTCACTTTCATTATGAATTATATTCTTATTTAAGGAAAAGAGTCATGATTTGCCCCCAGAAATGAATGTTCCAAGAAAGTGTTTTTATTAGCTCACCTGTCACATAGTGACAAGGTGAGCTTTTGTGATCACGCAGCGTCCGTCGTCCGTTCGTCCGTGCGTCCGTCCGTCCGTAAATTTTTGCTTGTGACCACTCTAGAGGTCACATTTTTTGTGGGATCTTTATGAAAATTGGTGAGAATGTTCATCTTGATGATATCTAGGTCAAGTTCGAAACTGGGTCACGTGCCTTCAAAAACTAGGTCAGTAGGTCTAAAAATAGAAAAACCTTGTGACCTCTCTAGAGACCATATATTTCACAAGATCTTCATGAAAATTGGTCAGAATGTTCACCTTAATGATATCTAGGTCAAGTTCGAAACTGGGTCAAGTGCCCTCAAAAACTAGGTCAGTAGGTCTAAAAATAGAAAAGCCTTGTGACCTCTCTAGAGGCCATATATTTCAATGGATCTTCATGAAAATTGGTCAGAAGGTTCATCTTGATGATATCTAGGTCAAGTTCGAAACTGGGTCACGTGCGGTCAAAAACTAGGTCAGTAGGTCTAAAAATAGAAAAACCTTGTGACCTCTCTAGAGGCCATATATTTCATGAGATCTTCATGAAAATTGGTCAGAATGTTCACCTTGATGATATCTAGGTCAAGTTCGAAAGTGGGTCACGTGCCATCAAAAACTAGGTCAGTTGGTCAAATAATAGAAAAACCTTGTGACCTTTCTAGAGGCCATACTTATGAATGGATCTCCATACAAATTGGTCAGAATGTTCATCTTGATTATATCTAGGTCAAGTTTGAAAGTGGGTCACGTGCCTCAAAAAGTAGGTCAGTAGGTCAAATAATAAAAAAACCTTGTGACCTCTCTAGAGGCCATATTTTTCAAGGGATCTGTATGAAAGTTGGTCTGAATGTTCATCTTGATGATATCTAGGTCAAGTTTGAAACTGAGTCAACTGCGGTCAAAAACTAGGTCAGTAGGTCTAAAATTATTAAAATCTTTTGACCTTTCTAGAGGCCATATTTTTCAATGGATCTTCATGAAAATTGATCTGAATGTTCACCTTGATGATATCTAGGTCAGTTTCGAAACTGGGTCACGTGCGGTCAAAAGCTAGGCCAGTAGGTATAAAAATAGAAAAACCTTGTGACCTCTCTAGAGGCCATATTTTTATGCCCCCGAAGGGAGGCATATAGTTTTTGAACCGTCTGTCGGTCTGTCAGTCTGTCCGCAATTTTCGTGTCCGGTCCATATCTTTGTCATCGATGGATGGATTTTCAAATAACTTGGCATGAATGTGTACCACAGTAAGACGACGTGTCGCGCGCAAGACCCAGGTCCGTAGCTCAAAGGTCAAGGTCACACTTAGACATTAAGGATATTTGCATTGATGGGCGTGTCCGGTCCATATCTTTGTCATCGATGGATGGATTTTCAAATAACTTGGCATGAATGTGTACCACAGTAAGACGACGTGTCGCGTGCAAGACCCAGCTCCGTAGCTCAAAGGTCAAGGTCACACTTAGACGTTAAAGGATAGTGCATTGATGGGCGTGTCCAGTCCATATCTTTGTCATCCATGGATGGATTTTCAAATAACTTAGCATGAATGTGTACCACAGTAAGACGACGTGTCGTGCGCAAGACCCAGGTCCATAGCTCAAAGGTCAAGGTCACACTTAGACGTTAAAGGTCATTTTTCATGATAGTGCATTGATGGGCGTGTCCGGTCCATATCTTTGTCATTCATGCATGGATTTTAAAATAACTACGTATGAATGTGTGACACAGTAAGACGACGTGTTGCTATCAAGACCCAGCTCCGTAGGTCAAAGGTCCTAAACTCTAACATCGGCCATAACTATTCATTCAAAGTGCCATCGGGGGCATGTGTCATCCTATGGAGACAGCTCTTGTTCATGAAATCTTCATGAAAATTAGTGAGAATGTTCATCTTGATGATATCTAGGTAAAGTTCAAAACAGGGTCACGTACCTTCGAAAACTAGGTCAATACGTCAAATAATAGAAAAACCTTGTGACCTCTCTAGAGACCATATTTTTCAATGGATCTTCATGAAAATTGGTCAGAATTTTTATCTTGATAATATCTAGGTCAAGTTCAAAACTGGGTCACATGAGCTCAAAAACTAGGTCACTATGTCAAATAATAGAAAAAACGACGTCATACTCAAAACTGGGTCATGTGGGAAGAGGTGAGCGATTCAGAACCATCATGGTCCTCTTGTTTCCAATTAAAGTCTGTTAATAATTGTTATTACTTACGCAATTTCAATGCATAACAGGACGATTTTTCATACGAGTTTCGTACTCAATCTGTTCGTACCTAACGTGTACGAAAAAATGAAAATATCAATTCAATAGTAATTGTTCATACATAGCACGTGTCTAATGATTATTATATATTATTTTTGTTTAGGAAATCATTTGAAAAGTATAATGTATAATAATTTAAAATGTATAGTTATATACTGATACAGTTTACACTATGTATTTCAGAATTACATCTGAAGTCATGACCGGTCTAAGCCATTTTGCCAGTCCGCTGGAATATTTGATACATTAAATTTCTTAATTAAAATGATAGATTTAGTTTTTATATTCTTTATTTTAGAATCCTAGTCCTATACATTATGTCTTGTATGT
Organism: Mercenaria mercenaria; assembly: GCF_021730395.1. Lineage (NCBI taxonomy): Eukaryota > Metazoa > Mollusca > Bivalvia > Venerida > Veneridae > Mercenaria > Mercenaria mercenaria. Next base: position 12,648,049 of record NC_069363.1, read on the forward strand.
CTTGTGAAAAAAAAAAACAGTGAGAATATGGTAACATTCTTGAACTTGGACAGCATTGGAGTCGAGATATAACAAGAAAATAAAAAAAAAATCATAACCATGTCTCATTGTAAGTGAAATATAAAGGCAACTATACACCTTATGCCAAAACAGACACCAGAAATGTATTCTACAGGAAAAATACCATAAGTATGCCAAATTTCAGCTACTTATCATTTAAAATGAGTGAAAGACCAAACATTAATGTAAACAGAAGAGTTTTAACGGTTCGCGACTGCGAATCGGTTCCTTATTATTTATATAGAGGAAAAAATCCAGAAAAAATGACATTTTAAGAAATTTCAAATCTTCATAACTTTTTAGCTCACCTGAGCTTTTCTGATCACTCGATGTCCGGCGTCTGTCTGTTCGTCAACATTTCGCTTGTGTATGCGATAGAGGCTGTATTTTTCAACTGATCTTCATGAATTTTGGTCAGAATGATATCCCTGATGAAATCTAGGCGGAGTTCGAAAATGGGTCATCTGGGATCAAAAACTAGGTCACTAGGTCAAATCAAAGAAAAACCTTGTGTATACGATAGAGGCTGTATTTTTCAATTAATCTTCATGAATTTTGGTCAGAGTGATTACCCTGATGAAATCTAGGCCGCGTTCGAAAATGGGTCATCTGGGGTCAAAAACTAGGTCACTAGGTCAAATCAAAGAAAAACCTTGTGTATGCAATAGAGGTTGTATTTTTCAATTGATCTTTATGAAATTTGGTCAGAATTATTGCCTTGATAAAATCTAGGTAGAGTTTGGTTATTGGTCATTTGTGGTCAAAAACTAGGTCACTAGGTCAAATCAAAGAAAAACCTTGTGTATGCAAAAGAGGCTGTATTTTTCAGTTGATCTTTATGAAATTTGGTCAGAATGATTTCCTTGATGAAATCTAGGTCAAGGTTGAATATGGGTCATCTGGGGTCAAAAACTAGGTCACTAGGTCAAATAAAAGAAGTACTTGTGTTTGCTCCAATTTTAATGATACTTTGACAGAATATTTTTATGCCCCCGTAGGGAGGCATATAGTTTTTGAACCATCTGTCGGTCTGTCAGTCTGTCGGTCTGTCAGTCTGTCCGCAATTTTCGTGTCCGGTCCATATCTTTGTCATCGATGGACGGATTTTCAAATAACTTGGCATGAATGTGTACCACAGTAAGACGACGTGTCGCGTGCAAGACCCAGGTCCGTAGCTCAAAGGTCAAGGTCACACTTAGACGTTAAAGGTCATTTTTCATGATAGTTGGGCGTGTCCGGTCCATATCTTTGTCATCGATGAATGGATTTTCAATTAACTTGGCATGAATGTGTACCACAGTAAGACGACGTGTCGCGCACAAGACCCAGGTCCGTAGCTTAAAGGTCAAGGTCACACTTAGACGTTAAAGGTCATTTTTCATGATAGTTGGGCGTGTCCGGTCCATATCTTTGTCATCCATGGATGGATTTTCAAGTAACTACGCATGAATGTGTGGCACAGTAAGACGACGTGTCGCCTGCAAGACCCAGGTCTGTAGCTCAAAGGTCAAGGTCACACTTAGACGTTAAGGTCATATTTCATGATAGTGCATTGATGGGCGTGTCCGGTCCATATCTTTGTCATTCATGCATGGATTTTAAAATAACTACGCATGAATGTGTGGCACGGTAAGATGACGTGTCGCGCGCAAGACCCAGGTCCGTAGGTCAAAGGTCCTAAACTCTAACATCGGCCATAACTATTCATTCAAAGTGCCATCAGGGGCATGTGTCATCCTATGGAGACAGCTCTTGTTTTCCATGCAATCACTAGGTCTGTGTTTACACTGTTATGGTGTATTATGGTGTGTTTCTCAGGTGAGCGACCTAGGGCCATCTTGGCCCTCTTGTTTATTTTTTAAGATATTTCAAAAATTTAAAGTTCTTTGTTTGATTATTTAAGCAGAATATTCATTATTATTAAATTATTAAAACACTGGTTAAGCTACTTTGAAAACTCAGCTGTGGTTGCTAATATGATAGTAACTTATTTCCAAATCAGTCATTTAGACATGAATCTAATAATCTTTAGACCCAAGTGGTCTTGGTTCAGAGGTATCTGACCCATGTATTTACCAACTTATTATATACTTTATTATGAGATAATAGAATACACTAGTATAAAATTTAATGAACATTAAACTTTTTATAACTTCCTTTTTAGCTCACCTGTCACATAGTGACAAGGTGAGCTTTTGTGATCACCCTTCGTCCGTCGTCAGTCCGTCCGTCCGTCCGTCAACAATTTCTTGTCTGCACGATAGTGGTTTCATTTATGATTTTATTTTAACCAAACTTGCACACAACTTGTATCATCGTAAGACCTCGGTTCCTTTCTTGAACTGGCCAGATCCCATTATGGGTTCCAGAGTTATGGCCCCTGAAAGGGCCAAAATTAGCTATTTTGACCTTGTCTGCACAATAGCAGCTTTATTTATGATTTAATTTTTACCAAACTTGCATACAACTTGTATCACCATAAGATCTTGGTTCCTTTTTTGAATTGGTCAGATTCCATTATGGGTCCCAGAGTTATGGCCCCTGAAAGGGCCAGAATTAGCTATTTTGACCTTGTCTGCACAATAGTAGCTTCATTTATGATTTTATTTAACCAAACTTGCATACAACTTGTATCACAATAAGATCTTGGTTGCTTTCTTGAACTGGCGAGATTCCATTATGGGCTCCAGAGTTATGGCCCCTGAAAGGGCCAGAATTAGCTATTTTGACCTTGTCTGCACAATAGCAGCTTCATTTATGATTTGAATTTAATCAAACTTGCACAAAACTTGTGTCACCATAAGATCTTGATTCCTTAGTTGAACCGGCTAGATCCCATGATGGGTTCCAGAGTTATGGTCCCTGAAAGGGCCAAAATTAGCTATTTTGACCTTGTCTGCACAATAGCAGCTTCATTTATGATTTGATTTTAACCAAACTTGTACACAACTTGTATTACCATAAGATCTTGGTTCCTTTCTTGAACTGGCCAGATTTCAGTCTGAGTTCCAGAGTTATGGCCCCTTAAAGGTCCAAAATTGGCTATTTTGACTTTTGCAGCCATATAGAGACTTCATTTATGGTTTTATTTGATACAAACTTCCAAGATAACTTCAACAACAATAATTCTTGGATTCCATGACAAATCAGATCCAAGCGTAGGTTCAGAGTTATTTTTATATCTGATTACCTCCCCTGATTGTAATCAAAATGGATTTATATCAGTAAGTACTTATAGGACTTATTTGAAATTTCATTATTGTCATTAGTTGGACTGAGCCAATCAGGGTAGATAACTATGGACTGATTTTATGTCATATTACCTCCCTTTATTTCAAATTAAAATGGGTATATCTCCGTAACTAATGAAGATACTGATCTGAAATTTCATTTCTATCAACAGATTTATTTGGCAGATCCTTCTTTTGTTCACTTACAATATTTTTTTTAGCTCACCTGTCACAAAGTGACAAGGTGAGCTTTTGTGATCGCGTGGTGTCCGTCGTCCGTGCGTCCGTAAACTTTTGCTTGTGACCACTCTAGAGGTCACAGTTTTTGTGGGATCTTTATGAAAGTTGGTCAGAATGTTCATCTTGATGATATCTAGGTTAAGTTCGAAACTGGGTCACGTGCCATCAAAAACTAGGTCAGTAGGTCTAAAAATAGAAAAAAACTTGTGACCTCTCTAGAGGCCATATATTTCAGAAGATCTTTATGAACATTGGTGAGAAGTTTCACCTTGATGATATCTAGGTCAAGTTTGGAACTGGGTCACGTGCCATCAAAAACTAGGTCAGTAGGTCTAAAAATAGAAAAACCTTGTGACCTCTCTAGAGGCCATATATTTCACAAGATCTTCATGAAAATTGGTCAGAACGTTCTCCTTGATGATATCTAGATCAAGTTCGAAACTGGGTCACGTGCCATCAAAAACTAGGTCAGTAGGTCAAATAATAGAACAACCTTGTGACCTCTCTAAAGGCCATTTTTTTCATGGGATCTGTATGAAAGTTGGTCTGAATGTTCATCTTGATGATATCTAGGTCAAGTTCGAAACTGGGTCTCGTGCGGTCAAAAACTAGGTCAGTAGGTCTAAAAATAGAAAAACCTTGTGACTTCTCTAGAGGCCATATATTTCACGAGATCTTCATGAAAATTAGAATGTTCACCTTGATGATATCTAGCTCAAGTTCAAAAGTGGGTCACGTGCCGTCAAAAACTAGGTCAGTAGGTCAAATAATAGAAAAACCTTGTGACCTCTCTAGAGGCCATACTTTTGATGGGATCTGTATGAAAGTTGGTCTGAATGTTCATCTTGTTGATATCTAGGCCAAGTTCGAAACTGGGTCACGTGCCTTCAAAAACTAGGTCAGTAGGTCAAATAATAGAAAAACCTTATGACCTCTCTAAAGGCCATACATTTCATGGGATCTGTACGAAAGTTGGTCTGAATGTTCATCTTGATGATATCTAGGTCAAGTTCGAAAAAAGGTCATGTGCGATCAAAAACTAGGTCAGTAGGTCTAAAAATAGAAAAACCTTGTGACCTCTCTAGAGGCCATACTTGTGAATGGATCTCCATAAAAATTGGTCAGAATGTTCATCTTGATGATATCTAGGTCAGTTTTGAAAGTGGGTCACGTGCCGTCAAAAAGTAGGTCAGTAGGTCAAATGTAGGTCAAATAATGAAAAAACGTTGTGACCTCTCTAGAGACCATATTTTTCATGGGATCTGTATGAAAGTCGGTCTAAATGTTGATCTTGATGATATATAGGTCAAGTTTGAAACTGGGTCAACTGCGATCAGAAAATAGGTCAGTAGGTCTTGAAATAGAAAAACCTTGTGACCTCTCTAGAGGCTATACCCTTGAATGGATCTTCATGAAAATTGGTCAGAATGTTCACCTTGATGATATCTAGGTCAAGTATGAAATGGGTCACGTGCCTTAAAAAACTAGGTCAGTAGGTCAAATAATAAAAAAACCTTGTGATCTCTCTAGAGGCCATACTTTTCATGGGATCTGTATGAAAGTTGGTCTGAATGTTCATCTTGATGATATCAGGTCAAGTTTGAAATTGGGTCAACTGCGGTCAAAAACTAGGTCAGTAGGTCTAAAATTAGAAAAATCTTTTGACCTCTCTAGAGGCCATAATTTTCAATGGATCTTCATAAAAATTGATCTGAATGTTCACCTTGATGATATCTAGGTCAGTTTAGAAACTGGGTCACATGCAGTTAAAAACTAGGCCAGTAGGTATAAAAATAGAAGAACCTTGTGACCTCTCTAGAGGCCATATTTTTCATGAGATCTTCATGAAAATTAGTGAGAATGTTCACCTTGATGATATCTAGGTAAAGTTCAAAACAGGGTCACGTACCTTCGAAAACTAGGTCAATAGGTCAAATAATAGAAAAACCTTGTGACCTCTCTAGAGACCATATTTTTCAATGGATCTTCATGAAAATTGGTCAGAATTTTTATCTTGATAATATCTAGGTCAAGTTCAAAACTGGGTCACATGAGCTCAAAAACTAGGTCACTATGTCAAATAATAGAAAAAACGACGTCATACTCAAAACTGGGTCATGTTGGAAGAGGTGAGTGATTTAGGACCATCATGGTCCTCTTGTTATCTTGATAATATCTAGGTCAAGTTCAAAACTGGGTCACATGAGCTCAAAAACTAGGTCACTATGTCAAATAATAGAAAAAACGACGTCATACTCAAAACTGGGTCATGTGGGAAGAGGTGAGCGATTCAGGACCATCATGGTCCTCTTGTTTAATTACTTTCCTTTTACGTTACTATAAATAACTTATATTTAGTAACTTTTTAGCTCACCTGTTACGAAGTGACAAGGTGAGCTTTTGTGATCGCGCAGTGTCCGTCGTCCGTGTGTCCGTGCGTAAACTTTTCCTTGTGACATCTCTAGAGGTCACATTTTTCACGGGATCTTGATGAAAATGGGTCAGAATGTTCATCTTCGTAAATTCTAGGTCAAGTTCAAAACTGGGTCATGTGCATTCAAAAACTAGGTCAGTAGGTCTAAAAATAGAAAAACCTTTTGACCTCTCTAGAGGCCATAATTTTCAATGGATCTTCATGAAAATTGGTCAGAATGTTCACCTTGGTGATATCTAGGTCAAGTTCGAAACTGGGTCACGTGCCTTCAAAAACTAGGTCAGTAGGTCTAAAAATAGAAAAACCTTGTGACCTCTCTAGAGGCCATATATTTCACAAGATCTTCATGAAACTTGGTCAGAACGTTCACCTTGATGATATCTTGGTCAAGTTTGAAACTGGGTCACATGCCATCAAAATCTAGGTCAGTAGGCCAAATAATAGAAAAACCTTGTGACCTCTCTAAAGGTCATATTTTTCATGGGATCTGTATGAAAGTTGGTCTGAATGTTAATCTTGATGATATCTAGGTCAAGTTCGAAACTGGGTCACGTGCGGTCAAAAACTAGGTCAATAGGTCTAAAAATAGAAAAACCTTGTGAACTGTCTAGAGGCCATATATTTCATGAAATCTTCATGAAAATTGGTTAGAATGTTCTCCTTGATGATATCTAAGTCAAGTTCGAAAGTGGGTCACGTGCCATCAAAAACTAGGTCAGTAGGTCAAATAATAGAAAAACCTTGTGACCTCTCTAGAGGCCATATTTTCCATGGGATCTGTATGAAAGTTGGTCTGAATGTTCATCTTGATGATATCTAGGTCAAGTTTGAAAGTGGGTCACGTGCCTTCAAAAACTAGGTCAGTAGGTCAAATAATAGAAAAACCCTGTGACTTCTTTAAAGGCCATATTTTTCAATGGATCTTCATGAAAGTTGGTCTGAATGTTCATCTTGATGATATCTAGGTCAAGTTCGAAACAGGGTCATGTGCGGTCAAAAACTAGGTCAGTAGGTCTAAAAATAGAAAAACCTTGTGACCTCTCTAGAGGCCATACTTGTGAATGGATCTCCATAAAAATTGGTCAGAATGTTCATCTTGATGATATCTAGGTCAAGTTCGAAAGTGGGTCACGTGCCTCAAAAAGTAGGTCAAATAATGAAAAAACGTTGTGACCTCTCTAGAGGCCATATTTTTCATGGGATCTGTATGAAAGTTGGTCTGAATGTTTATCTTGATGATATCTAGATCAAGTTTGAAACTGGGTCAACTGCGATCAAAAACTAGGTCAGTAGGTCTTGAAATAGAAAAACCTTGTGACCTCTCTAGAGGCCATACCCTTGAATGGATCTTCATGAAAATTGGTCAGAATGTTCACCTTGATGATATCTAGGTCAAGTTTGAAACTGGGTCTCGTGCCTTAAAAAACTAGGTCAATAGATCAAATAATAGAAAAACCTTGTGACCTCTCTAGAGACCATATTTTTCAATGGATCTTCATTAAAATTGGTCAAAATTTTTATCTTGATAATATCTAGGTCAAGTTCAAAACTGGGTCACATGAGCTCAAAAACTAGGTCACTATGTCAAATAATAGAAAAAACGACGTCATACTCAAAACTGGATCATGTGGGAAGAGGTGAGCGATTCAGGACCATCATGGTCCTCTTGTTTATTATTGGCCGTAGGGAAAAACCGAGATCACTTTTCTGTGGTACAACATGGATGGTACCTTCAATTTTTAGGTGTATTTTGACATATCTGTACCTTGTAAGAATTTTTTTTTCTTTTTGGTTAAATTTCTTCCCTTTGTTGTTACTGTCCTTTGGACTTAGATATTTTTTCTGAGGACCTTCTTGTCCTCAAGTGCAATGGTAACAGGTGGGCGATATAGGGCCATCATGGCCCTCTTGTTTATTTTTTCACACTTTCAATCAGATAACTTTCTGCAAATATTTCTTGTAAATTTATTTTTCTGGGTCAGTTTGTTTAAAGACAAAAAACAAAAAAGGGGAACTTACAATTCTACAGATTTTTAACATTCTGTTTTGCAAATACAAGTGCTAGTGTAAAGTAATTTGCTATGACGAGCATATATTGTGATATTCTGGCATTCTTGTTTACAAATCAAAATTATAGAATTATTTACGTTATTATGCGTTTTATTCGACCTGGTGGGGCGGATTTAATCTCTGACTTATGCAAATAATGGTAATCTCAAATAACGAGCAAAATAGGTCGAGCAATATAATTATTTAATTCCGTAATCTTTCAGTAACCAACCACTAAAATTCAACGCTACATTGGTTACAATGTAAGTTAGATGGCCACTGAATAAGAAATCAGGTTGCCGAATATACTACATATCCTGCACAATAATGCAGTGGACTGTCACAAAATCCCGCCCCACCAGGTTGATTAAAACACACAATAGCTCCTATTAAGTATCATTGAGTATGTTTGCAAGGTTTAATATTCGGGATATTGTAAAAGAAGTTATACTGCTTGTTTCAACTTTTTAATAAGTCAGGTGTCCGTAAAAGTTACACATCGTTAAGCGTTACCTGTAGACAAGTATATTTTAAATGTATACCATAAAGATCGAAGGCTATTAACTGCAGTGATGTTTTTAAACCTCAGTTACCTGTAAACCTTGATGACTGTTTAGGCTTTACATGTAAACTATATGCGTGGAATGTTTGTTTAAACACAAAAGTTATTATATCGGTTATAAATTAAACATTGATGTGATTTATTCTATTCGTCTAAAAATCTTACTATTTTACGAAAACTCAAAACATATCCACTTTTTGTAAATATGACCGTTCCTAAATTATAGGTTGAGGAAAGTTATTGTAATGACGAGATTTTCTTTATTTTCATAATACTAATGGTTAATATTTATGCGAGGATTAATGTCCGCAAGATGAGGGACCTTGCGAGTATAGTGAAAATTAAACCCGAAATTTCTTCTTTTACAGTACTTCTGCTCTCCAGTTTATTTCTTCATCATTCTGCTTCTTCTAAAACAGATAGCTTACTTTCAATGTTATTTTTGCAATTCAGATTTTGCATGCTTGTAGTTACCAACTTTGATGTGAATTTCCTCTTTGTCTACCATCTCTGCACCAAATATCTCTGGCTTCAGATATCTGTGCATGAAAGTTTTAAAGCCTGTCATTCCTATAAGGCTTTAAGTATACTCGAAAGCATGACCGTGGAAAGTTATTGTCACCACATTTGACTAAGTTCGTTGTTAATACCGAGCATAAAGTATCAATATCTGACACATTGTCTAGGGATACATATTTCCACTGCAGTAAGTCGCATTCCTGTATACTGGATAGAAAATGCTCAATATTAGTGTCACTCATTTTAAATATGCTCCCCGAAGGTGTCGCCTCAGCCGTCCCTCCGTCCGTCCATCCCGCAATTCTAGTACCTCAGCAACCACTGGCTGGAATTCATCGAAACTCCATAGGAAGCTTAACTCCAAAGAGGAAATGCCTGTGTTATCTTCATGTTCTGGTTGGATGATTTTTTTGGGCGTGTCCGGTCCATATCTTTGTCATCGATGGATGGATTTTCAAATAACTTGGCATGAATGTGTACCACAGTAAGACGACGTGTCGCGCGCAAGACCCAGGTCCGTAGCTCAGAGGTCAAGGTCACACTTAGACGTTAAAGGATAGTGCATTGATGGGCATGTCCGGTCCATATCTTTGTCATCCATGGATGGATTTTCAAATAACTTGGCATGAATGTGTACCACAGTAAGACGACGTGTCGTGCGCAAGACCCAGGTCCGTAGCTCAAAGGTCAAGGTCACACTTAGACGTTAAAGGTCATTTTTCATGATAGTGCATTGATGGGCGTGTCCGGTCCATATCTTTGTCATTCATGCATGGATTTTAAAATAACTACGCATGAATGTGTGACACAGTAAGACGACGTGTCGCGCGCAAGACCCAGCTCCGTAGGTCAAAGGTCCTAAACTCTAACATCGGCCATAACTATTCATTCAAAGTGCCATCGGGGGCATGTGTCATCCTATGGAGACAGCTCTTGTTCACTGAGTAATTGCCCTTTGATTATTTAACATTAGCATACTACAGCACCATTTCTTGTACCTCAGAAAACATTGGCTGGAATTTAGTGAAACTTCATAGAAAGCTTCTCTTTTGAGAGACGATACTCATGTTCTTCATGTTTTGGTTTGATGGTTTTTCACCGAGTTATTATTGCCCTTTGATTATTTAACATGTATACTATGGTACCATTTCTTGTCCACAGTATTCCTCAGCAACCACTAGGAAGCTTCATTCCCCAGAGCAGATGTGCATATTATAGTCATGTTCTGGTTGGATGATTTTTCACTGAGTAATTGCCCTTTGATTAATCAACATTATTGTACTATAGTACCATTTCTTTTTCGAAGTATTCCTCAGCAACCACTGGATCAGGGTTCACACAGGCATGAAAAGTGCTTGAAAATTTGAAAATGAAGGGGTGTCTTGAAAAGTTCTAGAAAATCAGTTTCATCTTGCAAAGTACTTGAGAATCATTAAATATCCTTGAAAAGTACTTGAATTTCAATAAGTATGTCTCCCCCCCCACCGAGGGATACATGGATTTTACCCTGTCTGTCCATATGTCACACTTCATTTCCGACCAATAACTGGAGAATCATTTGACCTAGAACCTTCAAACTTCATAGGTTGGTAGGGCTTATGGAGCAGACGACCCCTATTGTTTTTGGGGTCACTCCATCAAAGGTCAAGGTCACAGGGGCCTGAACATGGAAAACCATTTCCGGTCAATAACTTGAGAACCACTTGACCCAGAATGTTGAAACTTCATAGGATGATTGGACATGCAGAGTAGATGACCCCTATTGATTTTGAAATGACTGTTAAAGATCAAGGTCACAGGGGCCTGAACATGGAAAACCATTTCTGATCAATAACTTGAAAACCACTTGACCCAGAATGTTGAAACTTCATAGGATGATTGGACATGCAGAGTAGATGACCCCTATTGATTTTTGGGTCACTCTATTAAAGGTCAAGGTCACAGGGGCCTGAATATGGAAAACCATTTCAGGTCAGTAACTTGAGAACCACTTGACCCAGAATGTTGAAACTTCATAGGATGATTGGACATGCAGAATAGATAGCCCCTGTTGATTTTGGGGTCACTCTATTTAAGGTCAAGGTCGCAGCAGACAGAATATGGAAATCCATTTCCGGTCAATAACTTGAGAACCATTTGACCTAGAACCTTCAAACTTCATAGGGTGATAGGACTTACATAGTAGATGACCCCTATCGTTTTTGGGGTCACTCCATCAAAGGTCAAGGTCACAGGGGGATGAACATAGAAACTCTTTCCCATCAATAACTTGAGAACCACTTAACTCAGAATGTTGAAACTTCATAGGATGATTGGTCATGCAGAGTAGATGACCCCTATTGATTTTGGGATCACTCTGTTTAAGGTCAAGGTCACAGGGGCCTGAATATGGAAACCATTTACGATCAATAGCTTGAGAACCACTTGACCCAGAATGTTGAAACTTCATAGGATGATTGGACATGCAGAGTAGATGACCCCTATTGATTTTGGGATCACTCTGTTAAAGGTCAAAGTCATAGGGGCCTGAACATGGAAAACCATTTTCGGTCATTAACTTGAGAACCACTTGACCCAGAATGTTGAAACTTCATAGGATGATTGGACATGCAGAGTAGATGACCCCTGTTGATTTTGTGATCACTCTATTTAAGGTCAAGGTCACAGCAGACAGAACATGGAAATTCAATTTCGGTCAATAACTTGAGAACCATTTGACCTAAAACCTTCAAACTTCATAGGCTGATAGGACTTACAAAGTAGATGACCCCTATTGTTTATGGGGTCACTCCATCAAAGGTCAAGGTCACAGGGGCTGAACATAGAAAACTCATTCCAATCAATAACTTGAGAACCACTTGACCCAGAATGTTGAAACTTAATAGGATGATTGGACATGCAGAGTAGACAACCTAATGACCCCTACTGATTTTGGGGTCACTCGGTCAAAAGGTCAAGGTCACAGGGGCTTGAACATGGAAAACCGTTTCCAATTCATAACTTGAGAATCACTAGGCCCAGAATGTTGAAACTTAGTGGGATGATTGGACATGCCAAGTACATGATCCCTATTGCAGCCAACCATCAGTGTCTTTGACTTTCGCTCTTGTCCCCTATTGACTTCTTGCCTATATGACTTTGCATTGGGGGAGACATGCGCTTTTCTACAAAAGCATCTTCTAGTTCCTGCCTAGGTTGATCAAAATTTAGAGCGCTCAGAAGAGAAGCAGAGGGTGCGAGCACTAAGTATTTTTTGAGACTTTCGAGTTATTCCTGGTACAAAATCGCCGAGTACAAAAGTTGTAATTATTTGTTAAGCGTTACCTCCTTTGCGGATATGAAAAAACGGCGCTCTTTTTTTTTTTCCTGAAAATTTGTGTTTTTCTCATGTTTATCAGTATTGGAAAGTGTTTTCAATCGGGGAATGTTCCAAAACTTATACCTGGGTGAGGGAATGCGATGAAAAACTGAAAGGGTATTGCCGATCCTGCAGAAAAGAAATTGACATTGCTGGGATGGTAGAAAGTGTCCTATGATCTTGCGCTAAAGGAGACAGGCACAGAAGAGTGATAAATCGATGAGTTGCATGTTTGCTAACTACTTAAAATACTCCTAAATGCAAAATAGAATACATAACTAATTTGTCAGCATCAGAATTGACGATCCCCCCACCCACTCCCATCACTTAACCACAAATGCTGCTGGCCCATTGTTGCCATATATGTGAAAAGGTTAAAGCACTCATGAAAAAAGTATGATATAGGCGATATATGCATATAAGAAACATTCGACAGAGGGCACATCATATGATCAGATTCCTTTTTTTTAGAAAGTGAAAGTAGATTTATTTTATTCAAGAGCAAACCACTGTTTGAGATATATTATTTCGATTCTAACACGTTATCAAGTATTATAATCTACATCTTTAAAGATATTCACCAAATATTTGCCAGTTTAGTGAGCTTTTCTTTTTCCAGCACGCCGCAATGATGTCTGACACTATGACATAATAATTGTCTAGCTATTCTACTCACCCTGGCGTCGGCGTCAGCGTCACACCTTGGTTGAAGTTTTGCATGCAAGTACATTATGGCTATCATTTAAAGGCATATATCTTTGAAACTTATTTTTTCTTTTTCTAAGTCAATTACCAACCTCACTAGGTCAGGTCCCATAACTCTGACATGTATTTTGGCCAAATTATGCCCCTTATATCTCCAAAACTAATGCAGATATTGAATTGAAACTTCACATGACTGTGTCTTCGGGGTTATAAAACTCGGTAATAGCATCAAGTCCCATAACTGTGACATGCATTTTGGCCAAATTATGCCCCCTTTTGGACTTAGAAAATCATGGTTAAAGTTTTGCATGCAAGTTTTCTAGATCAGTTACAACCTCACTGGGTCAAGTCCCATAACTCTGACATGCATTTTGGCCAAATTATGCCCCCTTTTGGACTTAGAAAATCCTGGTTAAAATTTTGCATGCAAGTACATATAGCTACATATAGCTATTTCTTTAAGGCATATAGCTTTGAAACATATTTTTTCTTTTCTTACTGGGTCAAGTCCCATAACTCTGACATGTATTTTGGGCAAATTATGCCCCCTTTAGGAGATAGAAAATCCTGGTTAAAGTTTTGCGTGCAAGTTACTATCTCCAAAACTAATACAGATATTGAATAGAAACTTCACATCTGTCTTTTAGGTTATAAAACTAGGTGTAGCATCAAGTCCCATAACTCTGACATGCATTTTGGCCAAATTATGCCCCCTTTTGGACTTAGAAAATCCTGGTTAAAGTTTTGCATGCAAGTTACTATCTCCAAAACTAATGCAGATACTGGAATGAAACTCTATAGATATTTTAACATTTAGGGTAATATTCCTGCTTCTGGAATAACAATTCAAATAGTTGAGCACTGGTTGTCTTACGGACAGCTCTTGTTATCGGAATTATACTGTTGGTCATGCAAAGAGCTCCACGCAATAACCAAGGCTTGCAAATGACATGCCTTGGCCAGAATCCTTTGTGCATGGTGTCACTGGAATTGTCAGTTTGTTGTAAATATTCAAGAAGAATGGGCATTTCTCTTTAAATTAGCAATTACAGTTATATACCACAAAAAATAAGTATTTTATTGTAAATTTATCAGAGAAAATTTTGCGATATAACCGCTTATTTGAAAAAAGCATGTGATAAAAGGAACACACTTACCTTTTGTGACACTGCTTAGTATATCTTGTTCAGTGGTGTAGTATTTTTGCATTTAGTATGGGAGAAATGAAGAAAAAAATCTATAAGTGAAAATACGAAATAATTGCTTTTGTAAGAATCTCAAGAATTATGGGAAAGTTTACAAATATAATCCTTATATATTATTGAATAGAATTTTTATGCCCCCGAAGGGAGGCATATAGTTTTTGAACCGTCTGTCAGTCTGTCCACAATTTTCGTGTCCGGTCCATATCTTTGTCATCGATGGATGGATTTTCAAATAACTTGGCATGAATGTGTACCACAGAAGGAAGACGTGTCGCGTGCAAGACCCAGGTCCGTAGCTCAAAGGTCAAGGTCACACTTAGATGTTAAAGGTCATTTTTCATGATAGTGCATTCATGTCCGGTCCATATCTTTGTCATCCATGGATGGATTTTCAAATAACTTGGCATGAATGTACATTGTACCACAGTAAGACGACGTGTCGCGTGCAAGACCCAGGTCCGTAGCTCAAAGGTCACACTTAGATGTTAAAGGTCATTTTTCATGATAGTGCATTCGTGTCCGGTCCATATCTTTGTCATCCATGGATGAATTTTCAAATAACTTGGCATGAATGTGTACCACAGTAAGATGACGTGTCGCGCGCAAGACCCAGGTCCGTAGCTCAAAGGTCAAGGTCACACTTAGACGTTAAAGGTCATTTTTCATGATAGTGCATTGATGGGCGTGTCCAGTCCATATCTTTGTCATCCATGGATGGATTTTCAAGTAACTATGCATAAATATGTGGCACAGTAAGACGACCTGTCGTGCGCAAGACCCAGGTCTGTAGGTCAAAGGTCCTAAACTCTAACATCGGCCATAACTATTCATTCAAAGTGCCATCGGGGGCATGTGTCATCCTATGGAGACAGCTCTTGTTTGTTGTAAATTTTGCACCTGAAAATGGTGCTAAAACGATATCAGTAAGACTTACTTGTTGTGACAAGTCACCTATTGTGACTTAATGTTTTGGAAGTATGTGTATTGAGCTTTGTACTGTGTTTTTACCTCACCTAAGGTGAGCTTTTGTGATCGCGCAGCGTCCGTCATCCGTCGTCCGTGCATCCGTTAGTCCGTCCGTAAACTTTTGCTTGTGACCACTCTAGAGGTCACATTTTTCATGGGGTCTTTATTAAAAATTGGTCAGAATGTTCATCTTGATGATATCTAGGTCAAGTTCGAAACTGGGTCACGTGCGGTCAAAAACTAGGTCAGTAGGTCTAAAAATAGAAAAACCTTGTGACCTCTCTAGAGGCCATATTTTTCACAAGATCTTCATGAAAATTGGTGAGAATGTTCACCTTGATAATATCTAGGTCAAGTTTGAAACTGGGTCTCGTACCTTCAAAAACTAGGTCAGTAGGTCAAATAATACAAAAACCTTGTTACCTCTCTAGAGGCCATATTTTTGACGGGATCTCTATGAAAGTTGGTCTGAATGTTAATCTTGATGATATCTAGGTCAAGTTTGAAACTGGGTCATGTGCGGTCAAAAACTAGGTCAGTAGGTATAAAAATAGAAAAACCTTGTGACCTCTCTAGAGGCCATACTTGTGAACAGATCTTCATGAAAATTGGTCAGAATGTTCATCTTGATGATATCTAGATCAAGTTCAAAAGTGGGTCACGTTCCGTCAAAAACTAGGTCAGTAGGTCAAAAAATAAAAAAAACCTTGTGACCTCTCTAGAGGCCATATTTTTCATGGGATTTGTATGAAAGTTGGTCTGAATGTTCATCTTGGTGATATCTAGGTCAAGTTTGAACTGGGTCAACTGTGGTCAAAAACTAGGTCAGTATGTCTAAAAATAGAAAAACCTTGTGACCTCTCTAGAGGCCATACTTTCGAATGGATCTTCATGAAAATTGGTCAGAATGTTCACCTTGATGATATCTAGGCCAAGTTTGAAACTGGGTCACGTGCCATCAATAACTAGGTCGTTAGGTCAAAAAATAGAAAGCCTTGTGACCTCTCTAGAGGCCATATTTTTCATGGGATCTTGGTTCCTTTCTTGAACTGGCGAGATTCCATTATGGGTTCGAGAGTTATGGTCCCTGAAAGGGCCAGAATTAGCTATTTTGACCTTGTCTGCACTACAGAGCTTCATTTATGATTTGAATTTAATCAAACTTGCACAAAACTAGTGTCGCCATAAGATCTCAGTTCCTTTGTTGAACTGGCCAGATCCGATAATGGGTTTCAGAGTTATGGCCCCTGAAAGGGCCAAACTTAGCTATTTTGATATTGACTGCACAATAGCAGCTTCATTTATGATTTGATTTTTACCAAATTTGCACACAACTTGTATTACCACAAGATCTTGGTTTCTTTCTTGAACTGGCCAGATTCCATCATGGGTTCCAGAGTTATGGCCCCCTAAAGGTCCAAAATTGGCTATTTTGGCTTTTGCAGCCATAAAGAGACTTCATTTATGGTTTCATTTGAAACAAACTTCTACAATATCTTCAACAACAATAAATCTTGGATTCCAGAGTTATTTTTATATCTGATTACCTCCCCTGATTGTAATCAAAATGGATTTATTTCAGTAAGTACTTATAGGACTTATTTCAAATTTCATTATTGTCATTAGTTGAACTGAGCCAGTCAGGGTAGATAACTATGGACTTTTTATGTCAAATTACCTCCCTTTATTTCAAACTAAAATGGGTATATCTCCGTCACTAATGAAGATACTGATCTGAAATTTCATTTATATCAACAGATTTATTTGGCAGATCCTTCTTTTGTTTACTCACAATAATTTTCTTTTAAATTACTTCCCTTTTACGTTACTATAAATAGCTTATTTGAGTAACTTTTTATTATTGGCCATAGGGAAAAAGCGAGACCACTTTTCTGTGGTACAACATGGTTGGTACATCCAATTTTTAGGTGTATTTTGACATATCTGTACCTTTTAACATGTTTTTTCTTTTTGGTTAAATTTTTTCCCTTTGTTGTTCCTGTCCTTTGGACTTACATATTTTTTCTGAGGACCTTCTTGTCCTCAAGTGCAATGATAACAGGTGAGCGATATAGGGCCATCATGGCCCTCTTGTTTAAATTCAGGTAAATTAGCTTGCGAGTCATCAATGTTTGAAATAGAAACAAAAAAATCGTTTAATGTGTTGTCTTTGTCTATATCGGAAAATGCAAAAATGTCATGTGTTTTCGAAAAAGGTGGAATCTTGCCGCAGCTTGATGAGTTTTCTTTAACTAATAATTTAATTATCTTTCAATATTGACGTTGATTACATGAGCTTAGATCGTTTAATGTAAATTCAATGTTGTTAAAAAATATTTCCTTAGCATGTTTTTTCATATTGTTGACTTTATTCCTTATCTTTTTGTAAATGTTCCAGTCTGATAGGTTTCCCGTATTCACTGCTTTACGTTTTGCTCTATCGCGCTGTCGGGAGATTTTTCTAATTTCAGAGTTGTACCAGGGCCTATCGTTCGTTATTGTCGCTCTGTTCACTATTCAGTCAGTAAATTACCACTGAATACCACTTCGAATAAGAAATGGTACTGTCCAAATTGAATGACAAACCAGTCCGTTTTAGAAATTAAGCAGGGTATGGTTAGGGAACGTCTTACATACATTGTTTAAGATGAAGGACACCCTCGTTGTTTTAGTAAGGGCGTAGAATTATTTGGCAGTCATAATATATCCATGCCCTCATTACATAGCATTACTTACAACCTCTGGTAGCTTCTTTTTCAAAAAGTATGTTCTCGCCCATTTCCATTGCCTTTTGTCATTATTATACAGCAAATACGTTATTAATTTACCTCTTTAATTCCCATTCTTGAAAACTTTTTTAACTGTAAGTAAACCAAACAAGAAAGAGAGAAAAATGAGACAAAGATAGAAAATTTGCGTTAACTGCCAATGCATGAAAACATTAAGAATAAAATCTGTAAAAAGATCCTTTGGAAGCAAAGAATGCAACAAAGAAGAATAATAGCAGAGTCGATTTGACCGAGTCTGTCCTGAGAGGTAATGTAATGTGCAACACCTCTCACGCCCCCTAGCACCAGCTTGAGCTGAACCCGATTACACATATGTTGAATGAACTCCGTGATCCAAAAGAACCAGAAAATATAACAACACTGAATCCAAGTACGGGGAGACATTGTAGAGCCGCCACACGGCACTTAAAAAGTAGAATCTGGAGTTGTCACAGGAGCGACGAATAATACCCCCACATTACGGCCTTGTCACCAAAGTATGGCAAATTTTAGGTTGGTAAGTTGCCATAACTACGTAAAACATCTGTGATTTGTAAACAAAGTCAAACTTGATCTGTCTGCATTTTATGGTGTTACAACTGTGTACCAAAAACTATTTAAGTCTGTCAAGCCTTTCATGAGTTATTGTCCGGAAACCAAGTCTTTGGCAAATCTTAAGTTGGAAAGGGGCCATGACTACGTCATAAGTGGTGCTTTGTAGCCAAAGTCGAACTTCTTGACTAGTACTTTATGATGTTATACCTATGTACTAAAATTTATTTCAATCTGTCAAGCCTTTCATGAGTTATTGTCCGGAAACCATGAAAACTAACGGACCGACAGACAGACCAACCTACCGACAAGCTCACTTCTATATACTTCGTTTGTGGGGTATAAAATGTATACTTTTGTGGTCTTTGAATGCAATAATTGCGACATCTAATCCAAAGCTAGAAAGCACATTGCGATCTAATACAAGAGCAGCAAATATGTAACAGCTAAGGGAGACTACTGTGTTGTCATGTAAGAGATTGCATACAAGCCTGTCCAAAGATATAATGAAAAAAACTTCATATTAATATTTATTATATAAAAAATAACATAAAACTAAATTAAAGCTCAATTATCAAATCACAGATTCTTCTGATGGTCCAAAAATCTTTTTGAAAGGTGGAACCGGCAACTGAGTATCGCTATCATATAAAGCACACTTCTTCAAAGCACAAGGACTGTTCCTCCATAAATACCTACAACAAAGAGTATATTAATGAAAGAGACTCTACATTCAATTTACTTAAATACAAATTTTGTCTATGCTCAATAAAGTTCTGTAAAAGTATTCTTTAAGGACTATATTAAATATTCCATAAGTAAAGGAAAGCCGCAAAAATGCGTTTATATTTAAGTATAACAAACGTTGTTAATTTAACAGATTCATCATTCGTACAAGTTCAGATTATTTAATGAAAATTAATGAAAATACATCAGTTACCTTACGCCAACAATGTGTTGCAAATAACAATCCAGTGTGTCGATTTCAACCGTTGATTGTTGATATTGTACAATATCTACAATCGTCCAAGAACTCTGGTTTTTGCATGCTGTCGCGGAACTTGAACAGCATATCTGTATATATTTTTTAGCAATTAACTATGTACAATTTATCTGTTGAAAATGTATAGCAATGTTTTAACTACGTACAACGAATCTATGGATAATGTATAGCAATGTTTCAACTTTGTACAACGTATCTATAGGTAATGTGTAGCAATGTTTTAACTTTGTACATCGTATCTGTGGATAATGTATAGCAATGTTTTAACTTTGTACAACTTAACTTTGGGTAATGTGTAGCAATGTTTTAACTTTGTACAACATATCTGTGGATAATGTATAGCAATGTTTTAATTTTGTACAACGTATCTTTGTGCAATGTGTAACAGTGTTTTAACATTGTAGAACAATCCAAGTTGAAATTGTTGAATTCAGCTGTATTGTACGATAATTGAAATTATACATCTTGCAAGAAGTGCGTGTTTTGATTTGTTAATCAAGATAATTAGCTACATCAAGATAATTAATTACACGTGTGATTGATGTGCAGATTTACTATGCCATGACGTAAATTGACAACATTCAAGCATATGGGTTTCGAGACATCCAAACTTTAAAGATTATTTTTCTTATTTAAATAGCTAAATCTGGTTAAACCGGGTCAGTAATCGAATATGTTCGTCAGCCCATTACAGCATATAAGTAGATAGCAACGAGGAGAAGTGCAGTACAGCCAGAATTTCCGAGATGCCCATTGGTTCTAGCTACCATGGCTAGCCAGAATAGCTAGAATAGCCAGAAAAAATACAGTAAAACCTGTTGCGAAATGATCCTTTTGGTATTTTCAGAGTTGATTTTTTTGTGTTAATTCTTTCAATCTCCACATTTTTGTCTTATGTTTCTTTCTAGAAAGTAAATTCATTTATAAGTAAATATTAAGAATATAAATGATTCCATGAGTTTTACTTTATGTTTCATCCACCCAAACTATTTGAAAAAAGAGAGATATCAAAGGTTGCTGCATACAATATGTACCGTGTGTTATAATGATGAAAAAGATCGTTTCAAGCGCATCTGGTTTTCTAGAAGCACGGCTTCTGTCCGTGTGTTTGTTCTGATTTACAAATGAAAGAGGTATATATGTGTTCTTCATTAAGAGGGGAGTTACTCCAGCCGGTTGTGTCTACATTGACATTTTTATTGCCCCTGGCTCCGAACATATGGTTAGACATCAGATAAAATGTACTTCTTTAGAGGGTTAAAATTTACATACAAAAGGTTTGCAGTAAGTTTGTGTTGAACATCTCTCGTGGAGACTATAATTATCATGTTCTTCTGTGTCTTCTCTATTCCTTCTGCATTGTACAAGTTCTTACTGCATCCTGCCAGTTTTTAGGACGTAGTGGAAACGTGGCTGAGTGTGATGGGGGTATAAATTAGGAGCAGAATCTATCATTTCTACAAAAATTGTGCTCTAATATCTATTTCTGGACATTTTACTGAAATTAAAATATATTAGATAAGGACATATTAAATGCGAGTACTTGAGGATTTATCTAATGAGCACGTGTATCCGAAAAACAATTTTAACACCAGTTTACTAGTTTAAAGACAACAAATATTATCTATTTGCCATTTGCAAGGCTATGCCACTACCAGTTGAGCAGTCCAATGTAAGAATAACACTGTCTTGTCAAACAAAACTAACAAGTACAGCTCGCGCTTACCGGTGAATCAAGCTTTAAAATGCATTTTCTACACCTTCCTACAAACAAACTGTTCATATAATATTTCTGTGGTATAGATGGAGGCTTTCGATACTCTTCTTTACAACAAAACATGTCAAGTAGCTAATCAACCATCTGTTCACACAAAGATTAGTGCTATATTGTGCATTCCTGCATCGTCTGCTACACCTCTTGAACATACTAAAAAAGGTTGCCCATTAGGTCGGGCACATATGGGGGTCAGATGTTCTATCACTTTCCTTCTTCTTCTTCTTCTTGTCGTTTGCGATCAATCACTTTCCTAAAATTCCAAGTCCAGATAAATAAGGCTGACCAGAGGTATCTTTGATAAATTGGAACCTTTCTGGTAGTTTTTGCCTCAAGTACCTGAGGCTCATACCAATAGCTCCTCAAGTGCATTTGCAACCTAGATAAAGGCTGTCGAGGAAGATGTAATTTGTCAAAAGTGCTGAAATGCTCTGCACTGCCTTATGCAAGTTAACTTAAGTTGTCGACAATCTCGTGCTTGTGTGTACTGACACGAGTATCTGACATGTACCTTATTTCAGATTTCAGCTCACTGTGCAGAGTAATATATTTAGCAGAATAGTTATCGTTATACGTAATGTTGTCCGTGAAAGCAACTTTAATATTTTCAGCCTTACTCTTCTTTGTTACACAGTTAGCATTACATAATCAATGATTATGTGATTAACTTATTATGCAGACATTGTGGCTGCGGGTGCATAATAAGGCATGTTGTTTCATTTGATCCTACTAGCCCATCGCTATAATCTATTCTTGCATTTCGAAGTCCCAAACCGAAAGGGATAGTTGTCGTACTTAGTGTACGTCATAGGAACTACAATTTTATATAGAAACTAAGTTAATTGACCTTCACATTCTCTATATTACCTACCATCTATAAACAAGTTTTCATAAAGGAGTCTTTAGAATTTGCACTTTTGAAGTTATTGAAGAATCCGCCATTTGCAAATGATGGACGGACATACAGACGGACAAAATGATGTACAAGAGGGGAAAATAAGCATGTTTTCAATTTTCCTCCTATCTATGAACAATTCTCAAGGAACAATCTCTCCTAGTTTTGAAGAAATGCAGGATGACACTTTTTGTCATATCCGTGCACTATTTGTTGCCATAGCAACAACATTTGTTGCCATAGGAACAAATTTAAATGACATTGGCAACAATGCCATCTATCCATATACCACGTATCTTGAAAATACCTGCTGTAGCTTTAAAGTTATTGCAGTATCCTACTTTGCATGGCTGACGTATTGACAGGCATATGGGGGCAACCTATAAGCCCCCTCTGGCTTAACAATGGTGGGGGAATAACAACAATGTTTCAGTATCCTGCTGCTGAGGAAATGCATATAAAATCATGTAAATTACATATAGTAAAACAAAACATCCGTTAAAATATGACAAAATACAATGATAATATTAAACTGAGTTTTAAAGGCTAGATTTTAGACGTTACCATGGAAACAGAAAGAAATTAACATTATTTGAATTGTTATTTTTGCATTTGAATTTAGGATTAAATTTATCATATACATTAATATTTAGTGAATTTAGGGATGAATGTAAATATAATGACCTTTCATTAGAATCTTGTAAGGTAAATATGGAGTTGTGGCGGCCATTTTGGAAAATGGCCGCCGTATTGGCCATCTTGACAGATATCAAATGGGTCCCATGAAAACATGTTTTTTTTTTATGATTTAATAAAAAGCTGTGCCAAGTTTGGTGCTTTTCCCATTTTCTGAAGTATTTTGGCATTTTCTGTTACGAATTGATCGGACTAGAAAAGTCACTAATTTTCGTAAACTTTAAATGTTCTTGTATAAGTAGAATAATGATTTAAAGTAGATTTTCAAATAATTCTCTCCATAGCATACTATTTAGTTAACATTTGTCTTGGAAGGAGTTTAAGTATACTTGACTCTGATAAACAAATTAAGTCAACTAATTAAAGATAACGTTAATCAAAACCTGCCTATCATTATGCTACTCCTGCTCATTTAGCTCAATATCGAGAGCTCAGACGTATAAATCAGGAGGTCGTGAATTTGACCACCGAGCGAAGCGTACGTTAAATTAAAGACATTGTGTCTTTAGTCATTTCGTTCTCCACTTCTGATGCATGTGGAGAAGTTGACAGCTGCTAGTGGAAACAGGTTAGTACATGTACAAAATCGAGGTACACTGGTTAGGTAAGATTATAATGCATGCTATTACATACTTTTGCGCTAAATCTAAATCAAACAAACAATTTATTTATAGCAGTATTATCACGCACGCACGCATACACACGCGCGCTGGCGTTCTAACGTATTCAAAGTATCATTTCTGAGTTTAAGCTTTTATTACAATGTAGTGCCAGTTTACACTTTAGTCAACAAACTTTTGTTTTTTGAGTATAATGAATTATACCTTTATTTAACTTACGGTTGTTTTGTTATTATGCTGAAAATGACAACATGTATTCTCGTGTCAATAAATGAAATGGGCAGACTTGAAAACAGAGTTTGAGAAATGTTTAATTCTATTCAGTAAGGTAAATCACCTGCTCATAAATTGAAACTATTGCCATTAATGAATTATTTAGTAATTGAAAAGGACTTATAAATGTTACCAAAAAGTCGGAAAATTACTGGTAAAATATCTTCTTTGTTCATTTTCGAATTTCAATTTTAATTCTTATACAACTAGTTTTTGTTGAGGTCCTGCAAACTGAGCTGTGTTTGTGCTATGGAACAGCTTGAATGTTTCGGCACACTATTACTGTTGAAATAAAACATTCTCAGAGGGACCATGCGTTTTGGAAACAGCAAAAGTTTAGCATAAGGTAGATACCATATTCTCCAAAATGATACATCCACAAAAATGTTGAAACAAGAAAGTACAGTTGATAAGTATATTCCTCTTCTTTTCCTTGATACTTAAAATGTTAAATATAATTTATTTGCATTTTTCAGGCGATGTTTTGTTATCATCTTTGTGTTTCAAAGGATGCGCATTAGTCCTCGTCTGTAGAAAGAATGAAAATCTTACATCATATTTAACAGTTAAAACTATCTGAGGAGTTTAAATAACATTCTTAAATCCGCTGTATGTAGATACATTTTCACCATAAAGAAGTGCTGTTATTAAGCATAAGTAATTTGCATAGTGCCTTTTTTGTGAAAGCGTTATGTATTGTTTATGTTAATGTTTTATTTGTATGAGGTGTTCTATTCTCTATATTGTGCCTCGGAGAATGTCGTACATTCGCTCTCCAAAATCTTGACAATTGCTTTGAAGGATATGGTACTTTTCATGCGACTCATTTTTTACATCAATCGCCTCTAGAAGGCCTTTAATCTTTATATTTGACGAATTCTTCTTTTCAAGTATTATTCTTGCCCCTCCTTTTCTTGGTTGGCGCTCTATTCTGTCTTTTACATCTTCTTCTCTCTCGCCCCTTTGTATTATTATTTCTGCATCATTCTTCTCTATTGACCACCACCAACTATTTGTTTTAAATACGACAAACCTGTGATAGAACCACCAACTTGCACCTGGGATATTGTTCAACGGAACTGTGTAGGAATAAACACATAATATGCTCTCCCTCGAGGGTTCCATCAGTTCATTTGCGTTAAGAATAGTGCGACTGTCAAGAATATGGCCCTGTAGATTTTGGCCGACCTCCGGGTAATAGCTGATCTTATAAGACCATTTCTGTTTGCTGCTAGACAACCCCATTCCTAAACTATACTGAGTTCCTTTAAAATAATATGTTTCTCTTTTTAGCTATGTAAGGACAATCCACATTTCATAAATCTTCTCGGCCACATCTTGAAAAAATTCAAATAAAGATTGTTAGCGTGTATGAAGGTGGCATGATTTATCTTTCTATATTGTTCAAACACTTTTTACCGATATTCGCAGGGAATGTTGTGAAATATATTGAGACATGACTAAGACGATATTTTATATCTATGATATGATGTACCACAAAAAGTGTTCGTTTTGAGCAAGGCTATTCCAGGAGGGTCGGTACCTTATTCGATTTTGATGAAATTTGGTCCAATTATATGACTGGTTCCTTTTAATTTTTCTATCGTTTTGTCAACAGTACATTATCAGTGATGACGTCACAAACATCGCAATTTAGGGCGCCAAAATTCCAAATATCCGCCGTTATGAGTCTTCTAAAATGTCTTATTACGATTTGAAATCAGCGAAACTTCACAATTTGAAACTTTATTTAATTTATATAAGGACTAGCTTGTTTATAAGTGGTAGCGCATTACATTACAACGGACATTTATTATTTCATTGATCTACCGTATTCCTTCTGATACAAGATTTTGACAAAAATCATCGGCAAATATTGGCAAAAATGACATCTTTCAAAAGCAACAGGTCCATTAAAAGCCTGATTTTCAGCACAAGTGATCAAATTGCAAAGGAAATGTCAAATAAAAAAGGGAACGTAACTTTTTCAGTTTATTACAATACTGTGTTAAATACAAACAGTCCTTCCATCTTTTTACGTAAAACGCAACGTTTTATCGACGCGGTTCACGGTTTGCATCGTTACGCTTTTAACTTTTGCATTATATCCAGTATTTATGAACCAACAACTTTGTGAAATTATTATGCATCAGTCTTTCTGATATTGACACACTACCAGGATATGATATCGGGGTATCACGTAAGTAATAGGTGGATAATATAAAGAACGTTTTCATTATAGACAAGTTTTGACTAATATAATAAGTCATATACTCGGCCACCCTTAAGGTTGTTCACACGTTTGAAAAACCGGAAGTGATGGCGTAACGTCATTTATCAAGAAAACGTAGAATAAAACCTGGATACGGCGTACGGAAATGAAAATCATTTTATGAATTAATGACAACATGTGAGTATTTATTAAAATGACGCTTTTGCTGTATTTCTAAAGTTGAAACATGATATTAAAACATATGACACGTAAAATAATTCAAAATAATGTATCAAAATTAGTGTGGAATATTCGGTGCACTTTAATCATGGTCAAATATCTCAAAATAAGCACATGGACCTATACATTTTATTTCACCACATTATAGGCCATGTGTTTATTTACAACTGTGAGAAATTTCATTAAAATCTTCAATATAGAAACATTTCTATTCGTGAAAATGTTATGAAAGTTGAGAATTTCCCATAGGCCTATACTTCCATTATGAAAAACTGCGCGAGGTCCAACATTTTCAAATCAGTAAAAAAAAAATATTTTATAGCAAAAATATAAATATATTCAAACGTTTTGAAAAACTGGAGTTTTACATTGCAGAAAAAAAATCGATCCAAACTTGCAGAAATACCTTAAGGTATGTTCGTTTGCAGTTTCCGACCTAATACTTCAAGGACTAAAGCGGTAGGGCGGTATATTTTTTTTCAAAATGAATGAAAGAATCGTCATTATCTTGCCTCCTACAAGTTTCTTGCATTTCTATTGGTCAATAGACGTCACGTGGGGATAGGATATATTCCATATCCTGCTAGTACATTTCATATATGAATTTTGATTATAACAAAATGGCTTCCGCATCACTGGCGTATATTGAATCGAGTCAGATTATCAATTAGCTCAAGCGATGACATCGTTTCCGAGAGTTAATTTAGTGTTTTCTTGCCATTTTCGTTCTACTTAGTTTAGGCTTGTGAAGTTTGAAAGAAGTTTATTAGCCGTAAAAGCGTAAAATAATATGGGAGACACGGACGTTGGAATCTTGTTTTAAGTTATCGTCGTTGGGTAAGTGAATTGACATATTTGTTATTCAGCAGTTTGTTGTAGGATCATTTGATCTACATGAAAGATTAAATAATTCAACAGGAAGTTTCAAGACATTTGTGACATCGTGAAAAAATGATAGAATAAGAAGCTTTTCTGATCTAAACCAGTTCATAACCTGTGTAAATGAGCTTTTATGTTTTATGATTTAATCAAAATACAGATCATTGTGCATTTTATGGCTGGTGTAAATCAACTATAAACAAAAGATGATCACCAAACAGATAATTGCAGGATTCCAGTCTGCACTGCAAGTAGCTTTGTTAATTTACAAAATACTTGATTGTAGCATGTAAATAAAGGGTGGTCGGCAAGATAAAATCGTTACACAGCTAGATGTTGACAGGGTACGGGATATACGCTGTCGAGGAAATCCATATCAGGCGAGAGCATCCTGTCACCAACAAGCAGTCTAACTAATATCCTCAGCCTGTTGCTGTTTACGCATTAATATCCTTTCTTTTTGGAAGCTGAAAGCATCAATGAAACATTAAGAACTCGAATGAAAAATATTATAAACAACCATTTCAGAGACGTACTAGCCTACAGAAACGAAATAAGTCAAGCTCTTAAACATGCGTTTTCATTTGGTTGTAGAACATTTTATTTACAATTACATGAAAACATAGTTGCCGACACGAAAATATAACGCAAATACTAAACAATCTGTAAACACGCGGACAATACCAAATGACTATCATAGAAGGCACGTGCAGTTTTCCCGTCAAAATAATTGAAGAAAAATTTGGAAATCCATTATAGCGTATAAGACGGCCCGATATTTAAAACGAAAATATAACGCAAATACTAAATGTTCTGTAAAGACGCGGTCAATATCAAATAATGGAAGGCACGCGCAGTTTCGCCACCAAAATAATTGAAGAAATGTCTGCTTCCCGTAGATGGTCCGACACTTACGCATATTTATGTCGTGTTCCCATTCGTTAAGGCTGGCTCTTTAAATCTAACGCCCAAGTTCAACCAAATATTTGGAAAATCTGCCGGTCAGTGTACAAAAATATATAGAAGATCTAAGTATTATAGTGCGAGGCGTTTCGGAATTTTGGTGGCACGGTGGCCCGGTGACATCATTGCGTGGGGGCGGGGCCAATGCGGGAAAAACCAGTGACGTCATAGCCCAACCCTAATATAGGACAATAGGGCAAACCGCTCCTTCCGATGAGTCATCGGGTCACCCGGTCAATGCCCTAGAACAATGACAGGTAGGTGAGTCAATCGGAAAAACCCATGACGTTACAATCGGATAACAAGATGGCGGACAGGTCAATGCCCTAGAACAATAGGGGAGCCGCACCCAACATTCGAAAAAACAAAAGAGAGTAGGTGCGTTAATCGGAAATTCCCATGACGTCATGGCCGCACCCAACATTCCAAATAACGAAAGAGAGTAGGTGCGTCAATCGGAAATTCCCATTAAGTCACCTGGCGCTCCCTTAACGTACCGTTACCACCTTGCTTCTCTATTTTTAGCAGTAGACAATAGAGGACCTTTTAAAACGGTAGTTTCACTATAGTTTTATCATTCATAATCAATTTAATATTCTATTGTTCTAACATAAAAGATTTCTTATCTGAATAACTGTAGACCACTCCCAGTTCCACTTTATATTAAAACTATATTAAACGTGAAGAAATTTATTCAATTAACAAATCATCAACATCATAATACTAGCGGATCAAATAACAAGTGGTATCTTAACGGTTGTAATATTTAAACCCTTTCACAATTGGCTATTCAATCGGTTTCAATTACATTGTGTGCGATAAGGCGGAACATGACTTCTTCCTAAATAACTGGTGAAAAAAGTCAACAAACCTCGCAATTTTGATGTTACTTTATTTGTATTTAGTTTTACACTTAAAATTCATTTTTTTGATTGCTGTTAATTTGTCTTTTACTTCTTTGAGCTGATTCGCTATATTTCAATATAGCCACGCACCTACTATCCGGTTTAATTACCTGTTATTTTATGACACTCGTCTTTATCAAATACCACGGTATCAAGAGATCAAAAATATGATAAAATACCTATTGAAGTAAGGTCAACAAACTTTGTATTTTTTCTTTTATTCTACATTAAAATTAAAGAAAAAAATACTGTTTTCATATTATAGTCAATTTTATCTATTTTCTTGAGACATAGCAAGAAATCACCTCCTACTCATTCGATAATAGTAATCGCTAGATAAAACAAAGTCATGTTTACAGTTTAATTGTCTTTTTCTTTTTCAACCACTTTGTTTTAATAACGTTTTCCAATAATGCATATTCGGGCTGATTTTTTAACCTTAACAGTTCGCTTTCTGCCAAACGCTCGACCCTCTGTATCGGCTCCTCGGTGCCTATCTGTAGCACTTTTCCAGCTCGAACTCCAGCTCCATCCTGCCGATCTGGTGCTGTTTCCATTATTTCTGGGGGTTCATATGTTTTTAGAACATTTTCAAACAGGTACTTCCTTTTGCTAATCGCGTACTTCCATGCATCCTCAATAGGGTACCAATCCATCAACTCCAGATCTGATGCCGTTTCCTTAATGGCTCCATAAATAGGATCTTCTTTAAGAGCACGGTACCATAGCATAGCGTTAGCAAAGGCTTTCGCTATCGTTTTCCTATATTTGTCTCTCCATTCGCGAAAAACACGATTCCAAGCGGTATTTATCGTGAGACTTCTCCTCCATATAGCTTTGAACTCTTTCAATGTATTCCGGTTGCCACGTTTCAAACGTTAGGTTTATAATGGTACTCCACGGGTGCTCTGTTTCGTCGGAAGAGGTATTAGCATCATCCTCTCTATAGTCATTTGTGTTTGAGAATTCATTATCGCTCTCATCATCCTAGGTATCCATTTCCTCTGTATTGACCGATTCACCGTTTTCATCGCCGTGCATCGTCTTCTTATGACGTAACTTGTTATTCTATCTGCTGAAAATCTTGCCACAAACGTCGCATGTGCTCATCTTCGGGCCGGTTAAATTATTCCGTTCTCCAATCACTTTGAGACAAATATTGGACTTAAACAGCGCACTCGGCATCCAAATTACGAATGAGGAGGAGTCATATGTGCATTCATTTTAATACTGACAGATTGTGTTGTTATACACATTTTTGCATACACGTTGTTGTGAGAGAAATCTGTATTGTTGTGACGGAAGTCTGAATAATTATGAGGGAGTATGTATTGTTGTGAGGGAAGTCTTTATTTTTGTGAGCAAAGTCTGTATTGTTGTGAGGGAAGTCTGCATTGTTGTGAGGAAGTTCTGAATAGTTGCGAGGTAGTTCTGAATAGTTGTGAGTGAGTTCTAAATAATTATGAGGGAGATCTCTATTGTTGTGAGGGAAGTCTGCATTGTTGTGAGGGAGGTTTGCATTGTTGTGAGGGAAGTTTGTATTGTTGTGAGTGAGGTTTGCATTGTTGTGAGGGAAGTCTGTTTGTGAGTAAAGCGTGAGGGAGGACTGTATAGATGTGAGGGAAGTCTTTATAGTTGTGAGTTGGCCGTGAGGGAGGTCTGCATAGTTGTGAAGGAAGTCTGTATAGTTATGAGATCGGCGTGAGGGAGGACTGTATAGATGTGAGGGAAGTCTGTATAATTGTGAGGTAAGCGTGAGGGAGGTCTACATAATTGCGAGGGAATTCTGTTCAATGTGAGTGAGGCCTTAATAGTTGTGAGGGAGGTCTGCATCATTGTAAGGGAGGCATATATATAATTGTGACGGAATGTCAAACTGTTAAATAAATCGACTCATTTCTACGAGTTTTGTAGCAGATATATCCTTGCAAGGTATTCAAATTCATTTTACTTCCTCATTACTTATGTTACCTTCTCATTTACTCATTTTACCTCATAATTACGCATTTTCCCTCCTCATTGTACTCATTTACTCAAGGAAACAGTAGGGGTAGCATCAGCTGCAGCAGAAGTAGTATCAGGAGCAATAACCACATCATCAGCAGCCGCAGCATTCGTAGCTTCATCAGCAGCAGTAGTATCAGAGGGACACGGATATGAAAACATTAGACTGGATATCCAAAATGTATAGAGTAACTTGCGAATAAATTCGATGGCTGCTGATGATGCTACCACTATATATATATATATATATATATATATATATATATATATATATATATATATATATATATATATATATATATATATATATATATATATATTATTGGACAGAATCTAAATAAACCGCATATGTAATATTAGTGGATCTCCTTCACTTTCTTCTTTTTCCCTGTATTTATATCCGTACTGTTGAATTACAATACATTTGGGATATATATATATTAAAAAAGGGTTTTAAGTAGATAGCCAAATCCTTTTGAGCTTGTATATTTGATTTATTCCTCAGCCGGTTTCAAAAATTATCATCAGGAGGGAAGGTTACAAATAATATGGCGTCCTTTGACGTCGCCAATAGAAACAAAGGGCGTCACTGTTAAATAAATGACGTCTAATTAACTAACGAATAAAAATGACGTGACGTCGATGTCAGGTATGATTTTATGTGTCTCTATTTAGTGAAGGTTTAAGCTGCCTTATAAACGTTATTTCTCGTTGTTTTCTACTGACTATACTGTCCGTGAACATTTTGAAAGATTGAACAAACTTTCGGAAACAGAATATATGGATTTGTTCATACAAAAGTGGAAAATATTTTTAGATGACTGTTTCATCCTTTGGAATAAATCTAAATTAGAACTAGACCACCTTCTCCAAATATTAAACAGCCTGAATGAGCATATAAAAATTTCAATAGAGTACAATAATGAACGTCTGCCATTTTTGGATT
Source organism: Mercenaria mercenaria (assembly GCF_021730395.1). NCBI lineage: Eukaryota > Metazoa > Mollusca > Bivalvia > Venerida > Veneridae > Mercenaria > Mercenaria mercenaria. The sequence continues at coordinate 12,680,107 of NC_069363.1, forward strand.
GCATGGTTATTAAACATGGCAAACATATAGAAACTGACATCTCTTACAAACCTACCGACAGCAAAACGTACCTACTGTTCCAGTCATGCCATCCGAATCACACCAAAGTCAGTATACCATTCTCACTTGCTAGACGTCTAAATCTCATAGTATCCGATGAAGCAACACTTATGAAAAGATTAGAGGAACTAAAAAAATACCTAAAGATCCAGAAATATCCAGACATTTTAATTACAGCAGGAATTCAAAAAGCAAAAGAACTAAATCGTGAAGAAATATTATCAGAAACTAGAAATTGCTTTTGTAAAAAAGTACATGTCTCCCCCAATGCAAAGTGACCAAAGTCCTATAGGCAAGAAGTCAATAGGGGTCAGGAGCGAAAGTCCAAGAGACACTAATGGTTGGCTGCAATAGGGATCATCTACTTGGCATGTCCAATCATCCCGCTAAATTTCAACACTATTGGCCTAGTGGTTCTCAAGTCACTGTTCAGGCTCCTGTGACCTTGACCTTTGATCAAGTGACCTCAAAATAAATAGGGGTCATCTACTCTGCATGTCCAATCATCCTATTAAGTTTCAACATTCTAGATCAGGTGGTTCTCAAGGTATTCTCCAGAAATGATTTTACATGACCAGGCCCCTGTGACCTTGACCTTCAATAGACTGACCCTAAAATCAATAGAGATCATCTACTCTGCATGTTCAATCATGCTATGAAGTTTCAACATTCTGGGTCAAATGGTTCTCAAGTTACTGATTGGAAATTGTTTTCCATGTTCAGGCTCCTGTGACCTTGACCTTTGATCAAGTGATCTCAAAATAAACAGGGTCACCTACTCTGCATGTCCAATCATCCTATTAAGTTTCAACATTCTAGGTCAAGTGGTTCTCAAGTTTTTCTCCAGAAATGATTTTTCATGACCAGGCCCCTGTGACCTTGACCTTTAATAGACTGACCCCAAAATCAATAAAGATCATCTACTCTGCATGTTCAATCATCCTATGAAGTTTCAACATTCTGGGTCAAGTGGTTCTCAAGTTATTTATCGGAAATTGTTTTCCATGTTCAGGCTCCTGTGACCTTGACCTTTGATCAAGTGATCTCAAAATAAACAGGGTCACCTACTCTGCATGTCCAATCATCCTATTAAGTTTCAACATTCTAGGTCAAGTGGTTCTCAAGTTTTTCTCCAGAAATGATTTTTCATGACCAGGCCCCTGTGACCTTGACCTTTAATAGACTGACCCCAAAATCAATAAAGATCATCTACTCTGCATGTTCAATCATCCTATGAAGTTTCAACATTCTGGGTCAAGTGGTTCTCAAGTTATTTATCGGAAATTGTTTTCCATGTTCAGGCTCCTGTGACCTTGACCTTTAACAGAGTGACCCCAAAATCGATAGGGGTCATCTACTTTGCATGTTCAATCATCCTATGAAGTTTCATCATTCTGGATCAAGAGGTTCTGAAGTTATTGATCAGAAATGGTTATCAATGTTCAGGCCCCTGTGACCTTGACCTTAACGGAGTGACCCCAAAAACAATAGGGGTCATTTATTCTGCATGAACAATCATCCTATGAAGTTTCAACATTCTGGGTCGAGTGGTTCTTAAGTTACTGACCGGAAATGGTTTTCAATGTTCAGGCCCCTGTGACCTTGACCTTTAATGGAGTGACTCCAAAATCAATAGGGGTCATCTACTTTGATGTACAATCATCCTATGAAGTTTCAACATTCTGGGTCAAGTGGTACTCAAGTTATTGATCGGACATGGTTTTCAATGTTCAGGCCCCTGTGACCTTGACCTTTGACGGAGTGACCCCTAAAACAATAAGAGTCATTTACTCTACATGACCAATCATCACATGAAGTTTCAACATTCTGGGTCAAGTGGTTCTCTAGTTATTGATCGGAAATGGTTTTCAATATTCAGGCCCCTGTGACATTAACCTTTGACGGAGTGACCCCAAAAAGAATAGGGGTCATTTACTTTTCATGACCAATCATCCTATGAAGTTTCAACATTCTGGGTCAAGTGGTTCTCTAGTTATTGATCGGAAATTATTTTCAATGTTCCGGCCCCTGTGACCTTGACCTTTGTCGGAGTGACCCCAAAAGCAATAGTGGTCGTCTACTCTTCATATCCAATCATTCTATGAAGTTTCAACATTCTGGGTCAAGTGGTTCTCTAGTTATTGATCGGAAATTGTTTTCAATGTTCAGGGCCCCTGTGACCTTGACCTTTGACGGAGTGACCCCAGTATCAATAGGAGTCATCTACTCTTCATGACCAATCATCCTATGAAGTTTCAACATTCTGGGTCAAGTGGTTCTCTAGTTATTGATCGGAAATGGTTTTCAATGTTCAGGCCCCTGTGACATTGACCTTTAACGGAGTGACCCCAAAAACACTTGGGATCGTCTATTCCAGCAGCCCTACAACCCTATGAAGTTTGAATGTTCTAGGTCAAATGGTCTCCAGTTATTGCTCGGAAATGAAGTGTGACGTACGGACGGACGGAAGGACGGACGGACGGACAGGGCAAAAACAATATGTCTCCCCCAGAGGGGGGTGGGGGGGGGGGGGTGGTGGGAGACACAACTAACAAATCACCACTGCTAGCTATAGATACCATACCGTACGTCAGCACCTTTAACCCACTCAATCCTGAAATATTTGGACAAATCAGACATGATTTAGTATTCTACATTGAGACCCAAGGATGAACAAAGTTCTCTCAAACTTCAAAATTATTAAAAGTAAAAGACAACCGCCAAATCTTAAAAAGATATTAAAAAAAGCAAAATTTACCAAAAACATCAGAAAACCAGTAGTAAGTAAATGCAACAACTCAAAATGTGTTCTGTGCAAGCATATTATAGAAGGAGACTCATACACATTTAGATGAGGTGAACCAATCAATATCCTGCGATGTGAAAAACGTAGGGAGGTTAACAAGAATACATCGGTGAAACTTCAAATCTTCGAAACAGAGTGACCTTACACAACCAACACATCCGAGACGCCACCAAAAGGGTACTTTACGTAAGCGAACATATTGACGTTTGAGCGGGAGCTAAGTTCCCGAAATATAAAATATTTCCATTTTCAAAATGTTCACAGACAGTATAGTCAGTAGAAAACAACGAGAAATAACGTTTATAAGACAGTTTAAACCTTCACTAAATAGAGACACATAAAATCATACCTGACATATATGTTTTACAACGACGTCACGTCATTTTTATTCGTTAGTTAATTAGACGTCATTCATTTAACAGTGCCGTCCCTTGTTTCTATTGACGACATCAAAGGACGCCACATTGTTTTTAACCCTCCTGATGATAATTTTTGAAACCGGTTGAGGAATAAATCAAATATACAAGCTCAAAAGGATTTGGCTATTTCCTTAAAACCCTTTTTTTAATATTTCCACCCGTATCGTGGTCTTTTTCATGAATTAATTATATATATATATATATGCCTCCCTTACAATGATGCAGACTTCCCTCACAACTATAAAGGCCTCACTCACATATATACAGACTTCCCTCAAATTATGCAGACCTTCCACACGCCTACCTCTCAACTACACAGACTTCCCTCACATCTATACAGTCATCCGTCACGCCGATCTCATAACAATACAGACTTCCCTCACAACTATGCAGACCTCCCTCACGGCTAACTCAACTATACAGACTTCCCTCACATCTATACAGTCCTCCGTCTCACCTTACTCACAAACAGACTTCCTCGCAACAATGCAAACTTCCTTCACAACAATACAGACTACACTCACATTAATGTAGGCTTCCCTCACAACTATACAGACCTCCCTCACAACAATTTAGACTTCCCTCACAGCAATACAGACTTCCCTCACAACAATACACGTGTATGCTAAAATGTGTATAAAAGCACAATCTTTCAGTATTAAAATGAGTACACATATGACTCCTCCTCATTCGTAATTTGGACGCCGAGTGCGCTGTTTAAGTGCGATATTTGTCTCAAAGTGATTGGAGGACGGAATAATTTAGCCGGCCGCGGAGATGTGCACATGTGACGTTTGTAGCAAGATTTTTAGCAGACGAGATAACAAGTTACGTCATAAGAAGACGATGCACGACGATGAAAACGGTGAATCGGTCAATACAGAGGAAATAGTCGTCTCGGATGATGAGAGCGATAATGAATTCTCAATCACAAATGACTATAGAGAGGATGATGATAATACCTCCTCCGACGAAACAGAGCATCCGTGGAGTATCATTATAGACCTAACGTTTGAAAAGTGGCAACCGGAATACATTGAAAGAGTTCAAAGCTATATGGAGGAGGAAAGTCTCACGATAGATACAGCTTGGAATCGCGTTTTTCGCGAATGGAGAGACAAATATAGGAAAACGATAGCAAAAGCCTTTGCTAACGCTTTGCGTTTGTACAGTGCTCTTAAAGAAGATCCTATTTATAGAGCCATTAAGGAAACGGCATCAGATCTGGAGTTGATGGATGGGTAACCTATTGAGGATGCGTGGAAGTACGCGACTAGCAAAAGGAAGTACCTGTTTGAAAATTTCTAAAAACATATGAACCCCCAGAAATAATGGATACAGCACCAGATCGACAGGATGGAGCTGAAAAAGTGCTACAGATAGACACCGAGGAGCCGGTGCAGAGGGTCGAGCGTTTGGCAGAAAGTTAAGGTTAAAAAAATCAGCCCAGAATATTCATTATACGAAAACGTTATTAAGGTGGATGAAAAAGAAAAAGACAATTAAACTGTAAACATGACTTTGTTTTATCTAGCGATTACTATTATCGAATGCGGAGGAGGTAATTTCTTGCTATGTCTCAAGAAAATAAATAAAATTGACTATAATATGAAAACAGTATTTTTTTTTGTTTAATTTAAATGTAGAATGAAAGAAAAATATAATGTTTGTTGACCTTACTTCAATAGGTATTTTATCATTTTTTGTTTGATCTCTCGATACCTTGGTATTTGATAAAGACGCGTGTAATAAAATAACAGGTAATTAAATCGGAAAGTAAGTGCGTGGCTATATAGAAATATAACAAATCAGCTCAAAGAAGTAAAAGACAAATTAACAGCAATCATAAAAAAAGAATTCTAAGTGTAAAACAAAATGAAAATATAGTAACATCAAAATTACGAGGTTTGTTGACTTTTTTTCACCAGTTATTTATCTATTCATGTTCCGCCTTACCGCTCACGGTTTAATTGCAACCGATTGAATAGTCCATATAATATAGAAGGGGTCACCAGATTTCATCGACATCTCAAGTATGAGGTACAGTAAATAATCGGTGGCACGATTGCCAAATGAGCCCTTTAGACTACTTGGTTGTTTGCCGCATCCACCCGACTCACAAGAATTGTGCCTGTCAAAAAAAAAAAATGACCCAAAATGTACGAACACTTTTTTATTTCTGTTTATTAAATATTCTTTTTTTTTGTCACGTATCTTCTCGTTGAAGTTGCAGTCTGGAGCATGCTTTAAATTTCATTGAGAGCGTCGTTGATCGCCGAAAGAATTATGTCAAGTGCAATGACGAGAATGGAATCGTGCCACCGATTATTTACTGTACCTCATACTTGAGATGTCGATGAAATCCACGGAGACCGATTTGATTGTTCCATTTTCTCGCCGTGTATTCAACTGGCACGTGAAGTTTATAATGCAAGTTTATGACTTGAACTCATGAATATTCCGTACGTTTCCGTAATTAATTTTCGGTGTCCGAACCTAAATAACGATAATCATTAAAAAAACAATAAACTACATTTATTAGTTAACCCTTAAATAGCTTGCTGGCCGCCAGTGATTCTGCCTTTGCGACAAGTGCAGACCAATCCGTGCAGGCTGTATCATTGTCTACACTGTTCGCCACTCAGCCAGTATCTTTTTTTGGGAAGCACCCCTTTTGACAATTAATGGTACTGTCCAAATTGAAAGATGGATAAGTTCGTTATAGAAATTTAGCAGGGTAAGGGTTAATAACATAATATCGGATGTGCAGATCCATCTCGATGTTGTAGGACCGAATCCTCTGTGTAAGCATATCGTTTTGTATTTCATATGTGAACTTAACAGAAGTTATCATGATTTTCGATCATTTTTATGAAAAACTACTCTACTATTCAACATTCTTCTTCATACACATATGTAATAGTTCCGCAAAACCGTTCTACGAAATGTCGACAAGAGTCGGACAAGTGTTTTGTTCATTAAACGGACAATGCACACAAAAAATACAGGTAATATGGATACAATTACATTACATTGAATTGAAAAGGATAATCTGAACTGAATTCGAACTAAGAGTAACGTGCGTAAAAGCTGAAGAGCTTATCACTACGCCAGCGTGCCACTCGGTAACAATTTTATATAGACATTTTCGGACAATAACTTCATATAATTCGCACCAAAACTGGACCGGAGAAAGAAATGTAGGATACATTGCAGCTAACTTAAAACTAAGCAGAAACGAAACCATGCTTGAATTGAGAACGAATTCTCTGTATGAAAATCACTTTTCCCTAAAACAAGTCGAATCTTTCTTTGGTCGTACAAATACAATGTAGTAACACAATTGTACAGAATCCTCGTGATTTATTGATCTATAGATCACATGTACACAGGACGACGTAGATAGATAGATAGATAGACAGATAGATGGATGGATGGGTGGATGGATGGATAGGATAGGATAGGATAGGATAGGATAGGCTAGGCTAGGCTAAAACGAAAGGTAACTAGTACAATGATAGCACTTAAACTACCAAAACTGTACCAATAAAAAAGAAACTGTATCCGTTTTGACTACAATTAAATTCTTTAAAAAATTTTTTTTTAAAATGTAATCTAAGTTGGACAATATTTTAAACCCAACATTTAGATATAAAACTTGACAAAATTGAATATTGCCAACAGTACAGATAAGAGCACTGGTTTCTCTTGATATCAGTCATGATATGCCGTAACAAAAACTGTCCGCATGGAAACCCTGTGCCCCACCCCACACTCAAAACATGCCGGCTCATCACAAATTTTTGAAACATAACTACTCCGTAATCATTTTACGAAGTACTTCCAGCACCTTGAAATTTGCAAATCATTAAGTTTTAATGCTGCAGTTATCTACAAACCAAGCCAACAATAATTGCTTGTACAAATCGTGTTGGAAAACACCTTGAGACAATATAACCTAAAATTAGCACAGCAATTTTACATAAGGGCATTAACTCTTGCCTTTTTCTGCACACCGACCAGAGAATACACGGGCTGTTTGTAGTCAACAGGTTGGTGGTTACTGGAATTTCACTGACTGTGCTGATGCGAGATAGTCTTTGTACATGGTTCACAAGAGTGACATTCTGGTACACTATTTTCTTCCACGGAACTTTTGCAGGGAATAAGCCAGAGAGTTTATAACTTTCAAGTACATACAATAAACCATACTTTTGCAATATTTGATGAATATCAGCAATAAATCCTTCATGCTGTCACTGTGTGAATATTCACTTATATATCTAACTAGCCTGTTTATGAACACTTTTTAAGCTAAAGATTTATTAGGTAGTCTACACAACTGGCCATACAATTGTAATTTGCGTGCATCAATTATCCCTTCAATACTATCTTCATTTATTGCATACAGCGAAAAATCTGTACTTGTGCTTACACTAAGTTCTTGTGCGAGTTTGATGCAAAACCGATGAGAAATTGCAAATTTTGAAATATCGCATTGGGTTATGATGGACCACAATTCACAGCCATGCAAAGCTTTAAGTAACACTACTGACGAGTATATAGTTCTTGTAGAAATTGGATTCAGTGAACTTGGAGAGTTCCACGGAGCTTAGTGCACGCCTCTTCTATCATTTACCAGCCTCCATTTACACGAGTAATTATAACACATTTCCATCATTTTGTCTAAACCTTTTTTTTTTGATAATTACACAAGAATCATGTCGTCTGCAACAGTTTGGAGGCTCATGTTGTAGTTATACGTACAGTATCCAAGTCCACTTGATTCTACGTCTTTGATAAATTCATCAATAAACATTTGTTTTTTTGTTGTTTTTTTTTTATTTTTTTTTCATTTTACTACATTTATTTTCATCAACGTTCAAACAATACATGATTTTGAGAAGATAAGAAACTTGAATGATTTCATTTTCTTTTATCCCCATTTAATAATTTTCTCACCCACAATTTATTCTGGATACTTTTTTTGTGAAACAATGTTGAGTTGTACTGTTTTATCTATAAATGTTTTATTTATTTATTTTTTTTTTTATAATTTTATTTTATTTAATCAATCATTGTACAAAAACAAGTGTATACACAAGTAAAATGGCACAAATAAATAAATATGTAGTTCATTCTCTGTTATTATATCATGATTCTGCATATTCATGAAATTTAAGTGTGAAAAGATTGTTTACTATCCTGTTGGTAAGATATTTAAACATAAATTCTGTATTCAGATTTAAACAGATTAACAATATCATAGTTAAGTTCTCGACAGTTGTTAAGGAAATAAGCTTTATAAATGCAGAATCCGACAAGAGACAATATAGTATTAATATAATAATAGGTCGGATCTGAAATCTTATAGCCTATAACAATAGTTTTTAAATGTCGTATATTATTGCATATGCCGCAAGATTTAAGTACATTATAGACATCCGCCCATATGTTATCTATTCTCGGACATTCTACAAAAACATGTTCATAAGTTTCCACTTGGTTACAAACTAAACAGTTAGGTGAGTTTAACATTTTGCACCTGTATCGTGTTTCATTGCATGGAAATATTCTATTTATTAATTTATACTTGAATTCTTTTATTCTATTATCTTGTAAAGAGTGTATGAATTCATAGAAGGTGTTCCATTGGATATCGTATTCAAGATGTTGTTTCCAATAATCATGTATATATGGCTTTGTACATCGTTTGGAAACTAGATGGTTATATATTGTTTTGTTGTCACTACTCTTAAGATCGTCATTTCCAATTTTAATTTTCAGCTCAGTTTTACGTGTGTTGAACACGAAACTTCAGACCGTAAACTTCTTTTCCACTTTTTTGGAATAGCGTTTACCAATGTGTTAAATTCTGCAATCCAATTATTTTTATTTAATAATTTCTGTCTTATAAAATTAGCCTCTATTTCGCCATTATCATTGATAATATCATTAACAAAAATTAATTTTTATCTAATCCATGTTGGAAATATTAAGCATTTTTATTATGTTTAATAAATCTATTACCCCACAGTATTTCCTTTCTAATATCGTAACAGGTATTACAATGATACCGTTCTTTGTTTTTCAAATTAATCCAGATGTCTAGAAGGTTTTGATAGAACTTTGGTAGAGTTGCTGTATTAATACTTTTTGGACTATCAATATTCATAAAGAATACGAGAAAATTATATCCGAACTTTGATAAGAAATAGTTTGGTAATATTTTCCAATTAGCTTGTTTTTCATCTAGAAGGGAGTTTATCCATTTAATTTTAATTGCGCTAATGTAAGACTCAATATCAATCATTTCAATTCCCCCGTTAAGTTTCTTTCCAATCAGTGTAGTTCTTTTTATTTTTTCTCGTTTACCATTCCAGAGAAAATCAAATATCAACTTGTTAATCTCTATAATAAGCTATTAAAGGGTTAACCAATAAATGTATATTATTGTTTTTTTAATGATTATCGTTATTTAGGTTCGGACACCGAAAATTAATTACGGAAACGTACGGAATATTCATGAGTTCAAGTCATAAACTTGCATTATAAACTTCACGTGCCAGTTGAATACACGGCGAGAAAATGGAACAATCAAATCGGTCTCAACGGATTTCATCGACATCTCAAGTATGAGGTACAGTAAATAATCGGTGGCACGATTCCATTCTCGTCATTGCACTTGACATAATTCTTTCGGCGATCAACGACGCTCCCAATGAAATTTAAAGCATGATCCAGACTGCAACTTCAACGAGAAGATACGTGACAAAAGAAAAGAATATTTAATAAACAGAAATAAAAAAATGTTCGTACATTTTGGGTAATTTTTTTTTGACAGGCACAATTCTTGTGAGTCGGGTGGATGCGGCAAACAACCAAGTAGTCTAAAGGGCTCATTTGGACCACAACGCCCCCGGTGACCCCTTCTATATTATATGTAAAGCCGCCATATTGGATAATCCGCAAATGAATCCGTAATCATGTTTAAAAAAGATTTCTTGAATATGATCTAATGTTTTGAGGCGTTCGTGAAAAAATTGGAAATCAGAGAAAAACAAACTTACACAAAGTATATAAATTAAATACAAAATATAAAAAATGACGGATGCAAGGTTCGAACCATCAAAATATAACTACAAAATGATTACCTGTGTATCCACTCAACCTACTGCGATATCAAGCCAACTATTGATCTTAATTTCAATATCTTTTCTTTTAAAAGAGATTGCTAAGGACTGATTGTTTATAAACATGTTCATGATGTTGCTAAAAATAAAAACGCCATAATACTGTGCGGTACTTATAGTGTAATGTACGGGCTAATGAACGAGAATGTAAATACAGGAAGGTCAATGTATAGTACAAGGTTAGATTTATGAGGTTTAATAATTATTTTGGTTTAATGTTTCATGAAGTACAGGTTGCACAATGCAGTAGAAAAAAAAGAACAAAGACAAGCATACTATATACATATATACTTTATTTGTATACAACATAAACGTAGTGATATTTTAATCAGTATGATTTAGTATGTACATGTACAAAATGCAAGTGACTTACATTCAAATTCAATTACATGCCATAAGGATGGGTATCATAATTGCATTTAAGAACTCGCTTATCAAACACAATTTTGTAGTCTTTGCATTCAGTTTTTGTGATAATATGGCCTACTTCTTTATTTCGACCAATTCTGTTTTCATCAACAACCTTTATCACTTTTGTATTTGTTTTGCCAGTGGCCATTTTCTGGATGGTATCAAAATTTATGGCAAGTTTATTTTTGTAATTCAGTGTTATTCCACGTACTTTGCATATAGAGGAGTTGCCGCTTTTGTCAGGAGATTCAAGTGTATGCGTAATTTTTAGGTCCACCAGTGACAAACTTGGTAATACTATTCCCAAGATTTTCATCTGTTAAATCTCCAAGATAATCCCCAAGTGAGGGTTCCCATTCTCCCGGACTGCTTGTAAATATGATAGAATCTGTGTCGCAATATAGAGCACGATTGATAAGTGTCTGTAAAAAACTGTGTAATTTGAGTCTGGCCTGGGCTGTAGTATATGCGGCTATGATAACATTCGTTCGAGAGGATGTTTCAATGAAATCCTCATTATATATCCAATCTAACTGGACATATCCTTCGTTAACAAACCTAACATTTTTGACCACTTGTTGATCATTTGTCATCATTTCAAAAAAGTCACAGGGATCAGAAATATAGGTTGTTTGAGTGAGATTTGACCTTTGTCCAAATTTGCCCCAAAAAGAATTTAACATCAGTTTGGCAATTGAACGCAAGCCCGGGTTCTTTTTATTGTTTTCGTATTCTAATGATATGCCTTCCTTATCATAGTATTGCCTGATATACAATCTCTTTTGTTGCTCAGTTTTACACCAGTCAGGCCAACCACTTGCCTCCTGTTTTATCTTTAGAAATGTATTGACGTAATCAGTGAATATTCCTCCAGATTTTGTGGCAGCGTTATACTGAGAAACCGTATCAAAATGCCAAACATCGTATATTTTTTCTAGTTTATACCCTTGAGCTATAGCCATCTTTACCTCATCAGTAACCCATGTACCTATATATGCACGTTCTGCATCAGAGTGATCGCAAACTGATTGCTGATAGTTGTCAGCACAAGTACGACATAAACTGAACAGCAGCTTTCCATTAAATTTGACAGGTAAGACTGGTATATAGAGCCCTCTTAGTGCCACAATCTTACATTTTATTAACCCTTCGTACTGGTCTAACGGTTTAAAGTCATCAGTAACTATTTGAGGGGGACCAATTGGAATTTTTCCAGTCTTGTTAATAAAAGGATATAGTGATGTGACGTCATAGTATTTGATTTGCTTCGTATTTGAAGCTTCTTCGTAAAGTTTGAAACTTTCAGTCCTACCGCCATAAAAGGCATTTCTTGGTTCTAGAGGGGTAGTGAACTCTAGGTTTTCAATATAATTTCTAAGGCTAGCATTTTTCACGATATCTTTTCTAAATTCTCATTCCCATTTGGAAACATATGTGAAGCCTTGTTCTTCAAGATATTTTTGCTTTTCCATGGTTTCTGAATATAGTTCGCCCATGGTCTTTTCACTGACAGGATTAACTGTGGACTTCGAGAAACATTTGGGACATCCGTGCCAAAAATCGCCATGCATTTCTAGAACAACCTTTTCGCCCATTTTTGTTTCATAATAACCGACAACTTTGTATGGACCAATTTGTTTCTCACCCAGATTTCTACCGTGTTGGATATTGATGTTTTTTTCATGTGCCAAATACGATAACCATTGATAAGCCATTATGGACTGCTTAGCCTCGGGCCTGTAACCATGGGGAGGAATAATTGCAATGTCTTCAGGTTGTAAAAATAGGGTTCTAAAAACTAAATTGCACGCGGATGCTATTGTAATACAACTTTGAAACGGATCAATGCCAATTCTTCCCTCTTTGGACGTTAACCCCATAAACAATGATCTGAACTTCAGACAACATCGTCGAAGGATGTCGCTTCTACAGTAACTGATCAGTTGTTCTTGAAAATCAAAAGATTCATTTTTGTGCTCGGAATACCACGCCAAAACTGCTGTCTTACTTGAGGTTTCATGCTGCTGGGGTTATAGTATTTTAATTCAGGCAGGCACTGGAGAACTGAGAACTGGTTTTCCCTTCTATTCTATAAATGTGGAAAATATCCTTTAGCTATTTCAGTCTCTCCAAAAGTTTTAGGCATGTCCGCCAGTGACATAGGAATAAAATTTAATGAATCAATGAATCTTACGTTGCACACTGGAACATAAATAGACATGTATTTAGAACCCGTTGTTATGACTTCTGGGAGTACAGCGTTATCATGAAGGTAGCTCAGAATCGGATGAGTCATACCCTTTATAATTGTGACATATGACGGTACTCCCAGCATTTTCTTCAGAAAATAACCACTGGCAAAAAAGAGAAGCGGCAGAGGAGCCTTTAAAAATGCGTTCTTTTGACCACATTGGCTACAATGAGATGTAGAAGAAATAGTGCCCTCTATACACATGTCACTCACTTTATGAGCGATGCATAAGTTGGGTCAATGTTCAAATGAACCACAACAAGCCTTGCTGCAATTCACACATCTTTTGTTTACCCCAGGCATATATCCGCGTTCACATTGCATCTGATCATCTTGTGTACACTCAGAATCGAAAAAGATGTATTTTGTTTCATCTTGACTATCTGTGAGTTTCTCGTCTGGGTCTACAGATGTCATGTAACAGCAGTGGTCCTCTTCAAAGAAGTCCTTGCACGTTTTACAATACTTCTCTACACAGATGTGTTCTTTCTTGTGTAATCTAGTATTGACTGCCGGATCACACTTAATGCATTTAAAGTACAATCCACAGTCGGATTTTCCATTGTCTGTGTTGTGTAAGTGCCACTGGAAACATATTCGATTTTTGAACGATCTATGGCAGTCACTGCAGAATATCCAATCCTCAGAGTCGTCTTCGTGTATATGATGACAGTAAGGACAAGGATTATTACATCTGTGTGTTTCTTTCGTATTGTACCCCTTTTTACACAATTGGCAAAAATAACTCCTGTTCAGGAATGCAGTTATTTTTGTTATAACATCAAAATGTCCGCCATGAAGATATAAATAAACTGGAATTCTTCCTTCTGGACCCTCATAGATGATACTGTTGAAATGTTCCTTTGATAACACAATGATCTGATACTTTGGTAGGACATTCTGAAATTTTTTAACTTCTTCCATTCCACATGATTGCAATGGAATATTTGCCTTTTGATGTAAATCAACAGCAAGCTGGTACTATATGTCACGGCCTTGTCGTATATTATTCCAATGCGGATGTTTTTCTTTTTGTGCAATTGCTGTTATCAATGCCCGAGCATAACACAACTTATCTTTGTTCTGAATCTGTATGATGCATTTCTTGTCCTGAAGCATTTTGTCTAAATTGACGAAAGGCTGTCGTTTATGACCACTTCCTACTGGCATCTGCACAGTGTATCGTCAAGGACAAATTCTTCATACGACTGTAACACACGTTCAATTTCCGACAACAGACGCTCCACAGTTAATTGGGATCGCTTCATAAATGTCAATACAATAGGGAAATCCAGTTCCACATTACCCAGTGACACTTTAACTAAATCTGTTGAAGATATATCCCGCATCACATTGTCAAGAATGGACTGAAACATTATCTTCAGTGACTGAAGAATGTTTTGAAGTCCTGATACTTCCAAATCATGGAATGAAATTTTATAATATGTTGCAGTCGATTTGAACTTTTCTATCCTTTTCTCTGTTATTTTCTTTATATCGTAGAATAGATCTAAATTATCTTTTGCAGTTAGTTTTGCTCTTTTGGCAGGAACGCCTTCCCTTTCATTGTCTTCTAAAGTGCGTTTTGATGCCGCACCACCTGACTGAGTATAGTGTTGATGAAAATGCTCATCAAGTGCTTCCCTTCTGGTAAATACACATAGGCAATCTGGGCAGTGATGGTTGTTTTCATCGTAATGCTTTTTCAGGTGACGCTCCAAGTTGTCTTTTCTAGTAAACACTTTTTTACAGCTGGGACAGGTATACTTCTGCCAAAGATTTTCTGTTCGCCGATGATGTAAGAGCTGACTTAGCTTCTGAAATTTAGTTCCACACGTTTCACACTGATAGGCCATGTCTGTGTACTTTGTGAAATCTGTAGTGAAAATGAAGACTCAGCTTTAATATTACGTTTTATAGGGTTTCTTGAACTTATAAAGCGATCTGATTGGCTGTTTTAATTTCCTATCGAAAATGCATATATAAGTTGGTAGAGTTGCATTATTAGAGAGTTTGAGATTTCAACCTTCGCCTTCCCCTTCAACGTCACTTGCGAAGTTAACGTATGAAGTTGAAGCTCGATTAAAATTCCTTGAGATTTCAAACATTTGAATGAACCTTACTTCTTTTAATCCGCCTATTCAATTTATCCGTAATTATGATCGTTTTTTTCGTGCATTTTGATACCAGTTGTCCGAAAGGGCAGGAATTTTACAAGAGGTTTTAAAATTAAAAAATTAAAATTAAATAAAAAAGCATTTCAATTAATATAATCACAACATGGATATTAGAGCGACTACCAAAAAAAAAAAAAAAAAAAAAAAAAAAAAATAAAAAAAAAGGAAATAAAACGATAAAACAATGTGAACAATGTAAAAACTCGTTAGTCTTGCAGCTGAGCTCCAAATATTTAGGTTTTATATAAAATTATGTCATTATAGTCAGTATATAATGCACGATTGTAAATCATACATGAGAGGAAATAAAAATGATTATTACATACCTAAAATTATTTTCCAATGGGTTTCAATGGACCGCGATCGTGCAATATTTTTTTCATATCATGACGTTGAACGCTTTCATATCGGACTAGTCCCAATCCGTTACTCTAGTTACCTCCCCTGACGACCCGTCCATTGCGGATCTCGTTTCTTTGGATATTTGTTGCTATTGTGTGTTTGTTTAATTTGTAATTTATGCAAATTTTGTTTACTTTTACACTTTGATTAATCTGACCTATTAGATACTGGCACGTAGTAATTTATCAGACTGAAATGAAATGAAAGTTATAATTATGTCATGAGTTGGACTTATATAGGACGTGGAATGTTTTCTTTACGTTGTAATGGAAAGAATCGCGTGACGTCCATGGCGTACACGCGCACGTTGCTACAAGAAGTTGACGTCATTTTCGCGGAAAATATTAATGCGCATCAATTTGATTTGTTTATTGCGTTTTCGGAGAATTTTTTTCCGTATTTTTTCCTGTCTTTCGTGACAGAACGATAATTTAGAAATAAATTAATCATTTGATAGTGGATATGTAATAAAAAGGTTATCAACTTTGTATGTGGATATGTGCACTCGTTCTTCCGTGGACAATATTGCGCTCCTAATGTCGCGCAAAATTACCGCTGCAGAACTCGTGCATATTTCCACATACAAAGTTTATAACCTATAATGATCATATCAACGTGATAATGACACTTTGTATGACTCTGTATAATGCCAAACTCTCAGACAGCACAATATGATTTTAATATACTATTTTATAAGTAAAGCATCTGCGGATCCAGAAATTTTGGTTAGAGGGATACCAACATTAAAGAGGGGGTCACCCATTTCAGGGGGGTGGGGGTGGGGGTTGGGAAGAGGGGTAGGGGTAGGGTAGGGTCACACCGCTTTTCAAGACCGACTTTCTTTGTAAAATGTAAGAATCAAAGGGGGAATTAACCCACAATGTCCCTCTGCCGGGCTCTGGTTAAGTGCATTTAAAGAATGGAGTTATCCCATACGGCTGACAGGAAGCGTCTCTCATTATGATATCATAGATCTGAAATTGTCTGATACTTCAGAAGAATTTTCCGTCTTCCTAGTACCATTTTATGTTTATAATTAAAACGCAATTGTCGTATTAAGTGTCCGACAGCAAAAGATTGATTTTATTTGGATGTGAAAATAAAATGTTCCACCAAATGATAATCGCGCGTAATTATTTATTTTTCAAGTAAAATGACTGTCATGCCATGTGCCTCCATCCAGATTTCAGTCTTTGATGCCGAGTATGTGGACAGAGTAGATGTAAAAAGAATGAAGTTTCGACTTTCGTGATATCACATCTTCGGACGTTCAAAACTTTACTTTATACGACAAAAAGGCCCATCTGGTAAAATCGATACCGCCTGGAGACACAAACATGCCGTAGAAGTTAAAGTTTGAACAAAATCTCAAAGTTTCTCAAACTCAGTTGATAACTTCAAACTTCCAGGTTCAATTCAATGTATTTAGTTAAAATCATTAGCTATACAAAACTTCGTTATTCTTATACCTATTGATAGTGTTTCGCATCAAATTTAGTCTAATTATATATATGGATAATCAAATAACTTAATGAGCAGAAATCCTAAAACTAAGCTTTTTATTTCGCATAGTAATAAAGAGAAGTCTTAGGCTTACGTGATATTACATGGAAAACGTTAGTAGCAACGTTTGATATAAATAAAATACACGCATATCGGTGACGTTTTACCCAAAATGTATATGAGAGACGTTGAAGGGGAAGGCGAAGTTTGAAATCTCAAACTCTCTATTGTTTTTTTCATAACAGACGTCGCAGTGTAAAGATGGATAGAATTAACTGTCTGGAGTGTGGTGAAACGTTTTGTAGTAGATACAACATGGTGCGGCATAAAAGAAACAAACATCTAAAAGAAGACGAACGCTTTGGAAATTCAACTCATATGCCTGAATTGGAATCAGGAGCGCATTTTGGAGCGCCACAGGGAGTGCCAAAGGGAGCTCCGCAAAGAGCGCCGGGAGCTCCACAAGAAGCGCCTCAGGGAGCTCCGTAAGGAGTGCCTCAGTGAGAGCCGTAGGGAGCTCCGGAAGCAGCGCCTCAGGGAGCGCCTCAGGGAGCACCACGAGGAGCTCCACAGGGAGCGTCACGGGAAATTGATCCAACTATTCTCCAGCATCCTTTTACCATGATCATTTCTGGTCCCACAGGTATATATTTTGTTTTCAGTGTTTGTTGACTTTTATAAACATTTATTTACGATCCTAGAAAGATTACCAGTGAGAATATAACCTAACTATGTTTCCTTTTTTCATATATTTTTTTTTGTAATACCAGTCGGTTTACTCGAACATTTATAATGCTGAAACTTACTCCTTTTCAGCATGTGGGAAAACAACATTTATAAAAGAACTGCTCCAAAATCGTACCTAAAGAGTTAAGCCTAGTGTACAGAGAATAGTTTGGCTTTACAAGAGATGGCAACCACAAAGCACAGTTTACCCCCATGTGGAATTCTACCAAGGCATTCCATCGGACATAGACGAGGACGAATATTTTGACACAAAGTTTAATAACTTGCTAATTCTAGACGATATGATGTCAGAGGCTGGAAAGGACAGAAGAATCACGGATTTGTTCACAGAAGGATCTCATCATAGATCTTTGTCGGTGATTTCCATCAATCAAAACCTATACGCTAGTAAGGATCCGACAAAGAGAAGAAATTGTCATTACCTGGTAATGTTCAATAACCCGGTGGACAAACAATCTATGATCACATTAGCGAGACAGATGTACCCTGGTAAAAGTGAATACTTTTTAAAGAAGTTTGAGAAAGCAACAATATAGACAGAAAATCTAAGAACAACGAAAGCATTACAGAACTGACCAATCAAATGACAGAATCAGATCGAAATTGTATAAATGGCGAGCAGCAGTCAGATTTAAATCATTTGTCAGTCGGAAGTCAAACTGTGGACATCGCAGGATATAATTGTGAAATTATGGCTGAAAATACAAATGCTTGCGACTATTGTGGACTTTTGTTCGACTCTTAGCACGATGTACAGAGCCATGTACAACGAGGGTGGTGTGCAGAAAATAACGACACTACGCAACCAAAGAAAAGAAAAATAGAATACAGCAGTGATGGCAAAATGGAAGATAACGTTGAAAAAAATCAGGCTTATCTATCCCTCTGGAAAAAAGCTATAAACTTTAACGACGGTAAATACGACAAATTGTATAATCAGTTTATACAGGACGGAGAAGACGAGGAGTCTGCACAGGAAATGACTGAAGATCGTATTCAGCCGTATAACGAGCGCACATTCTTCACAAAATACGACTATTTGTTGGATTCGTATATTCTGCCACTTCAAAACAGTACACTGCATCAAAAGATTTTACAAGATATACATTCATTGACACAGAAGAATGTAAGCACTCAATCGGCAATTAAGCGTGTACTGCGAAAGTACAAGCCTGAATTTAAGGAACTGTTTGAGACAGAATTGTCGGACGAGGAAATCGATGAAGACAGCAAGGAGGACGAGTCTGATACTGAATAAAATACTTAATGTATAAACAATTATTTCATTTACGTTGTGGATTTTGGAGAGTGCAGATATGGCTCAATGGGAAAACTATTTAAAAAGGATTTATTTTGATCCGCATCCAGCGAGTTTCAGCGGACTACAAAAGTTGTACAAAGCCGTAAAAGAGGAAGTCAAATATTTCATTGGGATGCACAGAATCCGGAAATTTCTACACAATCAAGAAGCATACAGTCTGCATAAACCTGTGAGAAGACGGTTTCAAAGAAATCATGTGGTCAGTAGCGGAAAAGACGACCTTTGGATGGCAGACTTAATCGATATGGTCAAGTTTGAAAAATGGAACAAAGGATACAAATACATACTGTTAGTTATCGATACATTCAGCAAGTACGTTTGGCTAAAACCTCTTAAACAGAAAACTGGAAATGATGTGACAGAGGCATTTAAAGACATCTATACAAATTCAGGCCTTAAGCCGAAAATAATGATAACTGACAAAGGTATATGTCTTGAACATATTATAAAATTTCTTTACATAAATACATTATTTACAATCAGAAGTAAAATCAGCCTGGATTTTTTTTCAAATGCATACATCTTTTCTCAAGACATGACTACAATTATCAATTGTACAATTTCAGGTCAGGAGTTCATAGCCAAATCAGTACAAGATCTGATGAAAAAATATAATGTCTTATTACTCGCCAACACAGAATGAGACAAAGGCGAGCACGAGTGAACGTGCAGTATTAAGCCTAAAATCAAACAATTGGAACAACACCGACCAGTGTAAAAAACGCTAACCAGGAAGAAGTGAGATAAGCCGCATATTTTGCACAAAATCCGAGGAAAGGCAAAATCAGCGCAAAACTAAAACCGTCCAAATTTAAAATTGGTGACTATGTAAGGATTACATATTTGAGAAATGCGTTTACTCGTGCGTATGATCAAACGTACAGTGGAGAAGTGTTCCGAGTGTCAAAACGTTATCACAGAGGAACTTTGCCTGTATACAGGCTGAATGATTTGCAAGATGAAGAAATTAAAGGAACATTTTATGAGAGTGAAATGCAGAAAGTGAACTACGATCCAGATCACAGCTTTAAAATTAATAGAATTATAAAGACAAGAGGAAAAGGACAAAATAAGCAATATTTTGTACAATGGAAATATTATCCGAAGAAGCTCAATAGCTGGGTGAAAGCTAATGACCTGCAGTGATCTTTACATATATACATATTTTTATTTCTAAACAGAAGCTCGTTTGTGTAACTTGTGTATTGTATTGTATGTCTTGTAAATATCATGTAAATAAATTTACATAAACTACATCCAATCTTGTTGTGTTTGTTTGTTTTTTTTGTTTTATTTTGATGTTTAAACCATGAAAGGACAAATATGAAAGATAGAATAACACTTTCAAACCTCTTAACCCCGTTTACAAAATATCCTACAAACTACCCGCCTATTTAGTTTATCGTATTGCTGAGTGAATAAGGTCAATTACCTGTAGCAAAACATTAAACCTGGCTCGATCATAAAGAATGTTTAACCATAAAGATATTTATATGAAAAAAAAAAAAGATTATTATCAGTGTAATATTTTACCTTTATGTCCCTGCGGTTTATCTGAACCTTTCTCTTCACCGTCTCTTTGAAATATGACATACCATTTATACGTAAAAAGTATCATATGTCTTTATTAAAACAAGATTTGACTGGTTAATCTTAATCAAAACATTTCTTGATTGGTTACCTACATATGCTGTTTTCCGCTTCAACTTGATTGAATTTACTTTGTAATTGTGTCAAATAAATAAATGACAAATACACAAATTTAGAAATAGGTAAATGCCAAATTCAACATATATCTTGTTAAAATGGGATCTCATAGTTATGTTAAAGAAAGTTTAATTTGTCAAATCTCTTTTATTTACACTTTATCAAGAGTTTATTATGTATAAATCAAATTGGCGAATGCGTACAAACGTTTGTTACCGATATGATGAGTTATGAACCGTGGACTGTTACTATATTTTAACTACGGAAAGTCCAATATGTGTTACTATTATTAACTTAAAGTTATAGGTTTAAAAAAATAACAGTAAAAGCTTATATGCCGTATAAAGTGAAATTGCGTGTTATAGATTATAATAGTAAGAAAAAAAATGAGTTTTGATTTGAACATTAAAAACGTTTACACGGTTATAAACTGGGAATCCAAGTTATGTAAAATAATGGATAGATTTACAGATGATCGATTCTGAAAATTCACTCATTTGCGGATTATCCAATATGGCGGCTTTACATATAATATAGAAGGGGTCACCGGGTGCGTCGTGGTCCAAATGAGCCCATTAGACTACTCAACCATTTCACTTTAATCCCAGAAACTGTAACACTTATCAACAAGTTGTACGTATGAGCATGATTCGCTATCAAAGTTTACAATAAATTTACCCTTATTATGTCTTCTCGTAGAACGAAGAACAAACACGTGTACAGATATCAAATTGCATGTGACCTTTACGTACATGGCCTCTTACGTCAATAATGTTGCGTTCTACGTAAACATTCGGAAGGACAGTTTGTCTCGAACACAATATTGTGAAAAAGTTAAGTTCACTTTTTTATTTGACATTTTCTTTGCAAATTGATCACTTGATAAACATACTGATCCTTATATAAATTAATTAAAGTTTCAAATTGTGAAGTTTCGCTAATTTTAAATCGTAATTAGACATTTTAGAAGACTCATAACGGCGATTTTTGGGCATTTTGGCGCCCTAAGTTGTGAAGTTCTTGTCATGACTGCTTACGTACTGTTTCTAAGACGACGGAAAAACAAATAGGAACCATAGCGCTATAACTGGACCAAGTTTCATTAAAATCGGAAGGAATGCCATATTTGACGAATAAAGTATCGATCCTCCTTAAATAGTATTTTACCACAATAAAACAGTAGGAACTATCTTTAAAAACGGACTATTTGTTTCAAGCATTTTATATTTAACAATACAAAATTATTATAATTGGTATACAAACCAAAACAAGGTTACGCAGTGTACTCTGAATAATAATCTTATGACTTAAGATCTATTTTAACACAATATTGAAAACATACAACAATTAAAAGATATTTTAAAGCTGTTAAAGCAGTGAGCATAAATGGTTTTATTCAAAAGACATATATTAACTTTAATCTTAATTAAAAAGTACGAAAGGAAACGAAACCAAATCAATAAAATTGTAAATATCTTACTTGTGAAAGCAGTTTATTGTTCGGCAAAGTTTATTTAACGCCCAAGCAATTGACCTGTCTTCGAGTAATTTTGCGCATGCGTCGGATATGCTATAATTATACCTTCTATTCATTATAGGCCTAATTTTAGTATAGGAACCAGCGTACTCAGCTATCTGGTCTAGTCGCATAATGATGGATGGGTTTTTGAACACTAAGTTTTTACTTGGCATGGTCACAGATATCTAAATTAAAGCTGTTTTCTGTTTAAATTTCATTGTGGATGTATTTTTGACATTTTGGTAGAAAAATGGGAGAGGTGGTTGTATTTGGTAAAGTGAAACTCAGTTTTAATATGAGTGGTACTTCCAGGTCACAGCAGTGTGGCTTCGATGTGGTTTTACAGTAAGTAAATATGACAAGAGAAATTTCTCTTGGACGATAAATGACCCCTACTTTTCTTTTCATTTTATATCAGTTTTATCACAACTCTTTAAAATTACGTAAGAATTTGTTCTCTGAAATGGGTTTAGCTATGTTTGGTAGCTCTTTAAAAATGTCAGTTTTATATATAATATATAGGGAATACTATTAATTGTAGTTTGACCTTATACACCATATAGAGATCAATATAATTGCACCTTTACTAATCCTATCTGTTATGTTTATGCTTCTATTGTGACATTTTGATACAAGCAAAACTGTATTATCTGCACTATAAAATTCTTTCAGGTATTTCAGTTTATTATCTGCTTTTTAAAAGATTTTTACAATAGTAAGCTGACAAAATCGTATGAAGCACATTTATCAAACACATACGAATAAATCCTAAATGTTCTTGTGTAAAAATGCATGATATTGTGTCTTTCATTTTCCACTCAATTGTGAAATTACTAGGGACGTAAACTGATTTCATTGCTATTTTCTTTAATTTTCTTTAGAAATATCCATTTAGACTGTGAAATGTACATGCTGCCTCTGTGAACACTGCGCCGTAGTGTAGTCATGTCCGGATATAATCCGCCAAGAAAGGATACATTTTAGAAATGGAAGTAAAAATGCCATTGGAAACTGTTCATTTATAAGCTATTTAATCAGGACTGGGATGAAATGTTTATGTAAATATTGTGAAAATCAAAAATAATCAACATGTTACATGTTTACATTCGTTTCTTGGATATGTATTCTAATACAGCAGACTGGTATTTAAGTTTTCATAGTGTCTGAACACAAGGCTAAAATATTTATGTAAGGTAGTATTAGATAACCTTACACCTGAAAAAGAGCAACTGGTAGCTCATTTAATAGCTCCTTGAAAATGAAAAGCGGGCATGAATTGATCAACAACAATCTCTCCTGTTAAAAAATATAGATAGCAATTTCTACTGTTATTACCCATACAACTGGAAACTAAAAGACTAAACGAATAGCACAGTCTACACTTATGGAAACTAAATTGTATAGACCGACACTCTCCCCGTTTTATTTTAAAGGAAAACTAAAAAGTATAGATAGTAATTTCAACTGTTATTACCCTTACAATTGGAAACTGAGATTCAAGAATAGCACGGTCTACACTAAAGGAAACTAATTTTTATAGACCAACTCACCTTGTTTTATTTTCAAGATATATATAAGATATACTAAAAATATAGATAGCCATTTCAACTGTTATTACCCATACAATTGGAAACTAATATTAAAGAATAGCACAGTCTAAAAAGCAACTAAACAATATAGAAATCTTTTAATAAAATATTTCATTATCCTTTGTTTGTGTCTTCTCCTTAGTAAGTGGTGTCTGGTGTGCTGATTGGGTTTTGAATATGTGACATTAGAGTGCCGAGTTTTTTAGCTGGGTAAAACATGTTATGGCACCAGTACATTTTCACAAGAAATTGATAGTGTCTGTAGTACTGGCTAAGGATGATGCCATCTTATTTTACTTTATTTTCGTTTTCTAATACTAGTAAATTAATACCTTAAAATATGTAAAACTCGCTACCTTTGGGCTGCTATCTTAAATATTAATATCAACACCTTAAAATATATGCAGATCGCTGTCTGTAAACTGCTACCTTAAAACAACACAGTCACCTTAAGATATATTAAGGTTTATTCTTTCAGTAAAAGGACATACAGTTTTATTTCAACAGTGCTACCGTGACCTTTTAAAACTTAAACGCAGCTTTAAAATTCTTGAATTATATAGTGAATACAGATTTAATAGAACTGTTAGTTCTGGATGAATTTTGTATTATAAAATTATAATTGTGGTAGTGCTGGATGCATTAGTGTGGTTGTGCTCAACTGAATATAATTATCCTTACTTCTTTTGAACATTCGGATACGGTGACTTTGTGTTTACATTTTAATTTGGAATATTTTGAAAAGCACTTTTCTTCGTGCTAGTTTATTCATTTCATTATTACGACTTGATGTTGCAAGATTCATGAATACAGCGGTGAGGGCCCCTGTTTATAAGGGGCACGCCAACCTAAACCAACACATACAATAGATATCTCTGCTTAAAAGTACTGGCCTAAGGCAAGAGTTGTCATTCATTGCGAATCTTTAAATTAAATGTTAAAACTTCTGTTTTTGATATCAACGACACAATGATTCATATGGAGAGACTGACAATTACTTGCGGAGAACAAGGTTGTACTGGTGCTGAATCCAGCAGTACTGGTTAAACGGCACAAAATCCAAAACAAGAGAATTTAAAGAAAAATGTATTATACAGATGTTGTATAAATATAAAAACGTGATAATTGTTCAAAACTGTTAATATAACACAGAGCTATTTCCTAAGCGACACGACTATCTCGACAGAGCTGTCCCGCACAATAAAAAGTGAATATTTGTACTCGCCAACCATTTTCGAACAAAATTTTATTTCCAAGAACATTGTATACCTTACAGCTATCTCATGCCTTATTGGTTTGCTTCTTGATTTCAGTTATAAAGCAAACATGAGACAATGAAAGAAAGTGCTTTCATGACAAAACGGCCAAATTCAGCTTGCTGGTAAACATCGCCACGACCACAAATCGAGAATGAATTAGCGAAATTTAAGTTCTCTGTAAAGTTAAAGCACATCAACATCGCTTACCATTCTCCGATGTTTGATATTCAATACAATGTTTGTAAAAAAAACAACAAAAAAAAAAACACAACAACAACAACATATGATGACACTCACCTTTGCTAATGTTCTTTTATCATGACATGTACTAGCTTGGAAGTTGCGACAGAGCTATTTACCGTATACCTCTGAAAGAGGTAGCTCTGTTGTTTACCACACATTGCCAAGGTCGGTAAACATAAACGACCATCACCAGAGACAACCGGTACTTAGTAATGACGATGCATCGCCCGTATCATGCCTTACACTATTAAGCAATCAGCTAATGTCAGAATAATTCGAATATTTGATATATTGATAACGTTATACATAAGCACAGATAGTGCTTGACATCCTTTTCATTCTACCATTGTTATAATATTGTAAATATTAGAATTTGACTGTCACTTTTATGGCGGCCATCTTGAAAAACAAAATGGCCGCCATTGTTTACTTTAAATACCTTCTAAATGTTGGAGAAGAAGGGTTTAAATGCATATATGCGCACAAAGCTCTTGTTTTAATGATTCGTATAAGCTCAGATACAATGTCATTTTTTTTCATCAACACTATAGGTCATTTCAGCCATCTTTTATTTCAAAATGGCCACCATTTTTTTTTCCATTATTTTTCGAACAATGCATCTTGAATAAGCAAAAGGTTAGTTTTGGCTTGGTATAATTGCTAATCTTTGATATGTGGTAATTCAAGATTTTTAAAACTATGTGACAATAGTTTTACATCACTATGTAACTGCTGTAATTTACGCTACAAGAATCTATGTTACACAAATATGAGTTTTTGTTTTAAAATAAAATTTTACAACTAGCGTCATAACTGTGTTATTCTATGCAGGATTCATTACCTTTGTTTGAAAGCACATTTTCTAGGACAGTTACAATGTACATGCTACTGCATCATGTAATGTCCGTGAAAATAATATGTTACCAAATTATTACAATAACATGAGTTACTAAATTATTATAGCACATGGCGATTTGTGAGGATATGGACCGCCGTAAGAAAAATATTAAAAAATGTAGAGACCTATGCCACATTGTAGATTGAAGTAAGTTATTGTTATTTCCCATGTATCTCTTTCCGGACATGCGACTAGAAAAAATTATGACATCATTAATATGGCGGCTAAAGAGAAAATAAGGCAGAAAAGTTATGACTGCTGAATAATTACAGGTGACAACGTCCTTGAAAACTATATATTTACTGAAGGTAATGTTCATTCTATTCATTCTAGCAGATAAAACCCTTTTATGACATAGAAGATGGAATTTATTATGCTTAAAATAAAAAAAAAAATATCCAGGAAAGTACGAAAATGACCGAATAACGAATTTAAGTGAGCAAATATTTGTTCAATGATGCAGTATGTTCGATTAAAATAAGAAAGACTTACGTTTTACATAAGGAAATTTATAGTACTAAAACCTACAACTTGAGTCCTTCCAATAAACAGAATTTAGTCACTCATCACCTCCATGAAGTATGTATTTTTAAAGTTCGCAGAGATGATCAGCAAGATGATCTTAGATTCTTAATTGCATGTACAATCACATTAAGCTCGCTAAATTATGGTGGCCGGTAGCGTCCATTTTAAAGCCGCGAGAAATTTTACCGTCAGTTTATAAAATGTCGCGGGCAACTTTCAAATCCGCGAGATTTTATGTCGAAATTGTATAAAATATCGCGGCCAAGAGAAACTCTCGAGTTTTTCTGTCACACTTCTGTCGTAAAAAGTCGCGAATTACGGACGAAACCGCGACATTTTCTGTCTACATAGTAGAATAAGCCACGCAAACATATTCTTATTTTAGGTAGCCGATTGCGGCCATTTTAATCCGGGATATTTTGTTTTGATGCGTACCTTATAAAAAGTCGAGTTTAAACATGTAAGCTGCGACTTTTTATGCCGGGAAACGTCTCTTATAAAAAGTCGCGGCTTATTTACAAAAGCCGCATATTTCTTACCCGCGACTTTTTATGAAAATGCGACTACACAGCGTGATTCACCCGGAAGTAAAACGGGGTTTAAAAGAATTAGAAAGTAATACGAGATTGCGCCCCTTGAATTTTCAAACTCCATTTTTAAATCATAGAGGGAATTTTAGAAGAGTTGGGGCTTGGCGAACTTGTGCCTAATTTCATAGCAAATATGGTATGATGTATTTAAATAGATCAGTGAAATATTTGATAAAAGCGACGAACTCAAACAATTTACACCATTGACTTTAGCATGCTTCTAAAATCCTTTCGGAACCACGCGCACACAACGGCTACCAGGTTTCGGGATTATTTGGGCTGTTGAAGAAAATACCCACCTTCAACCCCTGGTGAAAGCAGTTTTAAAAGAATATTACCCCCTCTGCTGTAGACATTCTACCTCTCCCCCACCCTGGCCGTTCCCTTACACAAACGGTTACCTCAAAATACCCACCCCCTCCCTGTTAAGGAAGTGGCTAGGGTTCTGGTAATCTGACATTAACTCATAGTCTAGAGGTCAAGTAATCAATGTACATGTACTATTAAGTACTGCATCACCAATGTATAAGTCTGTTGCTGGTAAATGTTATGATTAGTTGTCAAAAGTTGCTGTTATTACATTTTTTTGGTCAATGTTTTATTTGCTAATTAGCTCTCACTTGTGTTTGAGACATATTGAATAATAAATTTAACAACAATTTCTGTCTGGTATTCTATCCCATGTTATACTTATTAAACATTGAGTATAATATTATTTTAATTCATCAGTCCCAAGAAAAACAAGAAGTTGATAAAAGTTTCCAATTACGGCATACACAGTGTTATTTATGATTTGTAGAATTTGCGATCATATTTTCCCTACAGTTACTATTAAAGCTTTTGACTTGAAACTTTAATAAGATAGTTATTCACTTTCAAAGTCTACACCAGCAGAAACAATCCCAATGACTAAGATTTGAATTTTGACAGACTTATCCTCCTTTTTAACTTAGACTTTTTTTGGTTAAAGTTTTTGATAAGGTCAAAAATCTCTATTACTTTTAAAGCTTTTGACTTGAAACTTAAAATACCGGTAATAATTTGCCATCAAAGGAGAAACAATGCCTATTACTCTGAATTGAATTTTGACAGTCCCCTATTAACTTAGAATGTTTTGGTTAAATTTTGATACAGGTTTTACTGGCAAAGCTCTTATTCATAGTCAAGCACTGAGAAAAGTAGAGGATGCTGGGCAGGAGCATGAGGGGGCATATAATCAACAGAAAAGCTTGGAGCTGTGACCAGGATTTTTTTCCAGGGGGTGGTGGAGATGTTATCTGTACCTATCCTGCATTCTCTAAGAAGCATTTAAAATTTGTTTTGAATGCGGCAAGTTGTTTTGAAGTTAACAGGAATGCATGGCAATGGTCTGTGTGTTTTCTGGAGCAACTAGACATAGCGGGCATGATTATTTTTGGTAGTGTTACAAATGTACCCAGAAAATAACAGGGAGTTGGAATTGTGTGAAGCCCTGCTCTGTCACTCAGTGTTGTCTGTTGCAATCAGTAATGTATTTCGTAGCATTTTTCTAGATCTGGCATTGCAGAGTTATAAGCCCTTAATCAAAACGTTTGTGGAGTGAAATACTTTCATGAACATCTGCCAGGGCATTGCAGATCTCGAGTTATATGCATTGGGCAAAGAAGATATGGAGCAAATTACTTACGCAGTTTTAAGGGGATATTAATGATATTTTCTACATACAGCAAAGATGTGTTGTCATAAATTTCGTGAACATTGCCTGAGCTATTGCAGAATTATGAGCCCTTTGGCCCAGTGGAGGAAATATGGTATAAAATTTTAAAGAGACTTCCGTGAAATTTCCTACACATCATTTATATTATGCTCCCTGAATGCGAAGAATAAAGTCACTGCTTCATCTATTTGTCAATCCCACATTTCTTTCCAGGAGTATTTCTCAGCAACCACTTGTTGAAATTTAGCAAAACTTCACTATGAAGAGTACAAGGGCATATTATCTTCGTGTCCTGGTCTGATGATTTGCTCTTTGGTTATCCAGCATTAGTATACTAAAGTATAATTCTTGTCTTGAGTATTTCTCAGCAACCACTAGTTGGAATTTAGCAAATTTTCATAGAAAACTTCACTATTAAGAGATGCCCATGTTTTCTTCATGTACATAGATTGTGCATGATTTAGAGGCAGTATTTTTCAGCTGATCTTCATGAAATTTGGTCAGAATGACAACCTTGATGAAATCTAGGCCAAGTTCGAAAATGGGTTATCTGGGGTCAAAAACTAGGTCACTAGGTCAAATCAAAGAAAAACCTTGTGTATGAGATAGAGGCTGTATTTTTCCTTTGATCTTCATAAATTTTGGTCAGAATGATTACCTTGATAAAATTTAGGCCAAATTTAAAAATGGGTCATCTGGGGTCAAAAACTAGGTCACTAGGTCAAATGAAAGAAAAACCATTTGTATGCCATAAAGGCTATATTTTTCAATTGATCATCATTTAATTTTGTCAGAATGTTTACCTTGGTAAAATCTTGGCCACTAGTTGAAATCTATTTTTCAATTGATCTTCATGAATTATGGTCAGAATGATTGCCGTGATGAAATCTAGGTCAAGTTTGAGTATGGGTCATCTTGGGACAAAAACTAGGTCACTAAGTCATATCAAAGAAAATAGTTGAGACCACATTTTTTGGTCCAATCCTAATGAAAATTGGCCAGAATATTGGTTTCCACGAAATCACTAGGTCAAACATATTTACACCGTTATGGTGTTTTTCTCAGGTGAGCGACCTAGGGCCATCTTGACCCTCTTGTTATGTGGATAGGATAAGACAGTGATTACAAACTACTGAAGTCTGTTGGTTTACTGTTCATTATTTTTGCACCGTCAGCATGTCAGACATCTCAGTTGGCGGTACATTGTATTTTGGATGTCTGATTTTCATGTATTTTACCAGTACAAATAGCAGCTTTGAACCTAGAGTTTTGGTTGGCTGATAGTCTTGATATGCATTGGAGAAAACTTTGCACCAGTAAATGTCACCAACCAAGTTTGACTTATTTGTATGCTGGCAAACAAATTTCTTTTCAAGGTGACAACCTAGTTTATTATCAGTGTATTGATGAAATATTAACATGGTATTTATATTGATACAACTTCTTTCAGATAGCTGATGCAGATAATTTAGCTAAGTTGCAGAGCAAGATGTTAGAAGTATCAACAATAATTACCCTTGCTGGTTGCATGCGACCTATACGTTCATTAGAAGAAAAAGAAAGCCTTGTCAAAGACTTGACCAAGCTTATTGTATTGGAGAGAAATACTCATGCTGTGAACCAGTAAGTCAATATTAATCAGTGCAATGCAGTATTACAGCTGCTATAAACAGTGTTGGCAGTGCAAGAGCAACTCAAGCAGGGCAAATATGCCTTAAAGAAGTTTTATTGAGATTGCCTATTTTATTTATAAATGTATTTTTATCTCACAAGTCTCATAAGTCTAAATATAAAATGTCTGACAGCAGAAATTGCTACAGCATTTTGATTACTTGGTGTTTTTACCACTTTCATCAGTGTTTTAGTAATATGTAATTAGTCATTTGACGCTTTTTTTCCTGGGCAAGTTAAGACCATTTGATCTGTTAACCAATGTTAATGCTGAAGTATACATCCAAATAATGTACAACCATCTTAGCAGGAAGATGGTTTCAGCTAATCTCAAGCTTTACAAGGAAAAGCATGGAATCAAAACTACCTTCCTGCTGGAACCTGGAATTACGTAGATTCCATACATTAAAATTCTTTTAGTCAAGTCTTGTGATATGCCAGAGATGGATCTAAATCTCTGGAAACACACAGGGCTGCACAGAATTCTAATTCTTTTTTTATTTATTTGCCATTAGATGAATCCCAAAACAGCAAGACTTAGTGATGCAGTAAAAAAAAGGAAACACCAATTCCCCATATGTCATTCCCGACTCAGCTTTTGGAGCTGAATAACTTGATAACATTGGCCCAAGTGACCTACAAACGCAATTTCTCAGATCAGGCTTTTTAGCCACATGCTATTCAAGATTCAAGAGACTGCGCAGAATGCAGAAAGCTGTTCTGTCTATTCTTATTATGCCTCTCTTCGAAAAAGGCGGGATGTATTATATCGTAGATCTCGTTCGGGCTGACCAATCGATTTCCAGATGATAACTCAAAAAAGCTAGGATCTTGAAGGTTGATAGGGAGGTTGGTAATGACCAGCATATGACCCTTATTGATTTTGAGGTCAGTAGTTCAAAGGTTAAGGTCACAGTGACCCAGAACAGTTTAACGATTTCCGAATGATAACTCTTGGGCCTAGGATCACGAAAGTGATAAGAAGGTTGTTCATGACCAACAGGTGACTCCTTTTGATTTTGAGGTCAGAAAGTTAAGGTCAAGGTCACCGACCTGGAACAGTTGAAACATTTAAGGACTATTTCTTGAGAATGTTTAGGCCTATGACCAGGAAACATTAAAGGGAGGTTGATCATAATCAGCAAATGACCCCTATTGATTTTGAGATCTATAGATCAAAGGTCAAGGTCACATTAACCAAGAACAGTAAAACTTATTTTGCCAAAATAACTAGAGAATGTTTGGTCTAAGATGATCACATTCGATACAGAGGTCACTTTTGACTGGTATATGACCCATAATGATTTGTATGTCATGTGTCCAGTCCACAGTGACCAACTAACTTCTGTTCCTTGTGCAGTTATTGAATGCATCAAGGGGTGCATTTTATGTTCTATGAGCTCTTGCTAATTATAACCTGAAAACCAGGGATTGTAACAGAAAGGCCTAAGAATAATTTTTTATTCAGATTACCCAGCTTACTGTTTTATTAAAGCGCTGAAAATTTGTTTTGGATGTTTGAAAAATCTTGATGTTGAAGGAATGGATGATATGGCCATGATGTATTTTTTTCATTCAGAGCTTACAAGGGAAATAATGACTGCATCTGCATCACCAGCAAGATGTTTTTTATTCATATTACTTTTGCCAAAAGGGATCTAAGTATTACAGATCTGAGCTGATAATATAAAATGTGTTTGTAGGTTTCAGTACAGTAGACAAGAAAAATAGAAAAAGAAACAACCCCGATCTACTGACACTTTTTTTTGTATGTATATGTTTTCACAGGGACTTGAAACCCTTGGACTTTTGAATGCAATGCAGAAGTACCTAGAACAAATGAGAGAACTGTTTGTGTATCAAGGAATGAAAGTCACAGCTGAAGGGATTAATGCTTTATTTTATGACATTAAAAAGTCCACAGAAGGAAGCAACAGTTGTCGGGATGAAGAAAAGGTCATAAACTTTTGGTGTGATTTTTTCCTTTTTGATCTTGAAGGTAATGAGCTTTTTACATTGGAAAATGACCTGCTAAAATTAATTGTTGCAGAAAAAATATACCTGACTCTTATACCTATTCTCATCAAGACAAGCCGTGAAGTGAGCATACTGTAAAGATTTACACTTTAATGAATTCATTATGTCCTGCTTCACAATGTGAAGGGTGCTATATTGGAATCACACATGTCCCATACATTATTTCCATCCCTATGTCCTAGACCTAGAGGCCACGTATTTCACTGGATCATAATGAAACTTTGTCAGAAGGATCAGTTGCATAAACTTTTGGCCGAGGCTGGAACTGGGTCATGTGGGATAAAAAAACTTGGGCACTAGGTCAAATAATAGAAAAATCTATTTTTAACTGGAGACCACATTTTCTATCCAATCTAAATTTTTTTTTCTATAATTGTTCATCTCAGCAATATAATGGAGTAGAAGAGCAAGGTCAGTTGTGGTCAGAATTGGGAGTCATGGGGTCATATTACAGAAAATCCCTGTTTTTTGGCCTTGTGAACATTCTGGACATATAGATGCTTATGAAATTTGGTCAAATTGATCATCTGTATGAACAATAGGTCCATGAAACTGGGTCATGTGGAGTCAAAAGCTAGGTCACTAGTTCACATAAAAGAAAGAACTACTTTTCACTTTGGAGGCCACATTTATAATCAAATCTTAAAGAAATATAGAATGATCGATCCCCTCAACAATACCATGGAAGGTTATAAAATCTGGGTTACCTGGGGCCAAAATTGGGGTCATGGAGTTAAATCACAGAAAACCCGTTTTCTGCCTTCTGAACGTTGTATACATCTGGATACTTATGAAACTTTGTCAAAGTGCTCGTCTGCCTGACCACTTGGCAACTTTCAAACTGGGTCATATGTGGGGGGGGGGGGGGGGGGGGGGTTAAAGCTAGGTCACTATATCAGACAATTGAAAAACCAATTTTTCACTCTGAAGACCACATTTTAGTCCCTATCGGTGGAACACTTCAGGGGACTATAGGAATGCCATCTGTCTGTCACCCTGCAAATCTTTATCCTGCAAATAGGCAAAATGTTCAGTGTGACCATTTTGTGTCGATTCACCGTAAAACCAAACTCACTCACTCAAGCTAGGTTCGTTAAACTTGGTATGTGTATATAGGGCAATATGTTGATAATGCACATACATGACTTATGCTTGTAGGTCAAGGTTGTTTATCTCCCTCGTTGACAGCTCTAGTTCATAGTCATATCATAGCTCTAGTCATATAGTGGTGTGTGACCTAGGAAGTTTTGAAATGTAAACAAACCTGAACTTTTCATTTTTTCGTCAATTCAGCAACCAGTTACAAGCTTTCAATCATCGTACACTGAAAATGGACATTTCAAGGATTTTATTGACGATTTTACCTTTGATTTGACGTTTATGCACACATTTAAATGTTGATCATCATAAACAGTACACGTATTCGGACAATCAAAAGTTCGGACAAACTTTTCCAGCGGATAAGATTACTGTTTGACTTCATTGTAATTGGAGAACTCTGTTTTTATGAAGGTATTGTCACTTCACACTACATTGTCGGCGAGAAGTCCAATAATAATTTTCACTGTTTTGAACATCATAACGTTTCGGACAATCAACATTTCGGACAGATTTTTTCCAGCGTTCATATAAACAGTTTCCTGTTTGATAACATTACATTTGGTGAACTTTCTTTTTATGAACATTTTGTAACATCATACAAGTTAGCCGAAAAGAAGTCCAGACGTAATTTACAACATCTTGAACTTGATATTAGTGTCCATAGATCCAAGTGGCTCAGAGTGTGTTTGTTATTATGTGGTGACATTCATCCATGCCCAGGTCCAGTAAATTACAGTAATTTCAAAAAAAGAGGTCTTCATTTCGTCCACCTAAATGTTCGCAGCCTGCTGCCAAAAATTGATGAAGTCCGCATTATTGCACGAAATACCAATGCGACATGTCTGTTGCTCACGGAAACTTGGCTAGATCAATCAGTCTTCGACTCGGAAGTTGCCATTAATGGTTATGTCATCCAACGTAAAGATCGAAATCGACACGGTGGAGGAGTTTGTATTTTTATTCGTAAAGACATTGCTTTCAACAACAGAGACGATTTGAATCATCAGGAGCTTGAAGGAACTTTTATTGATATTTTACTTCCAAAAACGAAACCGATTTTATGTGGTGTTTTATACAGACCTCCGAAGCAGTCTAACTTTTATGAGATTTTAGAATCAGTATTTTTATCCAGTGCATCTCTGATTAAATCAGAAACAGTCATTTTAGGGGATTTTAATACAGACGTGTCAGCTAAAAACAAGTGTCCACTAGTCAGGAGTTTGAAATCTTTGTGTGATATGTTTAGTCTTAAACAAATAATCAATAATTTTACAAGAATTTCACTTTCATCTTCTACAACTATAGATTTGGTCTTGGTATCAGATCCTAAAAATATTTTACAGAGTGGTGTAATTGACTGTTGTGTTAGTGACCATATGATGACATTTTGTACCAGGAAAGTTTCACGTGAATTTATTGGAAAACATAATGCTGCTACCGTTCGCTCTCTAAAGCATTATAATAAATAAAGTTTTCAACAGTCTCTTTTGGGTTCAGACTGGTCATCAGTTTTATACTGTGATAATGTAAACAGTGCTTGGAATAATTTTAAATCAATT
This sequence comes from Mercenaria mercenaria, assembly GCF_021730395.1. Taxonomy (NCBI): domain Eukaryota; kingdom Metazoa; phylum Mollusca; class Bivalvia; order Venerida; family Veneridae; genus Mercenaria; species Mercenaria mercenaria. The sequence goes on from NC_069363.1 coordinate 12,715,791, forward strand.
TTTGTCTCTACTTTAGATACCATTGCTCCTCTAAAATCTGTTCGCATAAAACAAAGAACTGAAGAATGGGTTGACTCTGAAGTTCTAGAATGTATTAAGGCTAGGGATAAGGCTTTTTTAAATTTAAAAATGTCAAATCTGAAGAAAACTTTAATTTCTTCAAGTCCTCGAGAAACAAGGCTAATACTGTTATTATGAATGCAAAAAAGAACTTCTTTAAATCTTCTCTTGAAAACAATAAAAATGACTCTAAGTCTTTATGGAAAAGCCTAAAAGATCTAGGTTTACCAAGTAAGAATAATCAGTGCTCAAGTAATATTGGTCTGACCATTGATGGTAACATTTGTTTTGATAAACTTAAGGTGGCAGAAAAATTTAACTCATTTTACACCTCTGTTGCAGATAAACTTGTGAGCAAATTACCAAACTGTGTTAATAATTTTGGTATGAATTTTGTTTTTAATTTTTATTCTTCTAAAGGTGTAAAGCCTGATAGTTTTTCATTTTCAATTGTTTCTGAAAATAAGGTTTTGAAATACCTAAACAATCTTTGTCCAAATAAGGCGACAGGTTTAGACGGGATTCCCTCACGTTTTGTTAAAGACTCGGCCTCTATTATTGCTGGTCCACTTTCACATGTTATAAACTTGTCAATTATACAAGGTACTGTCCCTGATGAACTTAAGTCTGCTCGTGTAGTGCCTTTGTACAAAAAGAATGATCAGACGGATGTTGGGAATTATCGTCCAGTTTCTATCCTTAGTATTGTATCTAAGATCTTTGAGCGAGTCATTTGTGATCAGTTAGAACAGTACCTTGTTCAAAATATTCTTTTGTATGAATATCAGTCAGGGTTCAGACATGGGTTTTCAACTGATACATGCCTTATTCACCTCACAGATTATATTCGTTTTCAGATGGATAAAGGTCATCTTGTGGGTATGGTTCTTTTAGATCTACAAAAGGCGTTTGATACCGTCAACCACTCAATTCTTTTAATGAAACTAAGAGCATTGGGTCTCACAGAGTCCTCTATCAGATGGTTTTTTCGTTTTTGTCTGATAGACGCCAATTGGTTGAAATATCATGTACTTTGTCTTCTTCTGCCAATATAACATGTGGTGTGCCCCAGGGATCTATATTAGGTCCTCTGCTTTTTCTTATTTATGTGAATGACATGTCAGCTGTTGTAAAAAACAAGCTGCTTCTCTATGCTGATGACTCAGCAATTCTTGTGTCTGCCAAAAACAAGTGTGATATTGAAAATCTCTTAGGTCAGGATCTGAATATTGTCAGTCAATGGCTTGTATGTAATAAACTATATCTTTACCTTGGTAAGACAGAATCTATTTTATTTGGGTCAGTGCAAAGGTTAAAAAAACATGGTAATCTTGATATAAATTGCAATGGTCAAACTATTGAATCCAAATCTTCAGTTAAATATCTTGGTGCAACCATTGATCAAAGTCTGTCATTTGAGTCAATGGCTAGGTCTGTTATTAAGAAATCCAATGCTCGGTTAAAATTCCTCTACCGTAAAAGTGAATTCCTCACTTTGCACACAAAAAAGCTCTTAGTTACATCACTTGTACAATGTCATTTCGACTATGCCTCTTCTACTTGGTTTAATAGTTTAACACAGGAATTAAAACACAAGTTACAGGTCACACAAAATAAACTTATACGTTTTGTGTTGAATTTAAATCCCATGTCACACATTGGAATTGAGCATTTTTCACGTCTTAACTGGTTACCAGTTTCAAGTAGAGTTAATCAAATAACTCTCTGTCAAGTTTATAAAATTCTAAATTTTGCTCCTTCATATTTAAGTGAACACTTTACCCCTATCAATACTGTTCATGATTATCCCACAAGGTTCAGAGCAAAGGCAAATGCCTCCCTTGATGGTACAGGTTTTTCAATGTCAGATAGTAAGAGATATGCTCTCCCAGTGGTCAAAGGTTTTGGGAAAAAAACATTTGCTTATAATGGTTGTTGTTTATGGAACAGTCTGCCACAAAATATATTCATTTAAACGTAAGGTTAAGGAACATTTTTTAAGCTTAATATGACTTTTAGTTAGATTGCATTATAGATAGATTTTTGCATTGTGTTTTTTTACTAGTCAATCATTTTTTATACTAGTCAATCATTTTTAAGCATAGGATTTTTATACAAACTTATCTTCGGGCATTTGCTGTGATTATTTTTTTACTGTGATAAATTATTCTTCCTATGTCATACAATACTATATCTTAAGGACCACAATGGAAATAAGAGTTTATTTTAACTCTTTTTTGTGTTATCCTTAACATATAATGTTGATTGACATGGCTATATTAATTCATACATGTTTGTTTATTGTTTGATTGTATGTTTTAATTATAAGTCGCCATGTAAATTGTACATTTTATGTTGAAATAAATCTATCTATCTAGTTTTTACCAGTACTGGTTTCAGAGGGGTAAAAAATATTGAGTGGTAAATTTTTAATTTCATGCTCTTGAAAATGTATGTAGTGTCACGAACCTGCTAGGTTTACTGTTTTACTCCATACGGGAGAGAAGAGCTCAAATTATACAGATTTCCACAGCAACCATTTTTTACTTGATCAAAACTTACATTATCTCCTCATGGTTCTCCATGTACTTATGAAGTTCCATTATAAACCTGTAGTGCAGGACTAGGTTGTACCTATTTTATTGCTATAGCAACTGGAATGTTTATTATTTAAAAACGAAATTAACATGCATTTTCTTCATATTACTAGTAATGAACTAAGAGGGCAGATATTTAAACAAGAAAATGCATGTTTAATGTGCAGCCGTGCTATTATACATGTAATAGCAGAAATAGTTACTGATGTATGTATATACATGTGTGGTCATATTTGAAAGTACTTTAGCACAAACCACTGTAACAACAGTTTTTATATACAAGAACCTTACTATAGTTTGACATATTTGTTGTGCCCCCACATGAGTAGTGGGGGCATATAGATTTGGTCTTGTCTGTTCAGCCCTGGAATGACAGTTTGTTGAGTACTGAAAACAATAGGTAACGGTAAATTCTATTTATTCCGTAGTGTTTATTGGGTACTTTTTGTTGCTTGTTGGGTACCTTTTAACAAAAGAAATACCCAAAAAAGGTTCATCCGTAGGAATGTCCATGCGTCTGTCCATCCATCCCAAGTTCGCGAGAATCGCGACGAGTCTAGCTGAAAAAGTATTTGATATAAGTTTATGAAACCTTGCACGAGTCTTTATCATGATATGACCATGCATACCTTCTATTTTTTGTCTGGCTTCACCCCCTATTTCCAAAGTTATGGCCCCTGAAATAGTCAAAAATGCACATTTTCACCTTGTGACATGCTTAGCTCAAAAAGTATTTGATATAGATTCATGAAACCTTGCACGAGTCTTAACCATGATATGTACTTGAGCATCCAATATTTTTCAGCTGGCTCTGCTTCCTATTTTTAGAGTAATAGCCCCTGAAATAGTCAAAAATACACATTTTCACCTTACGACACGCCTACCTTTATCATTATATGACTTTGTGAACCTTCTATTTTTCAACTGAGTACACCCCCTATTTCAAGAGTTATTGCCCCTGAAATAGTAAAAGATGCACGTTTTCACCTTGAGATGCGCATAACTCAGAAAGTATTTCATATAAAATCATTAAACCTTGCATGAGTCTGATCATGATATGGACGTGTGCACCTCCTTTTTCTTTACTGCCTCTGCCCCCTATTTCCAGACTTATTGCCCCTGAAATAGTCAGAAATGCACATTTTCACCTTGTGACGCACCTAGCTCAAAAAGTACATGATATATTAAATGGATGAAAACTTGTAAAAGTCTTAATCATGTTATAAACTTGCGCACCTCCTATTTTTTGACTGACTCCACCCCATATTTTTAAAGTTATGGCCCCTGAAATAGTCAAAATGCACATTTTCACCTAATAATGTGCCTAGCTCAAAAAGTATTCAATGTAAATTCATGAAACCTTTCTCGAGTCTTTATCATGATGTGTCCCTGCACACTTGGCACTCTTTTGGGAATCTTAGTGATTATTACAGAGTTATGACCCTTGAAATAGCCAAAAGTAGTAGATTTTTTTGTTTGTGATGCTCATAGTTCAAAAAGTATATGGCCTAGAATAATGAATCCTTTCCAGAAAACGTTTGTTGAGGCTATACCCCCTTAAGACTACAAACATTTGAAAATATTGCTTCTTATTTGTGACAAATGTACCAGTGGGGGCTCACCCTGTGTTCTTCAGACACATTCTAGTTAATAATATTTATTATGTTATTCTACATATACATGTATAGTGTATATTTACATACATTGTAGAGGGAGAAGACACTGGCGAAGAAATTAGACTGGAAGAGATACTTATATTTGCAACAGGAACCGATGCTATTCCTCCACTTGGATTTGATTCTCTACCTTCCATCTGTTTCCTGCATGGGGAGCTGTACCCTAAGGCAAATACTTGTGCCCTAACATTGAAACTCCCGTTCTACATGACTATAAAACTTTCAAGCAAAACATGATTTTTGATATTGCAAACTCTCCAGGATTTGGCCTTGCATGATGGCTAATACAGAGAAGAGTAAAGTGTTTACAGTTTGTTGTTTAAGCTTACCGGTGCAAAGCTCAGAGAGAGCTTTTAAGATGGTCGAAAGGCCTTGGAATGAAAATATTGTATTTGTGTTTGGGCGTGGGCAGTGTTGCATTTTCCATTACTGCTCATGAACAGAGTCAATCAAACCGAGTCTGCAATTTTCACTGTTTGCTTTGTTCTCGGTGCTTCCGAGGGATCTACTTTTCAGATTTTTTTTTTTTTGTTATGGTGTTCGGCAGAAATGTTAGAAGTATTAACTGTTTGCAGATTATGTTTTCCAAGTATCCCATTTCATTGTTGATAATGTTTGTTCATTGTTTTGGCACTTGCAGAATCAGTGCAAGTATCAAGCAAGTATTTCTTTTATGACAAAATGCTTCACATTTTGGGCTACCAGGTTGTAATTGTTATAGTCATTTGACAGTCACTGCTCATTGTTTTCATTAGTTCATTTGTTACTACTGTTTTATTCAGCAATTATTGTAATTACAAGCCACACCATGAGAAAATGTGTCTTCAAACATGTTCAGGATTTTGCAACCAGAGTGGGCCCAGATCTGCTTCTTCGGGAAACTCATGGATATGTCTGAAAGCACATGCCATGGCATGGCTCTTATGTATTCACTAGTCAATCTAAACAAAATTTTCTGAGAGTTTATGTCTTAAAGTATTTTATGTTCCGACTGGAGTAATTCTGAATGAATGATTAAATGATTTACCTTTTTTTAGCATTTTTTCTTATGTTTCAACTTGATTATAAAGTGGTGCTCCAGTTGCTACTGTATGGGTGACCAAATCTTGCATTAACAAAGTGCATTTACAACAGTGTACTGTTTCAAAATTAATATGAAATGTTTTATGTGAAGGAAACATGATCACAATCAAGCCTGCAGTACCCTGCAGTAGTTGCAACCCATGCAAGGGTTGTTCACAGTAAGAACTGGCTGATGCCAAACTGCAGATGATAACGAAAGACAAAATGTCTGCTATGACCAAACATGAGCTGTTGCTGTACTTTACTACAATATACTATTTAAATAATCCTTAATAATAAAAATATATTGGGCCATAATGGTCCTGTATCGCTAACCTGAATGAACAGAGAACAGGCAATAACCATACAGTAGTGATTTTGGTAAAATCTCTGGTTTATTTCACATTGGGATAAATCTATATAATAAATGCACTTTATTCCTTACTCTTATAGATCTGTATCATGTACGTTTTACATTCTTTGGAACTGAAGAATCTATTATACCACCTCATTAAAATCTTTACAGACTGTAATTTGATTAATGAACATCTTTGAGCCATCTAGGGTCATTGAGCACAAAAAAGCATAAATTTCTTGTTGTTTCATGAAAGGTATGAATTCAAAATATTGTGTTGTCAGTTTTTAAGTACACTTACATATGGATATATCAGCTTTAGATGCATAGTGCCTCTATTCAAATGTCGTAAAAAAGGATGTCATTAGCCTTTTGTACTGTAAAACTATTCAGTCAGCAAACTTATAATTTCTGTTTTAGTTTTACTGTTTATACATGTACTAAAAAAAGACTAAAATACTAGGTTTACTGTAACCCAGTAAATGTTCAGATGTACTAATTTTCCGCATCCTGCTAAGATGGACTTATTTGCAAAATTTAATTAGATCTATATTACTTCTTGCCTATTATTTCTATTCTCTGAAAAATACTTTTCAGCCAATAGCCTATTTCTTTTCAAAAATTATTTCAAATTACAATACAGTATTTCCATAAGGTATTCCATCACTTTCTAAAATGTAAGAATTGTGGTAAAACTGTCAATTATTCTAAAAGGTTTATTTGTCCTTCTATGGAAAAATACAAAACTGTATGATAGATAAAAGAACATCAAATTAACATGAATACTTCCAAACATAAAATGTCCCTTTTATACCTTTGTTTAAAAAACATTGACTCTTTTCAAAGAATTTACTACAAGACAACTTTTTCAGTTTTCAATATTTTCAATGATTTATGGCACAAGTCGTTCATATTCCTAAGTGCGGTACAGTTTGTAAATGTATATTCTGTCATCAACCTCCAGCTTAGTCTTTTTTCTATCAAATATTTTTCTAATCCTATGGGCTTGTCTGCGTAAATTTATATTTACACTTCAAGGTCATCTGCAAATTAGCAAAAATTAATTGATTGTGAACACTTATTGGGTTACAGTATTCAAACTGAGATACTTTATATTTTGCTTTCAACACATTATCTTGTGTTCTTAAAGCAGTTCAAACCGATGTATTAAAGAGATGTATTTGCATGCAGCTTTGTTTTGAATATAGCAACTCCTATTACTTGAAACTATCTGAACAAACCATGTTCACTTTCAGTAGGTATTTTAGCAAAGTCAGTATGCAAAGCATTATTACTTTCCCCTCCTCTTACATTTGAGTAGAGAAATATTGCTTTCATCTCATGGCCAATCTGATTTTGCCCTGTAAAAACATGTGTCTCCCACAATTGTCTTCATCATTTACTGCCTATCAGCCCAATCATTTAGTGAAGTTTTAGTGTTGTAGGTCATATTGTTCTAAGTTAATCCAAATCCATTTTCAGTATTCAGGTATGTTTTTGACCTACTGACACCAATCTACTCCATAAGCCCAGTCATCAAGTTTGTGGAAACAATGTTCACTGTTCAGGTTTCAGACCTAGATCTTTTACTCGAGGGTCATCTACTCCAAAGGGCCAATCGATCTATGAAGTTTGAAGTTTCCAGGAAGAGGGTTCTCTAGTCATGTGAAAACAGTAATAACAAAGGGACATGGCGAAAAGAATGTTTTCTTTTAGTTGTTGATGGCGGTAGTGGGAAAGATAAACAAGAGGGCCATGAAGGCCCTGTATCGCTGACCTGACCTATTGACCTAAAGATCATCAAGATGAACATTCTGAACGAAAGTTTCATTAAGATATGGTAATAAATGTGGCCTCGAAAGAGTTAACTAGCTTTTCATTTGATGTGCCCTGGTAACCTAGTTTTTGACCCCACATGACCCTGATTCGAACTTGACCTAAAGATCATCAAGATTAACATTCTGACTAAGTTTCATGAAGATAAATATGCCCTCTAGAGTGTTAACAAGCTTTTCCTTTCATTTAACCTAGTGACCTTGTTTTTGACCCCACATGACCCAGATTTGAACTTGACCTATAGATCATTTAGATTAACATTCTGATAAAGTTTCATTAAGATATGGTCATAAATGTGGCCTCTACAGTGTTAACTATCTTTTCCTTTGATTTGACCTGGTGACCTAGTTTTTTATCCTACATGATCCAGATTCAAATTGGGCGTTGAGATCATCTAAATTAACATTCTGACCAAGTTTCATGAAGAAAGTCATAAATGTGGTCTCTACAGTGTTAACAAGCTTTTCCTTTGATTTGACCTGGTGACCTACTTTTTGACAGGTGACCAAATATCGAACTCGTCCAAGATTTTATTGAGGATAACATTCTGACCAAGTTTCATTAGGATTACGCCAAAACTGTTACCTCTAGAGTGTTAACAGTCAAATTGTTTATGATGGACACAGGGCGATCACAAAAGCTCACCTTTGAGCACTTCGTGCTCAGGTGAGCTAAAAGGCTATTGGAATTTTCAATCTTGAAAGACAGTGCTTACAGATACAAGGAGAGAACTGACCATGTAACAATACTACATTCCTTTGAGCATATCAAAAACCTCTGGTAGAAAAGGAGCCCCTTAACTTCTCAAACAAACCAACAAGTACTATGGAAAAATATGATTAAGATGAGAAAAATATTTTTTCACTTGAATGCAATTTTTAAGTGGACGGATCTATCACCACCATCCTTCCAACAATTCCCTTCCCTATTTCCAGCTTACAAGTCATCTCTCGACAAAAGGTTATGAATCAAATTGTTCTCAAGATATTGATCAGAAACCGCTTTCCTTGTCCTTGTTTCTGTGAGCTTGATCTTTGATCAAGTGAAACCAAACTAAATATGGGCCATCGTCTCTACATGTCCAATCATCCTATGATATTTCAACAAGTGATTCTTAAGTTATTGCTCAGAAATGGCTTTCCATGTTGTGGCACCTGTTATCTAGTAACCCCAATAATTAAAGGGGCCATCTACTCTGTGAGCCATATCACCCTATGACGTTTGAAGGTTCTAGGTCAAATTGTTCTCATGTTACTGAGCAGAAATTGATTTCCATGTTCTGGTCCCTGTGACCTTGGCCTTAATAGAGTGACATCAAAATCAATAGAGGTTTTTTTATTCTGCTTGTCCAATCACCCTATCAAGTTACAGCATTATGGGTCAAGTGGTTCTCAAGTTATTGATTGGACATGGTTTTCCATGTTCAGGCCCCTGTGACATTGGCCTTTAACAGTGACCCCAATATTGGTAGGGACCATCTACACTCCATGTGCAATCATCCGATGAAGTTTCAACATTTTTGGTCAATTTGTTTCTCAAGTTATGGATTGGAAAGGTAGGACTCCCCTGTTACCTTCGACTTTTGATAGAATGATCACAGACACAATAGAGGTTGTCTACACCAAAAGGCCTGCCATCCTAAGACGTTTTAAGGTTCTCGGTCAAATGGTTCTTCAATTATCGATGGGAAATGAAAAGTGTTCCCCCATTATTTAGTACATGTATTGAGAAAATAATTAAGTATTTCAAGAAAAACGACTTGTATGCTTGCAAATTAGGACTACTAAAAGACAATTTTAAATGTTTTATTTAAAGACGTTTGAGTATTTATTTGATTTAAATAGTACATCAAGCACATGATTTTGATTGTAATAGTGAATAATCTTAAAATATTACTTTTCTTTTGAACAGTAAGAATGATGATGAAAATCTGAATATACATCTATAACTTTTTTAACATCCTTCACAACAAAATCAAATGTTCACAAATACAGATGCCTAGAATAAATTCAAATCAAATTCAGCTTTTTATGCAGAAAGCCATATAACTCTATAAAATCAATGTGAGTTTTTGGCATCTGGAGACCATATTGTGACATGATCTGTAAAAAATATTCCTCATAGTCTTCCATGAATCCATAGAGTGGTGGACTTTCACAAAGCTGCATGGCAGTGTATCGATGTCATCCAAGTCCACGTCCATCTTGAAATCCACAGTGCCTGTTAGATAACAAATTATTTGTATTTTTGTCATGTTTATGGTACCGAGCTAAAAATGTAATACCTTCAGCACAGTACAACTTTTGTCTATTCTTTGGGTTGAAATAACCACATACCTTACAGTGTAATGATTATAAAGAGTTTTTGTTATAAAATATTGGAATATTGACATACTATCCACTTAGACTGAGAAAATATCATGTGATTAACAGGTTAAAACTATTAACAAATAGATCAAATACAAATAGAATTTCAATTTTCAAAATGTATATATATCATTTTCAAAATGTTCACTAAATCGGGCATAACTGAAGTATACGTACTCAGAAATACGCTGGCTGCTGAAACATGTACTTGAACAATTTACTTTTGCAACCTGTACGTCTTTACTTGGTGGCTGCCAGATTTATAGCACTGGTCATGCTAAACTAATGTAGAAAGAAATCTGAAGAACTGACTATTAAAAAGCAATATTATGCTATGATTAACAAGTGAATGAAGTACTACCATGCAATACAAAGTCCCCTGCTGGAAGGCACCTAGTTTTCTCTACTGCAGTATAACATAATGAACTGATATCTGTCAATGGTGTATAAACAGTATTGTACTATATATACAATATGTTATAACAACACATTTGAATTAAAATGTGCATATATAATACCCACAGTTGTTTTCATACTGAATTTGTATGGCCGATTATAAATAAAGTTATCATATAAGTTATTTATAGTAACAACAAAGGGAAATTATTCCTAAAAAATAATATTAGAAAAATAAGCTATATTATGTAAGAAACTCTTAACCAGGTAGAGGTCAAAATCAACCTAAAATTAGGATGTAACATGCATGTTGTACCATAGAAAAGTGGTCTTGATTTTTCTCTACGGTCAGTAATAAAAAGTTACAATATAATCTATTCATAGTAAAAACAAAGGGACGTAATTCTAAAAAGAAGGGTGCCTCACGGTGGTGATCATTTGGTCCAAGTTACATCAAAATCCCTCCAAGCATAAAGAAGAAATGCTATGGACAAAGTCATTCTTGAGTTTGACCTCTATATATGACATTGACCTAAGACCTAGGGATCTGGTTCTTGCGCATGACAATCCGTCTTATGTTGGTGAACATTTGTGCCAAGTTACATCAAAATCCCTCCATGCATGAAGAAGAAATGCTCCAGACAAAGTCATTCTTGTACCTGACCTTTGGTCTCTAAGTGTGAGCTTGACATTAGACCTTGGGCCTGGGTTTTGCGCAAGACATGTTGTCTCATCCAGGGGAATATTTGTGCCAACTGATATTTAAATCCTGTTTTGCATGACAAAGTTACAGAACAGACAGGAAAAACATCATACTGGCCTTTGATCTCAGTGTGACCTTGACCTTTAAGCTAGGGTTCTGGGCGTTGTACATGACACATCACCTCATCATGAGAAACATTTATGCCAAGTAATATTGTAATCCCTTGACGGATGAGTTCTGGATCGGACTAGAAAAAAAAACTTATTGACTTTTGACCTCAAATTGTGACCTCGACTGGATCTTGTGCATTATACATTGTTTCATCATGGGAAACATTTGTGCCAAGTAATATTAAAATCCCTTCATGGATGGCAGGGTTATTGACCGGACAGGAAAAAAAACTCTGTTGACGTTTGACCCCAAATTGTGACTTTGACCTTTGAGACAGGTGTCCAGAATTTGCGTATGACACGTCGTCTTATCATGGAGAACACTTCTGCCAAGTGATATTAAAATTCCTTAATGAATGTCGGAGTTATTGACCAGACACGAAACAGACCCTGTTCATGCTATTTTAACATTTGACTGCTAAGTGTGACTTTGATCTTTGGGCTAGGGTTCTGAAAGTTGTGCATGACACATTGTCTTATTATGAGGTACATTTGTGCCAAGTAATATTAAAATCCCTTCATGGATTGGAGAGTTATGGACCGGACAGGAAACAAGAGCTGTCTGTTGACAGCGCGCTCGACTATTCGTTTGATATTGTCATATCAAATTCCCCCTATGTCTTACCTCACCTCCACCTCCCTGACACACATACACATTACTTGCCCGTATTTATTTAGAATATTAAAAATATTCTTTTTGTAAAAGACTCACACTATTTTGAATTAATTTCACCACATTTTTCTTCATGGCCCTCTTGTTTCAGCAGTTCTATAGATTCGTTTTTTTTACGGCTTCGAAATAACAGTTCACATGTCATAGTTTCGGCATGATCCTGTGACGAACGTTCAAACATAGATCTCTTGTGTGTGAGAAATGTTCCTTATAGGCATTTCTACTAAAGATGGTGATGTTGATGATAGCGGTGGTACTATGTTGATGACGATGTTGAGGACGGTCATTATGATGATGGTGATTCTGTTGGGTTTAATGGTCTAGGAACTCTTGAAAATAATAATGATAAGATAAAAAAAAATTACGATAATTATGAGAATTATTATAAGTATGACATTTTTATAAAATGCAATAAAAATATAATTAATGATGATGATGATACGATAATAATAACAATAATAATAATAATGATGATGATATAAAATTTAAGTAATGATGATAATAATACTATAAAATGAAAATAGGACTAATTATAGAATGAATGATAATTAAACAGACGGACATCATCCTAAATACGTTATTTATAGAGTGCACTCACTAACCCTCTTTTTAGCCTGTGTGAACACAGTTTTATTAAAATTTTCCGAAACTAGCATTATTCATGTTGTTTACTCGTCATATCCTGGTAGTCATAAAAGTTAGGACATTCAGTAAACTTGTTAACTATCTCGGTTGTAACGTACTGCAATTAGCCTTAATTACTATTATACTATTGTTTAACGTAAGTGGAATACGTCACCATGAATAGTGTCCATGACGAAACCTTCTTAAAAGCTTGCGTGTTTACGTACATTGTATATCACACTCACCGATATATCATATTTTTTCCTTCAAATCAGAAATATCTTATAAAAAAAGAAAAAAGAAGACACCTTGTATTACTTGAAGGTGACCGCCGACTATTAATGGTAAAAACAGGTGATTTCCGTTCAATATTAATTTTACAATCTTATTAATTTGAATAAGATAACCAAAGGTTATCGCCAAACCACCAGTTAAACACCATTTAAGGGGACGCATACTTTGAAATTAGAAAAAAGTGGGTGGGGTATTATAAAATTTACCTGCAAAAAAGTACAAGGTTTTGGTAAATGAAATGAATACTGTTTCAGCTGTAATATTAAGTACACAAAGGTTGCTCACTAAAATAAAATGAGAAAAACTGAAACAAAAATTTATTTTTTAAATTACATAAACTTTCTTGTTACATTAAAATTCAAAAAATTAAACTTTTTGGGGCAAAATAAAAAGGTTTTCACTTTGCCCAAAACATTTATAAATTTGTCCTACAGTTTCAAATTTTAAAAAAAGAAGGGTTGAAATAATTCACTGTATTGTTTTTAAATTTCGCCAAGGGTGAGCTAAAACACATTATTTGGTTTTTTTTACAAAGTGGGCATAAAAAAAAAAAGGGTGGTCAAGGGGTAATGTAACGGGTTTAAAAGGGTTTCGGAATATTTTAAATTCAAAAAAAAAATCATTTTTTTAATTGCTACTAGAAAGTGATAAACTAAAATCTTGATCTAAATTGAAAAGCAAAATTTTGCCAAACCTGCCCACAAAACATATACCCCAAAGGGGTTTAAACAGGTAAACTTAGTCTTTTAAATATCATTTTTTCCCGGGGATCAAAGTTAGATATTTTAAAGGAAAAATGCACGACGAAATTTTGTAATTTTACATAGCGGCTAACTGTTTAAATTAAATATATATGCAAAAAATTTTAATTATCTACGGCCCAAAAAGAGAGAGTAAAATTTAGAGATAGAAGAAAGAGGGGTTAAGATGTTTAAAATTGAAAAGGTCACCTTTACTTAATAATACAGCAAAAGTTATTTTTAAATTTTGAAGAACTTTTGCTATGGCTAAATAAAACGGTTTAAAAAGGGTTATTTTTTTGTTGTTTTAAATGGCCACGCAAACTTTTTCCCAACCCGCGCGTTTTCTGGTCCCGAAGACCAGAGGGACCTTTGGAATGTTGTCGGGGCCCACTACGTTTAAGGGACCCAAAACCACAATGATCACGCCGAGAAAAAAGGGTTTTAAAAAACTGTCAAATTTTTTTTTGCTTTTTTAAATAATTTTTTTTAAAAAAGGGGCAGAAAACCGCTTCTATTCAGCAAATATTTAAAGATTTGGCTTTTCCCAATTTTAAAAAAATTTTTCCCCACCGCAATGGGAAAACCGGGAGCTAAAAAATATGATTTCAAAATTTGAGGGGAAAATTAAAGATTTTAATTTCGGGAAAAATCAAAAAAAAAATTTTCTATTTTAAATGATTTAAATAAAGATAGAAAGAAATTAATTTGCAATCAGCCCTGAAAACAGGGCCGTGCCCCGATTTTATCCCTGGGTTTTTTAACAAAATCAAGATTGTATTTGGGGGCTGTTTTTAAAAACCCCCTTTTTTTTTACTAGTTTTTCTGAGAACACGACCCCAACAAGCATGTTTTAAATTCTTTTGCAAAGTATAAAAAAAAAAATTTTGGGGAAAATTTTAAAATTTGTGTATGCAAAAGATTATTAACTCTGGCAAAGATGCCTATAAAAAATAAAGTTTAAAGGGTTAAAAAACCTTACTTTTTAATTTTTTAGCAATTGTTCAGAAAAAATTAATTTATTTTTATTTATTGACGGATTAACAAAAAATTTATCTGAAAATGAAATTTATGCGTGATTCCCGGAAAAAATTTACGGGCCAGTTCCCGTCAGCTAGAATAAAAAAATTTAAAAAGATCATTTTAAATTTACGTTTCGGAAATTACTTCCCCGAAAAATTTTTTTTCAGAAACTTGTCAAAAACAAAGACTTAGATCCCCTTTCACCCCACAAATTTTTTTGTCAATTTTGGGCCGAAGGCTAGGCAAATGCCCAAAGCAATGTGGGACACGCCCCAGAAAAAATTGGGGGCAGTATTTTTAAGAAAGAAACCAAACTAGACAATGCGAAATTAAGCCAAAAAAAATTTTTCAAAAAAAATTAAAATTTGGGGAAAAAAAATTTTGGGATTGCGGGAATTGGGGAAATTAGGACATTTTATGAGAGAATGTATGAGTGAAATTGGGGCCCAAAAAGGGAAAAAATTTTTGGGCCCTTTTAAAACTAAAAATTTTTCCTTTTCAAAAAAGAATCGATGGGGGAAAAATAAAATTTATAAACTTTATTTTATAGCGCTAGCAGGAAACCCCCCAAAAACCTTTTGTACAATTAGAATGGGGAAAACAGAAGTTTGGGGTGCATTAGTAACTCTGGAGCAAAGTCTCATTAATTAATGGGAGGCCCAAATGAAACATTAAATAGAAAGAAAAAAAACTTTTTAAAAAAACATAAATTTTTCTTTAAACAGTCGGGTAAAGGGTTTAACTCCCTGCATTAGATGGGATCCACCAATCTTTTTTTTTCGAATAGGGGGTGAAAAAAAAGAACATAAATTTTATGGGTCTCAAATATAAAAAAGCAATATTTGGGAAGGGGAACCTTTCTCATTCAAAAACAAATGCAGAATTTATTTTAAACTTTTAAAAATGAGATTAAAAAAATATTTAAAGTCACTTTAAAAAGAAGTTTTTACATATTGTTTAAAGTATTTAGTTTGGGCAAAAAGAAACGTAAAAACCCCTAAAGCCCGTGCTTTTTTTGTTCAGGAAAAATACAAAAAGCTCAAAAAACTAAAGTTTTTTAAAAACCTATGAATTAAAAAGTGTTGAAAGGTTATCTTAGTACAAAACCTGGTTTAAGGGTAGCTTTCATTAAAAAATTTAAACGAAAACATCGTGGGTTTCCTGTTATTTTAAGAAAATTTTCTACAAATAAAAAATTTAAATTTTTTAAAAAAAGGGGATGTCTGTTGCAACGTTGAAAAAATTTGGGATAAAAATGTAAAGCTTTCTGTTTCTGAGGTCAATAAATTATCAAAACAAAAAGGGGTTGAAAAAACAAGTTTTTAATTTCAAAAGAAATAGTAGCACCAAAAAAAACCCCTTTCAAAAATTAGAAAAATTATTTCAAACAAACAGAGACTTTTTTGCGAATAATAAACTCAGAATTGCACAGAAGATACGTTTTACAAAAAAAATTTCCTACTGTAACATAAAACCGGGAAAAACACGACCATATGGGTACCATTAAATGATAGAAAAAAAAATGAGTGATGTTTAAAAAATGAAATGTTTAAGGCAACGAAATAAACCTTCTCAAAGCCCCTTATCGAGTCCTGTGTCCCTTGGTTAAAAAAAAAAACGACAACAAAACCAGATTTTGAAATAGACTTTAGGAAAAATAAAACCGCCCTGGTGAGACCCACACATACCCCTCAAACCTCAATCGATGATATATTGGCTCTTTTAGTAAATCAAAATCCCTTTACCCCCCCTAACAGTCGCCGGTTTTTGGAAAAAAAAAGGGGGTTTTTGATAAAAAAAATAAAGAAAAAACTGCTTTTAAACCACTTTTCAGGGGTCTTTCGAATTTAACGTTATGTGTTTTCCCGGTTTAATTTAAATGCCCCGGGTTTTCCGGGAATTAATGCTAAATCTTAGAGGGTTTTAGTTTTTGCTGGGGCCCAATTTTTAGAGATGTCTCATTTCAGTAAAACATTAGAAAAAAACAAAACGCCACTTGCCCCATTTTTTTCCCCCAAAGGTTAAAAGCAAAATTTAAACTTAATTGAAAAATTTTTCCCCAATTCATCACCCCTAAAACCGAAAACTTATGTTTTGGGCCCATAGATGAAGATGGCATCGCCCAAAAATCCGATAAATTTAAAGCCATTAGGTCATTTCCCGGGTTTCCAAAAAAAGGGGGAAAAATTTTCGAAAAAAAATTGGGCATCCTCTTTTTAAATCGTCAAAATTCTTTCCCCCATTTTCAGAAAAAGCAGAACCTTTTTATAAACCTTACAAAAAAAGTCTCCTTTTTATTTGGACAAAAAAATTTTCAGAAAAGTTTTGAGAAAATTAAAGAACAAAAAAACAGCTATTCCTTTTTTAATTTTTCCCGTTCCCCAAACAACCGTATACACTGTAAAACCGATGCCAGCGATACCCATTTGGAAACCCGTGCTTAATTTCAAGCGGAAATTTTCACCAGAACCCCAAAAGAAAATAAAAAAAGGGCCTATATTTTTTCCCAATCTCAAAAAACAAAGTAAAAAACCACAAAAAAATAAAAAGCACTTTTGAAAAAGAGGCAAAGCCTTTTTTTAAATTCATTGCAACGCCCCTAGATTTTTTTTTACACAATGCTGGAATTTTACAATAAAATGGGGCCCATTCCCCCGCTTCAGTATTTATTAAAAGCCCAATGAAAAACAAAAAAAATTCATTAAAAGGGCCTTGCTATTAGTGGTTACAACTGAAATAGAGTATCTTCGGGAAAGGGGGCAAATTTTTATTGCTGTTTTCCCTTTCACGCCCCCCCGTTTCCCTAAAAAATAAACAAACAAAAAAGGAGCAAAAAATCAAAACCAAATAAATGCCCAATACCTCCCAAAATTTCTGACAAACAAACGGGAAAAAGCATAAAATTTAAAACCTAAAAAAAAAAAAACCCAAAAAAAGAATGGCAAACAAAGAAAATCAAAAAAAAATTCTTTAGTAGAAACTGCCCACATTTGCAGATTTAATATGAGAATTGGGAACAAGAAAAAGACCGCAATTTTTTCAAAAAAAAATGCAACTTAAGCATGGTGACCCAAAAAGGGCTAAAAACCAAGAAGTATTTAGAATAAAAAAATGTTTTTATACTATTTTTCAAACCCCCAAATGAAAACCAGTTATAGACTGTATGTTCCTAGTCTTTTAAACCAAAATTTATAACAGAATATCACAACAAGGGTCCCCCGGGTACACAAACGTATTTTTGAAACCCCTTAAAAAAAAACAAAAAACTCCCCTTCCCCAAAAAATGTTTAAAGAATTTCCATAGAAAAGGTGACAAAAAAGTGTTGATTCCCAAGCCCTAAAAATTTTGAAAAAGGGTTAAAAATTTCCTTTTAAAGAAAAACCCAAATATTGAAACCATTTCCATTTGCTATTTTTTTTCCAATAGACATATGGGCCCCTTATGAAAAACATTTTAGTGGTAATTTTTTACATCATTTGTTTTTTTTGACATGTTCAGGGGTTTTTCCAGAAGCTTTGGGCAGCTCCCTAAAAAAAGTACAAATACTTTAATAGACTTTTTACTTTTGAATAAAGAATATCCTAAAAAGGAGGGCCCTCTCCAAAAATTTTCATAAACCGGGGTCAGAATTTAACAAGTTCTGTTTTTTGGGGAGGTCCGAAAAAAGTTAAATATTGAAAATTTGTATAAAGTACGGGCATACCCCCCAAAAGTAATCCCAAAAACAAGAACAAAACACAAGTTCTCCCTGATATTTTAGAAAAAAAGATTCAGGAAATACCCAGAAGGGGACTCCCCCTTAATTTTGTTTTTTAGCGGGCAACCACAATGTTTTTTTCCAATTTAAAAATTTCCCCACCTTTCTTATTTAGTTTACAACAAGACCCATTTTACCAAAATTGATAATTTGCCTAAACCCCTAGGCAAAACCATGGCGAAGAGTTTCCCCAAAATTTGTTTTTCAAGAACAACAGCAATTTTCCCCTTACTGCTTATAAAAAAAAATTTAAAACGCTAAAAACAAAAAACATAAGGCAAAAGGGAAAAAAACAAGAAAAAGACAAAAAGGGTTCGAAATAAATGACCTGTCAATTACAAGAACTACAAGAAAAAAAAAGCTTGAAGATCGCTGGAAATCACATTAAAAGAATTTTTGAACAAAAAAGGCCCCGTTACATACCTTTTTAAAAACCAAATTTGACAATTTTAGGTTTTTCAAGTGCATGCAAAATAAGGCCCTTGCTGCATTGCTGAAGGGGCCCAACGTAAAGCTGTCAAAGGTTTTTCCCCAAAAACGAAGGTTAAAATAAGGGAATACCTTTCCCGATGATTCTAGCTCAAACGTAACGATGAAAACGGAAAGTTTTTGATGCGAAATATCAAACAAAGCAGAAAAGTAAAAAAAAGCCTAAAACACAAATAGGGCCTCAAGAACGTGAAAATTTTTTTCCCAGAAAAACCTTTCCTTTTTGCCATTTAAAAAAAAATTTAAGAAACAAGTAGGGAACAAAATGACTCAGAAACTGAAAAAAAAAGCAAGCAATACTGGGGAAATTCAGCTAGTAGGTAACAAAACAGAAGAAAACAATTACCTTGATAATGAATCCCGTATGGAATCAGGTCTCGGGATTCTGATCATTCCCCCAAAGACAGATAAAATGGTTTTAAAAGTCTTTTTTAAAAAAATCCCAAAAAATAAAACCAAAATAAAAAATGGTTAATTTAAAATTAAACCCAAAAACAAAAAAAACATCTAATCATGTTATAAAAATATACGAGGAAAAAACAAAAAAACCAAAAGATATTAAGGGGCACAGGCTGAGAATGAAAAACAAAAAAACCCTAATGCAAGGTTTGCTAAAGACAAGTTTTAGACCTTAACTGATAAACCCAAAAATTTTTTAAGGGGTTAAACGGAAAGGGCCTATCTTTGAGAAATTTTTCTATTTTTTTGGGATAAAAAGATACACAAAGATTGGAAAAAAAACGCTTTTAGATGACGTGAAAAAATCCAAAAGACTTCACCCAAGTGTATATTCCAAAACACTTATTTTTTTTGTAAATAACCTTTTAAATTAAAATTATTGTTCATTTCATTTATTATTAAAATTTTCCCGGGGTTGGTTTAAAATTCCTAAATGCACCCAAAATTTTTTTTTTCTGCATAAAAAAAGGCTATAAAAATACAAGATAGAAAACCCCAAAGTAACATTTGTTTCTTTAATTCTGTTTAGAACAGAAAACCTTTTGCGTTATTCACTTTTAAATTATTGTTTTTCAGAATATTTTTTAAAGTTTAAATTTATTTAGTGTTTTGGGGACCGGAAACAATTTTATCGTTTGGGTTTACTTTTTTTTACGCATACGTTAGTATTTTAAGACAAAGCATGAAAAACAGGATGTGGGGAGATTTTAAACCCAAAAAGGATATTGATTAAAGTTTACAATAAAATAAATAAAAAGCCTGGGTAACCCTTTTTTTTAAAATAAATTTGTGTTTTTTTACTGCAATTTAATGTCAGCAAAAGTCCCGTAGAGTATAAAAAACCGGGCCCCATAAGTTTCCTTTTTCCCCCGCACCCAGTTTTTCATTTCTGTGTCATGATAATTTCCCCCACGCACCTTTTCAGATACCGTTTCAAGAAAGGGTTTCGCCACGCAAATTTTTTTCCAGAAAAAACCGGGGTCCCTGAAAGGTTTTTTTACCCCCCACCGGTTTCCCCCAAACCGGTTCCCTGGGGAAAATCCCCTAGCACCTGTTTTAAAAGGGAATTTCTGAAGATTTAGTTTTTGATTAAGAAAAAAGAAAAAAGTTAAAATTCAACCCATCTGAAATTTCTATACGAGATTTATTTTTATTAAAAACACTACCTTTGCCAGGGAACTAATGATATTTTTAATTTTTTAAAACGTAAATTTTTTCTTAAAAAATAAAATGCAGATACAACTAAAATTTATACATAAAACAATTTTAAAAATATAACCTAGAATAACCCCAATAAGACGGGGTTTTCAACGTAATTTCTTTATTGCATTTTAGGTTTTTTTTTATTTCGATTTTTTGTTTCAACCTTTTTTTAGAAACAAACACATTATTTAACAAACATTAAAGTTAAAGCAAAATTTTCCCACGATACAAATTTTTAAAAAAAAATAAAAATTTCGAAAAACGTTTAAAATTTTAAAATTTTTTTTATCAAATTTTAAAATGTTTTTTAAAGTTTATATCCTAAAAGTATTCAATTTTAAAATTTTAAATTTTTCAATTTTTAAAATTTAAAAAAAGTAAACATGGGCACAAAAGAAAGTAAATAAAAAGAAACATGCGGGAACCCCCCACAAAAATTGTTAATTTTTTAAAATATGTATCCCAAAAAAACCACCCGCCCAATAATTTTACGAAATAATTTAAAAATATAAGTCTGTTTTTCAAATTTTAAAAAAAAAATGTTTGAGTATATTATAAAAAAAAACAATTTTTATCATTAAAAAAAAAAAATAACAAAAATACTTACCCCCATAATAACTTGAATAACGTTTTAATCCCTTCCTCAAGGGCCCTTGTTTAACCTTTTTTTATATCCCGGTGCCCCGTAAAACGGTGGAAAATTTAAAATTTAAATTTTTAAGCAAAAATTTTTAAAACAAAGTCTGCACACAATACAAGCAAGAAGACAATGCCAGTTTGCTAACAGCTTTTTGCTACATAAGCAAAAGGGGGGCGACAAATTAAAATTGGGAAAGCAAAGAATGGGCCAATGAAAAACTGCGCAACAATAAAGCCCTCAAAAGGGCTTTTTATCAGTCAACATATCAGCAACATCCTTTGGAGGGAAACCCCAAAGTGACAAAATAAAATCATGAATAATACAACCCCCCAAAAAAATAACCCCGACTATAAAGATAAAAATCAATCTTTCCCCTCCCATCTACAAATTTAAAAAAACTTTTTAAGACAGAATTTTTAAAAAAAAGTTAAAATGAAAAAGGAAATAAACCTGAAATTCGTGTAGAAAACAACAAAGAAAAAAACAAACAAGAAAAAATTTTTTTGCAAAAAATATATTTACAACGATGTCAGATTCCCCGTCCCGATATTAAACTTTTTTTCCCCCTGCAATTTTTAAATTTAAAAAAACCCCACCAAATTGCAAAAAATTTATTGGGAAAACCAAATTTTTTAAAAAACTGAAACAAAATTTTGCCCTAAACGAAAACGTAAAGAATTAAAAATATTTAAAAAATAACTTTGGGAAATATTTTAGGCTTTTTTTGTAATTAGCAAATTCAGGGTCCCACGGCCCCCACTCCGCAAAAGAAAAATTGGCAAATAGAATTCAACAACCCAAAAGACCAAATTTTTAAAGGAACTATGGGACGCCGAAGAAAAAAACGCGAAACAGCCGACTTTGGTGCCACATTACCGACAACTATGTTTTTTACTTCTGCCGGGGAAATGGCTATATGTTTTGGGGGCAGATTTGTTTAAAATTTTTATCATTTATTGTTTTTTTCATTTGTATTTTAAAAAAAAAGAAAGGAAAAATTTGGGAAAAAAAAAAAATAAATTTAATGTTTTTGGGGGCTACAAATGTATTTATAAAATGGGAAACTCTATACAAAAGATACCTAAATACAACTCTCAAATTTATACTTTTTAAAAAATAATATCCATTTTCGGCGTATACACTTTTACCTGAGCGCAATAAAAAAAAAAAAACATGTTTGGCATAAAAACCTTGTCTTTTTAAACTGACTTTATACATGTGCGCGTATTTTTTTTTAAAAAATTAGCCCTTTTTCAAAAGATAATTTTGATCTTAGAAAAGTTATTTTTTAAAAGGCTGTTGAAATTTTAAAAAACATGTAAAATGTAGTTAAATTTAAAAAACCCGATAGTAATTTGCTTTCAAAAATTTAGAACCCACTTATTTTTTTTATTATGACAACTCAGAAATATCATCAAAAGACGGGGAAAATTTCCACAAAAAGAAAGATAAACGAAAAAAACAGACTTTAAACTTACAAACTGATACTTTTGAGTTTTAATATTATATCTAAAATTTTGTTATTACATGCCAAATTTGTTTAAAAAAAACAGATGGATTCCAATTTAAAAAAATGTTTTATTTCAATTATATGTAATTTTTGTAAAAAACCACAGACCAAAGTTTTGGAAAAAGAAATATAATGCACTTTATTTGTATGAAAGAAATCATCACGTTTTAAGAAATTCCTCGATTATATTTGTATTATGCTTGCACTAACTATTCTGATGCCAAAATACTGAGAAATTGTATCTATCTGTAATATTATGTACTTTAATTGTCTTTTAATATGTATGTGTAAAATTACCGAACTGTTTAAGTCGTGCATCCAAAAGCTAATTATGTTTACTAAAATTATACCTGGCGAACCCTCGGCAACATTTCTAAACGATCAACATAAGGATTTGTTTTAGCTTAGATTTCTATTAATCTTTTTTTTATTATTTTGTGGAAGAAATGAAGGGATTTGTAATGTAACAGGTTTGAAAGGTTCGGAATATTGTATATTCTATAAATCATTGTTTAATATGCTACGTAGAAAGATGATAAACTATAATACTTGATCTAAATTGAAAGCTGAATTGTCAAACCTGTCACAAAACATATAGCCCAAGGGTTAAACAGGTATACTTAGTCGTTTTATCATTTACTTCCGGGATCAAAGTTAGATATGTAAGGAAAAAATGCACGACGTATTGTGTAATTTTACATAGCGGCTAGACTGCTTAATTAAATATATATGCTGAAATATAATTATCTACGGTCCGAGAGAGAGAGTGAGATTTAGAGATAGAGAGAAAGATGGGTTAGATGCTAGATTGATAAGGTCACCTTTACTTATAATATCTAGCTAAAATGTTATGTTTACAATATTGAAGACTGTTGCTATGCTACATAAACTGTTAAAAGGTTATGTTTGTTGTATTAAATTGGCCACGCTACGTTACAAAGGAATGCCACATTCCAAAATTAAGTATATTAATTAAGTATATTCCCCTTAATACATAAAACATTTATCGTTACAGAAGTCTAATGGCTTACAATAAAGGCCTAAAAATGTTGACATTATTAGTTTTTAACTTGGTATTCATGAACTACAATGCACTTAAATATCAAAACACATTCAACAAACTTTTGAAAATGTATTGTCTTAAAAATCCCTAAAATAAGGTGTGAAATTTGGTTGAGAGGTCCAATCAATGTGTATATGTGCAAAAGTAACATTCTTATCTTGTTCACAAAACTTACTAATACATAGCAGGAATGTTAATGATCAAACTGGACGATATACAGTTATCGTCACTTTAATGTCATTTATAATTGTCCTTGAATTCTCCACCATACTTTTCATAACTCTGTTTGCACGAGTTGCACGAGAATGCTGTCATTCACGTAAAAAAACGGGTCAAATAAGTTGTAAATGCAATATCATCTAAACGTAATTAATGGATTATGCATTTCAAGATAAACTTTATCTCATAACGTAACGAACATGTATAATGTTGTAACAACAACTTTACTTACACTGATTTAAGTAGCAGTCGGTTTATAAGTGACTTTATTGATTCATTTTGTGTTTTGTTATTGTTGTCAAAAAGTATAACGGAAGTGCCTCACAACTGAAGCGGAAACCAGTTTGATGCGCAAAGTAGTCCACTGTAAGTAATATTCTTTGACAAATAACCACAGAAATTAATAATTTTCTAATATTAAAGACGAATATCTGAATAGGATTCATCTTTGATAAGAAATTATAATCATCGACATGGTTTTTTTTTTAAATCGTACACGTGCTTACCTAAGTTGTCTCCCGTTGTTTATTAGAGTTACCTTTCGTCCGTCGCAGTAATACATTTGCAGTGAATCGCCGAGAAGTCGTGGGAAAATTAAAAACCATGTAAACAAACTAAAATTAACCAGCTTTTCAAGATGAATTTCAAGTGATCGACATTATGCATTAACCCGCCTGACCTGTGTAGCATCTTAGATATCTGTTCTAAGGTATACATTGTGTAGAATGTCATGTTATGCCTTGCAATGCTAATCCCACTCTGATTTTTTTGTTTACATTTTTTTATCAATGAGATATATGGTCCATCCCGAGATGAACTGAAGTGTGGCGTTAAATTTTCTTACATGTTTAAGCGAAACATGGTGTGTTAGAAGAAAATCTCATCCCTTCAACATTATTTGGATACATGTTTTTTAAAAAACCTCCTTTTTTCCTTATACAAAAAGTTAATATTTTGTGTTGAATGTTACTTTTCCACAAAGACCTCTGTTTTCCTATTACATTCATAGTACCACATCCTTATCCACAAAATACTGAATATTACAGGTTTCCATCAGTTTTATATTCTGTTTAGGGAATATGTTTTTTATTTTCCCACATCGATTTCTCTGGATAGGCACACCTTCGCATGCTGTATGACTTTGAATGTAAGCAATATGCGTTCCCCTTAAATTAATCTTGTAAACTACAAAACACGTGAAATGATATTGAAAATATCATCCTTGGGACAATTTTATCATAAATTGATAAGTGGAGTGCTAATAACTTAACATGTTAATTATTTGGGCAGATGAAAATAATGAAATGTCTTGTCTTCAATTCTTTACATATTTTGCTAGTTGCTACGGATTTTAATACCTTAACACTCGAAACAAACGACTGCCTTAAGATCAAATATTAGAGCCAATGCTTGAAGAATGTCATTTTCGTTGTGAACATACTTCGACATTTAAGTTTTAAAACTGAAATATTTTACAATACAGCCGCACAGAGATTTGAGGTGTAGGGCGAGGGGGGGGGGGGGGGGATTCCGAATCTTGCAATTTTCATAAAATTAAAAATGGGACTAATGCTGCAACATGTACCATTTGGTTTTACTATCCATAAATCGATAACCAAGACATTATCTGATTTGATAAATGCCGCTTACTTTGCCTAATATTTAATTTTTCCCCCATGAAGTCGGCTATTTTGATTCATTTCTGGATAACTACTGTTGTTATTCATTTCTACCTGTAGATGCTACCCTAGAGGCACTAGTACTGTGAAACAGGCCCCGGAATGCTATAATCGTTCCAGATACAAAAAGTAATAGAAGCTGTATTCAAAAAAAAAAAATATAGAAGACAGCAATTTTGTATTTTCTCGGCAACATTAAGCATCTCGAGTCAATATACGACATTCTTATATAAAACAATTGGTGACTGTTATTAGTGTGAACGCACATTTAAAGTTTACTTCTAATTTTGCTGGTGAGAATGGTGTAGATCATTTAGAGTCGCCCGTATTCTTAGGCCTTAACAGGCTCCAGTGCACTAAAATCAGTGAAAATCAATGCGCTCAAAGCGCTGATGTGGCTGCTATTCAATTGTAAAATATTACAAAGAAGTGAATTTGAGGGAATTCTTTAAATATATTCAAGAAGAACTTTTTCTTTTTTTTTTGGGGGGGTGGGTTGCCCAAAAAATATTAGCTTTGGTTTTAAAGTTAATCCTTTTTTTCATTGCGTCATGTTTACTTACACACTGAGTTTGTCTTTAAACGAATAGTTTGATCCTTTTTGATTAGTTGTGACGAAAACTACACACTTAAATTATTTTACTGTAAATTTAATAATTTAAGCTTTTTTCTACAAAAACAATTAAGCTTTAAAGATTTCTTTCTAAAGCTTTGGACAGTGGCCTGTCTTAATTATATACACACTGATTTAGTCATCCTTATTCGGATAACTTTGGTTTTCATTCGAATTTTTGTGGAAGAAACAGAACAGAACATGCACACATCTGCACCTCAGAATTTCAATTTGCAGCCAGTGTTTT
Organism: Mercenaria mercenaria; assembly: GCF_021730395.1. Classification (NCBI taxonomy): domain Eukaryota; kingdom Metazoa; phylum Mollusca; class Bivalvia; order Venerida; family Veneridae; genus Mercenaria; species Mercenaria mercenaria. The sequence goes on from NC_069363.1 coordinate 12,742,246, forward strand.
ATGAGGGCATTTATTATCACTCCTTTGTTATACCGGTACTTCAAAGATCCGCTAGAAAAAAAGCAGGCTTCGCTAAAAATGTTGGAAATTTAAAGTCAGACAAAACTTACAGCTTTAGTCTGCCGTGTATAAAAAATCGAAAAATAAAATTATGTAAATGGCCGAAACGAAACCGTTTTAATTTTTTATACATTATTTGTATAAATCCAGATATTTTGAGCGCACCATGAGAAATCCAACAGAGTGAGTTTGCGACCCTGCATGGGCCCAGACCAGCCTGTGCAACCGTTGCAGGTTGGTCAGTGAATTCCATGCTGTTCGCTTTCAAAGCCTATTGCAATAGAGAAACCGTTAGCGGACAGCCATGCACAGACTGTGCGGATCCGCAGCTCCAGGTGGTCCACAAAATGCACTATGTTGGTTTACTCTTGGTGCGACTGAAGGTGAGCAGAATCTGTCTTTAAAACAATATTCAATTTTTAAGTTGGTCAAATCTGTTATCGATTGGTTGATACAGTCCTGAATATTGTCGTTTCAAAAAAGGCGAGTATTGGATATCATCGATGCGCCCGTTGATAATTCGTTGTTTTGTTAGACGAAATTGTACCGATTAATGTGTTATCTATTGGCATTGATATAGTATATTATGTTGTAATTTGCTAGAAGGAAGATAATCCGTTGAGGGAATTTTAATTTAGAAAAATACATGTCTTTGATTCTCATTGCAGTTCACATTGCAAACATATTGATTGGAATTTAGCAGAATATTCTTTTGTTTTGTTTCACACTCGTATTGCTAAGAATGTTATATTATTTTTGTTTAATATAACGATGAACTGTACATGTTTAAGTTATATCAATAAATTACTGTCCTGTTTGTTCTGTTCATAAATTCATCTTACTAAATTAGTGCCTAATTAGTTGCTAATTGGCAGGAGCAAAGCTGAGGAAATCCGTTTTCACTATGGATTATCGATTTTTATATAAAGAGGCCAAATTAACAGAGTGGTCATATTTTCGAGTGTTTGAAACAACAACGAGACAATACTGTTTAAAATTCGGTAACATTCTTTAGATACAAGGGTTGCATATCGGTAACATAATATCTTATATTTGATAGCTATGATTGACGGAACATTAAGTTTATTCTGAATACTTGAAAATTGTTAAAACTTGCTGGAAATGCTGTGGTAGGTACAAACTGTGTATTGTTCTATGGACCGGATATGATTCGGAAACTTTTCCGTTGAAATTCCGTTTCTATATTTTAGCCGTGGATTATCTGTAGGATGTATATAATCTGTAGATTATTGTTGCTATTAGAGGTCTAGATCTTTATCAAATACTGTCTTATATTTGGAGTTATACTTAGTGAAATGCGGTTAGGAAAAATGTTTGAATTACCAGTCTGGTTTCCACGGCTAGGGTTTCCAATTTTTTCTACGTTTATAAGCTACGTGACCTCGGCAGTACTATGCATAGCTAATCAATATCATCGCTACAGTTCAGGTGACTATTGAGGTGTAACGTTTATTCACGTGATCTTAAATTTGCATATTTTGTATTCATACCACGTGGTTTGTTTTAACTAAACGTTGACTTCAGTTTGTATTGATTTTTGTTTGCACGAATTTACATTTAAATATGGTATTTAAGGCTTATATTGTAGCACTGCATAATTCGGCCACGTTGTTGTAGATAATTATTTCCATGGAAAGCCTCCTGGAACTAATTTGGTTGTTAGGGATGGGTCTTAACATCTGAAAAGATTTCTTCAAACAGGTATTCTTTTTACAATCACTGGTGCAGCAGCACAAAAATCATCACGTGAAAGAAATAAAACATACGGGTATACCTCAAAACAGATATCAAAACAACGTGCGGAAAACAAAAGAAATTTAATAAAATATGGCCCTTAAATAATATGGCCCCACAATCAATGTAAATGATTCAGTATTCTGTGCATAAACGAAATGTCCATTTAAAAGTACATTTAACATAGTAATAAACCAAAATAAATCATATACCTCTACAATTACAAAATGCTTTGTTATATCCCTGTTCACAGGCGTTTAATAAAACAATGTATAAGTTACATTTTCCTTTTGGGGAAATCCGACTGGAAATCCCCAAACAAATTTCAAGTTTACTATATTGCATGACTACAAGCTAGTTGTGAACGAAAGCTTGGTTGCTACTTCAAATCCTTAGCAGTAAACATAAGCTCTCAAATTTATTAAATAACTTTAAAATCTTAAAAAACGTGTGGCAAAAACGTGAAGTTGAGAAGAGTCCAAAGGTTAATATATTAATAATCAATTATACATTCAATTATAATAGGACTAGTAATAGGAAACAGCTTTTAAGCTATAAATACCGTAAATGTAATGACAAAATAAAACAGAAAAAAAGCAGGATTGAACACGTATGAATTTACGTCAGACAATTTTTAAGCTGAGTAGATTGTAATATTATAAATCAAATCAATTAAGAAGATTGTGTTTACGGAGATTTCAATTAATTCAAAAAAGATTTTCTCCGTTAAAAAGAAAATTGATACAAGGCCGTATCTGAAGTTTTTCTAATACAAAAGTTGAATGAAATACAAACAAGAGGGCCATGAAGGCCCTGTATCGCTCACCTGACCTGTTGACCTAAAGATCATCAAGATTAACATTTCTCACCAAGTATCATTAGATTGGTTCAAAATGTTGTCTCTAAAAGTGTAAACTAGCTTTTCCTTTGATTGGACCCGGTGACCTAGTTTTTAACCCACATCACCCAGACTCGAACATGACCTAAAGATCATCAAGATTAACATTCTGACTCTAAGTTCCATGAGATACAGTCATAATGTGACATCTAGAGTGTTATCTAGCTTTTCCTTTTGATTCTGACTAGTGATCTAGATTTTGACTGAAACCCACCTGACCCATATTTTTAACTGACCTATAGATACATCAGATCACAATTAGACCACGTTTCCTTAAGAGATGGTCATAAATGTGGGCATTACTTTGTTAACTAGCTTTTCCTTTGATTTGGACCCTGGTGACCTAGTTTTTAATCTACTTAACACAGATTCAAACTGACCTTGAGGAACATCAGAATTAACATTCTGACTAAGATTCATGAAGATACTGTATAAAGTGTGGGCATATAGAGTGTTAGCAAGCTTTTTCATTTGATTTGACCTGGTGACTAGTTTTTGATTCCAGAATGACCCAATATCGAACTCGTCCAAGTTTATTGAGGGAAAGATTCTGAGGAAGTTTCATTAAGATTGGGCCAAAATTGTGACATCTAGAGTTTTAACAAGCTTTTCCTTTGATCTGATCTAGTGACCTAGTTTTTGACCCCACATGACCCAGATCTAATCTTGACCAAGATCAACATTCTGAACAAGTTGTCATTACGAATATGGTTAAAATGTGGCCTTCTACAGTGTTAACTAGCTTTTCCCTTGATTTGATATGGTGACCTAGTTTTTGATCCAGATGACCAATATCGAACTCTCCAAGATTTTACTGAGGGGAACATTCTGACAAAGTTTCTTTAAGATTGGTCCAAAATTGTGAACTCTATAGTGTAACTAGACTTTTCCTTTGATTTGATTGGTGAATTTAGTGTTTGATCCCAGATGACCCAATATCAAACTCGTTCAAGATTTTATTAAGGAGAAGATTCTTACCAAGGTTCATTAAGACTGGGCCAAAATTGTGACCTCTAGAGTGTTAACAAGCTTTTCCTTTGATCTGACCTGGTGACCTAGCTTTTGATCCCACCAGATCCAGATTTCAATTTCACCTATAAATTATCAAGATCAACATTCTGACCAAGTTTCATTAAGATATGATTATAAATGTGACCTCTACAGTGTTAACTAGCTTTTCCTTTGATTGTACCTGGTGCACCTAGTTTTTGACCCAGAGGGACCCAAATATCAAACTCGTTCCAAGATTTTATTCAGGGAAAACATTTTTGACCAAGTTTCATTTAGATTGGGCCAAAATCTGTGTCCCTAGAGTGTTAAAATCTTTTCCTTTGATTGTCTTTGTGACCTAATTTTTGACCCACTGTCCTGACTAGTACTTGACCTAATGAATCTTCAAGATTAACATTCTGGACTGTGCTTCGTGAGTACAGTCATAAATGTGACTTATAGAGTGTTTAACAAGCTTTTCCTTTGACCTGACCTAGTGACCTTGTTTTTGAACCCACCTGCCCCACCCAGATTTGAATTGGCCTATAGATCATCAAGATCAACATTCTGACTATTGCTTAGCATAAAGGCCGAGGTGATCAGATTGGTACTGACCTTTACAATAAAATGATAGAACAGCCAAAAAGACGCGCGTATGCACGTAAAACTGTAATTCGCCTTCCAATAAAAATAAAGTTCCTGATTTTAATTTAATACACTTCAATAATCTTTAACTTTTGGCCATTACTGAATGTTAATTTTGGAATTTTGATTGCAAATTTTCAAAGATTTTTTTTTCTAAACAACGCCATTTTGTTTACTTTACATTGACACAATATACTATATATAATGTTATAATATTAATAGAAACTGAAGCTCAATATCTTTTATAGTCAAAGCACTATGACTGATTTGTTTTATCTGTTTAGAGATAATAAAGAGCTTAGACCTTTCAAGATCTGTCGGAAAATGAATAAGTGTATAAATTTTCTAGATATAACAAGAAAAGAGACAAACATTTGAAAAGTTACGCAGATAAAATTTCATAAAGCTATTTCATATACGTGACCTGAAGATACAATCTATATTTTGTTGTTTACTAACTTCTACACATTACATTTGTTCATTCAATGATGTTCTCCAATAAAAAATGATATTCAGAGTTGATCAGTATCTGACTAATGAAGATCAAATGAGTAACATAACACATTAATGTCCTATCTATATGATATAAAATCAACAACAGACACTGTTGTGCGATTTGCGAGACACATTTATTTGACGATGACATATTTAAACATACAAGCCGTAGATACATGCGAATTAATCAAACATAATATGTATATGTGTATATGTTAAAAAAACAATCTTCGGATATGTTTTACAAGTTCACATGATATTCGTAAAGGATTTCTAAAACGTGGTCGACTCGCCCGGGAAAAACCAGTGTCTGGAAACCTGTACCCATTTATCACATGTCTTTTACTACTGAATGTTGGGCTTCATCCTTGAAAGATCTTTTATGAATAATATGTCAGAATAACTTTAATAACTTAATTAATATGTAAAAGAAGAACGTGTTACGATGTAACGCGGAGTACAAAAAATATATAATATATGTCCACTATAATCTAGATCAAATCAATGTGTGTTGTGTCTCCTAACGTCTCTCAATGTAAATTTTGTTCGCTAAATAAACTCAATTAATGTTTTTCATTCTAACTAAAATGCCATATTAGTTTAAAACGTCTCAGTTAATATAATTACGTTACGTCCTAGCTGCTCGCCTAAATCAACTCGTTACATTGATCAGTTCAATTCATGGTACGTCATAGCTGCACGTTAGAACAGTTCAATGTATGTTATGTCCTAACTGGCTGCTTGATCAATTCATTTCATGTCAGCTACACGTTCGCTAGATCAGTTCTATTCGCGTTACCTCATAGCTGCTATCTAGGTCAAATAGATTTATGTTCAATCCTAGCTGCTCATTACAACAAATCAATTTACATATCCTATCATATCTGCTCATTAGATCAAATAAATGGAATGCCCTTCTCTTCCTGTCGTGTCAACCTGTATAATGTCGATGCTGCTCGGCATATCAATTCAATATATGTTTTATCCAGTTACCAGTAATCCATTCCAGCTCGTCAGTTACAGCAAGTTGAAGTTCGGTTCCTGACAAAATAATAATTCTGTGAGACGATTATGAAAACCATGCAACGTGGCAGGATTACATTCTTAATCAGTTAAAATGTGCGGCAATTTTTCATTCCAAGCTAAAAGAAAAGCTAAAACATGCTTTTGATACAGTTACGCAAGTGTAAGTTTACAGTGTTGATAACTGCATTAGAATCACCGCATCTCCTAAATAAATCTTGACAGTAAGTCTTAGCAATTGGACATTGCCATTCTCAGTCCACTTGTGTTAGTGTCGATTTGATGCATCAGTGCACGCCATTGGTCTCTACTAGATGGCGTCCAGGAATGTGTTTTTGACGATGACGTGTACGAACAGCCAGTATCGTCGGAATAAGAACGTTCCCGCCATCGTGTTGTCCTTAATGGCATCACATCAAACAGTAACCTCTCGTATGTCGGTGAAAGTCTAGTCATGTAATTTGCATGCGTAGTCATACGTAAGCCATAACCTTGTAAAAAATATCAAAGATTAGATACGGCCTTAAAGGGGACTTACTCCATATGTATGTCACAACATCAAATCAAAACAGATAGAATTGTTTACACTTTATCACAAATCAAACATCAATAGCATTCAGGTTATATACCGCTACGCAAAAATACTACTCGTGTATCAATATACATATACCGCTATATTACTTAAAATTGTAATACTGTGTGACTAACGCAGTAGACATTAGCCTTTCTGCACATTTTACCGATCACACAAGCGTTTCTATGAAAAGATAATTCTCAGCACAAATTTAAAATGAGTCTCTTCTTTTTATATTAAAAACATTTTGTTTATTTGCATTATTTGTTTTTCAGAAATATGTATAGCAACTTTTCAGCTTTCAAGGCTTGAGACAGTATAAAAAATCCAAAGCGCCACTCCGTTAGCATTATCATATGCAAGAATTCGTCTAATTTCGAGAGAAAAACATAAATATTGAGTACTTCCCCTTTAAATCAATACACAAATGGTATTCAAGGTTATAAAACAAAGAAGGAAGAAAATATGCAGGCACGTGTGTCAGAAGAGAGATACTGCGATATCATAACAAAATGACAACAAGGAAGTTAGGAGATCGAGAAATACGTGCATCGTTTTAAAAAAAGGCAATAACAAAGAGAACAGTATACAGAATACACCAGAATTTGAAACTGAACGGTGGAAATCCCCAATAGCATCCAATAAACGACAGAATGGTGACTTGTGATTTTTAAGTAAATGCTCTAAGAAGGCGCGCACAATTTAATTGTCCTTGTTGCAAATATATAATACGTTTTAAAAATATGCCTGCTACTAAATGTTACATTACATGGAGAGGACTTCAATAAGCCTACTGGCTTCCAGTTCCAAATCAAAATTTTTGTATGTAACTAAGTGTATTAAAATGTACATATTGGGAAATAAAATATGTTTAATCCAAATGTTACATTCACGGCAAGTGGAAAAAGTACGAAGACGGATGCAAAATTAATTACAAATGGTTTATGTGAGATGTTCACTTACCAATTTTTAAATTTTGAATTAAAGGAATAAATCCACCACCTCAATAAATTTGAGTACAGTCATTCTTTATATACAAGCGTGAAGTCAACTAAACATGGTAACTGGTTAATTGTTGCATTTGTACTTGCAAAAATTTCTGTTAATCAGCTTGGTAAACTTTTTAGTCTTTTAAATGATGGGGACCAGAGAAAACTACAATATATTACATGTTTATTGCTTGAATTGAGACAGGGCTTTGAAAAAAGCCTCTGTTGTCTGGTCAAATGTGTGAAACAGGAAAAAGATCAGTATGAAAACATGCAATACCAGGCACTCTGAACCGCAGTCAATCTCAAACAATACAGGTGTTACTGTTAGGCTTCTTTATAAACCTACACGAAACTCTTCCATGTTATTTCCATTAAATATTTCCTTTTAACCATTCTAAATCTAGATCTACAGGTAATTGGCCTGTACGTAAATATTAATATCAAATCTAACCTACCTGACCCTCGTGCAGAACTTCCGTCTTGTGACGAGGAATAACTTCCGTTTATTTGAACCGGAGATGACGAAAGAGCTCCTGTAAAAGGCACGCTTGTAGTTCCAGTCTACAAATCAGAAAACATAATTAGTAAAAACATCTATCTGAAAAGATATTAGGATGCTGACAAGTTAATTCTCGCATGATACAATTCCGCTTATAGTAAGTGAATGTCTGGCATTTCCTTATATATACAGTCAAACCTGTGTGAAAGACCACCTTTGAAGAAAGACCACCTGGCTCTAAAGACCACATGTTTTGTTTCCCATTTTAACATTTACATTGTATTTTAAACCTGTGAATAAAGACCATCTCCCAATAAAGACCACATTTTGGCTCTTCCAAGGGTGATCTTCATAGACAGGTTTGACTGTAATTGTAATAAAATACCTGTATATCTTGGTGTCCGCAAAGACATGACATGGAGTGGGTTTCTTTTCGGCCGTTACTGATACAGTTATGGCAGACTTCGCATAGCACTTGGATATTCTGCCCGTTGCATATCCAACGGTCGTGAGTAAGCTTTGACGAACTGAAATGTAAATCAAACTATCAATTTCAGATATATCTACAGTGTTATTTCATAAGAGATATTATCTGTAATGATATTTCAATGGATTTTGTACCTTTTTGTCGAATATCAATAAAACGAAAGAGCAATTCCTTTCATCAAAAACAAAAATTCCAGACTGATATATGAAATACAAGTGTCGCTGTGTTTTAGTATAATATACGCTAGAACGTTTCAAGAACTGGATTTCAGTCCACGACCTGTAGTTTCATTTTACAATTAGAAGAAACATATCACCAGTCCTTATAAAAGTTCTAAAAAAAATATAAACAGTTTAACTACTTTCTCGGACGTCGCATTAATTTAAACGCTTCTACCAAGAAAAAAAGAGTATTCCATCCATCATGCAGTGTGTCGACAGACCCGTAGCCGAACCAAGGGACCACGGTAGACATCATGTATGTGGGATGGCTTAAACTGTTGTCAAAACAGGGGAGTTAACTTTTCAAAACTATGGATAATTGCCATTTATATTTACATGCGGAAGCATATTATTGCAGTTACCTTGGAACCAGCTGGTGGCACAGTTCACATTCAACAACTCTATCACATTGTCGTCGATGCCAGACAAGATCTCGATATGGAAACCTCATTCCACAATCGGCACACTGCTCTATTCTAAATTCACAAAACATGTAATGAGCTTCTAAGTCATGTTTGCTGCCGGTAAATGTACAGCCGACAAAGTAACATTTGAATATCTCATTCTCTCGAATCGACGGCATGTCGTTTGTATCATATTCAAATTGCGGGACTTCACATTTGTGACATTTGTGAGTTGCTATGTCGACATGAAAGAGTAAGGTGTCGCATTTTTGGCAAGTCACTTTTTCAAATTCACAAATTTCCAGGTGCTTAGCTTTGTCTTTACGTGCGAAAACACCAGTACAACCGTAGATGTTATTTTTACACGCAACCTCTTTGTATGAGCAGACACGTGCATGACCATACATCTCGCTCACTGCCAACATCTGTCTACAAGATTCATTCGGACATGGAATATGCCTGCGCTTGCATGTCGTCTGCTCGTGTTTTTGGAGATTTTTGCGTAATATCGTCTGTCGACAAAATCTACATTTTACTTGTTGATATTTACAAACTTTGACATGTGAAAAGAACTGGTCAATGATTTTGTCTCCGCGGCAACGGAATCCACAATTTTCACTTGTGCACTTGAGTTCACAATTTTCTAACGCGAATTTGATTCTGCTCAAGTTGAACAGTAAATCTGTATACTTGAGCAAAGACTTTTCAAGTCTGTTAGATTTGTGTATGGCTGAAAGTTCACAGATTCTTTTCTTTGCTAACTGTGCTACGTTCCTGCTCACATTTGTCCACAATATGCTTCCTCGTCTAAACTTATCCCTTGGAGCTGAAATGAAATCAAATTTACCTTACGAACGGTCATGAATGTGTTTTGCAAATTCTGAATATATTTTTTCATTGCTTACGTGCATTTGCTGGAGCGGACCCAGGGTTCTAGTTACATATTGGGAGTGGGATGATTCATGGTTATGGAAGTACACAAAACGATTAAGTAAAATGTTTTAGCACGAATATTGGCCAATTAGCTGTCCCAATGATATTTTTACTTCACAACGTTTCAAATAATCCCTCGTCTGAATCTTCATCCTAAGTAAATTGATATTGTAAACTAAAGACGAGACGCAAATACTTCCATTAGTATTTACCATTTAACGTATTGCACTGCAATAATTATTTTTACCTGTAATGTATGCTTGGCGCCGAATTGGTCACTCTTTAGACCCGGGCCCACCTATGTCAGATTTGACGATCTCGAAAACACGATCCTTGAAAATCAAGTTATTACTCCATATACTTATGTAGTAATATGATAGAAAATTCATTTACAGCAATGAGAAATATCATTCAGAAATTTTCATCGAACATAAGTTGTGCTGATACTTTAGCTACTCAGACACGAATGTCCACGTCGTGCTCTGCATTTTAACGAATTTAATAAACAGTCACGTATCAAACAGTCATAAGAATTATCTTAACATAACATATTTATTATCAGTTCGTGGTCAGGTCAATGATTTGCACATTTGTTACTGTTTTTGTTAGTTACAATATTTATTTGGAAATATTTTATTACCTTGTTTTCATCTTCAATATATACTGTTACTAAAGAATGACAAAAGGGCTCATCACACAGAGCTATTTTCTTATCAGATGTCTTTAGTAGAAGTGTATAATTATCTCCCTTTAAGGTGAAATGTGGAAATAGCTGCATCATGTATTACTTTTTATTTCAATGTAGAATTTTAATAGTTACATTTCTGTTTGACAGCTATCAGGACATTTAAAAACACTGAACCAAAAGGCAGGATAATATGATATTAAGAATTTTAATTCCTATAATTCAGCTAAAAATTACATGTATAATTGCAAGTCTTTCACAATTATTAAATTCTTCTTCTACTAGTATAATTCCTAAGCAATGTATATCACCCTACCAGGAAATATGTGACATGTATCAAGAATAACAAAAACTGACTCATCACTCTTAAAGTATTGAATAAATCAATTAATAGGCTCAAATCTAGCTGACGTAATCAAACGCAAAATTAGGATTTGTAGATAATGTAGTTCATATTGAGAGTAATAAAACTTACCAAAAATTGCTTTCAGTATTCTTGTATATTGTTCCTCAGGTTGTTCTCTGAACTTCCAAGCGTATACACAGTTGAAGTGCTGCAAGTTTTTTGGGATCTTACATGACTGCAACATGACAATAATTAGTCTGTGTCGACCTTTGGTCTTTGTATATCTGACAGCAGCATTGTCAGCCTGGTAACGGCAGTAGTTATGACTGGCTAACTTGTTTGTAAGAAATACAACGGGTGATTTTTGACTTGTGGATTCCTTGTTCAACCATCATTTTGAATTAGGTCTGATTTTAACATTAAATTGAAAGAAAATGTGTAAGTACGAGAACAATTCATTGGTGTTTATGCGATTACACTTCAATAGTCTCGCTCATTTCGATTTCCCGATCTGTATTCACTTGTAGGTAAAACTTACCTGGATTAACTGATTTTACTGTAAAAGTTTATGTTATAAATTCAGCTTAAAACATGAAACGCAAATAGAAAAAGTTTTGTAACAATAAATAAAGCGCGATATAAACTACAAGTTAACGGTACGACCAAAACGTAACGGCAGCTGACATAATTTTGGGGGTATGTAACCGGCGATGAAATAAATCTTGTAAAAGTGTAATATAAAAAAAAGTAAAAAGCAAACAAACAAAAAAAACAAAAAATCACCAATGCCAATGAATTCAAAAGAAAGTTTTATTTGTGCCTAGTGATGACAATTCTATGTATTCTTAATGTAGCTGACTATTAACTTACTGGGTAAGGCGTCTACATGTGGGTCGTAACGTTTTTGTCTTTTCTTTTTTTGGATATCCAGTATTGGTTAGAACATCTTGTTGTTCGTCCTCACTGTACGCGGCATTAAATATCATTGTTCCATTTCAAATCGTCGGTCCCACTCGCTTACGTTTTCCAGCCTCGGCCGGATGATTACGCGAATGCTTCCTTGAGATGACAGCGACATTCCTTTATTAGTCGTTTTAACGGCTTCTGAATAACAATTGACTCATGTCCATAGTTTCGGGCTCTAGTCCTGTGACCAAAAACGTTTCAAACTTAAATCTTTGAGAAATGTTCCTTAATGCCAATTTCTGTTTAAAAGATATTGATGTTGATGATTTCGGTGACAAGTACTAAGATGCTGTTAATGATGTTGAGGACGATGATTGTAATGACGGTTAATGTCACAATGCTGTTCTAGAAACAAACTCTTGAACATAATAATAAGACAGGATAATTATTAATTATAAGAATTATGATGATGATGATGATGATGGTGATAATGACGATTATTATTATTATAAAAAAACAAGGCAGTCTGAAAGACAGCTAAATCCCCCGTCATTGCTATGGATAGTGAAAGGGTAAAACCTTTGATTTTAGCTGTGACCTTGACCTTGAAATGACATGGACTGACTCATGAATCAGCACACGTCTTGATGAAGGTGATCATTTGGGACCAAAGTTTCATGAAAATCCTACAAGGGGTTTAGGAGATACAGAGCTGAAACCTTTGACCTTCAGTTGTGACCTTGACCTTGAGTGACATGGCTGACGCATGAGTACTTGTGCTATGAATCATTTGACCCAAGTTTGATGGAAAATCCTTCAAGGGGTTAAGGAGATTACAGAGTGGACACCCAAATGGAAGGTCAAACCTTCGACCCTACTTGTGACCATGACTTGAGCTGGCATGGTTGACTCATAATTTTCTGCACATCGTTATGATGAGTGTAATCATTTGACAAGTTTTATAAATTCCTTCAAGGGGTTTAGGTGAATATAGAGCGGACACGAAATGGAGGGCTCAAAACCTTTGACTTCAGTTGTGTGACCCTTGACCTTGAGCCGACAAGGCTGCTTACCTTAAAGATTTCTGCACATCGCCTTGATGAGGTGATGTTTGACCCAAGTTTGATGAAAATCCTTCATGGGGTTTAGGAGATAATAGAGCGACCCAAAATAGGAAGGTTCAAACATTTGACCCTAAGTTGTGACCTTGACCTTGAGACGGCATGATGATCATGGGTTTTCTGCACATCGTATTGATGAGGTGATCATTTGACCAAGTTTTATAAAATTCCTTCAAGGGGTTTAAGAGATATAGAGCGGACACCAAATGGAAGGCTCAAAACCTTTGACCTTGAGTTGTGGACCTTGGACCTTGGGCCGGTCATGGTTGAATCATTGGTTCGCACATTGTCTTGATGAGTGATCATTTGACCCAAGTTTTATAAAATTCCTTCAAGGGGTTTTCTGGAGCTATAGAGCCGGTCACCAAAATGGCAGGCTCAAAACTTTTGACTTGAGGTTGGTTGACCTGACTTTGAACCGTACAAGGGCTGACTCATGGGGTCTGCACATCGTCTTGATGGAGGTGATCATTTGACCCAAGTTTCATGAAAAATCTTCAAGGGGTTTAGGAGATATGACCGGCACGATTTGTTTACGGACGCAAGGACGGACGGAAAGTGGACGGAAGGACGGACGAAGGACCTTTCCTATAATCCTTCCGCACGGCGGGGGTTAATAAAATTAGGAATAATATAGAATGAATGAAAATTAAACCAACAGACATATCCTGGAGTGCACTCACTAACCTTCTCTTACAGTTTTATTAAATTTTTCCGAAACTAACATTATTCATGTTGTTTACTCGTCACATCCTGATAGTCATAAAAATTAGGACATTCAAAAAACTCCGTTTCGGATCCTTTCACAATACGTAGGCTTAATTACTATTATACTATTGTTTAACATAAGTAGAATAGTTCACCATGAATAGTGTTAATGACGAAACCTGCTTAAAAACTTGCGTGTGTACCAACATTGTATATCACACTCACCGATATATCATATTTATTCCTTCAAATCAAAAATATCTTATAAAAACAAAAAGACACTTTTTAATTAAATATTTGAATACTTGAAGGTGACCGCCGTCTATTTATGGTAAAAACAGGTGATTTCAGTTCAACATTAATTTTAGAATCTTATTAATTTGAACAAGATAACGAAAGGTTATCGCTAGACCACCAGTTGAACACCATTTCATTATCTTGTAAACTACAAAAGTGAAACGATACTGAAAATATCTTTCTTAGGATAATTTTATCATAAATTGATAGGTGGAGTGCTAATAAGTCAACATGTTAGTTGGACAGATGTATATAATGAAATGTCTGGTCTTCAATTCTTTACATATTTTGCTAGTTAGTCTACTTTTGGAGCCAATACTTGAAGAATACCACACTCGATCAATAGTTTTACCATACAGCCAGACTGACAGTGGAGGGGTAGTCAGTTTTCATAAAATCAAAAGTACCAGTTGGTTTTAATATATCCATAAATCGATAATCAAGACATTATCTGATTTAAGAAATGTCGCTTACTTTGCCTAATACAACGAAGTCGGCTAATTTATCACTGACAGACTGTGGTTGTTATTCATTTCGACCTCTATGAATCAGGCTCTGGAATGTTATGATCGTTCCAGATAGAAGTTTGTTTGTTTTTTTTTTTAAATTAAGACAACACTTTTGTATTTTCTCGGCAAAAACAGTCATCGCTGGTTAATATCTGAATATACGACAGTCTTGGTAAATTAGTAAATGCTACTAGTCTGCACAAACATTTAAAGTGCTAGTGAGAATGATGCAGATCATTTAGAGTCGCCCATGTTTTAGGGTTGAACTAAAATCAGTGAAAACAATTCATCGACGTGACGCCAGTCATACATTTTAATGAAACGTACAGGTACACGTACACCTCAAAAGAGATATCAAACCAACCGTAACCGGAAAACAAAGTTATAAGAAAATGTAATATTTAGACGTTTGTGAATATGGCCCCCACAATCAATGTAAATAACCGAATAATACAGCAGTTTGTGCATAAACAAAAAATATATCTAAAGGTACCTACATCATAGTAATAAAATTAAATAAATTATATACCTCTACAATTACAGAATGCTTTCTTATATCCCTGTTCACAGGCGTTTAATAAAACAATGTATAAGTTACAATGTACATTTTCCTTTTCTTTTTAGGGGAAATCCAACTGGAAATCCCCAAACAAATTTCAAGTATGCACTGTAGCATGACATACAAGCTAGGTGGTGAAGCGGAGCTTGGTGCTCATCAAAGCATAGAAGGTAAACATGGTCACTCTCAAAAGTATCAAATAAACTTCAAAATATTAAAAACGTTTGTGCAAAACGTGAAATTGAGAAGAGTCCAAAGTTTAATCTATAAATAATCAATTATATACAGGAAGTACAAGTTGAACTAATAATAGGAAACAGCTTTTAAGCTATAAATGTATTGACTATAAATAAAACAGAGAACTGGATTGAACACGTATGAATTTACATAAAAAAAATCAAATCAATTAAGAAGCTATGCAACGTAAAACCATGTTTAAGAAGATTTCAATTAATAAAAAAAAAGTTGTCTCCGATAAAAGGAAAATTGATCTAAGGCCGTATTTGATATTTTTTCTACTACAAAAAAAAAAATAAAATAAATAAATAAAAATGCATGAAATACAAAAAAAAGGCATTCGAGTGGCTTATCGTATAATTTACCACGGTTCAGAGTTCAGATGCGTAGGAACTGAACCACAAGGGCGTTAGCCCGAGTGGTTAATTAAATACTGAAGCATCTGAACGACGAACCGTGGTAAATTAGATGATAAATCACAAGTTGGCCTTGATTATTTTCATTCTGACGTGCTCATTGACATATTTCAATAAATGTTATGCCGGACTTCATTTACCCGAGGAGAAATGTATCGGACGGTATGTGGCAATTTGACGTCATTATGCTCTCTTACCGGTCCGCGCGTCAACCGTTTATCGCAGAATATGCAGAGCTTGATTTCCTTCTTTGTTTAACTGGAAATCAAATCAAGCCATGTTAAAATTAACTGAAAATTAAATCGAGCCATGTTAGAATGATTTATTGTAACGGATTTTGCATGCAGCGATCTTAAATGGGATTCGCATGTTAAAATTATTTATAAAAAGATATCCTCTTACATACACCCAGTTCCAAAAGAAAGTGTGCACTTAGTTTTCTGTTATTTTTTCTCGGTTATTTTCATGAAAACTTATGTTTGGTACCAAAATTTAAATCAGTTCGTAAACAAATTGGTGTGCATTTTAGATTTTGAGTTATACCTGAGAGTTAGTGTATGAAAAAATGAAACAAAAACATCGGGGAATTTTTTGAAATATTTAAACTTAAAAAGTGCACACTTTCTTTTGGAACTGAGTATATGGTTATCTAAATACAGACTATAGAATTTTGTTTTGGTTTAAACAATATTTTATTAATCACAAAATTTACAACATGTATATATATATCAAAAAAAGCATACAGGATTGAGTAGGAAGCTGAAAGCTTATTTGAAACTCTCTCCTTAAATATTTACGTTTAGCATGTTAAATCACGGTAACTTATAAAGTGATTGATAATGTAAATTGCTTGCAGTTTATTCATCTACATTTGTTTTGTTCTTATTATAGGTTTTTAGGTTATAACCACGATACGTGTATGAACGCAAAAACAAAATAGGAAATAATATAACATTAAAGTCATAGGTTGGCAATATATTAATTGTTATAAAATGTGTGTGTCTATGTGGCAAAGAAAAGAGGTAGGAGGCGAAAAGTAGGAAATTAGAGAAGAAATGAGTTGAGTGGTCGCTTTAGAGACTAGCTTGGATTTGAACTTTGTCTGTATACCGTGTGTAAATATATATGGGTTAGTATGGCAGTGCATAGTAATTATGTTTCGAATCTCCTTGTTTTTTGTATGTACTTTTGTATGTGCATGAATATTGTGCTGTTGTGTGTGTTTGTAATAGAGGTGTCACCATAAAGCAGTGTGTGTAAAGTAATAGTTGTTAGTGGTCTGATATTGTTTAAGAGTTCAGTGCGTTCCATGATATATTTTGGACAAAGAAAGAAATAATGATAGGTGTCTTCCGCTTCACCGCATGAGCATAGAGGACTGTTGACAATATTTTTGGAAAAGAGGTGTTCGTTAAGAGAGCTACAATGAGTCCGAAGCCTACAGTGCAGTATTTGATATTTGCGATCTCCAATATAGTAATGACAAGGAGGTTTGTGTATATCAGCAAATAGTCTTCTTTTGAAGGTTGACAAAGTTGGACAGTTTCGAATGTCTGTTGGTAATTGGTTCCAATCAGTTATAGTTGATGGAAGGAAAGAGTTAGCAAAAAGTTGGGTATTACATTGAAAGTTTCTGGTATTGCTTGCATTTCTAAGATTGTATGCAGAGGCCTGTCCAACAGTGTGAGGAACTAGTGTAGAGAGATACTCAGGAGATAGAAGATTATACATTTTATAGAATAGAATGAGTTTGTGTTTTTGTCTTCTGGTTTTAAGAAGCTCGAATCCAGTGTCTGTGTAGAGATTTTCAAATGAGACTAGCTTTGTTGCGCCGGTGATAATTCGACAGGCTTCTAACTGAATTTTCTCAAGTTCTGTCTCTTGTTGTTGAGTTATATTGCTCCACACAACGTCCGAATACTCCAGAAGTGGCCTTATGAATGATAGATAAATAGTTTCAAGTGCTTTTCTATCTAAAACGAATTTTAGGGATCTCATGACGTTTATTCGTTTCCAGGCCTTCTCTTTGATGTTTTCTATATGTTCGTGCCAGCTTCCATCGTTCGAAAATGTAACTCCAAGATGCTTATGGGAATCAACTTCGTTTATTTGGAAACCATTCATAGAGAGGGGAGGATGGATAGGTTTGTTATGTTTGCGTGATATAAGAAGAGTCTCTGTTTTTCTTGGATTGAAATCGACCAACCAATCATTCGCCCAGTTGGTGATTTTCAGAAGATCATAATTAAGAATATCCGCAGCTGCAGTTGGATTATCAACAATGATGTATAGGCTTGTGTCGTCAGCAAACAGTTTGATAGTAGAGTTAATGTCCTTGACAATGTCGTTGATGAAAACGATGAAGAGAAGAGGACCAAGAATAGAACCTTGAGGGACACCAGCAGAAATAGCAACTGTGTCGGAAGAGCCACCAGGAAGGACCACTTTCTGACTTCTATTTGATAGATAGTCTCGGAACCATTCCAGGAGACTTCCAGAAATTCCTGTAGACTCGAGCTTATGGAGAAGACCTCTATGCCAAACACGGTCAAAAGCTTTGGAGATATCGCAAAAGACTGCACGGACTTCTTTCCCTTCGTCTAGAGCTTGACAGAATGTATTGTATATGGATACTAATTGGTTTGTTGTTGAATCATTAGGTACAAATCCAGACTGAAGAGAAGAAATTGTGTTATTCTGTAAGAAGAAATTGAATACCCGCTTATGAATAATTTTTTCTAGTGCCTTGCTAATTGTGCTAAGTAATGATATTGGTCTGTAATTTGAAACTAATTGAGGGTCATTCTTTTTGAAAACAGCGCTGACATGTGCTAGTTTCCATTGTGAAGGAACTCTGCCGTTGCTTAGTGATTTGTTGAAAAGTTTGCAAAGTGGTTGTGACAGTTGGTGCGATAGTTCCTTTAGAATTCTATTATTTACATTGTCCGGTCCAGAAGCCTTTCCAATTGATAATGATTTTAATGTAGTAGCTATTTCATCTTCTGTTATTGTGATTGATCTGAGTTGCGGATGATTTGATATGTTATGTATATGTGGCAGTGCTTTGTTAGTGTCATTTAAGATAGTTTGTGATTGGAAGAAGTTATTTAATATATTAGCCTTTTCTGAGTCAGAGGTGATAAGCTTACCATTGTGGTTCAGAGTTTGTACGTTTGTATTTGGCGTTGTTGGTGCAATGAATTTTTTTAAGATTTTCCAATAGTCTGATGTTTTAAGGTTTTCATTTTTTAGTTGATCTGACAGTTTTTGTGAGAGCTGTGATTTTGCGTTTCTGAGTAGCTGGGTTGTTTTATTACGTAGTTGTTTGTACTTGTGCTAATGTTGTTCATTTTGCGTTTGTTTTGCTTTGTCATATGCCCGTTTTCTTTTTCTGATGTATTTGCGTATGTCGTTGTGCATCCATGGCGGATCTGTTTGTCTTATTGTGGCTATTTTGTTAGGTATATGCTTTTTTGAAATAAATAGTATGTGTTCAGTCAGATTGTGTGCATGTGCATTAATGTCATGGTGTTCAAAGGAGTCCCAGTCAGTAGATGCAGCCTCTTGTCTCAGACTGTCATAGTCACCCTGGTCAAATTTCCATACCATTCGCTTATAAGACAGAGATTTAGGTTTAGAGCAGCTCAGACAACAGAATATAGGACAGTGAAATCTAACATGTTGATCAAGGAAGGGATCACCAACTCCAGATGTGTAAACACTACACGAAGAAGAGACAAGAAAAAGATCAATGAGAGAGTTAGAAGATTCAGTGTAATGAGTAGGTTCAGAAATCACTTGTGTCATATTATATTGTGCCGCGATGTCGCTGATTTTTTTTGTGTATGGAGTTTTCTCATGTCTAGATTGAAGTCCCCTGCGATGACAATATTGTTTATGTTTGTGTCAAAGGCAAGTCCGATTGAGTTTTCTATACTAGACAAGACAAGAGGAGAGGAATTTGGAGGACGATAGAACGTTCCATAAAGAA
Source organism: Mercenaria mercenaria (assembly GCF_021730395.1). Lineage (NCBI taxonomy): Eukaryota > Metazoa > Mollusca > Bivalvia > Venerida > Veneridae > Mercenaria > Mercenaria mercenaria. The sequence continues at coordinate 12,761,997 of NC_069363.1, forward strand.
ACTTTTTATTATTAATTCGAATTTCTACCCAAATGCACTCAACTCCGTCGGGTTCAAGATCATGTCTTCTCACAGCAGGAATATAGTTTTTCACGTAGACAAGAACACGCCATGGTTATCTCCTGGTCTGTCTTTTCTAAACGGAGGGGCATAGTTGTCAAAGCAAATAGAGTCGGATTTGGTGTTGTGACCGAGCCATGTTTCAGTGAAAGAAATGACGTCAAAATGATTGAGTTCACCTTGTAAGGTGTCCTGTTTGTTAGTGAAGCTTTGAACATTATAGTGTACAAAAGATAGAGATTGACTGAAGTTTTCCATGATATCAGAAACCGAAGAGGCAGTTGATGTCGAGATGTGGGAATCAGGACCAGGATTTTCGTGAATATCTCCGGCTCTAAGCAGAAGCAATGCCATCCAGGTTAATAGTTCAAAGTAAGTGAAATAGCGCAAACCCTTTGTTTTCATTTGACAGATAGCAAAAAGTCCAATCCTCACCCGATACGTATCAATATCAGCTGACATAGGTTATTCCAGGATTGAAAATGTAATTGGGCGAGGATACCCAGAACCAGAGCCTAAAGTGACCACTACATGAGATAGAGATAGAAAAGTAAAAGAGAGGATAGTAGTTGAGGTAGAGGATTGAGGTATGTGCGAACATAATGTATTTGTATGTTTGTTTGGTCATAACACACGACCAGAACTAAAGATTTTATATTTCAAGTGTAATAAAAAAAAAATATTCATACAGTTGTGTATAATCATGTTTTTCTTATGGCGATTTTTTTTTTGTACCCCATGAACCTATGTTACTTAAATATGACAGGTCATTTTAGTTGAAAGTCGGGTTGATTGAGTATGTATATTTATTGACACATTTTGTTTTATAAAGCTTATATTCAACCGCATATAGATTATTGCTATATAATATCGGGAAAAACAGTCAATGAAAATATACAGAAAAATTATTAGATTGCAAAAACGTGCATGTAAGACCATATAAATATGATATTACTCAGCTTTCTATCAAGCTCTACATTTTCTGAATATGCAACGGTATGATCAGCGGCTGGTTTGCCGAAAGCATGTTGTATAAAGTCGCAAATAGTCTGTTACAATACTACAAAATGTACAAAAAACAACAAACAAACAAATGATACGGTTTTTTTTCCATATTAAAATGAACAAGTGATACATAAATGATATTACGGTGAAGCATGATCCGAATGTTTTTATGTAAATACCTAAAATGCAATCATAACTGTTCAAAAACAGTTTACTTTATACATTATACAGGTCTAATTATTTGGAATATTTTTCCTATAGATGTAAAATTGTCTCGCTCACTATAAACAGTGTTTTAAATTAAAGTGCAGCAACTGGATCACTGTATCTTGTGAGGAAGTCTCTCAAAAATTTCTCTATTCTTAACTCTAGCGGCCAAGTGTCCCCATTTCAACAAGGCAGTTTGAAAGACAGCTATATCCCCCGCCGCTGTTATGGATAGTGGAAGGGCTGATGGTATTGGGTGGAACCATTGACTTTGTTAAGTATATTTTACAGTCCATGTTTGACGACATCAATGAATTTGAAAATCCTTCAAGAGGCTTAGGTGATACAGAGCGGACACAAAATGGAAGGCTCAAACCTTTGACCTCGAGTTATGTCCTTGTCCTTGAGCGGACATGGCTGACTCGTAAGTTCTGTTCTGCACATTGTCTTGATGAGGTGATCATTTGACCCAAGTTTCATGAAAAACCTTCAAGGGGTTTAGGAGATACAAAGCGGACACAAAATGTTACGGACAGACGGACAGACGGAGACTTTCCTATGACCCCTCACCACTCATGGCGGGGGATTAACAAACTTGTGCGATAACCTTAAATAATGATGCTAAACACCTAGCAATGTTCTATAAAATAAACTGTTTCCTAATCAAGTATTTGAAAATAGTAACTCATAATCAGAGTTAGAAAGTCCTAATTAGGTTATCAGTTAGATTCTAAGATCTTTTTATTTAGCCGAACTTCATTAGAAATGCAAGTTTGTAAAGTTATTATTACCCTCCTTTGTATATATTGGTTGTGCAACCAAGAAAGATTTGAGATAAAAGAATTTGGAAACTGCTCGCAGTTTTAAACATGCTTTTTCATTAAGGTTGTTGAATTATAATAATATGTAACAACGTACAGGTAAAACTGTACTGAAATATAAACAAACTGTCCGCTTTTTCTTTCTTACTAAAATGGAATAATTACAAAATTTGATAAAAATGATAAAGCATAGATTTCTGATAGGGGTCTTAAATAAATCTCTCACAGAATACACGCATACTGGACAAGAGCTGTCACTATTGGTGACAAATGCCCAAGAATGCTACAGTTGTCTGCGCAAAATAGGCCTATGCTAGAACAGAATAGGTATGAATCATTTTGTGAATTTATAAAAAATGTTCTCAAAAGGTAACCTTGACCTTGGAGCTAGGGTTCTGGCTCTTGCGCATGGCACATCAACTAATTACAGGGAACGTTTGTGCCAAGTGATTTTAAAATGGCAAGATCGGACAAGAAACAAATCCTTTTAACCTTGACTTCTAAGTGTGACCTTGACCTTGAAGCTAGGGGTCTGCATGGGTCTTGCGCATGACATGTCAACTCAATATAGGGAACATTTATGCCAAGTTATTTTAAAATCACTCCATCGATGGCAGAATTATGGACCGGACAAGAAACAGGCCATTTAACATTTTTTAAAAACCTTTAAGTGTGACATTGACCTTACAGGTAGGAGTCTGAATCTTGCGTATGGCAGGTCGTCTCATTATGGTTAACATTTATGCCAAGTAAATTTCAAAATCCATTCATGGATAGCAGAGTTATGGACCGGACACAAAACAGACCCTGTTAACCTTTGACAACTAAGCGTGACCTGGACCTTGGAGCTAGGGGTCTGTGTCTAGCCCATGACACGTCGTCGCATTATTGTGAACATTACTTTTATGCGAAGTTATTTTAAAATCCCTTTATGGATGACAGAGTTACAGCCCGGACAAGAATTTACACGGACTGCCCCCTGATTGGTCCATATCAACTTTTGGTATAGATACAGTAATTCCTCGACCCATTGGAGCACTAACACTCGCATTCTGAAATGTACATTTGATATTTAAAAGTATTTACAATAAAAGTAACATTAACTACACATAAATTTGAATATATTTCACTGACAAAACACTACTGCATTCTGAGAAACAGCATCATTTAGTGTGAGATTAAATAATTACAGAAGATAAAGGGTCTTGTGCTGTTTTCTCTCAAAATAAAACATCACATTTCCTTAAAATGGAGGAAATGCTCAAACAATCTTAAGTAATTTCATATTACTATTTGTAATGCTGAATTTCCCAAACTGGACTACTAATGAAGAAGTTACGGCATTTTGAAATTGAAGAATAACGTTAACAAGGAGGCAGCTATTTTAGCGTGTTTAAACAACACTGAAATAGTTATCAGCAATACCTTTCAGTATACATTTTTAGGGAAAATCAACATCTAAAAATAATTTAAATCTGCCATTTTGTTTATGTTGTTTTGGAAACAAAATTACTGCTATTTTGATCAAAATAATGTTAATTATTGATAAGAAAAAATAAGTTATTTCCCACCTGACTATCAACTGACTGAAACATCATTTTGTAATTCTCAGATCTTTGGGATATTGGTGAAATATTTGGAGACACTGGATATGCTGGAAGACCAGTGGCTGAAACAGGAATTTATTTTGGTACATCCAAGAACCGTTTCTGCCAAATTACTATGATTTTCTTGCAAATCCAAAAGAGAAAATATGAGCCGTGCCATGAGAAAACCAACATAGTGGCTTTGCGACCAGCATGGATCCAGACCAGCCTGCGCATCCGCACAGTCTGGTCAGGATCCATGCTGTTCGCTAACAGTTTCTCTAATTACAATAGGCTTTGAAAGCGAACAGCATGGATCCTGCCAGCACTTAGGTTTAAGCCATGCGTTTTTAGGAACAATCCAAGTAGACAGTCACCTAAGGAATATTTGTGTGAATTTATAATAAAATCTGGAGAACCCTATTAGACATCCACTGCATACAAACTGGGAAAAGTGACTGATATGAGTTTGAAATTATTGTGAAATTAGACCAGCATTTTTAAAAAGATATTTTCACTATTTACATACTAGGAAAACTGACTGACAACAGCCTTAGGTGGCCAGGTTTCTGAAAAATGTGAATAGCACGAATAACCATGGTGCAAATGGTTTCTTAAGATTTTTAAGGTTTTACTGAGTTCTGCATGGAATTCTTTGAACAATTTTGAAAAGGGAACAACACAGAAAGAATTCTTTTGAAGTTTGTGTGAAATTGACTAGTGGTTTCAGTGAAAATATTATTTAAAAATTACTGCTGAATATAAACAACAGAGGAAATTGTACCTTTCTAGCATGACAGAACAAACACATACAGACATAAAACAACTTCTAAAATAGAAAAGGAATATAATAAATTTTAACCTGTTTCTGTACAGGTTTGTATCCTGGTAACTCTGTTGACTGTCTGACATTTGCCGTTCCATTTGTCATCTCAGCCGGTATAGTAGGTCTGGGGCGATGATTCTGTTGCACCTGCTACTGTTCCTCAAGCTGCTGCGGCTGCTGGAGTTTCTGCTGCTGTTGCTGTTCGTGAATCATTTGCTGCTGCTGCATGACCATTTCAATAAGCCTCTGCTGCTCCTCAAGCTGCTGCTGCTGCGGCTGCTGGAGTTTCTGCTGCTGTTGCTGTTCGTGAATCATTTGCTGCTGCTGCATGACCATTTCATTAAGCCTCTGTTGCTGCTCATACTGCAGTTGTTGTTGTTGTATTCGTTGTTGGTTTTCTACAACCTGTTATCTTGCTTCTTGACCCTGCTGTTGTTGAATTTGTTGTTGTTGCTGTTGTACTAAAACATCTTGACCTCTGAGCAGCCTGCTGCTGATACATTAAACTATTTAGTCTTTTCTGAGTTTCAGCAGGTTGTTTGTTCAGCTCAGCAATTTGTGAGGCAAGAAAATCATGGTCTGAACCAGGAACCATTGGGTCATGTGACCTTTCTGAAGAATTTGATTGGTCTTGTGATGACATGTTATTCTGGTCATGTATCCTTTGCAATGTCTGAGGTCTGTCCTTGGGTATTACAGTTATTGGCTGATTTTCTCATAAAAAGACAATGGTAATTGTCGAGAACTTCTGGACGGGAGCCCAGTAGAGTCTGAAGGTAGAGGTATTCCTACATTGCTCTGAACTAGTGGTGTAAGTCTTGGAACATTTACCGAGTTCACTGGCACCGATACAGGAGCTCTAACCTGTGACTGAGAAGCTGGTTCCGCACTCGGTAATCTGTTTGTCTGCAGGGGACCAGTGTTTGGGTTGATGACTTGAACAAGACTTGTTGTACAGAGGCCTGGCAGCTCAGCAAAATCTTCTTGCAAGGCGGAACTATCCACACTTGAAACATAGTCCTGATAGTCTAACAAGGAACCCTGCTGCTCTAAAATACAATGATTAATATAACTTTAATTGAAAACCACAGCTAAGAGAGAACACTATCAAACTTTTCAAATTCATGATTTCTTACAGAATTTTGTTACTGGAAAGTACAAGTTACATTTTAAGCTGACAACACAACAGAAAGAAACCATTTAACATCCCAAATAGATTCTAACTGCTAAGATACGAACTTAATGTGTACAATAATTATACGTAAAATGCTTTTATCAAAGGTTTGTTTCTTAGCAATATTAGAGGCAACCATATCCTGCAGAAGTAAATCTACCTTCTTTCCTATGTCAAGGTAAATGCCATCATTTCAAATCACTGTTTAGATAGAAATCACAATGACAACAAAATCAAAAGAGTCTGCAGCATTCGTCTGAGGTCTTTTTGAATTATTTAGAGTAAGAATTTGCTCACTAAGAAAGCCTTTACGTCAAGCATTGTCTTTCAGGTAAGTTTTGCATAAAAATCATAAACAAATTGGAGGTGTTTGAGAAAGAAGAAAGAATGTTTTAGAAGTCTGGATCACTTAAGCAGCAACAAACTTGTTGACAGCTGTAACTTTAAATTATGATAACAATACTGCAATATTAACCCTTCCCATTCTAAATTTCTATAATGGACTGGTCTATCTTCTATGGTGGCTGATTTCTGCCATTTTGCGTTTTCGCCCCGCGACCCCGCGAGCGAAAACACGAGAATTAACACGGTAAAATGGCGGGGGCGCGGGGCGAAAACTCGCTATTTAGCGTGGGCGCGGAGCGAAAACTCGCTGTTTAGCGGGGTCGCGGGGCGAGATTTAGTAACTGGTATGTCGGGGGCGCGAGACGAAAATACAATAATTAGCGCTGCTTAAACGTCATTTCAGTTACTAAATCTCGCCCCGCGTGCCCGCTAATTATCGTGTTTTCGCTTCGCGCCCCCGCTAAATAGCGAGTTTTCGCCTGGCGCCCCCGCCATTTTATCTTGTTAATTTTCGTGTTTTCGCTCGGCGGTGTCGCGGGTCGAAAACTCGCTATTTAGCAGGGGCGCGAAGCGAAAACACGATAATTAGCGGGGTCAAGTGGCGGGATTTTGAAACTGGAATGTCGGGAGCGCGGTGCGAAAACTCGGCGTTTAAGCAGCGCTGATTATCGTGTTTTCGCCACGCGCCCCCGACATACCAGTTACTAAATCTCGCCCCGCGACCCCGCTAAACAGCGAGTTTTCGCTCCGCGCCCACGCTAAATAGCGAGTTTTCACCCTGCGCCCCCGCCATTTTACCTTGTTAATTCTCGTGTTTTCGCTCGGCGGGGTCGCGGGGCGAAAACGCGAAATGGCAGAAATCAGCCACCATAATCTTCCAATTCTGGCAGTACCATTTATCATTTTAAGGAGTGTTTTACTGAAAATTTACTGACTGAATAGCGAACAGTGTAGACCATGATCAGATTGCACGGATGTGCAGGCTGATCTTGGTCTACACTGGTCGCAAAGGCAGAATCAATTGTGTCCAGCATGGTAAGGGTTAAAGGCCACAAATACTGACTAACAACTTGTCTCTCAGGTTCTATAACTCTCGACCTTCTCACAGGGGGAGATAACATAACAGCAGCAGAAACAGGCTTCAGATGATCTCCAAATGGTTGCTTACTAGGCACATCTGTTTAAAAGACAAAATAAATGTAAAATGAATGATATTATACAGTTATTGACTTATGTTGAGGTCAATATGTGTTTTTACGGACCTGTAAAAATGATATTGACCTCGAACACGTGTTTTTACTGACCTGTAAAACGATATTGACCGAGGACACAGTCAGAGGTCAATATAATTTTTACAGGTCCGTAAAAACACATATTGACGAAATATAAGTCTATAATTGTTATATTATATGCCCTTCTCAAATGCACTCATCTGACTGTCCCATACTTCATTCATTATCACTTTTGCGGGTCAATATCGATTTTTGTGGACCCACGTGTGCACCTCTTTTGACCAATCAAATGAGCGCATTTGATAAGGGTATACAATATTAAGGGAGATATCTGCAATATTACAGATTGTTATCACAAGTAATGATGTATGTCTTGAGGATGATATAACAACAAGGCAGTCTGAAAGACAGCTAAATCCCCGCCACTGTTATGGATAGTGAAAGGGTAAACCTTTGACCTTGAGCTGTGACCTTGACCCTGAAATGACATGCCTGACCCATGAATTCTGCACATTGTCTTGATGAGGTGATCATTTGACCGAAGTTTCATGAAAATCCTTCAAGGGGTTTAGGAGATACAGAGCTCAAACTTTTGACCTTGAGTTGTAACCTTGACCTTGAGTTGACATGGCTAACTCATGAGTTCTTGATGAGGTGATCATTTGACCAAAGTTTGATGAAAATCCTTTAAGGGGTTTAGGAGATACAGAGTGGACACAAAATGGAAGGCTCAAACCTTTGACCTTAAGTTGTGACCTTCACCTTTAGCTGGCATGGCTGACTGATCAGTTCTGCACATCGTCTTGATGGGGTGATCATTTGATCCAAGTTTTATGATTATCCTTTAAGGGATTTAGGATACAGAGTGGACACGAAATGGAAGGCTCAAACCATTGACCTTGAGTTGTGACCTTGACCTTGAGCCGACATGGCTGACTCATGGATTATGCATATCGTCTTGATGAGGTGATCATTTGATCCAAGTTTCATGAAAATCCTTTAAGGGGTTTAGGAGATACAGAGCGGACACAAAATAAAAGGCTCAAACCTTTGACTTCGAGTTGTGACCTTGACCTTGAGCCGACATGGCTGACTCATGGGTTCAGCACATCGTCTTTATGAGGTGATCATTTGACCCAAGTCTCATGAAATCCTTCAAGGGGTTTAGGAGATACAGAGCAGACACAAAATGTTATTGAAGGACGGAAGGACCAACTGAGACCATTCCTGTAACCACGAGTGGTGGGGGATTAATAAAAGTGACCTTAAAAGTGCAATCCATCTGTGCTTTTGAAACAGATACCAAGGACAGACTACTCTAATGCTTATAGACATGGATATTGCGTCTACAAAAATGCATTTTTGTTTTGGGGGAATACTTTGAGGGATTGAATTAGGCGTTACTTAAGTAGATTTTCTAGTTTACAATTTTGAGCCCAGTAACAGAACTTTTTGAATCATATTTAAGATTACACTAAAACTTTCTTAAGTGTTTCCTTAACATTAGTTTTATCCAAACACTGATACTATGGCCAACCCAAATTTGATCCAGTGACCACTCTTGAAATTTTTTAGGGGCGCACATGCCAATACCACATACAGTACTAAATATCAAATGTCCATGTCACCTTCTGTAACAACGTGAATGTAATAATGAATGGCAGTCTTAGCCTTAAGCCTGCTAAATTTATAAAATGGACTGGTCCATCACTCAATTTGGGCAATACCATTTATTATTTGAAGGGGTTTTCACTGAAAATTTACTGACTGAATAGCGAACAGTGCAGACCATGATTAGCCTGCACGGATGCACATCCGTGCAGGCTAATCATGGTCTGCACTGGTCGCAAAGACAGAATAACTCGTCGCCAGCAGGCTAAAGGTTAAACATGTCAGTTAAGATACCAAAAGTTTCAAAATTTCCTACTATAGTACTAATGCTTTCACATAAACCAGAGGTAGAGCATAGAGGACTCTTGACATAATGTGTTAGGTCTTAAAGTGACATCTACAGAGTTGTTCTGCTGACAGTAATATATCTAACTATTGTAAGTTGAAAACCCTAAAGCTCAACAGTAATTTAGCATAGTGTGATTCCCACTAGTGGTTTATAGTATTAAAGTAAAGGCAGTCAACAAATAAATCATACTTTGAATTTCTTGATGCTGCTGGGCTTTTGGTAGTGTCTGGGTCTGAACTGGTTCTGCAGGATTGGAGTTCACTGACTGAGCCGGGCTCCACCGCTGTGATGACTGTGGCTGTTCACCCTGTCATGAAAATATTGAAAATACATTAATAGAGGACACAGACATATCAAAACAAATGAATGTATTAAATACATCACTGTCTCAGTCGCTGTCGTCTTTATCATATATATAGAATAAAATTCCAATAAACTAAAGCTTGAATGTCAGGACCAAACTAATTATGTGAGCGATTAATGCTAGAGTTGTTGGTATTTCATTGGTTGAAGCAGAGATACAATAAATCATTATTGGCATAAATATTCATAAACAATTTCTTACAGGTATTCAACAACCAATTCACAGATTTCTCTGCAGAGAAGTGAAATGGAATTATCTCAAAAGTTTTTGAAACTTATATTTTGTTAATGAAGTTTAAAGCTCTAAAATTATCACACTAACATGGAAATTCAAGACCACTGATACCTTCAATCTTTGTATTTCAGCCTGAGTATCTTGTCTGAATTTTCGGAACTCAGACGCCCTAGTGTGAAATTCCTCTTGTTTAAGAATAATATCCTGAAATTATTTTTCATACTGTACAATTTAGTACATGTGTACTTCAAACTGCAGTATTAACTTACTCAATAACAAGAGCTGTCTGATGACAGCGCGCTCGACTATTCGAAGAATTGATTGAAGAATGGTGTCAAAATATTTCGACGGATATTCAGACAAAAGAAATAAATAGATTAGACAAACAATGTTCCTGTATTACTTTGATTTCGATAAGTCTTGCACTAAATGGCAATATATGAGCCAATTTCAAAGTCCAAAAAGGGCCATAATTCAGTCAAAATAGTTATGTACTCTTGCCTACAGATGGAAATCATAATGATAAACAAGTGTTCAAAGTTTAAAAGCCATATGTCAAATAGTTTTGACAAAACATGGACTTGTATGGAAACAGAACCAATTTCAAAGTCCAAAATGGGCCATAATTCAGCCAAAATAGATGACAGAGTTATGTTCTCTTTCCTACAGATAGAGACTATTATACTAAACAAGTGATAAAAGTTTCAAAGCCATATGTCAAACACTTTACAAAAAATATGAACTGGTACGAAAAACTTAACCAAGATTTCTAAGTCAAAAAGGGCCATAATTCAGCCAAAATCCTTGATGGAGTTATGTACTCTTGCCTATAACTGGACATGGTGATGGTAACCAAGAGTTGAAAGTTTCAAAGCTTTATCTCAAAAGACTTTGTCAAAATATGAACTGGTACGAAAAACTTAACCATGATTTCTGAGTCAAAAGGGGCCATAATTCAGTCAAAATCCTTGATGGAGTTATGTGCTCTTGCCTATAACTGGACATGGTGATGGTAAACAAGTGTTGAAAGTTTCAAAGCTTTATCTCAAAAGACTTTGTCAAGATGTGGACTGGTACGAAATATTAACCCAGATTTCTAAGTCAAAAAGGGCCATAATTCAGCCAAAATCCTTGATGGAGTTATGTGCTCTTGCCTATAACTGGACATGGTGATGGTAAACAAGTGTTGAAAGTTTCAAAGCTTTATCTCAAAAGACTTTGTCAAAATATGAACTGGTACGAAAAACTTAACCATGATTTCTAAGTCAAAAGGGGCCATAATTCAGTCAAAATCCTTGATGGAGTTATGTGCTCTTGCCTATAACTGGCCATGATGATGGTAAACAAGTGTTGAAAGTTTCAAAGCTTTATCTCAAAAGACTTTGTCAAAATGTGGACTGGTACGAAAAACTTAACCCAAGGTGTGACGCCGACGCCGACGCCGACGCCGACGCCGACACCGACGCCGACGCCGACGCCGACGCCGTGGTGAGTAGGATAGCTCTACTTATTCTTCGAATAGTCGAGCTAAAAACGTAAGTATCTGGCACAGACTAGTGATGACTTATAGACAAATATGAAATCATGAATTTTTTTTATTTAATAAACTGAGTAATTTTACATTTGCCCATCTTGCTTTAAGTCCAATGCAGAGTAATCACCTCTGTAAACACCCATATATTTCAGCACACAAAGATCAATGTACTACTCTGTAGGCAAGCTTAAATACAGTCTATAAAAATACATATCTATGCTTTAAATATCAACATATGATAAGCTCACAACAAGAGGGCCATGATGGCCCTGTATCGCTCACCTGAGTACCATTGCTCAAAATGATATGATCAAGTTTTGACATAGAACACATAGGCATATACATTTTAACAAGATTTGAACAAATTGTGTAGAGGTCTACTAGGCAATGCTACATGTCAAATATCTAAGATCTAGGCCTTCTGGTTTATTTTTAGAAAATTTTGAAGATTTTTCTATCTACAATCAAGTAACCCTATGGGGCGGGGTCAATTTGATCCCGGGGGTCATGATTTGAATAAATTTTGTAGAAGTCTACTAGGCAATGCTACATGTCAAATATCTAAGCTCTAGGCCTTCTGGTTTATTTTAAGAAAACTTTTGAAGATTTCCTGTGTAAAATCAAGTGACCCCTGGGGCGGGATCATTTATGACCCCGGGGATCATGATTTGAACAAATTTTGTTGAGTTCTACTAGGCAATGCTACATGTGAAATATCTAAGCTCACGGCCTTCTGGTTTATTTTTATAAATTTTTTGAAGATTTTTCTATGTAAAATCAGGTGACCCCTGGGGCGGGGTCAATTTTGACTCCGGGGGTCATGATTTGAATAAATTTTGTAGAAGTCTACTACGCAATGCTACATGTCAAGTATCTAAGCTCTAGGCCTTCTGGTTTATTTTTAGAAATTTTTTGAAAATTTTCCTATGTAAAATCAAGTGACCCCTGGGGCCGGGTCAATTTTGACCCCGGGGTCATGATTTGAACAACTTTAGTAGAGATCCACTAGGCAATGCTACATGTCAAATATCTAAGCTCTAGGGCTTCTGGTTTTTGAGAAAAAGATTTTTTAAGATTTTCCTATGTAAAATCAAGTGACCCCTGGGCAGGGTCAATTTTGACCCCGGGGTCATGATTTGAACAAACTTGGTAGAAATCAACTAGGCAATGCTTCACACCAAATATCTAAGCTCTAGGGCTTCTGGTTTTGGAGAAGAATATTTTTAAAGTTTTTCATTTCGGTTGCCATGGCAACCAGAGTTCTGCATGGAATTCAATTCTTTGAATAATTTTAAAAGGGGGCTACCCAAGGATCATTCCTGTGAAGTTTGGTGTAATTCTGCCCATTGGTTTTCAAGAAGAAGATTTTTTTTAGAAATTGTTGACGCACGACGCACGACGGACATCAAGCAGTCACAATAGCTCACCTTGTCACTTCGTGACAGGTGTGCTAAAAAAACAGAATTCCAAATCAAAATCTCAGTCTTCATGATCATGTCTCATATATCTGAAACATGTTAAAACTTTGCAAACTTAAAGGATTGTCCAATCATATACCAGCCTGTATATGTTTACTTACAGAAGTTAATGCATCAACCAATGCTTTAAATTGCAATACATCCTGTGCAAGCCGTTCCCTGACAGTGACTTCAGCATGCAAACGTAGTTCACATTCTCTAAGGCAGCGCGTCAGTTTTGTTACCGAGTCCACAATAGCTAAAGTGTAACCAGAGAAAGATTCCTGTCTTTGACGTTCTGCTGGAGTACGACCTGTCAGCCGCTCATACTCTGCTACTTCATCTTCTACTGTTTCTGAAACCTACAGCAAGTTACTGATTGTGTGGTTTTTATGAAATGAATATTTGCAACAATATCTAGAAAAATCTGGTAAAATAAAACAGGTGTTATGTTTTTATGAAAGTTTTAATTTATTATTACTATTATTACTATATTAATATGTCTTTTGACACACACAATACAGAAAGTCTACATCACTGTATTTTGGCACCTGCCCAGTGTCAGGCTAGTTAAAACAGATTGGATGAACAACATTATCATTGTATGGTAAAAACGGTGGGGGGGGGGGGGGGTCAGGGAACTTCATTCCCAAGTGTTTTAGTGCAACAGACATGAAAATCATTAAGTGTTGTATTTTGCCAGAAACATAAAAACTCTACCAGCATTATTGTTATTATTATCATCATCATCATCATTATCATTTATTATTATTACTATTATTATTATTACCATCATCATCATCAGCATCATCATCATAAACAACATCATCATCATAATCTCTTCCACAAGTCAGTCAGAACTGGTTCGCGATGCAAGTCCTTTCCTTCCTCAATATGTCTCTTTACTCGATACTGGTTAAACTCGCTAACGCCATCTGAAAGGTTCAAATTAGTCAACAAAAAGAGCTCTTACATGATCCAAGTGTTCTAGTGCATTAGACATGGAATTGCTTAAGTGTTGTATGTGGAAAACTCTACTTACATTATTAATATTATAATTATCATCATCATCATCATCATCATCATTTAGTATTACTATTATTACAATATTGATATGTCTTTTGCCACAAACAATACAGAAAGTCTACATTACCGTTTTTATCATCATCATCATCATCATCATCATCATTTATTATTATTACTATTATTATTATTATTATTTTACCGTCATCATCAGCAGCAGCAGCATCATCATCATAAACAACTTCATCATCATCATCTCTTCCACAAGTCAGTCAGAACTGGTTCGCGATGCAAGTCCTTTCCTTCCTCAATATGTCTCCTTACTCGATCCTGGAAAGGTTCAAATTAGTCTACATAAAGAACTTTTACATGATCCAAGTGTTTTAGTGCAACAGAAATGGAAAACCTTAAGTGTTGTATTTGGCCTTAAACATGAAAACTCTACGAATATTATTACTATGAATATTATTATCAACAACAACAACAACAACAACAACATCATCATCAGCAGCAGCATCATCAACATCAACAACAACAACATCAGCAGCATCAACAACAACAACATCATCATCAGCAGCAGCATCAACAACAACAACAACTACATCAGCATCAGCAACAGCAGCAGCAGCAGCACCATTTATTATTATTATTATTATTATTATTATTAGTATTATTACCATCATCATCATCAGCAGCAGCAGCAGCATCATTATCTCTTCCACAAGTCAGTCAGAATTGGTTCGCGATGCAAGTCCTTTCCTTCCTCAATATGTCTCCTTACTCGATCCTGGTTAAACTCGCTGACCCCATCTGAAAGGTTCAAATTAGTCTACATAAAGAACTTTGGAAAACTTTAAGTGTTGTATTTGGAAAACTCTACTTACATTATTAATATTATCATCATCATCATCATCATCATCATCATCATATAGTATTACTATTACTACTATATTGATATGTCTTTTGCCACACACAATACAGAAAGTCTACATCACTGTTTTTTGGCACCTGCCCAGTGTCAGGCTAGTTAAAACAGATTGGATGAACAACTTTAGCATTGTATGTTGCAAAAAGGTGGGGGGGGGGGGGGGGGGGGGGGGGGGGGGGGGGGGGGGGGGGAACTTCATTCCCAAGTGTTTTAGTGCAACAGACATTCAAGATTCAAAATTATCAGGCGATGAAGGCCTACTTGCACATCTAGTGATACCTCTCCCTAAATGGCATAAAATATATTTTAACTATTTTATAGTTTGCGATATTGGCATTAAAAGTATCTCGTAACAATTTATGCTGAATTTAGGTAGATCCATGATCATTTCCCGTTTTTACTGTATTTCGATACCCAAGTTAAGTTTAGACCTGACCGTCTTCAAGGAGCTAGAAAATTCAATTGGAGCATCTACATATTTTACGCAACAATTATTCATTCGCGGAAATCTTTTGTTTAAAAAGCATAATAAATAACCAAGTGAACACAGATGACTTTAAAATACATCAATCTGTTTTATGTAGAAATACGAAACTAACTCCTTCTTAAAAGGGACATAACTTTATAAATGATAGAACATGCATTACACTACGGTTGCGCTTTCATACTGTCGCACTGACCTGAGGTTAGACGGAATGGCACGCTCTATGTATAAAATGATAGAACATGCACATTCAATTTGAGATCAACACACTGCACGATTTTTGTTTCGATTGACGTCACACATGCTCATGGCAAATTTCTAGTTCGTGTTGGAGAAAGACTCCAAATTTCCAATGAGCATTATGACAGGCAGGAGGAACTGATTTCAAGGTATACATTACGTAAAATGCTTTTCCAATTTTCATAAATCTATGTTAAAATAACGCATGTGTTTATTTGTATTGTAAACATGTATCGTTTGCAATAAGATATGTTTAAACTGAGCATTATGACAGGTAGGAGCGAGAAATTTGGATAGAATCGTCGACCTCCCACTAGCAAGATCGGTAGCATTTTTACACTTCTAGGTTTATCAGTATATCACAAAACCTATGAAATTAACAAATAACATATTTTCCAACATTCTATCAGTCCACTACATTCTTTACTCTTCTGTTCCATAGAATTGGATACTTACAATATTCTAAAGATCTGTCCCGCTTTGAAAAAAGATTGACATTTGTAAAAAAAAAAAAAAATAAAGTAAACAACTGTCTAATTTAAGTATTTTTAACCTACTTATGTGAAGTTATAGCACTTAGATATTGTTGCAAATGCATCAAAATGATGGCATGTACATATCTAACAGCATTTTAAAAATGGTGAGCTTGTAAGTAAAGACGTTGAACTGTCCAAAAGTGTGGGCCCTTAATGCAATTCAGTCCCTACATATATAATTAAATTGACAATGGTTTTGTAGAATAATATAAATGTAGCTGCTCATGCAGGTAGTCTTTGATAAATATTATGTTCCAGATGATACCCGGATCACTGCGGCAAGAACTTATCTATCTCAATGCAAAACAGTTGCATTTGTTCTGCAGATAGTAACTTGCATGTAAAACTTTAACCAGGATCTTCTAAGTCCAAAAGGGGGGCATATTTAGCCCAAAATACATGTCAGAGTTATGGGACTTGATCCAGTCAGTTTGGTAATTGATCTAGAAATATAAACAAGAGCTGTCAGTGGACAGCACGCTCGACTATTCTCAGTGCTTGATAGTATAATATAAGCAATGAGTAAAACATTAGCATTACAAAAAGCATATTCTAAGTCGAAAAGGGGCCATAATTCAGTCAAAATGCTTGATAGAATTGCCTCCTCCTTATTACAGACTGGGGTCATGACGGTAAACAAGTATGCAAAGTATGAAAGCAATATCTCATTGCACTTTGAAAATATTTGGGGTGGTACGCAAACTTTAACATTTATTCTAAGTCGAAAAGGGGGCCATAATTCAGTCAAACTGCTTGATAGAGTTGCCTCCTCCTTTTTACAGACATGGGTCATGATGGTAAACAAGTATGCAAAATATGAAAGCAATATCTCAATAGACTTCGAAAATATTTGGGGTGGTATGCAAACTTTAACATTTGTGTGACGCGAACGCTCACGCCGACGCCGGGGCGAGTAGGATAGCTCCCCTATCGAGCTAAAGATAATTTCAAATCTAGATGCCTTTAAGTATTAGCTGCATGTGCTTGCACGCAAAACTTTAACCAGGATTTTCTAAGTCCAAAAGGGGGCATAATTTACATGTCAGAGTTATGGGACTTGACCCAGTGATGTTGGTAATTGAGCTAGATAAAGAAAAATAAGTTTCAAAGATAACCCTTTAAATGATAGCAATATGTACTTGCATGCAAAACTTTAACCAAGGTGTAACGCCGATGCCGACGCCGACGCCAGGGTGAGTAGAATAGCTAGACTATTCTTCGAATAGTCGGGCTAAAACCGTCAAAGCTTTATTTCGCTAGTGCAATACCAAATATTATGAAATGGATTTATCTCATTCCCGCGACGTTAGACATTTGATGAAACCTGTTATTTACTTTTTTACTTACATGCTCTAATTGGCACGTATGGGCATTTCGTCACAAAACCTTTCATCTATCAATCAATGTTTGAAGATGTAGACTGGTACTGTCTTTGGTCCGACTACGCTGCAAAAACACAAGACAAACATTACTTATCCGTCGTTAGAAATTTATTTTTCGAATTCCGTAACAAAAGTTTAATAGTATAGTTGTTTAATGTTAGTCTTAAGACAGTTGGCACTGCATGAATTTTTTGTGTGCAACTTTTAAGTTTGAAGTCCTTATCTTATGTTGTGCTAAAGTTATATCCAGAAAGGATATATTGGAATTTAACCCCGACAAATGTGAAGTCCTTAGAGTAAGTAGGAAGAGAAATCCCTTTATATATCCCTACAGGTTACACAATACAGAGTTAAAGCCCACCTCATCAGCTAAATACCTAGGAATAACTATCTCCAATGATTTGAACTGGTCACAACACATAGAAAACCTCTTCCCTTCGATTTATTCAGAGAAATGTCAAGACAGATAACATAAAGGTCAAAGAAGCTGCATACACCACCTATGTCCGCCCCCAGCTAGAATACTGTTCAACTGTGTGGCATCCCTGGCAGAAAACCCTCACCCATAAACTTGAACGAGTCCAAAGGTCAGCAGCTAGGTATGTTATGAATGATTACAACTATACAAGCAGTGTAACTGAAATGTTGAAATCCTTAGAATGGAAAACTCTCCAGTACCGTAGGTTAAACTGTTCATTACTTTTGTTTTACAAAGTAAGGACCCAGACCGTTGCTATTGACCAAGGTTACTTGTCCCCCATTAGAAACCTGAACTACTTGATCCCTTATTCCAGCACTCAATACTTTGCTAACTCTTATTTCCCTAGAACCATCCGCCTCTGGAACTCCCTCCCCACATCAGTCAAAGCTAGCCCCAGCCTCAGTATCTTTACAGAGAGGCTGGCGGCGGTCACTATGTAATTCTTCCATTCTGTCCTATTTTAACTGTAGCATACTGTCCTTTTATCTTTTACTTTTAATACTGTAATATACTAAATTTCTTTAACAACTGTTTCTCTGACAGCGCCGACCAGTCATAATCGGAAATCGATTGTTGGTTGTAACGATGTAGATGTAGATGTAGAAAGCAAAGATTGCCAAAAAAACATAAGTATGAAAGGGGCATAATTCTGTCATAAATACAATAAGTGTTAGGGGGATTGTAACCACGCATGCAGATGATGATTATAAAGAAATAGTTTTAATTTCTTTTAAAGTACCAAAGATCTTTAAAAAAATAACATGAAAATAATTTCAAGTATACAATTTTGTGATCTTGACCTTGGGTATAATGGGCCCAGGTCCTGCACATACTTTGTTTATATGTTGGAAATGTTTATGTGAACTCACAGTAAGATAAAAGCAATAGTAACAAAGATATGACAGGGAAGCAAAGGTTGCGGAAAAACTTTAACCTTAAAAATAACTCAAGTATAACACCTTGGTGACCTTGATCTTGGGTACAATGACCCAGCCACTGCGCATGCTTTGTTTGTATGCTGGACAATGTTTATGTGAAGTTTCAGTAAGATATATGCAATAGTAACAAAGATATGACAGAAAAACAAAGTTTGCCGAAAACTTTAACCTTACAAATAATCTAAGTATAACACCTTTGTGACCTTGATCTTGGGTATAATGGGTCAAGCCCCTGCACATACTTTGTTTGTATGCTGGGTTACAGTAAGATAATGCAATAGTAACGAAGATATGACAGAAAAACAAAGCTTGCTGAGAAACTTTGACCAAGAAAGGTCCTGTCGATGCCGACGCCGACGCCGGGGCGAGTACAGTAGCCCCCCCCCCCCCCACACACACACCCCTAACCCCTCCCCTTCTCCGAATAGTGGAGGTTAAAATAGCTCCGAACACATTTTTCCTCAAGGTTTGAAGGTTTTTGCTGTAACCCAGCAACCTGTGTTGAAGCTTAGACTAGTTAATAGCACATATTATTAAACAGTGTTAAATGAGAGAATGACTAGGTACAAATCATGTATAAACTATCTAAAATGTTATTTAAGATAGATTTGTAAAGGTGTTCGCGATATGATAAGTAATATTGCATGCACAGACTGTTATCGACTGAGCACTATTTTCGTTGTCCGAAGGCCGAGTGTTTGAAACTTGTCAGGATTACAAGCAGATCTGCACAGTCTTTTAGTTGGACAAGACTACATTTTAGACCTAGTTTTTAACAAGTTTTAAATTAATCAAGTAATAACTTACCAGCTCATATGAAACATGCTGCTATCAAGCCGTCGCCGGCATTTCTCACTGTTTCTTCTACATCATTTTCTAACCTTTAGCATTATTTTCAGTGAGTCAGCTACTTTTCCACTCGCCAAACTAATGTCCAACTTTTTGACATGTGAGCGATATCTCACATAAAGCTCGTGCAGGTTTAATGGTCAATGTCGGGACAATTCAACGGATTATTTTAGCCTACGGGTTTCTTTGGTTATTTTGTAACAAAGGTCATAATAAAGTGTGCATTCACGTCAATACAACATGTTACTTCATTTCTTAAGGCAATACCTTTCTAAAAATGTTAAGAAATTATTTGAATTTATTGCAAAAAAGATTCTGTTCCATAAAATTGTTTCTCCAACTTTTTCTCTCTGGATGCAAGAAAAAATGTAAACAAAAGGATGAGACCACTACTTCCAACAAAGGGATAAGTTCCAGAATGCATAATTAGTAATGTTTTAGTTACTTCACCTTTAGTGATGACAGACCATAAAAATACAGGAAGTGAATAATTGCTTCTCCCTTAGAATTTCATAACTTCCGCTGCGCATGCGCAGTGAGCACTTTACGATTCGAAGTTTTGGAGGCAGATCGCTTATAAATGCTAGTTGATAATGATTTAATTTCTGCAATAATAAAATAGTTGTGGGGTAATCCATCATCTGTAAGAATTTCTTTTTGTTTGCTGCTGTATTTATGAAAATTGAAAATCATTTCCAACTTTCTGTGTTACAAAATAAAAGCAAAGTTTCACCGCCGATTTTGTTCCTAAAGAACATGTCTTTTCCATAAAAAAATTACGAGTGTATTTACGAATTTTCAAGCGAGTTGCACTTTCTACTTTCAATCGACGGCCGCCATATTTGTTTACATTAAAGGTCAAGTTCATTGAAATACCTATAAATTAAAATGGTTATAAATCGGGATTTCGGGGTTTTTAAGTCAAGTTACCTATATTGACTATATTTTTACACCGCAAATTGTGTGTGTGTATTAATACTTACGGTGTTCCGTTTGGACAATCGTGACTTTTTATCTCATTCTAAATCGCGATGCACGATGGTACGATGACGAAAACGCGATGGCGCGATGGCACGATGATGAAACAACAATGGTACGATGGTGAAAACGCGATGACACGATGATGAAATCGCGATGGTGCGATGGTACGATGGTGAAATGTCGAGGTAATATCGCAATTTCATCATCGTACCATCGCGTTTTCACCATCGCACCATCGTGCCATCGCGCTTTCATCATCGTACCATTGTGCCATCGCGTTTTCACCATCGTACCATCGCGTTTTCACCATCGTGCCATCGCGTTATCATAATCGTACCATTGTGGTTTCACCATCGTACCATAGCGTTTTCACCATTGTACCATCGCGTTTTTACCATCGTGCCATAGCGTTATCATCATCGTACCATCGTGGTTTCGCCATCGTACCATCGCGTTTTCACTATCATACCATCGCATTATCATCATCGTACCCATCGCGGTTTCACCATCGTACCATCGCGGTTTCACCATCGTCCCATCGTTTTCACCATCGTGCCATCGCGTTATCATCATCGTGCCAACGCGTTTTTACCATCGTGCCATCGCGTTGTCATCATCGTACCATCGTGGTTTCACCATCGTACCATCTCGTTTTCACTATCAATGATCGCGTTTTCACCATCGTACCATCGTGGTTTCACCATCGTACCATCGCGTTTTCACCATCCTACCATCGCCTTCGAGTTAGAAATGCGTAGCCTCGTATACTTGTATTTTTGTCAACAATAGATAGCATAGAATGTATCTCAATGTATTTTGTGAGACGAAATTTACCATTAGGATTCTGCTGTTTTGCAAATAGTTTTACAAAATGTTCAGTGCTCTGTTCATTTAAACTGTAAAATCTTCAGGGCCACGTCCTTTGTATTTTATGTATGCACGAAAGTAAATAAAAAGCTGGGTGTAATAGTCACATGGTATTATTCAAACTCAGCTTATTCTATTTAATAGGATGTAGAAGGTACATAGTGCAATGTGAAAATGAGATTGTATCAAGCCTGTATTTTACACTGTTTTACTGACACATATACTGTACCACTGCACATGACCACCGGAAGGCGATGGTACGATGGTGAAAATACGATGGTACGATGGTGATAACGCGATGGTACGATGATGAAAATGCAATGACACGATAGTGAAAACGCGATGGGACGATGATGAAAACGCGATGGTACGATGATACGGTGGTGAAAACACGATGGTACGATGATGAAAACGCGATATTACATCGACATTTCACCATCGTACCATCGCGATTTCATCATCGTGCCATCGTTGTTTCTTCATCGT
This sequence comes from Mercenaria mercenaria, assembly GCF_021730395.1. Taxonomy (NCBI): domain Eukaryota; kingdom Metazoa; phylum Mollusca; class Bivalvia; order Venerida; family Veneridae; genus Mercenaria; species Mercenaria mercenaria. The sequence goes on from NC_069363.1 coordinate 12,783,997, forward strand.
GCCATCGCGCCATCGCGTTTTCGTCATCGTACCATCGTGCATCGCGGTTTAGTATTAAATAAAAAGTCACGATTGTCCAAACGGAACACAGTAAATACTGCTACCCGTATCGGTTATATGGCAATTTATTTTCAAGAAGCGAAAGAAAAACAACTTACAATTTCTTCAAAGATTTTTCAGAAACTGATAAAATACTGTCTTACAAAATCCAGACAAATCCATGCTATGAAAGGATGTGTTTTAACGTTTTATTAGACACACATGGCTGACATCAGAATGAGACTGTAATTTTTCAAGAATTAAAAATGTGCACGGGTTTTTCATGCAATACAAATGCCATGTCTTTGCGCACAAACACATTTACAGGTGCGTAGCAAGTCGGCCATTTTACTATGGTAATATATTTCTGCACATGGTGTTGTTCCTTCTTTTCCTTATTTGTTTAAGAAATAACATAGATTCTATCTCATCCAGTGATTTGTCGTTGAATAAATCATTGTTTGGAGTTCAGATGCGAAGGAATTATATCACGAGGGCCCTCGTGATATAAGTAATAGTTATAGTATGTGTGAGAGTGTGTTACCAGGATATATCAGAGCTAGGGGTACATCGAGGGTATTTTTCTCTGCACATATCGTCGAGGCCGGTAGGCCGAGACAGATATGTGAAGAGAAAAATAACGAGATGTACCCCTAACTCTGATATATCCTCGTAACACACGAGCACTACATATTATAACTGTTTTATCGCATAGTTTATCATTAAAATTTATATATTATTTTCATTTAAATTTGTTTATTATTATTTTTACTATTTTGATTCCCTTTCTGCGCCTCGCTGACTGAAACACTAAAACTTCTGTTTTAGAAAATGTGTTCCCCAGATAAAAGTACCCAACAAATTTCTGCATTGGTTTTAAATCTTTGATTTTCATTGGCCAGACGTATTGTAAAACTGTGTGGTTTGTTTGTAAATAAAATCATAAAGAAAAGTAATACTCACTTATGGAATGGCAAATTTATTTTCAAGAGCGGAAAATTGCAATACTTCAAGTTTTTGAAACTATTCTGTTTAAAAATCAGACTTTATAAAATGTGTTTGTTTAGTGACATCTCCTGGTGACTGTAGAATTGAGACTGTATTTTTCAAGAATTAAAATCCTGTGCAGGTTTTTCATGCAATACAAATGCCGATGTATTGCGACAAAACATTTACTGTGTGCGTATAATCGGCACTTTTTCTTATGGTAATATATGTTTGCCTGGTGTTGTTATTCTTTCCTTATTTGTTAAGAAATAACAAGATTTTATTCATAAGTGTGTTCGTATGTATAACATTGTTGGAAGATCAAGGAAATATCAGGGCCGCACTGATGATAATAAAACGTATCTTAACGATAAACAATGATTGATTCAAGATATATTATTTCGATTCTAACACGCTACCAAGGATTTTTAGATTATACATCCTCGACGACATTCATTAAATACTTGACCGTTTTCAATCGGTTTCTTTTCCAGCGCGCCGCTATGTCGTTTCACGCCATGACGTAATAATTGTGACGTCAGAGCAGTGATTTTTTTAAAATAATTACACATAGGCCTAATGTTTTACACACCTGAAACCAGCCTGGACTATTTTAAACAGATAAGCAAGCAGGTAAATCAGTTATAATTTTTGGAACTTGCTACAGTTCGATTAGATCTACTAGGTCATACGTGTTTACACGTTTTCAAACCAAATTTTCTCTACTTGCAAAATCACCTTTCTACTCTTTGATTATGTTTTGTTTTAGTTTGAGCTCACGTTTTTCTTATTCAAGACATATTAAAATATGAAACCCTGAGTTAAGGTTAGCTACAAAACGCAGTCTTTAAAGTTTAAAAACATGATGTTTACAAAAACGAACTGTATTCCATATTCAATAATTTGATAACACTCCCTTTAAAGAAACCTACAAATGGTATCTGATATAGCCTAAGTTTTTTTGTAATTGTTTATTTATTTTTTTGGGGGAGGGGGAGAAATATAGCAATATATATAGTAAATGACAGTTTTAAAATGCTTTCGAGTTTTAAAATTGCGCTCGAACACATCTAATCAGCTGTTTCATATCTTGACTGGTTATAACATAATCTCACATTCAGATTGGTTGTTTGAATGTACCAATAGCAATGTTTTCTTCCCATCTTTCTTTTTCTTGTCGTACACCACGTCACGTGACAGCATACCGTGAAAACTGCTGACCATCCAAAAAGTAATCATAAGTCACCAGTATTTAGGTGAAACAAAATTTATTAGGTAGCAGGGTACACTTAGATGCGAAAATTTTGGGCACGGACGGTCTTAACTGTAGCGAATCGCAATATTGCACTTCCCCTATGAGCAAAATTAGGGTGGCCATTTTATAAATTGCGTGCATGTTTTGTGCTTTTAATTAATGGCAAGATCAGGATTCTCATACAAGAATAAAGAAAGTTATCAAAACGAAAGGTTTACACAATCCATGAAAAATAGCATGCCAAAATCATCAATTTTGCACCTTTTGAACAGCCTACAATGATCCCGCTTCAAGAACAATGTCCAATTTTATTGCATTTCTCAATTTAATAGTCCTTACTAAACGTCAGGACATGAACGGAATGGGGGCCCATCCAGCTCGTTTTTTTCCACAAAATAACGAAAATGTTCCTGAGTATCAGTCAACAAGCACAGAACCCTTCCGTGATTTGAATTTTTCCGCGAAAAGGTGTCTCATTGATCATACAAAGCTACCAGCAGTTAGTTTTCCAACTGACATCAGAATTTTACATGTATCGGCAGTATAAATTTTCTAAAGAATTAATAATCATTATCTCTCACCTTAATTTACAGACATCCAAAATCACGAAGTTCTATTTATAACAAATATTGACGGGGGCCAAAATTCGAAAGTGTACCCTGCTACGTACCTTAAGCCTTTTCGGTCAATCTGAACCTACTTATAATTCGTTCTTATTTATGCTGAATTATCTTGAAAAAGAAGTCTGAATTTGAGCTATTTGTGACATGAGAGATGTTGCCATTGGGTTATTGATACATACACAGAATGAAAGTCAGCCTGTACAAATAATGTGATAACATAAGATTAATTAGTATAGTTGCAGTGGTGCTGACTTTATAATCAAGCTAATTGCTATCAATCATATGCCCTCAGTAAGATCCTAATTATCACCTTGGTGTGAGAAGGAAAGAGATTTTGTAGTATTTTTGCTTTCCCTGGGCATATTCCAGGCCCGGTTCCAGGGCCCAGCCGAGGGGCCCGTGCCCCCCAGTTGGCCGAGAAGTGACTTATACTCATCAAAAATGCACCCTACTATTTTGGCAAAGGAACATTTTTTCTCAAAATTTAGACCCAAAAATGTACCAGAGACCACCGTTTCATACCTGTATTTCAAATTTTTTCAGGGGGAGAGCCCCCTGACCTCCCAATCAAGAGGGGAGTATCGTACCCCTCCAATACCTCACAATTTAGACCTAAAATGCACCATAGGCCACCATTTTATGCCAATATTTCAAAAAAAATCCAGGGGGAGTCCCCCTGACCCGCCCCTGACCCCTACCTAACATGGGCAAAGGCACCCCCTCCAATACCTTGCGCCTTGTCGATGATGTCTTCATTCAAGACTGGTGCCCACCCCCCACCCCAGTCAAAAATTTCTGGATCCGGCCCTGTATTCCATGGACTGTATAGCGTTGATCGATTTACGTGTTCTCATTATTCTTTCCATCCGTATTGAGAACAACTTTTCTTGTTTTGATTCACAGTATAAACAGATCATTTTCATCACGGAAGACCACAGCTTTATCTTCTTATACTTAAAACAAAAGACTTACAAAAAAGTTTCCACTGAATAAATAAAAATGTTGGATAAGTAAAAGTTTAATATCGATATGATGTGTCATTCTGTTCTCTGTAAAATACTGGAAGTACCAAAACGGGTCCGATTTTCCGCCTTTGATAATCAAAGTTAATGCATTTCTTTTAAAAAAAGAAAACATTCTTAGTGTGGTCTTACCAATCGGAAGACTCACAACGGGTCTATCATAATGTAACAACATATGAGCCGCGCCTTGAGAAAACCAACATAGTGCGTTTGCTACAAGCATGGATCCGGACAAGCCTGCGCATCCGCGCACTATGCTGGTTTTCTCAAGGCGCGGCTCATGTTTTTTTTTGTTTTTGTATTTTTTAATATCGCTTTTTAATATTTCAGTATTATATCTGACCCTAAGTCGGTTATTTTTTATATTTGCATCGACTTTTTAAATAAATTGATTGACTTGACTTGACTTGACTTGACTTGACATCACTTGACATGACTTGATCTGATGATGGTGAGATACGTCAACGATTTCTGACATCATTTCTAATGACGCTTGATTTCTACGGCTTTTTTATGAATGAAGAAGAAACTGGGAAAATAAAAAGAGCAGCCAACTGGAAAGGCAGATACCAAAATTTTAAACGGTAAGTGGCAAATTATCCATTCTGTCATCAGCTCTAAAAGGGGCCATTTTACGGTACTTAGGTCCTAAATCAGGCACGTGTCCAGGCGGGGGGCCGGGCCCCCTCCCCCCAGCTGACTGGCTAGTTACGACTTTTATTACTATGGGCCCCTCAAGCACAGACTTAACTAGCAATTCAGATTTATATTTGAACTTTAAATCAAGCCATTGAATTTTCTAAAACTGAAAAATTGTTAGGTGTTTATGTGGATGATAATCTAAACTGGAAGACTCAAGTTGAAAAAGTACTTAAAACATGTTACTCTCAAATATATTTACTGCTGAGAATCAAACAGTATCTTGAAATTCACACAAGGAAGTTATTCTATAATGCCTATATTTTACCACATTTGGACTATTGTTGTACAATTTGGGGCAACTGCAACAATGAGTTGACCACAAATCTAATCAAATTTCAAACAAGAGCAGCAAGAATAATTCTAGATAAAAGCTATGATACTCCATCTGATAAAAATTGATGAGAGACTTCAATATAAAAAGGCAACAGTGATGTTCAAATCCATCAATGCTTACTCCTTTCCTGAGTATATGAAAGATAAATTTCGAAATATTAATGAAAGGCATCATCATAACTTGAGATCTGTAAATAACTCTGAAATAGTCGTTCCAAAACCGAAGAAAGAACTCTTTCGTAAATCATTGGTGTACTCAGGTCCCAAACTGTGGAATGATATTCCACTTAATATACGAAAGTCTGAAACACTTAAGGAATTCCAAGCTTCATACGTTAAGTGGAAATTCTCTTCTCATATGTGAATAATGCAATTATAATCTACATGTTCATTTCCAACAAAAATATATTTTGCTTTGTGTTAAACTTGATTTTATTTGAGTATGACAATCTTTAAATTATGTTAACAATGCCACATTTCTTATTCAGTTTCTACAATACTTTTACATATGTACCATTCTTATTCGACGCCGCCAGGAGGCGGTGTCGAGTATATGGGATACACATTTATTTTGGACCCTGTAAAGATGGTAATGAATAGTTTCGGAATGATAAACTGAACACAGTGAATAGTTTGTAAAAGGACCGTCGATATAGCACGATAGATTTTAGTGAATAAACAAAAAAAAAAATGGCAAAAAGAGAACATAAGAAATGTATGTAATGCAACTTATTATGTGATATAAAACAATGTTATCTGTCTTTCCTTTCCTTATTTGTAGAGCAGAAAATATTTTTTTATTTACAATTTCGTCAAAATGTTGATCCGATTTATTGATAAGGGAGGTTACTCTGTAAGTCAAGTTTTCTATTTCTGACCTTAGCATGACCTACTTATCTATCTAATTTTCTATAAATAGAACACACCGCAGATATACCATACTGCAACGCGTGAATTGCGGACAAGGGAGCGTTCATGCATTTTACAATAACCTTTCAGTAAACTTCGAAGAGAATATTAAAAAATAAAAATACGGAAAATTACACCTTGCCTGCATAAAATTCCTTGGGAAAAAAACGTATTAACAAATTAAATAAAGGAATCAATAAGCATATATATGTTAACTTATTTTTAATCTTTTGTCTTATTTTCTTTGTTGATTACAGTGATTGTTATGGTTACCTTAACTTTGAAGCATCAATTGTGACCACATGTACAACTTGTCAGAATATTTCTAAATATTTTATAAACACATCTTGATTCTTACCTTTGACTTTTTTTTTTTGCTTATGTGTCATATACTATTAGGCTATTTAACATTGTTCTGTACAATACGGAGATATATTTGGACTCGTACCCAGCTGAGAAAACCATATTGGACGAGCCGCTAGTCCAAATATATCTCGTATTGTACAGTACAATGTTAAATAACCTTTTTATTCTATATCTATTTTATCTTACTATAATAATAGTTTAAATTAAAAATGTTTCACTGAATATTGTATTCCTGCCTTTTCTAGTTTTTCCAAGCTTGGTTTGAGTGCAAATATATATTATACAGAACAATGTTAGGCCTTAAATAACCTTTTTATTCTTTATTTATTTCACTTCATACGAAATATATGTTATTCATTGAATGTTGTTTTTTTTCTGTGTATCATTATTAAAAAGGTATATGGTGCAACCTCCCTATAACAGCCATTTGGCGATTTGGATGGTAATAATACTTGGCTGAGATATTATGCCCGCAAACATTGTCAGCAAGTTTGGTGAAGATCGAATGAAAACTGTTCGACTTAAGAGAGCGGACAAGGCTAAATTCCCCGTTTTTCGAGTAATTCAAGGACTATTATCAAAGAGTGCCTGGTATAATTTGGCTGATTATCGAAATTGGCCGAGATGTTATGCCCACAGACATTGTCAGCAAGTTTGATGAAAATCCGATGAAAACTGAATTAGACAGCAGACATGTTTTGGATGCTGACCGCCCGTCCGCTGCCATTCATTATCTTCTCCATTTTGTTTCTTATCCGTTAAATCTTCCAATTTCTAGGTTTTGTCTAGTCTGTGTTCAGACCGTATGTTTTGTTCAAAGGAGATAACTCCTGAAACTATTCAAATTTTGTATAATTATGTCCCTTGTCTTCTCAAAACATACGAATCAGAGCCAGGACTGATGAAGTCAGAATTTTTCACAGAATTATTTTTTTCTAAAACAACTAAAGATTATCTAGTCGGTAGCCAGACTAGGTTTCGTCCGGAACGGCTTCTTTTAGCGACTTTTCAAATATTCCAACATCTGATGATCTGTCTCACTGTATTTTTAAATTTTTGATTATTAACGAACGTTTAAATATCTAAATCAGATAGCATTGTAATGTCTTGAATCGTTTTGTGTGTTGTAAACAAAAACCAAAAAAAATCTGTTTCATATAAAATTCAACTACTTCATGACCAATTTTGTTACAGTTTCTAGATTTTCACTCCATCGTTAACGTATTTTCCACAAGATATCCATACATTTGCTTCAAGAAAACGAAAAGAAAAAGGGGTGTTGAATAGTATGCAGTGAAATGCAAGTCAACTGAAGTCAGGTACCCTCATATTGCCGCATTTCAGAAAGCGGTCCGCAGAATAAACACCCTACTTTCGTTTTCAAGTAAACAACTCGAAAACATGCCAGTATTAGCATGAAACGTGTCCTATTTTATGTAAAATTCATTCCAAGAATGAAATAATGCCCATTTGGCCTCCGATTTACGCGCAAATGCGCGAAAAATGGAAAAATTAGGATCTATTTATTAGGGACTTCTTTCGACTACACCACGGAAGCACATTTTGGACCGAATTACTGCATTATAACCTGTAAACAAAAAACTCAAAATAAATCCAGATTTCAAGACGCATAATCAAACTCTGTACATAGAGCGTCTACTTCATCCGATTTACATCCGGAACATTTTCACGCGTTTCGGGCTTTATCGTATATTTAACATGGGACTGTTGAACCGTCCAAATACAGAAAATACAGGATTTTTTGTACGCGCGTGCGTCCAAATACAGAAAATACAGGATTTTTGTACACACGTGCATACATATACCGTAATATATTGTACGGTCACGTGTTGCAAATGAACGTTCGCGATTGGATAGATAAAATAGATATAGAATAATTATTGTTTACAGATATTCACTGTCAATTAAGGTGTGCAATAAAGGGCCGTCATTTGGCTGAATTTGTCAGTCACAAGTTAATACTTCTTTAAAATGTGGTTTGATCGAAATATCAAAAGCCACGGGACCATAACTTATCAAAGCATCAGTGATATTCAAATAGATTTCCTTGTTGAATTTATATTTTCATTAATTTTATATGACTAGTCAGTTGCTTGGATTGTATTATATCTTGTTACTTGTTTCTTTTTTCTTTTCTTTTTTACTTTTATAGATAGTTTGTTTTTGTATCTGTCCATTCCTGTCTAACTTAAATAAAGATTTTCATTAAAACATTTTCTACACTTTGGCAGTGGGTTATTATGCTTGCTTAATTTCTTTTAATATTAGATTTGAATCAAGTTTACCGTTGGTCAAAAAAAATGAATTCTATGATATTCAAAAGTATATAAGAAAGATTCATGACATTTGCTTTGTGAATAGGGGCAATATAGAGATTATTCATGTTATATCATTCTTTTCTTGGACAAAATTTTTGGTTGTTTTGGCAACGGAAACTGTATAATCTGCATTCTGAAATCTATAATGTAGGTGACTAAGGACCATGAAACTTCATCAGTAAAAAGAAAACACTCATTACATTATATGATAATAAAAATAATGGTTTCTGTGAACCACAACTTTGAAATAATTATCTTTCAACATTTCCTCATTTTCCAACAAACTGCATTTCTGTGAAACTTCATACACATACTCCTGTATATAAGAACTTTTCACAGGTGCTGACCATAGTTGGTGAAATTGCTTTAATTTTGTATGTAAAGGGACCACCTACTCGCAATGTCAATGTCATTGCAGGTAGAGGATTTGTATTGCATGGTAATACTTTTCTATCATGCTTATTTTTCATGCTTTTAACATATATTGTATTATGTGCTAATGTTGGTAATTTCTAATCAGTCAGACTAACCAAACTAATAATTAGGTGATTTCTCATATTGCAAAAAATGTACTTCAGACACAACACTTGGCGGCTTCTTTGATGCTTGCATCAATGAATTTTCTTGTTTGTATTGTAACTTTGTGTAATGCTCTGTTGTTTATATGTATATACACTCAGTTCCAAAAGAAAGAGTGCACGTAGTTTCCTGTTATTTTTTCTCGGTTATTTTCATGAAAACTTATAATGTTTGGTACCAAAATTTAAATCAGTTCGTAAACAAATTGATGTGCATTTTAGATTTTGAGTTATACCTGAGAGTTAGTGTATGAAAAAATGAAACAAAAACGTCGGGGAATTTTTTGAAATATTTAAACTTAAAAAGTGCACACTTTCTTTTGGAACTGAGTATATGTTGAGCCCCACATGGAAGATTGGGAAACCAAATGTGTAGTCTCATTAAATAAAGTCTTTACTTACTTACTACTTACTAATTAACAAATTTATACACCAGCGCAATTGGCTTGATTTGACCACAATACACAGGCTCAAGAGCCATAAAACCGTGCCCGGTAGTGGAAATTAGCCCCAGGCATGTTACAGGTAAAAGTTTATTTGTACATGCTTCATTGATCGCTTGCCTTTTAAACGCGGTACTTGATTGGGTAGTGGGTAGTTTTTCATTATATTTGCTTAGAACACAAGAAATGAAGAAAAAGTTCAAAAAATATTTTTGTGTTTTTATTTATTTTATTATTAATACTTATTTGTGAACTTGGTAACTAATTTTTCTACAAATCATGTCATTTAGCAGTTTTTGATAACTTTCTTTTTAGTGAAATTACACGATAAATAAAGTAGATTTTCAAACCACTAGCTTTATTACTGGTAGCTATATTGAATTGGTAGATATCAGAGCCAATACACTGAGACCTGGGTATCATACAGAAAAATGAAGTCCGTACACTGTGACTGTACAATATCATACATACATTGAAAAAAGCCTGATGAAATGATTAAAAAGTATACTTTTCCTTAAATATATAATACATTCATGCATCCTTAAAGGTGTTTCAGGTAGCAGGAAAATGCATCTTTTCATGTACCATATTAAAAAAATTTCGACATAGGGAGGGGATACCCCTCCAGAACCCCCCCCCCCCCCCAGGTTGCCCCCCCCCCCCCCCCTCCCCAGCAAAAAATCCTGCACACGGGCCTGTAAATTCAAATTAATAAACGGCTTTAATATTTCTTTTCTTATTTAGATATACAAATGAACCTTCCATCATAGTGATACTAACAAACATATTGGAAATATGTAAGAAACGTACTTGTTCACCGCAGTTGTTCTCAAAAAGACACCCATTAAAATCATACATGTGTCAAATAATTGATATGCACTTAAGCTACTCGCCCATGGTTTGACTGAAACTTTTCAACATGTTCAATTCTACCACGTTTGGCATAGAATTTATATATGATACTGAAAAATGATAAACTGGGTGAAAATGAAAATCAAATAATAGTTAAAATGCAAGAAGAATCAAAAGCGTTGCAATGGTTTACTACCTTGTGCACAATTTGTTTTGTTTTGTTATTATCTTGGAAAAATCTTATGTCTATAACTTTGTTCAACCAGTCACTTCCAGAGTATTCACTTTTTATGGATCATCTAGAGATTTTTTTTTTGCCTAGAATGTGTGGTTTAGTCAATTTGTAGTGTAATGGTTAGGTGTTTTTTATATTTTATTTCCGGTATTTCTTTCAGAAGTTTTAGATTTTAAAAATTATAGATGAAAAACTGTACTTTTCATTAATTAACAGTCATACAAAAATTGTCAACTGATGTTGAACAATGTGTCTGCAATGTTTTTCTGTCACATATATACTCAATATATTCTGTGGTCGAGGGAGCTGCCCAGGTGACGGGCAAGGGACATTGTCGTCCCGCTAAAACTCAATTATCATTGTTAAAAAGTTAGGCTGAAGTACATTTATAATTAAGAACTTGTGTTTAAAGAGTTGTTAACAGAACTGTTTTAAAAGGCTAATTGAACATTGATAATATCTGTGAAATTAGACTGAAAATTTATAAGTAATTGTGCATTGCTCATCGTAAAAAATAAAAATGTTAGAACTGTCATAATGTTGTTGCGTTTAAAGACAAACTTCAGGCCAAGTACTACGTTACACCTTTAACATAGTTTTACTTCTTTTCAAATGACTACCACCCAAACTTGAAATTGTGATTGTGTTTTTCAGGTCAGTTCATAACTGTACTAGAATCACGCGAATATTGAAAAGCCTCGGAGAATTTGGAGACTCTAAATTCCAAAGCCCGTTTGTAACACAGGCACCAGTATCGGACCTGGGACAAAGAATATGGCCTTGTTTTTCATCCTAAATGAGTTCAAAATGAAAAATATGTAGATAATGAAATATGAGCCCCCTACAAAAGATACATATGTCTACATATGTATCTTTTGTAGGGGGCTCGTATTTCTTTACATATATTTCATTTTGAACTCATTTAGGATGAAAAACAAGGCCATAATTATTCTTTGTCCCAGGTCCGATACTGGTGCCTGTGTTTTGTAATGGCACTTTTCCACGAAGTGTTCGAGACTCGAGAACTAGCTGGCATACCGGCTGCAACCATACACCACTGGCTTAATATGTGCAATTGTCAATGCATTTGAAAGGGAATATGTGTATAAACAGTTTAAGACTGGAATTAATAGACTTGAAGAGGAAAGAATTAAATTAAAGAGGAAAGATAGGCCTAACACAAAATATTACTTTGAGAAACCAAAACCTCTCTTGCAACATTAACTCATTATTTTAAGTAATCGTCGAGAAAAAGTTGTCTCCCTTTGAAAATGAATGCCATTTGTAAAGAAATAAAGATAAACAAAGAAGTGTAAAATTTATTTTTTATAGCTCTTTGAGATAAACAATTGCTGAAAACTATGTTCCACCTTGTTATGTGAAATTTCACCACTCGCACGCTATTGCAAATGCATTAAAACGAACATGTGTAATATTCAGTTCTTTGCTATTCCGGTTTCGGTGATGGTGGACCAAAAATTGAGAATATGCAATAGTGTTTTTGTTATCTACCCTAATCCTCTGCATTAGACTTGATATTAGTGATAAAATTTAGTATTGGTGACAGATCAAACGATAAACCATCATAAAGCAACTAAATTTCTGTTACAATGGCATCCATTACGCCAAATAACAAAAGTTGTGCACAGTGTGAAGTTGTGTTAAAAAAACTCAAAAGTTGATGAACTGCCAGATTTGTAATTACTGGTTCTGCCTTGACTGTAGTCATATATCTGTTAAGTTGTATGAAGCCTTGAAGCATGAACCAACTAAGAACTTGCCATTTAATTGTGATGGCTGTACCAGGGTTTTGCCAAAACTAGCAGAGTTTGGGTCGGCTTTAAGCAAACAAAATGTTAAGATAATTGAATGTGAGAACAAGAGCGCCGCCAAGCGGGGCAATATACGCCCAAAGGCTTACATCATAGGATGGGAGAACTTGACTGTTGAAGCCCCAAAGGACTGGAAAAACAAAAGGAAAACTTCAAAAAAAAATCTAAGTCCACAAAAAAATAATTCAAAGTCTACAAAAAATCCTTATCAGGTACAGGTATGTAAAAATACACCTTAAAATTGGAGGTACCATCCATGTTGTACCACAGAAAAGTGGTCTCGGTTTTTCCCTACGGCAAATAATAAAAAAGTTTCAAAATAAGCTATTTATAGTAACATAAAAGGGAAGTAATTCAAAAAAATTTATTTTAAGTACAAAAAAGAGATCTGCCAAATAAAAACAAGAGCACTGCAATGCAGAGCAATATACACAAAGCAAAGTCATATATGACCTTTGACCCTTAAGTGTGACCTTGACCTTGAAGCGAGTCATCCGGAACATACGCTCTGCACATCGTTGCAATGTGGTGAACATTTCTGCCAAGTTCCTTTGAAATCCTTCCAGCAGTTCAAGAGTTACAGAGCGGACACGAAACAAACTGATATGACTTTTGACCCCTAAGTGTGACCTTGACCTTGAAGCAAGTCATCCGGAACATGCGCTCTGCACGTCGTCTTGGTGTGGTGAACATTTGTGTCAAGTGTCTTTGAAATCCTTCAAGGGGTTCAAGAGTTACAGAGCGGACATGAAACAAACAGATATGAATTTTGACCCCTAAGTGTGACCTTGACCTTGAAGCAAGTCATCCGGAACATGCGCTCTGCATGTCGTCTTGGTGTGGTGAACATTTGTGTCAAGTTTCTTTGAAATCCTTCAAGGGGTTCAAGAGTTACAGAGCGGACACGAAACAAACTGATATGACGTTTGACTCCTAAGTGTGACCTTGACCTTGAAGCGAGACATCCGGAACATGCGCTCTGCACGTCGTCTGGGTGTGGTGAACATTTGTGTTAAGTTTCCTTGAAATCCTTCAAGGGGTTCAAGAGTTACAGAGCGGACACGAAATTGCAAACGGACAGACGGACACCAGCGTCATAACATAATACGTCCCTTCGGGCGTATAAAAAGGCAGATGCATTAAAGGACACGATTAACAGTATTGTAACGGAAAAAGTTGCATGTGCAATTAATAAATTTAAAGAGAGGGAGGACAGGAAATGTAATATTATTTTACATATAATGTTCCCGAGTATGTTGAGAAGAATAAGGATTCTAATGGAAAAAGTTTAAGAGACATTTTAGAGTTATTAGGTGCTCTGATGTTGAAATTGTAAACTTTGTGAGATTGGGGCACCCAGGGTCTAGAGCAAGGCTTATTAAAGTACAACTTCAGTCAACAGGAGACAAACATAGAGTATTAGGGGGTACAAAATACCCAAGGGAGGAAATCGATCATGAATACGCTCATGGGTGGAGCAAAATTTTTATAACACCAGACCAGACAAAACAGGAAAGAGAAAAAAGTATTAGTTTAAAGAAAGAACTTCTGAAAAGAAGAGAGGATGAGAGAAATCCTAACTTCGTGGTGAAATCACTGAAAGAAAACCAAAAGCTGGTGCAAGTGCTAATAAAAACGCACCTGTAGGTGGGTCAGTCAGGGGTAGGTCTCCTCTGTCTGACTCGGAGTCATTTCGCTTGTAAGAATTGTGATGTACAAACTATAAATAGTACTGTTGTTAGAAATATTACTATTGTTGACATTGTTTCGGATGTTACTACTGTTGATGTTAATTTAGATGTTAATTCTGTTAATCTGCTTGATAATTTTGATCTCGGTGATACTAGTCAGTCCAACAAAATTGCTAGTCATGTTTCTGACAGTCATGGTGATATTGACAATTTGTGTGATTTGAGTTTTGATTTCGGAGATACTACTAGTACTTCTAGTTGTTTTTGTGATGTAGACACTATCGTAGGCCATGGGCCTGCTGAGAACTCTGATTACCAAAGTAACGTTTCAATGAATGTTTCAAATGTTGTTAGTTTTGCACAAGATCGAAATTTAGTTGTTGACTCTGCGGTTTCTGAAAACAGTTCTAGCATTACTGAAACACTTATTAAAAAATGCAAGTGCATCTATACAAATGCTGATCAGCTGCGTAATAAGATGGATGAATTGAAAATACAAATTTGTAATATACAGCCAGACTTTGTGTTCGTTACTGAAGTTCTACCAAAACTGAATATTGATAATGTATCGTGTTCATCAATGTTATATAATATAGATGGTTATACAGCATTTCCTAGTTCAGATGTTGGGAGGGTTTGATAATATATGCAAAATCAGATCTTGACATTTCACCAAACTTACAATTAAACTCTATGTATGGAGATGCATCTTGGTGTGACTGGGTGGTTGAGGATAGAACTGTCATAGTTGGCTGCATTTATAGGAGCCCTTCTGATTTTGAAGCGTGTGAGACAATAAATTTAGTAATTAATCAAGCATCCGTTGTTAGTGAAAATTTGCTCATTACTGGAGACTTTAATATGAAAGATATTGACTGGGAATGTTACAGTACCCCTCATAACCAGGGACATCATGAATTTCAGTTTATCGAGTGTCTGCGTGACAATTATCCGTTTCAACATGTAACTCAGTTTACAAGATGTAGAAATGATCAAATAGGTAATATTCTTGATCTGATTATTACTGCGGGGGAACCTAATGTTGAAAACATTGAATATTTGCCAGTCTTGGGATGTAGTGACCATGTTATGATACTTTTTGACTACCTTTGTGACTATAAAGAGTATTACACTGGAAATAGTGATTATATGTACAGAAAATGCGATTTGATAGGTTTTGAACATGAATGGCAGGAAATAGACTGGGAATTGACTTTTAAAAACTGTGACATTGAGGGTATGTGGAACCATTTTACTAAGAAATTCAATGACAGTATAGATAGATATGTTCCAAAATCAAAACCAAAGAAAGGGTATAAGCCAAAACCAACCATTGTGGATGACAGGTGAAACTTTAAAACATATAAGAAGGAAAAGGCATGCTTGGGATAAATATTTGGCAACTAGGCAGTCTGAAGATTATGATGAATATAAAAGAGTAAGAAATGCTGCAAATGAGTGTATTAAAAAAGTAAGAGAAGCTATGAAAAAATGATCTCACAAAAAGCAAAAACTGAACCAAAACACTTTTGGAGATATGGTAAAAACAAAACAAAGTCGAAGGTGGGTGTATTTAATTTGAAAAATGATACTGGTGACTTGGTGAAATCCAATAAGGAGAACTGCTTAATGATTTCTTTTCTAGCGTGTTCACTAAAGAGAACCTTAACACTGTGCCAGATATAACTGATAAATCTGTTGACACTGAACTTGATAATATATATATTACTGAAACTGAAGGGACTTGATTCGAGTAAAGCAATGGGCCCAGATGATATTCACCCTTTTGTTTTAAAGAGTTTGGCTGATATATTTGTTAAACCACTCACTTTACTGTTTAGACATTCGGTCGAAACTGGGACTCTCCCCAAAGCATGGAAGGATGCTAGAATTTCACCAATATTTAAAAAAGGGCACAAAACTGATCCAAGTAACTATAGACCAGTTAGCTTAATCTCAAGTGTGTGTAAAACTTTGGAAAAAATTATTCGCAAGCATATTATGAAACATATTGATGAGAACAATTTATTGTCAGATGATCAATACGGGTTTCGAACTAACAGATCATGTGCTTTGCAGCTTCTCAATGTGATGGAAGAATGGACTGACTATATTGAAAATCACCTAAGCTGGGACTCATTGTATCTTGACTTAGCAAAAGCTTTTGATAAGGTCCCACATGTAAGCTTAGCAAATAAGATCTCGTCTTTTGGGATTAAGGGGGATGTTCTTAAATGGATTCAAGACTTTTTATGCGATAGAAGACAATGTGTATCAGTTAAGGGAGTACATCAACCTGGAAAATAGTTTGTAGTGGGGTGCCCCAGGGCAGTGTGCTAGGATCAGTGCTTTTATTATATACGTGAATGACGTCACAAAGAATGTAAAATCCAGCATTAAAATTTTTGCTGATGACACTAAGACTCAAAACGGGTATAAAATGAGTAACAACAGTCTTAAAGTGGCACAGGAAGAATGTGATCTTGGTGTTATGTTTGAAAGAGACATGAAGTTCAGTAAGCATATTTCGACAAAAATCAACAAAGCAAACAGCATACTGGCCCTTATCAGCAAGAGTTTTGAATTTATCGATGAATACACTTTCATAAAGCTGTACACTGCATTGATTCGCCCTCATATTGAATTTGCAAATGTTGTCTGGCACCCATATTTACTTAAGCACATAGGCAGTCTAGAAAGACTTCAAAAGAGAGCAACAAATCTTGTCCAATCTTTGAAAGACTTTACATATACAGACCGGTTGAAAAAATTAAAATTACCCAGTCTTCACCATCGTAGATTAAGAGGTGACTTGATACAAGTTTTTAAAATCGTTAAAGGAATTGATGACTGTCCTTTTGAGAGATTTTTCAAGTACTCTACTTCAACAAGAGGCCATAACCTAAAACTTGAAATGCCATGTTCTAGAACAACGTTTTGCCTGAACCAGTTTTCGCGTCGTGTTATCAAACCATGGAATGAATTACCACAGTATGTTGTAGATGCTAAAACTGTAATTGATTTCAAAATAAGATTAGATAAGCACTGGCAGGGAGAAACTCCATACAAATTAAGACACTAAAACACTGGGCTGTAAATTGATTTTACAGCGATAATGACAATATAATTAGAGCTGTCACCATTTTAATGAACAAACTGTGAAGAAACAAATTGAGCCATACAGCAGCAATTTTATAAGAAGGGGCTTAAAAAGGGTTTTACACCCTTCCACCAGAGCCCAGAATCATCCTACAGGTATCCTACAGGAAAATGGTGAGTTTTTAATTAAGGTAAAGTACTTCCGCCATCTGTATCTGTATCTTCTATCCTTCCCGCCAGCAATGGCGAACCCCAGTTGCAAACCGGGTAATGATTAATTTGTCAAAGAACAAAGAAATATCGAACAGCATAAACAAGAACTTATATACACTTAAATACACTGTCTATTCACTGAATTTTTTCAGGAACCACACATTACATAACAGGTAGTCAGCCAAGAGGGCCATTAGTGTAAATTACTATACAGTCTATATCTCATGGTATGCAAGTGAAAGATAAGTTTTCTTATATGAAACTCCAATCTTCATGATCTTGTTACAAACTTGTCACACCATACCTTCTCTGGCAATACACAAGAATAGTCTAGCAATAACTGGATTTGTTGGTCATAAGTCCGGAACAGATGAATATAACTTGTCTCCTCTAGGATGCTGATTATTTCATTCATGCCAGGCAACCCAACACTCTCTAAAGACGGATATCCTAACATATTTGACTACATTTTTTCTGCGAATTATTCTCACTGTGTTTTAAAAACATGCTGCATCAATTCTCATATTGTATAAAAAGTCGATAGATCAAAATTGGTTAGTTTACGACGCATGAAACATCTAATAAGGAATCACTATACACATCGAACTTGTGCCGGACCAGTATGCGGAAATACTGTGGCCCAATGTTTCAAGATTGTCTAAAAATATTTGCATATATCGTGATAAAGCAAATATTTCGATTGCTTTTATAATTTATAAATATATAATCACTTATGTGTGAGAAAGTTACGTTAAGTAATTCCGGTAGTTATCGCAGGAAGTGCCGAAAATTCCATTTTCACCAATTTTCCGTGAGATAAGCAGCGCGTAAGTACATAAATTCCACTATAATAAATTAAACCTTTCTTATACTTGCATAATCCTTGAAATGGATCGTTGCCAAATATTGTTCACATTAAGTCTGAGACTTGTCTTACAATTTTAGGCAGTTTCTTACACCATACATAGAATCAAAGCGCTCAAAGCGCTGATGGTGACTGCTAATCAATGTTTAAAATATTACAAAGAAAGTGACAACTGAGGAATTGTTAATATAAACTATAAGAACTTTTTTTGCATTTTTTTTTAATATTCGGCTTTGGTTTCAAAATTAATCCTTTTTCACTGCCAGTCATTGTTTACATACACACTGATTCAGTCTTTAACGAATAGTTTTGATTGTTTGTGAGGAAAACGACAACATAAATTACATCGAAAATGTTTTACTATGAATAAATAATATAAGCTTTTTCTCCAAATCATTCAGCTTTTAAGATTTCTTTTTTAAGCTTTTGGGCAGTGTCTGTCATGAATTATTATACACACTGATTTAGTCTGTATCAGATAGCTGTGGTTTTCATGAGACTTTTGTGAAAGAAAACAACACAAACATGCACCACAGATGCACCTCAGAATGTCAGTTCTGCAGCTAGTGTATTTTAGAGGTGCATTAATTATCACTCCTTGGCAAAAATGCTGGACATTAAGTGAGACAAACTTACAACTTTAGTCAGACCGAGAAAAAAGTCGAAAATATGTAACTGGCGAAACGAAACCGTTTTACTTTTTTTACATATATTTGTATCCAGATATATTGAGACGCACCATGAGAAAACCAGCATAGTGCGTTAGCGAACAGCAAGGATTCTGACCAGAGTGGCGTATGGATCGGCAGTTTGATTTGGGCCCATGCTGGTCACAAATGCACTATGTTGTTTTTCTCATGGTGCGACTCGAATGAATTTAGCTGAAGTGAGAATCTGTCTTGAAACAATTCAATTTTTAAATTGGTCAAATCTGTTATCCGACGACTTGCTACAGACTGACACATTGCCTTTTCAAAAAGGCGAGTATTAGTATCATCGCTGCGCCCACTTTCATGGGCTTACAAGTTGATGAAATCATGATACAGTAGCACCACTTAGTCAAAGCGAGCTTGAAACACTTCTCAGCTTGGGCGACCTGTGGGTTTCCACGTTGATAATTCGTGTTTTGTCAGACGAAATCATACCGAATACATGTGTATCTATGCATACATATTGTACATATGCTGAAGAAAGATTATCCGTGAGGGAATATTATTTAGAAAACATACATGTCTTTGATTCTCACGGCAGATCACATTGCAAACCATATCGAATGAATTTTAACTGAATGTTCTTTTATTTTTTGTTCACTCTCGTATTGTAAGCATGTTTTAGTATATTTTGTTCTTGATATAACGATGAACTGTACATGTTCAAGTTATATCAATAAAGTACTGTTCTGTTCATAAATCGTCTCACTGAATTAGCGCTAATTAGTGTTAATTGGCAGTATCAACGCCTGAGGAAATCCATATCACTGCTGATTATCGAGTTTCTATAAATAGCCTAATCAACATGCGGTCATATTTTTGCGTGCTTGAAACGAAAACGAGACAATGCAGTCGAAAATTCAGTAACATTCTTAGATCACTAGGGTTGCATTAATATAATATCTTACAATTTGATAGCTATGGCGAAATTTAAGTTTGTTTTGACATATTTGAAAAGTATTACAACTTGCTGGAAAAGCTATCAGCAGTACAAACTGGTGTTGTCTATGGACCGGAAATGTTTCGAAACTTTTCCGTTGAAATTCAGTTTCTATTTTTAGCTGCGGATTATTGCTATCAGAAGTATTGTTCTTTATCAAATAAGTTATACATGTGACACTGCGGTTAGGAAACATTTTTGAATTGTCAGTCTGGATTCCCAGGCTAGGTTTCTATATACATGTACATAAGCTACCTTTTTCAACGTTATAAGCTACGTGACCTCTGGGGCAGTACTATGCAATAGCTAATCAATATCATCGCTCCAGTTCAGGTGACATGAGGTCATCGTTTATTCACGTGACCATAAATTTGCATATTTGTATTCATACACGTTGTTGTTTTAATTAAAACGTTTACCTCAGTTTGTATTGATTTTAGTCGCCGAATTTACATTAAAAATGGTATTAAGGCATATATTGTAGCTTTTCAAATTATGCACGTTGTGTAGATAATTGTTTACCTAGAAAGCTTGGAACCATTTTTGGTTGTGTTGTTAGGATGGTCTTAAGAACTGACACGATTTTTCAAACGGAGTATTCTTTTTGACACTGGTGGCAGCTAGCAGCCACCAAAAATCATTGTCCGCACATTGCACTACTTTTATGTATGCTGAAAATAGCAATATGTACAAATGTATTTTCGTTTTAATACATGAAGTGGCACGGGAGTCTCGTGATAGTACATGCCCTTAATTTCACATGGTTGAAGTGTAAACAAATAATAGTTAAATTTGCTTCGTTTTATTTCTCACGGAAAAGATCGGACGGTTTTTGATATTGGAATAATTATAGAACATATATGCATTTAAAGTTGGAAGTTGATTGTTTTCTACAGGACGTAAAACTGAAACAAATAAGCACTTTTACTTTTACAGCAATGTTCCTCAGGTGAACTTTGACTTTGTTTACAAAGAGAAATCAGTTTTGTGTCATCTTGAAATGCGTTGTTCGGCTGAAACGTATAGTTCCTGGAAAAGTTCTAAAATGGTTTTTGGAGATTTTTGTTTTATTTATAAATTCAACACAATGCAATATTTCCAGTTTTTTGAAAATGACTGAACTTGAACTTTATTTCAGAAAAAGTTCCGATCTTTCATTAATATTTTGCCTGCGGATGCTTACAAATTTTAAGTGAAACGGCTTTCTGAAAAAGAAAACTAATCTCCAATAATAAACATATAGCAGACCCTTTCCGATCATGTTAAGCCCTTTCCGATCAGCGCGCTTTATGTACTGGCGCGTATTTTGCCTATAATTCATCTAAAAACAAAAACAAAAATGATATATTTTTTTCTCGTATGTTCTTCTTTTTTTGATTTGATAAATGAAATATGAAGAAATAAACAAACAATATCCAATAATAAATATATAGCAGGCCGTTTCCGATCATGTTAAGCCCTTTCCGATCAGCGCGGTTTTATGTCATGACCCGTATTTTGTCCATAATTCATTTAAAAATCGAATATTGATAATTTTTTTATCTTAAAAAATTTTCTTTTTCATTTGTAAAATGAAATGTGAAGAAATTATAAAATTAGTTCCAATAATAAACATATAGCAGGCCCTTTCCGATCATGTTAAGCCATTTCCGATCAGCGCGGTTTATGCCATGACTCGTTTTTTCATTTAACAATATAACAAATTGATAACTTTTTTTTCGTAATTTATTTTCTTTTATTATGTCATAATGAAATAGGAAAAAAAAATTAAATAAATTCCAATAATAAACATATGGCAGGCCCTTTCCGATCATGTTAGGCCCTTTCCGATCAAATATCACGGAAAGGGCCCTTTCTATCTAGTCATGCACATGGGGTTTTGACAACGCACAGTTACTGCCCTTTAACCAAATGCGCTATTTGCACAGAAGGTCTCGATTAATTCGTCGTTTGAGTAGTTAAACAACACATAACTTATAAGCACATGACTTTAAAGTTATTTAAGGACTTTGAATGAGGTCTGCGACATTGTGCTAATTTAGTGTCAGGAAATACAGTACTGGCTAGCGACCACCAAATCCAGACGACCACCAAACCGGACAGTCCTGTAATTTGTCTTGTTACAACAGTTAAATTTAAGTAGTTTACAAGAAATGCTACATTTCATTTCGTCTGCACTCACGAAGCATGTTTACATGTCGGGGGAAGTCGGAAATGGCGCGATGCGCATGCGCAGTATTTCCGTGAGGTCCCGCCATTGAATCTAAAGGTCCCATGCAAATTTGAGATAAGCAGACGAGACCTTTAGTAAACACTTATATCGAGGAAATACAAGCTTTGATAATTTAGTGCATGACACACCCTAAACCACATTTTCATATCAAAATATTCACTTCGAAAAGTGAAATTTTAAAAGATTTGGTTGGGAGAGATACTATCAAACTTATAGATTCAAGTGGTAATTCGTACAAAGACCATAAAATAACGTGATTCGGTGGCCCTTTGTGCGGGCCTCGAAAAAGTACTTGACCTAATTTTAGAAGTAAACAAATTAGCTCTTTAGTTAGGAGGAGAACCTAGCTTTGTTCACGTGAAATTTCAACCACTAGATATATGTATTTCCCGAGTTATCGTGAAAAATACTCCAAAAGTGTCCGGTTGTAGGACGCTAACCAGTAGAGAATATTTGGCAATGGCGACCAGAAATAAACAACAGTGATTTTCCATAAAGAAAATGAAATTCAGTCGCACGGGAAAACCAGATGATTGTTGCAAAAATCCTTGAAATTCCCGAGGGTGACTTTTCTTAATTCTCAAAAACATGTTTTATGTTCTTTCATCCCGTTCCATTTCTTCATATCAGTCCAAAGCTGAGGTCCAAATTTAGGTGGAACAGACTATAGTACCATTTTCTTTACGTCTTTGGTATGAGGCGGCCGGGGAACCCCCCAGCCAGCATTCTATATCGGCCCGATATCAAACCGACGTCGTTGTCTAAAACGGCCGATATCGGCTTCAATATCGGCTGCAAATAGGAATGATGTCGGTCCGACGTCGGCAGACTATATCGGGCCAACATCATAATGACATCGGTCCGACATTGGCAAACGATATTAGGCCAACATCAAAATGATATCGGCTCGATATTGGCAGATCATATCGTTGTCGCGAAATAGTGTGACACGCAGTGCTTCTTCAAGGTTTTCTTCAAAT
This sequence comes from Mercenaria mercenaria, assembly GCF_021730395.1. NCBI lineage: Eukaryota > Metazoa > Mollusca > Bivalvia > Venerida > Veneridae > Mercenaria > Mercenaria mercenaria. Next base: position 12,807,243 of record NC_069363.1, read on the forward strand.
ATACACTTTATAAATTCTCAGAGTAATTTACTTGAGAACAGATGTGTATCGCAACATGTGTATAATGGTTATTTGATTCTATTGATATAATATTTTTCACAACTATATACTACATGTTTTATACAGTTACGTAAGTTTTCTGTATATTCTTAACACTATTAAAATTGTTCAATTAGAATTTTAAACATATTTATATTTTATTTTTTTTTGTAAATATAAATATTTTTACGGCGGCATTCTACATAAAATAAAAATGCATCTTAATTATAACCTCCCTTTGTTACATATAAACTTTTGATAAATACCGTCTACAAATTTTGTTTGGAACCTAGTTTGATTAATGCTGGCATACATCATATTTGCTTAATAAATTAGCACACATAAAATATTAGATTACTTTTTCACGTTTATCAATAACATTTTGAAAAATAAATATAGTTATATTAGAGAATCCAGTATCGGCCCGATGTCAATCTGACTTACGGAATAGTTACACTGATTGATGTCGATCTACCGATTTCAATATTTTGCGGCAGTTCAACGGTCTGATCTCGGCGATATATGATCATTTTGTGTCGATTCGCCGTAAAACCTAACTCACTCACTCACTCACAACGGCCCGATGTCGGCCATACATCGGCACATTTTGCCGACATTCCGACATTATAACTATTATATCGGGCCGATATATCATGCTGGCTGGGCCAGGCTCTCGGAATACTGTTCCGACGCTCTACCAGCTGAGCTACCCGGCCGCCTACAGCTGTTCTCCCCGTTTTTAATATGTGACAGTAACACCATTGTGCTATATCATTTCGATAGTAGTGGAAATGTTATCTACGAATAAGAATTCATGTAAGGGAGATTATTCATACAAATATTCTTAAAATACTTCTAAACATTACTTTACCCCTCCGTGTATGCATGAAATTGTTGTTCTTACTTTTCCAGGGTGTTTGATAACAGAGGGATTCTCGCGCTCACGTGCTATTAAAAAACCTTTCGGGCATTAACCAATCCCTCGAAATTCTGCAGACGGTAATGGTATCAATATTTTCATATGTTTTGCAGGAAAAGCGTGGATTTTATGATAGAGGTTTGACAGAAAGTGACCAGAAAACTGTTAATAGGTTATACAAAGCTCTTTTTCATAAAACTTATAAACATACTTTGATTTACAACTGCCAAATTGAACAAACCAAATGAAAATAGCTACGCAATTACGTAACCCTAATGAACGACTTCACTTTAAACAAGCTAGGTTTCTGTGAGGTCTTAGTATTGTCCTTCTTTATTTCATATGAGTTCATGTACATTCATTTTTAATTAAACTAAGTAGTCTCTGCAGTAAGGCTGACGAGTCGTTTTTCAAGACTAAGCATCATTGTAATGTCCGTGTTTAGGAGGGCGGCTGACGAGTCGTTTTACAAGACTAAGCATCATTGTAATGTTCTTGTTTAGGAGGACGGCTGACGAGTCGTTTTACAAGACTAAGCATCATTGTAATGTTCGTGTTTAGGAGGGCGGCTGACGAGTCGTTTTACAAGACTAAGCATCATTGTAATGTTCTTGTTTAGGAGAGCGGCTGACGAGTCGATCGTTTTACAAGACTAAGCATCATTGTAATGTTCGTGTTTAGGAAGGCGGCTGACGAGTCGTTTTTCAAGACTAAGCATCATTGTAAAGTTCGTGTTTAGGAGGGCGGCTGACGAGTCGTTTTACAAGACTAAGCATCATTGTAATGTTCTTGTTTAGGAGGGCGGCTGACGAGTCGATCGTTTTACAAGACTAAGCATCATTGTAATGTTCGTGTTTAGGAGGGCGGCTGACGAGTCGTTTTTCAAGACTAAGCATCATTGTAAAGTTCGTGTTTAGGAGGGCGGCTGACGAGTCGTTTTTCAAGACTAAGCATCATTGTAATGTTCGTGTTTAGGAGGGCGGCTGACGAGTCGTTTTACAAGACTAAGCATCATTGTAATGTTCTTGTTTAGGAGGGCGGCTGACGAGTCGATCGTTTTACAAGACTAAGCATCATTGTAATGTTCTTGTTTAGGAGGGCGGCTGACGAGTCGATCGTTTTACAAGGCTAAGCATCATTGTAATGTTCTTGTTTAGGAGGACGGCTGACGAGTCGTTTTTCAAGACTAAGCATCATTGTTAAGTTCGTGTTTAGGAGGGCGGCTGACGAGTCGTTTTTCAAGACTAAGCATCATTGTAATGTTCGTGTTTAGGAGGACGGCTGACGAGTCGTTTTACAAGACTAAGCATCATTGTAATATTCTTGTTTAGGAGGGCGGCTGACGAGTCGATCGTTTTACAAGACTAAGCATCATTGTAATGTTCGTGTTTAGGAGGGCGGCTGACGAGTCGTTTTACAAGACAAAGCATCATTGTAATGTCCGTGTTTAGGAGGGCGGCTGACAAGTCGTTTTACAAGACTAAGCATCATTGTAATGTTCGTGTTTAGGAAGGCGGCTGACGAGACGTTTTTCAAGGCGCTGCAGGCGGTATTTCGTACTTCTACAAACTTGATCACAGTTTAAAGCTGTTGTGTAATACTTTCTAGCGGTATCGTAATTTCCTTGCGCCTCATAACACGCAGCGACAACTGTGCAGTCAGTGGAGTAAATGGCCCCGACAGATGAGATGAGGAACCGTGTTTCAATAATGTGATCCAGAATTGCCAGTGTTTCCAGTGCTTTCTTTTCATCATTAGAATGGTGACAGCATACAAACTTCAAAGAATATGCATACACTGTAGGAGAAATCATATTCAGCGGACGATAGTTGAACACTTCTGGCTGAAATTCCTCAGGCACAATTGAAGAATTGTCAAGAAGTACCAATTTCCTTACACAAGCAGCATTAAATTTATTTTCTAAACTCGCACCACGTCCACAGAACTTTTCAGTGTACACACGTATCTCTTCTTGCGTGTAAGACGGATTTCGCCGAAGCAACAGACCGGCATCAGGCATCATTTTGCGGCAGACAGTATTCAATATTTCAAGGGCCGTGTAGTAGTTTCTAGCTGTACAATGAAAAGATGCTAGTAGAATAAGACCACACAGTCGGTCTGATCTGCACCCTTTCCGTAAATGTTCTTTTTGCAGCCGTCGTAATTCTTTACGCTGTGCACCATCTTCATCTTCAGAGACATGTATCATCTGCGCTAGCTCTTGGTGGAGACAAGATACCAGAGTGCCAATTACTCCTTTTGCAAAAGGTTGTACTTGCTTGTCATATTCATTTTCCATTCTTTCCAGTGCAGATATCAGAAGATCCATGTCGTCGAACGGATAAACGTGTAATACTCTGAAACACAGAAAGTCTAGCTTAGCTTCACGGTCTGCTGCTGTCATTGATGTGTCAGTTTCCATGTATGGGCGTAAAGATTCGCAAAGGTATAATCCTTTATATCCAGAGCATTTCAATTGAACGAGAGTTTTCAAAATGTCCGGCTTGTTATTTTCATGTACCTTTCCTTTGAACATATTGTTATCAGGTATCATATAGTTTGGACAATTACACGTCTCTACCCATTTGATTAGCTGGTCAAGGCACATCATGTAGCAAGTAAATAGATTGTCCTTGTTCCAGATCTTCTCATCGTTATCTGTTTCTTCAGTCAACCAGAAAAGGCATGTCTTTAGATAATAAGAACATATGATATCCTTGTCCGTAAGTGTTTTACCAAGACCCTCTTTAAACACTACTTTTAATAGACCATAACACAGCCAATGGATATGTCGCATTGACAAAATTAGGCGCTTTTCTGCTATGGCAAACGACATTCTCCATAATGTTCCGGAATAATAATGTCTTGGTCCAACAGGTACATACATGCAACCATCTGTTAGGAGTTCGTTCACTAATTTGTCAGAAAGCCATCGTTTACTAGTACATGTGGTAACTCTCTGTTTTGCAATCCGCGGCCATAAGGATCCGTGTAAACTTATGGCGAAATCAAATACTCCATCACTAATACACGGACCATGGCTTGTGTTACCAGGTATTATGAACTGGCCCCTAAATCTTGCGCTTGCTACTATACATTTCCCACCAGACTTCTGAAGAGATCGTTTTATATTAAGTATTTCCGTCCTTCTTGAATTTTCTTCGTTATTAACAAAGCTTTCCTGGTCTTCAGACAGAAACAGGCTTGCGTACCCGGGTCGCAGTTCATCTTCTTGCATGTTTACTCTGAGAGTATCTTTATCGAGTGTCGCTTTCTCGTCTATGGGAAGTACGTCTACATTCTTGAGGACAAGCATAATATCTTCGTCACTACCTTTCAGGTCAAAACCTTCTGAAAGACTTCCTCCAGATATTGAAATAGAATCTCTATCACCGAAACTATTAATCATGCCCATATATTTAAATATTTCTTGTCTGGAACGAATGTCTTTCTCTGTACCGACAACATCAAGAAGTACTTTATACAGTTTGTCATTTACCACCTTATCTTCCATTTTTGAACTAATTGTTTGGAATGTTCTCTTCTGCTCATAAAAAGCTACCTGAATATAAAATAAACAATATGTAAATATTAATTCAAGACTAGCATTTTAAATGAAACAAGGCAGTCTGAAAGACAGCTAAATCCCCCGCCACTGCTATGGATAGTGAAAGGGTAAACCTTTGATTTTAGCTGTGACCTTTATCTTGAACTGACATGGCTGACTCATGAATTCTGCACAAAGTCTTGAGGTGATCATTTGACCAAAGTTTCATGAAACTTCAAGGGGTTTAGGAGATACAGAGCTGAAACCTTTGACCTTCAGTTTTGACCTTGACCTTGAGTTGACATGGCTGACTCATGAGTTCTTGATGAGGTGATCATTTGACCCAAGTTTGATGAAAATCCTTCAAGGGGTTAAGGAGATACAGAGTGGACACCAAATGGAAGGCTCAAACCTTCGACACTTAGTTGTGACCTTGACCTTGAGCTGGCATGGTTGACTCATAATTTCTGCACATCGTTCTGATGAGGTAATCATTTGACCCAAGTTTTATAAAATTCCTTCAAGGGGTTTAGGATATATAGAGCGGACACGAAATGGAAGGCTCAAACCTTTGACCTTCAGTTGTGACCTTGACCTTAAGCCGACATGGCTGACTCATAAGTTCTGCACATCGCCTTGATGAGGTGATCGTTTGACCCAAGTTTGATGAAAATCCTTCAAGGGGTTTAGGAGATATAGAGCGGACACAATATGGAAGGCTCAAACATTTGACCCTAAGTTGTGACCTTGACCTTGAGCCGGCATGACTGACTCATGGGTTCTGCACATCGTCTTGATGAGGTGATCATTTGACCCAAGTTTTATAAAATTCCTTCAAGGGGTTTAAGAGATATAGAGCGGACACAAAATGGAAGGCTCAAACCTTTGACCTTGAGTTGTGACCTTGACCTTGAGCCGGTATGGCTGACTCATGGGTTCTGCACATCGTCTTGATGAGGTGATCATTTGACCCTAGTTTTATAAAATTCCTTACAGGGGTTTAGGAGATATAGAGCTGACACAAAATGGTAGACTCAAACCTTTGACCTTGAGTTGTGACCTTGACCTTGAACCGACAAGGCTGACTCATGGGTTCTGCACATCGTCTTCATGAGGTGATCATTTGACCAAAGTTTCATGAAAATCCTTCAAGGGGTTTAGGAGATATGGACCGGACACGATTTTGTTCCGGACGGAAGGACGGACACAGACCATTCCTATAATCCCTCCGCCACGGCGGGGGATTAAATAAGAACAAGGCAGTCTGAAAGACAGCTAAATCTCCCGCCACTGTTATGGATAGTGAAAGGGTAAACCTTTGACCTTGAGCTGTGACCTTGACCTTGAACTGACATGGCTGACCCAAACAGACCCATAAATTCCGCACATCGTCTTGATGAGGTGATCTTTTGACCCAAATTTCATGAAAATCCTTTAAGGGGTTTAGGAGATACATAGCTCAAACCTTTGACCTTGAGTTGTAGCCTTGACCTTAAATGAAACGGCTGACTCATGAGTTCTTGATGGGGTGATCATTTGACCAAAGTTTGATGAAAATCGTTCAAGGGGTTTAGGAGATACGGAGTGGACACAAAATGGAAGGCTCAGACCTTTCACCCCAAGTTGTGACCTTGAAATTTAGCCGGCATGGCTGACTCATGAACTGCACATCGTCTTGGATAAGTGATCATTTGACCCAGACAAAATGAAAGACTCAAATCTTTGACCCGGAGTTGTGACCTTAACCTTGAGCCAACATTGCTGACTCATGAGTTCTGCACATCGCCTTGATGAGGTGATTATTTGACCAAAGTTTTGATAAAAATCCTTCAAGGGGTTAAGGAGATACAGAGCGGACACGAAATGGAAGGCTCAAACCTTTGACCTTGAGGTTTGACCTTGACCTTGAGCCGACATGGCTGACTCATAGATTCTGCACATCGTCTTGATGAGAATATCATTTAACTCAAGTTTCATGATTATCCTTCAAGTGGTTTAGGAGATACAGCAATCTGACTTAAGTACATCTCCTATATTACGCTACGCATAGGATCTGAAAACGACCTATTCATTGCCTGGTTCTGACGGCTCTTTCGCTAGCCAATCAGAGCCTAGCTTACAACATCTTGCAAATCTACATGTAGCATTGACTTTTGATATTTACAATTCTTATGTCGTAATGTATCAGATAGCCGGTTTGCTTAGTCGGTAGACCACTTGCTTTGTAAGCGAGGGGTCCCGGGTTCGAGTCCTGGAATAACCGCATATTTTTCTTATCCTTTGACAATCGAACAAGTCGTCTGATTGGATAACATAAAAATAGCAATAATGGAAATCCAAAATATACAGAAGACGAATGTGAATGGGTCGTTCTCAGATCTTCGTTTAGAATATCAAGTACTTTAGTCAGATTGGGAGATACAGAGCAGACACAAAATGTTACGGAAGGATGGAAAGACGGAAGGAGACCATTCCTATAACCCCCACCACTCGTGGCGGGGTATTAAAAAAATTATATGTTTATACCTTGATTTGTACATGTCAATTTCACTACTACAGTATAAACACTTGCAATAAAACAACTTTATTGACATTATTTAAAATATGTATACATATACACTGGAAGAACGATTCGTTTTGTTATAATAGTTTGGAGTGTGATCCTTCTGTCAGTTTGGAAACAATTTATAAACAAACTTTTAAACTAAACTTCAGTTGTTTGAAATATGGCGTTTATATATTTTTAGATAAAATGTGAACGTGTAAATACATATATGTATGGGTGCTAACCATTTCGTGTAGAAATATGATATTTAGAGATTTAAAATAGCTAAATCAATTACCTGCGCCATTTAAATTTTAAAGATCACATTAATTGGTAATTATATACACGGTTCACGTCAAAACATTCCAGTAGACAACAAACCACATACCCGAAATCCATTTTGCTTTTGAATTCGTCTTTGTTATTATGATCAATAGCCTTCTTATTAATAATAATTGATATTCAGTACGTCTTTTGAAAAAGGACACATTTACATACAAATGTTATATTACATATACTAAGGATATCTATATACTTTGAACGATATTGTGAAATCAGGAAGTTCGATCTTGACTTGGCGCTATTTTTAACTCCAAGTTATGAAACTAGAATATGATTTATCGGCGCACTAATTGATTACATTATGAATCATTTTCGATGATAAAGTAGTAGTATCTGATATTACCATTGTTTCATAATATGCGACATTAACTAAACATATCTAATGTCGAGTAAATATTTTACCATCATTATATCAAAATGCCATTTTAAACAAACCAGATCAGAACTGTTTGATACATTAAAATTGGTTCAAAACATAAACGATGATAAAAGAAACAAACTTTTGTCATTTTGTGTTATTCTCTTTAGTATTCATGAATATGCAAACAGAAAATTATATACATAAAAAATCTTCGTGAAAAGCATGTTCAGTAGCTCAGTAGGGAGAGCGTTGGTTTGGATCGTGTGGTCGCGAGTTCGATCCCCGGGGGGCGTATGTTCTCCGTGCCGATTTGATAAAATATATTTTGTCTGAAATCATTCGTCCCCCACCTCTGATAATTCATGTGGGGAAGTTGGCAGTTACTTGTGGAGAACAGGTTTGTACTGGTACAGAATCCAGGAACACAGGTTAGGTTAACTTCCCGCCATTACATGGCTGAAATGTTGTTGATAAACGGTGTTAAACCCAAAACAAACAAACAAACAAATCAAAAGCATGTTCAAGACCATACGACATCCTGTGTGATAATTCTCGTATCCCTTTTCAAAAAAATGATTGCATCTTTGTTATTGTAAATATCTCTGTTGTAATCAGGCCAATTTGTTTGAAATAAAATTTGCTTAAACTAAGTCTGAAAACAAGTAATGACAGCATATATTTGATTAACATGTGGTGAAGGTCGGTTTTGCCTTTCCATTTATAGGACATTGGTACTACATTTGTTCTGCTCTGTTCGGAAGTCAGTGACAACATTTGAATCAGTATGTAATGTGAGTGAGCTACAAGAAACGCTCTCGGAACACATTCAGTCAAAAGATCGTAGCCTTCCAGAATATTTCTTAGCGTTAAACAACAAATTGTACTGCTAAGCGACGATGAGTTTGTCGTTAATCTTGTGAAGAGACACGCCAATACATACGTTATGATTCCGTCACTGCTACAAAACAATGTGATAGTTGAAAATACAACTATTTAAATTGTTCTTCATGTGCATATTTATGAACTCTAGGTGAAATAGTCGATTTTAGTTCCAGATAGAGTTCTATAATTGCGGGTCACCACCTATTGATATGCTAGCATGGCTGAAGAATTTTGAAAATTATATGACATATAAAATACAAGAACTCATTGACCAGACTTACAGATGATGACAGGGCGATGTACGATCTGCTACACTAAGTATAGTGACCTGCCGTAAGCATCAAACTTCCTGTGATCATCAGTAAATATTTATAGGTTATTAGCTTTATATCGGGAAATAAGCACGAGTTCTCGAGCGGAAATATTGCGCGACTTTGAGAGCGCAATGCTCTTCCGCTGAAGAACGAGTGCATATTTCCCAATTCAAAGATAATAACCTTTTTATTACATACGCATCTACACGCATATATTTATGTAAATATCATAAATAGGTTCAAAAGCCTAAATAGGATTGACAATACTGAACTAAATAGAAAACAAATAGTGCAACAACACACACTAAATTACGTCGCGCTCCCGATATGGAATTCAGGCGTCAGTGTAAAGCATTATTTCGCATTTAATAGATTTATACAACATTCAAATATCCATCTCTGTACCTATTTTAAAACAGCAAATAGTTTTATTAATGCTCCAATATTGAGAGATTGCTGTTTACATAATGAAATCCATTTTTCTTTTGCCAGGTTGTTAAAGAACAGGGCTTTGAGATCATATTGGAGGTAAAAGAAAACACCTCCAAAATTAGTGATATTTACCAGAAATGACAAAGCAGAGACAGCCTATTTAGTAGGAAATTGTACTGCCACTAGGTGCAATAGGGAGAGTATGCAGTTCAGTTATTTGCAACATTCTGTGTTTTCGACATTGAATATCATTCTTAAGCAATGTCTTTAGGATTCTTGCAGCAATTTGTATTTGAAGAACAGTATACAAATGAAAGTTAGAAAATCATTTTTTTTTCTGTGAGAAGTATAGAACAGTATTTAAATAAATGACATGGTTAAGGTATTGGGAGGATAATAACATTAGCAGTCACTCCTTCTTCTGAAATATCATTCTGGTTTGTATTTTTGCTGAAATCAAATGCAGCAGTTCAAGATAGAGAATAGTTTTCAGTAATGCTAATACCACTGGTCTCTTCTGAGCAGAAAGATTGTTATTTTTTAAATAATATTACTGGGTTTTTCAAAATAGTGTTTTTTGGTACTGATCATGGACATATTTTACAAAATGGACTTATTGTTACTGAACAAGTTGACTGACATTCTCAAAATGTTACTATTAGTTCTGAGCAGACATGTTGGTATTTTCTAAATGCAAGTGGGACTGAGCAGGTTTTTAACATTTTACAAATTGTATATATATATTATTGCATATTACAGTAATTCATAAATAAATGTGTACTTTCTTATGTTCTGAGCTGTATGCAAGAATAAAATAGTAGTATATCTTTCTATATTATTTTATAAGTCTGTCAAGTTTATGTCTGGTCGAAATGTTGGTTTTGTGCCACTGATGAAATAATTTTGTATCTAGTATTTCCAACCTTACCTGATTTATTTGCTTTGGGAAAAAGTCATAGTCATGTGCCAGTGTCTTTTTGTTAAAAAAATATCCTGAATTTTTCTTAAGTACCATTTTATCTTTGAAACTTGGATTATGACCATCGTCTGTTTGCAAGAGTACAAAATTCTGTCAATATTTTTTTCATTATGGTAATTTTTTACACAGTTTCTAACATTTTTAGGACAGGGAACACTTTTACAGGAAATTATGTTCAAAGCATAATATCTTCTTTGATGTTTTTATGACAGTTTTTTTTCAGGTATGTTTAAAATACAACTAAAGAACACTAAACATGTACATCAAAAGCTTGTAAAATAGTCAGATTAAGTAGTTGCACATGATGTTGGTAGTTTTCTTCAAAATGTTTTTTGAAATAAAGTTGTTTTTTTTCAGCAGTAAATATTATTATGTATAACAAATATCCTTTAGAAAAACATGTCTCTTATACAGTGTTCAAAACTGAATGCAGTATGTTCAACTAATGCTCATATTCTTAACGTCCATGTCTTTGAACATGTTCTAGGCGTTCAATATCTGTTGCATTGGAACTGAACACGTCCGGAGTTAAACAAAAGAACACCTGGGTGTTCACAGACTGTTCATTTATGGAACTGTAGGTGTTACCAATCTGAACACTAACATTAAAAATTAGAACATGTCTGGTGTTAAAAAAGAACACCTGGCTGTTCATAAGGTGTTCCACAACAGAACAGCTGGCTATTCATCGGGCGTTCTTTCTTTGAGCAGCTAGTGTTAAAAATTTGAACACTAGTATTAGGATTTTGAACGCAAAGACGCGTTCAATATCTGTTGCAAATTGGCGTTCAAAACGTGTTCAGTTCCTTAACACTTACATTTACAGTGCACGGAAACCGTACGACGCCCGTACGTCTTACGTGCAAAGGCTGCGCAGAGAAGATACAGTGACGGTACAGCAATCATTGCCTGCTCTTCTCTTACTTGCCTCAACTGCAACAGAAGATATGCCGCTCTGAGACTTAGTAGTGTCATTTCTCTGAAGAGACGAATAATGAAAACATGCTGGAGATGGCCATTATATATAACCATCTGAAAAATGTGTTGCCCATATCAAGGCGAGCGAGCGGCAACCTTATGACAGCTGTGCGGGAGCAGTTAGAATGTCCGACAAGTCTACAATCTCCGTACGATTTCTTTTGGGCACCATGTCCACGGAAAACAATGCGTCGTGCGTAGGTTCACGATCAGCGCGCGGCCCATTAACAATGCCCGTGCGGAAATTGTGCCATGCCATTTGCGACATGTCTACGGGCTAACGCTTCTCGTATAAGTTTAAGCTTGAAAAATCGTAGAGGCTGTGAAGCGAAAATCGCACTGTTACTTCCTGCCTCCGCGCGGGGTTGCACAGAAAGGAGGATACGGGCGGTCTACGGGCGCATCGCAGGCCAAATGTGAACTAGGCATTAGTAGTTCCCGAGTATATTTTGCCAACTGGAGAAGTCAGCAATGATGAATGGACCAAAATAAGCCTGTCCTTGAATTCCCGACAAAATCGTTTGCATAACTTGGTTATAGTCTAGGCGATAGACTCTTCATTAAGTTTTGACTCCTTGGACACAGTTTCACGTCAAGAGATGTCAGGACGTGAGCTTGGGAATCCATCTACTGATGCTGTGAAGAAATTTTAGAAACAAGAAAATAAAGCATCTGTATCAGACAAACAATTCAGATTGGACTCAGTGTCATATAGAGTTTCGTTATATTTTTATAAAAAGCAAATGTGCATCTCTGTATTGTATCCCTTGTATAAAAATCCTTTTAATCATTTACTTTTTCCCATACTGTGGTGTTATCACCATTACTCAGCTAGAGATATCGGTCACACGAATGAAAACGGTCTCGGACGACTTTTGTAACGAATTTATGTACAGAGTATCACTGATTACATTTCCCGTGTTATTTACCGTTATTGAAACGATATTAGGGCGCGATTTTAGGTTGCGATTTAACAGCACTGATGTCCGTTTCACATCTAATTTATAGCAATTTTGCCTAAAAAGTGGCTATCATTCACATCCACAAAATTTGGTTTCACGTCTTATTTAGTATTTACATCAAAATAAGAATACGATGTATGAAATCAAAACTTTTGTACCTGCTGGAATCGCAGGTTCAGCAAAACCAAGTATTCAGACCAATTCAGTAGTCTATTACGATCAAGTGGTTCTAATTCATTTCGTTCCTTACAGCGGTTATCTTTCCCTACTTTTAATGTACCATTAGGAAAGTAATCGCTATGGGGACTCGAGACAAGCTGTATGGGACCTTAGAATTGTGGGTAATTTGGATATTTTTTAACGATAAACGAGACAGATGTTAGTTTCCAACAGGTTGTTAATTCATGTTTTTTTTCCAGTTATCGTTGGTGACAGTCATACCGAACAAATTATCTCACTGATATTTCACCATATACTGTTGGAATCTTTTAACATCTATATACAACTTTTTATGCCCCCGAAGGGAGGCATATAGTTTTTGAACCGTCTGTCGGTCTGTCGGTCTGTCAGTCTGTCTGTCGGTCTGTCAGTCTGTCCGCAATTTTCGTGTCCGGTCCATATCTTTGTCATCGATGGATGGATTTTCAAATAACTTGGCATGAATGTGTACCACAGTAAGACGACGTGTCGCGCGCAAGACCCAGGCCCGTAGCTCAAAGGTCAAGGTCACACTTAGACATTAAAGGATACTGCATTGATGGGCGTGTCCGGTCCATATCTTTGTCATCCATGGATGGATTTTCAAATAACTTGGCATAAATGTGTACCACAGTAAGATGACGTGTCGCGCGCAAGACCCAGGTCCGTAGCTCAAAGGTCAAGGTCACACTTAGACGTTAAAGGATAGTGCATTGATGGGCGTGTCCGGTCCATATCTTTGTCATCGATGGATGGATTTTCAAATAACTTGGCATGAATGTATACCACAGTAAGACGACATGTCGCACGCAAGACCCAGGTCCGTAGCTCAAAGGTCAAGGTCACACTTAGACATTAAAGGTCATTTTTCATGATAGTGCATTGATGGGCGTGTCCGGTCCATATCATTGTCATTCATGCATGGATTTTAAAATAACTACGCATGAATGTGTGAAACAGTAAGACGACGTGTTGCGCGCAAGACCCAGCTCCGTAGGTCAAAGGTCCTAAACTCTAACATCGGCCATAACTACTCATTCAAAGTGCCATCGGGGGCATGTGTCATCCTATGGAGACTGCTCTTGTTTATTTGGAATTTCACCAGCTAAAACTCTGTTTCTTATTTCATGACTCTAGGTAAAATACTTTTAAGATCACATGTCACTTTGTGACACAAGGTGAGCTTTTGTGATCGCGCAGCGTCCGTCGTCCGTCCGTGCGTAAACTTTTGCTTATGACCACTCTAGAGGTCACATTTTTCATGGGATCTTTATGGAAGTTGGTCAGAATGTTCAACTTGATTCAAGTTTGAAACTGGGTCACGTGCGGTCCAAAACTAGGTCAGAAGGTCAAAAAATAGAAAAACCTTGTGACCTCTCTAGAGGCCATACTTTTCAATGGATCATGAAAGTTGGTCAGAATGTTCACCTGGATGATATCTAGCTCAAGTTTGAAACTGGGTCATGTGCCATCAAAAACTAGGTCAGTAGGTCAAATAATAAAAAAATAGTTTTCACGGGATCTGTATGGAAGTTGGTCTGAATGTTCATCTTGATGATATCTAGGTCAGGTTTGAAACTGGGTCAACTGCGGTCAAAAACTAGGTCAGTAGGTCTAAAAATAGAAAAACATTGTGACCTCTCTAGAAGCCATACTTGTAAATGATCTTATGAAAATTGGTCAGAATGTTTACCTTGATGAAATCTAGGTCAAGTTTGAAACTGGGTCACATGCCATTATTAACTAGGTCAGTAAGTCAAGTAATACAAAAACCTTGTGACCTCTCCAGAGGCCGTGTTTTTCATGGGATCTGTATGGAAGTTTATTTGAATGTTTATCTTGATGATATCTAAGTCAAGTTCGAAACTGGGTCAACTGGTCAAAAACTAGGTCAGTAGGTCTAAAAATAGAAAAACCTTGTGACCTCTCTAGAGGCCATACCTTTGAATAGATCTTCATGAAAATTAGTCAGAATGTTCACCTGGATGATATCTAAGTCAAGTTCGAAACTGGGTTATGTGTCGTCAGTAACTAGGGCAGTAGATCAAATAATAAAAAAAAACTTGTGACCTCTCTAGAAGCCATACTTTTCATTGGATCTGTATGAAAGTTGGATTGAATGTTCATCTTGATAATATCAAGGTCAAGTTCGAAACTGGGTTAACTGCGGTCAAAAACTAGGTCAGTAGGTCTAAAAATATAAAAACATTGTGACCTCTCTAGAGGCCATACCTTTGAATGGATCTTCATGAAAAATTGGTCAAAATGTTCACCTTGATGATATCTAGGTCAAGTTCGAAATTGGGTCGCGTGTCATCAATAACTAGGTCAGAAGGTCACATAATAAAAAACCTTATGACCTCTTTAGAGGCCATATTTTTCAATGGATCTTCATGAAAATTGGTCAGAATTTTGTCTTGATGATATCTAGGTCAGGTTCAAAACTGGGTCACATGAGCTCAAAAACTGGGTCACTGTGTCAAATAATAGAAAATCAAAGGCCTGAATGGCCTGAGTCGGCTAATGATTGATGTACTGACAGTATAGTCTACCAGTTTCAGTTTGTTTTTAGTTTTTTTCTTAAAATTTCATAACACAGCTCGATATTTACCCAAAATATTATATCCGGATACGATTACACTTTTCTCCAGTTTGAACAATATATTTTACAAATTGTGATGATACGAAGACATTTAGCAGCAATTGGCAGTATCTGACATTGAAGTTTACGGTTAAATTACCTCTTATTTAAATCTTTTCATAAAAAAGTTGTTTCGTTTCGCCAAACATAGACGATCTACTTTCGATTTCAAAAACTACTAGAAAATACAATTTAATGTTTCGCCGATTTGTTTATTTCTCGAAAAATAAGAATTAAAATCATTTTTAATATCAGTAGTAACTAAACAAACCAGTAACAGCTTCTTCTTCCGATAATTTATCCGTTTACCGACTGCAAAATTCAACCCACGCAAAGTTTATAGAAATCATACGATGCGTGTTTACGTTCAATGTGGGAGAATTAAGGCTGATCGGCTATGTTACCTAACGCATCCAGACGATTCAGATTTTGTTTTTAAAAAAGCATTGTGTGCGTTTCTGTAATTTTTTATACGTTTTTATACGCTTAGAAATTATTAGACATGCGTATTTGCATTATTTCTATACGTAATTTACGCTAATACGCATCTTATCTGGAGCCCTGCTGGAACTATTTTTTGTCTTTCGCTGGATGTTACCCAAGCTTTGTAAGCCTGCGCAATTCTTAAAATGCACATTTATGCTTAATGAGTTACATTCGAGAATTGCACAATTACAAGTCATAAATATGACAGATTACATCGTATATTGGTCATAGCAAAGGGAATTGACACAACTTAACTTCATTCATGCAGTGAACTGTTTGAAATTTGAGAAATCTAATGGAACTACATCCCTTCACATGTTATTCGGTCCAATTAGAGAATCGTTGGATAGCAAGGACTCGTCAAAAGGCTTTCAGCCTTTAGCCGACTCAAAAACGACGTCATACTCAGTTCAAAACTGGGTCATGTGGGGACAGGTGGGCGATTCAGGACCATCATGGTCCTCTTGTTTATATAGACACAACACAAATTCGCAAGGATTTAGAGAAGTTAACAAAACGAACTGCCAACTATATAATGTTTTTATTTCTTTCTAAGGTTACAGGCATCTGTAAAAGGTAAGACACTAGTGCACAAAACAAAATAAATCTTACTAGTATCGATGCAATACAACTTAAATTAAATTTACTATATATCTTTATACGGGCAATCACATTTTGTTCCATTTTAATATAAAATGGAAATATGATTTTACATATGAACACTATCACAGACATGTTACAGCTTTTTACACCTACTTCAAGTCTGAAGATACAGAAGACAAAATAAAATTTTGCATTACAAAGGTAACTTGAGGTCTATGACGTCCTTAATCTCAATCGGAAGCTGACCCTGCTTCTGTGACGTTTTTTTTTAGCATTCTAACTTTCTGCTTTAATACAATCACAATATGTAGTTACTTATAGTCAATTCTAAACCTAACAATAGCACATGGAAAAAAAGGCAACATCAAAATTAAATGTATTAAATGTTACACGTGCATTCCAGCGTATAATCAAGTAACATGGTACTTAGTATCACAACTTGATGTAACTATACACTGACATGAATAAACTAAATGAACTAGCCATCAGTTTTCATATTAAGGTCCTAAAGCATAAACCATATTTTATGCCCTGGTGATTTGCCTTCCCACAAATAAATGTTGAACAGTGAACCTCGAAATTATTTTATCTGGCAGTGCGTGGTGGGTTAGGTGAAGGACGCACGCACACGTACGGACGGTGCGACTTTAATATGCCCACTTTCGGGGACATAAAAATGTGATAAAATGTTGCTTAAATGTGAGTGACCACCTTTCAAAAGAATCTAAAGAAACTTGTCATAATGACAGGAAGTGGCGAGAGTAATATTAAATTACAGTATGTGAGTCATCTTAAACCCCGAGGGTAAGTTCACATCGGAGCTCTAGGGAAGGGTAGGCTGTTGTGTAAATGATACTTACCCCACCAGTAAAGTAACTGACCAATCAAAAATTGGGCCGTGGAAGTATGTAAGACTTTTTTCCCTGCACACTGAGCGCTGTGATAAAAGCAAGGAACCAGTAAACCCTACCTCGCCATGGAGTTTGCGGAGTTCAGGTCTTCAGCAGGGAAGATACGATGGTGTACTTACTTATACCGTTCAAGTGGGTTATCGAGTACAGTGTCAGTCTCTACTCTACCCTAGAGCTTCGATGTGAACTTACCCCGAAGTGTATGACGAGTTTTTCCAGCACCGGCAAACCTGTCTGGTATGCAAGAAGGTTTTTTCCAACACCGACAAAAACACGGGAAAATCCTGTCCAGCATGCAAGAAAAGGCAAATTGCGTTGCGCATATCATGTGTGACTTCTCTAATTTTAAAAATAAAAGTTCACGTACTGAGGTGTTACAATGTAACTATAATGTGAGCCTAAAAATCTACTTTTTACTCTTAACTCGGCTTTCCCTCTACTATGGAAACACGTGTGCAACTAAAAATGTGAACGTTACTTTTCTATATTTCAAAAAGAGCCATGAAAGGGAAATGAATCACAAAAAAAAATAAAACAAACAAACAATACATTGTACGATAAAGATGAATGTAGAAACTGTATTCCGTCGTTCATTTAAAAAAAAACAACAACAACATAAGTTTGAAAATATCCTATTATCCTAATAGTATACAATATCTAAACACACCATAGTTTAATTAAAAGTTCTTTTGTTTTCATATCGACATCGTTTCAAATATTATAGGTAAAACTATATTTTTATTTGTTTGTCTGTACTTGAGTGCGCGTTGTATGCGTTGTTTGATTTCATTTTTTTCAACACCGGCAATGATTATAATATCTTTATAAACTAATTACAACACACACATTTATATATATTTAGTATTATTTACATACTTCATTGGATGTCTAGTGTATTTTTATCACATCGGTACCGTACGGGGAATGTCTCGAACAGTCGCACACTTATTTATACAGTTCAAATTATTTGAATATTGATTCAGTCTCCTTCGAGATATGAAGTATAATCATATTATATTAAAAATGAAATAAAATGTTGTTTGGTTTTTAAAGTCAGATCGACATAATTGTATGTCATGTGGCGACTCTCTAGAACCGTTGACCTTCCGTTTGCCAGCCGGATGCTTCCTCACATATAATAATTCAACACCCTAACGAACCAGCGACGGTGAAGGTCAAGTGATTCGAAGTCAGTGACCTTTATCACTCTGCCAATGAGACCCCTAAACACAATTCAATAGGGTCTAACTGTAAACATTCTCTAGATTCAGATTAATGTAAACATTACTCAAGCTGAAGGCACCTTAACAATAAAATCTTGCAAAGTATTACTTTATTTCAGGATCACAATTATTTTTTATATCTGTAAAATATTCATCACGATTTTATGAAAGATATAGGTTACAAGTTTGTTAAACTGTCGAGACATTTCAAAGGCAGTGCACGACACTTGGAAGTTCCTTACACAGAGCGTGAAAAGGACTTTTTCAGTAAAATATTTTATGCCTCCAGTTTGATTCAATAGAACTTTGTTCGACTTTTTATTAGGAAATATTTTAGTTTTTAAATGGTTTGCTAGGCTGAACAAGTACTATCAACATAATATTTAGTAATTTGTTCAATGTATTTCGATTTACTGAATAAAAAACATTTCAATTGAATATTTCTTCTCGCAAAACGTGCGTTGTAGTCATTTTATCACGTTTCTTCGGTCAGTCGTACAACACCCAAACCAACGATAGGTATTTATTATTTCGGCGGGAACTTTTGATACGTTAACGTCTTTAAAGTGACGTCAACTCGAAAATGACGTCATAATATGCCAGTAAGATTGTTATGTTTTCATTTCCATAGAGACAATAGTATGTATATCTGCTTGGAAAATAATAACACTGACATCAAATAAACGGGGTAAATGTTCAGTTTAGATCGGCCCAAATCGGCCCTTGGCACTCAACGTAGTAAACAACATCGGCCCAAAATCGGCCCTTGGCACAGAAGTGGTTAATTCGCTTTATAAAGGGAAACAACTCTGCCAACAAACCTACATTCTTCTCTGATGATAACAGACTTGTTTATTAATAACTAGACTCAACTCAGTCAGTAAACAAAATATACTGCAAAACATCATTCTTCGCAGAGAAAACAATTTAGTGGATTTTATAGTATACAAATCCTCACTGAAAAACTGTAATTCAAAATTATTTCATCTCTATAAAACTGAATATCAAGAAATGATTGTCTCCTCCAAAAATCAGTTTTTGACCAAGCCTTACAATTTTATGTCAACAAAGTTATTTTTGCTCAGTTTTTGTAAAACTTTGTACGGAACTACAATGACACAAAAATTCAAAGTTCTCAACTGGAACAAGTCTTTTTTGCTGCTATAGCACTTACAATTTTAGACGTAGCGAAAAAATAAAACTTGCAAACTGGGCGTTTGCTCCCGGTGATTTTACCCATAGCACCAATTAACCCATCAGACACCAACCAATCTTAATGACTCTTATTTTGTTAGTGGCAATTAACTATATGTCAAGTTCTATTCGTGCGTTTGTTATATATGTAAAAATTGTTAGCTGCTCTTTTTACTTTGTATATAGTATGACTCTCGAATCGAAAAATTTATCTTATTGGGAAAATTTTATGATAATAGCTCTGTACAAGTAACGAAAATGTGTGCAACTGTCCACAGTTTTAATAACATGAAATATATCGGCGATAAAATCAAGTATTTATTTCCAAACAGCTTGCAATTGCTTACGTTTCTAATATAAATAAAATGAAAATTTAATATATTGACTTTACTTTTGTGTTTCTGAATTGATAAGGAAACTTCAGAGAAATCGAAAGAAAATAGTTTGAATTGAACAGTTAAAAAGTGCTACATTTGGTATAATAAATTATTCACACCAAATCTCTCGTCCGTATTCCAGCTCTATACTACCACGTACCATAGTCTTCGCAGCAACAGGAACAACAGCATTGGAAAAGTGCAGTCACCGCTCTCATATATGAGAAAGGCCCAAAGTCCAAGGCCAGTAACTATACAGGCCCATCTCTCTCACCTGCATTGTATTGTTTTCTAACCAACTAGCAAATTTTGGTTTCAAGCATTATGACAACACATAATAATTATGATAGCCTACTTAGACAGTATCAGCATGGACTTCGATCTAAACATAGCTGTGAAACTCAACTTATAAGTGGTCTTTGACAACCTTGAAAGTGGTAAACAAACATATATGTATGTCATTGTTATATGGATTTGAGTAATTAAGGCATTTGACAAGAATCGTTTTGATCATGTGTCACTCAACTAGTAATGTTGGTAAATGACATGGTTAACGCAGCCTATGATAAGAAACAAGTTGATCTCATATTACTAGATTTCAGTAAGGCTTTCGATAAGGTCAGCCTTGAGAAAGTCTTATTGAAAATGCACGATTATGGAGTCACAACTCCAAAGTTCGCCTCTTTGCAGTCTACCTAACACTGCCATCTGCAAGTGAATCAGTTACCCTCCAAAATGACCTCAAAATATTAGATGAGTGGGAGTTGGAGTTGGATATGGAATTCAACCCCTCAAAATGTCAAACTATCCACGTCATAAGAAGGAAACATACTATTCTCACCCGGTATTATCTCCATGGAGTCCTACTCGAATCAGTCATCTCGGCAAAATAGCTTGGCGTGGATATATCAAATAATCTTTCATGGGACGCCCACATCAATAGGTCAACAAAGAAAGCAAATCAAACGTTAGGGTTTCTGCGCAGAAACATCACGGTCAAATCTGAACCCATTAAGTCATCTGAAGTGTGGTCACCCTATACTCAAACCCTCATAAACCAGATAGAGGTTGCTCGCTGGATTAAGGCTTACTACCGTCAAACATCCAGTGTCACAGACATGTTACAATCCCTCAAACTTCGTCGCCTAGATCTCAGACGTATTGATAGTAGACTTTCCCTTATGTACAAAGTCCACCAAAGAAGCTAGGCTTCTTAGTTCCCATCACTCGCCAAACACGTCACTTCCATTCCCTCAGTTACAAGATATTTACAGCAACTACAGATTACTTTAAGTATTCTTTCTTCCCCAGAACAGTATATCACTGGAATTATCGCTCATGCTGCTGTAGTCCATCTCACAACTTTTGAGCAATTCAAAGCAGCAATTTCCTGTACTGATTAAGTCTCACCTTAAACTGCCTGATAGCTGCCTTTAAACTTTTAGTTTTAACCAAGCTATTTTTCTTTCCTTTTAACTCTCTCAAACGTCAGTCTTTTTAATATTATTTGTGGTTTGACGCGTCAAATGTCTGTAGACGTCCCCATGAGGAGTTTGACATTATCGGAAGATAGACAAGGCTGATCAGAAGAAAATAAATTACACAAACTTGAACAGCTGGGAGTTCACTCTCTAGCATCACGGTGGATTAAGTCATTCCTAAAAAACATCGCTCGACGATTTTTTAGTAGACGGTTGCACTGCAGGTACTCTATCTGTTCTATCTGGGGTTCCTCAAGGCTCCGATAGAATACCTGACCGTCAAATCTTCATCAGACGCCAAAAGCTTGCAAAATGATCTGCATGCTCCTAGACAGTGGCACCAAACCAGTTACCTCTCTGATTGTATTTTACAAAATAAATTTAACCTAGTTTATGTAGATAACCTTCACCTAACACCCACCAGAATCATATATACCCAATTCTACATTTATGTACACAAGAACAATTCGTCTCAGTGTGGAATACCATCCAAAGCAATGTGAGCTGGCGGCTACTATACCCCTTATTTAAGGTATTTCTTTTGTTTTAACCAAAGCACGGTAGTCTTTTTTAACCTTGCGCTCGTGAGAACTTACTTTTAAAAACTATTACCTCTTTCCTTTAGTGAAAATGCAAATTTTCGGAACAAATGTGTTGTGGGATGGGGTACAAAGGATGTTCTGTCCCCGTCCCACTCTACGCCAATGATCACATAAACAGTATGGCATAGGCTTTAATGATATACCGGAAGTAATTATCACATGACATTTTTGTACGTCTACACCGTTTCATACCGGAAATGAATAAATAATAAGAAAGGACATCCAATATTTTTATTATTTTCAGCAAAAATCATGGATTACGAACCAAAAGGACCAACGAAACATATGGGGGTGTCACCCTACCCAGTGTATGGGATAGTGTCATCGTTGGGAACTCTAGCAATAACCATAATCGGTATGCAGTCCTGTTTTTAACGGAAGCATAAATTTACATTTTTTTTTACTAAACTTTAAGTATAAAGAGATAGATAGATAGTTACCTTTAACTTAAAGGTAACTATCTGTCTATCTCTTTATACTGCCTCACGCCTCTCGCAGGGCACAGGTAAAGGTTAATTTTAATTGTGGTTGCTTTGTGAAACACCGAATATACCCTGTTTTAAGAACAGTTAAAAAACCAATTATACCTAACCCTAGTGATGGGCCGATTTACGGGTATAATCGATTGACAGCTAGAAAAGACCACCACTGTTAACATGGCGGCATCCATAGCATCAGTTATGTTGGGCAAAAAATTAGCGAAACTTTGATAAATCTTCGTATTTTATAATGGTATGTCAGAGGGAATTTATCAGTTGAAACCAGACAATAATGCCCTCAAATTTCCATGTCCATGATGCAATTTCAGTGGAAAGAACTTTGGTATTTTAATGCAGAACTTTGCAGTTACAGTACTGAGTACAACCAAAATGAAAAGTCATTTTTTCGCACGACCTCCGTGACAAAAAGCAATTGACTGTGTCCGTTTGCGGTGTCCCGAACACGCTAGCAGATCGTAGCGAACACCGAGTCCGTTTATTTGCTGCCTATCGATCGGCGGACATGGTGCATCGCGGTGTGCAGTTGCGGTGATTCTCGGTGTTCAGATCGTCTTTGTATTGTATTGTATTGTAGAAAATATTTTTTACTCTTATATTTTGTTTTAACAATATTGTTTTCTGTTTTCAGGTAAACACTAAGCTTATAAGATGTGTAATTATAAACTGTTTTGTTTACTTTGTTTATGCTTATAGTTTTATGTAAAATTGTTAAAACATCCGCTAACAATTACTACTAACAATACATGTTGGAATTATTGTTTTACTCACCTCCATTGCAATTAAACTAATTCTTTCTTTCGTTTAGAATGTTTGCCCATTTTCACACGTTGCAAAATTATTTGGTAAGTTACTTATGATTAATAAGTTCATGTTGGTTAACAAGTGCTAATTAGATTAATTGCCAATGCCTGTTCAATAGGGCGTATACGTTCGTTATCAATAGAGTATTTAAATTTTAGACAGTTTCCGAGTAAAACTTCTTTCTATTAAATGCAGTTTAAAACTGTTAAATTTAACTTCAAGTCATGAAAGTTGTTCGATATTTAAATTGTATTTTATTATTTAAATCAATTTCATTTTCACTTGTACATGACTGTAGTCTCGTTTATTTTCATTTTGCAACGAGTTATTATCATGAAGTTTACAATAAAAGTAGGGAAAAATCAAAAATAATGAAGTAATTATTACTTTATATTTCAGGTACACACAAACTACTAGTACATAAAAAATAGAAAAAACAGAAGTGAAGTTTCGGAGCAAGACGTGGTAGTGGCTAGTCATACGGCCCCGCACGGTCATAAAGCTAGTCATATGTGAGGCACGTTCAGCTAGACAGTTCAGCTTGAAATACATGAGTAGTGATAATCACATTTGACTAGATTTTTGGCCGTCGTAAGGGACCGTTCACTACAGGATGTTTTAAAGCCACTAATAAATATGTATCATTTCCATATCGGATTATAATAAATAATGAAAGCGTAAAGTAGTTGTTATCTATACTTACGGGTAGAAACTTTCAACAAGAGTGAAAATTACAGCACAACACCAGAGAAGGGAAGGAGCAGAAAACGAAAATCAGGCTTCTTTTTCTTTTATTAGTTCACTTTTTTCTATACGAAGTTTAATGGAATATATCATTTATTAGGAAGCACAAAATTTCAAACAAATAAAGCCAAGAATGATTTACACCAGAAAGAAAAAATATTTTGCTATGTTGCTTTCTCATATTATGCTTCCGTTTGCTTTTTTATTTCTTATTCATAACAAGTGCATAGATACAAACGATACCAACAATTACAAATAATTACAAAATACAGACAAGACAGACATATTCTATATATCTTCATGTAATAATCTCACACATAACGTGACAAATACACATGCAGTTGTTAAAACTAAACAATATTATATATTCTATTTCATATTTTGTTGCTGTTACACAGACCAAATTTTATGAAAAAGATCACATACGTTACAACGAATATGCAAATATTACGAATATGCAAATATCTTAATCTTGCCGAAAATAATACAGAATGAAGAATAAACAATTTTCGTCAGTAGAGAGTACATATATGAATTATATAATGAACACAAAATGATTCCTGTAAGCATTATCGATACACAGGTTTATGTTTTATATGAGGCTATATACATATTATGACATTTAATGCTAATAAAATTATGTTTACAAAATAATTATAAAATTGTTAGTTGTTGCTCCCACGGCTCGTACTCCTTTTCGTAATCTTGCCCTGAAAAAAAAGCAGATAAAAATAATTTTTAACACAGGTGTATGTTACACATTTATAGTTTCTGGAAATTTGAAATACCATGTGATATAATTTGATTAATTAGTTATTTCAGACATGTAGAAATGCATCTTAATGTTTAAATGGATACTTACTTTGTTTACTTTAAGTGAATACCACTTTGATTCCGATATTTTATATTGTAAATTATATTTCAAAATTCTTTTTTTTATATTTACAAAAGCAAATCAATTGTAACAAATTAACAAGTTATTAAAAAAATATTAATTTTAACTGGTAACTTACCTCTTAAATAATTATCAAAATTCCATGCCAAACTGTGAACGAAGATTAATCGTTAGGGTGTTAAATAACGTAATTGTATTAAAGTAATTGTTAGTAAAACTGCTGAATTTACAGGTTTTATTGTTTATTAAGCACTGTTTCATCGTATATGCTTCGTGTAAAGTGCTCTACCTGAAAAATACGAAAAGTCTCCAAAATTACCTTGCAGACGAACATTGAAACTAAAAGATTACGATGATATCTTGTGTTAACATATATGTATATTTCTTTTAATTTTTGGATAAAATAAAATGAAAAATAGCACATCTTAAAACAATCATGAATACCGCAATTCGCCGCGATTTCACCACGAAACAGCGTGTTCGGCGAGCACCGTGTCCGGACACGCTGTTCACCGCAATTTGCGGTGAAATCACCCAGCTGGGTGGTCAAATTTCTTTGAACACGCTGGTTCAGTATCGCGGTGATGGGTGTCCATTGGAACTTTTCACTTTGGTCGTACTGTATGAGTTTTTTCTGCCAAAATTTATTTTGTCCCAGTACTGCTGACCAGTGTAGATATTATTTTAATTAAAACAGCTAGGTTGAACTCTGATTTTTATCTGATCATCTTTTTACGTAAGCTTCTAACATTGTTATATGCCATAGCAACAAGTAGTAGGAACATGGTGCAACTCAGGCTGGCTATGGTAACCATTGTAATATTGATATTACCTAAAAAATGACTGAATTCATTTAATCGTTAATGATCTTCTGCAATCACTGTTTTTGCCAGCCAAAGAAAGACTAAAATATTTGTACTTCCTTGCTGTATGCTACGTATGCAGAGTTCTGCCAAGGATTTCAGCATGATGGGCCCATGGCCCATCTACCCTGAAAACATGGGGCCATTCTGAAACTTTTGGGGCCATTCAAAAAGAACCAATTTTACATTAAAAAGACTTTACATTTCTTATGCATTTAAGAAGTGTATTTTTTTTTTTAAATGTAAAATTATACACAAAGTTCATGCCATTTATTCTCTTTTCCTTATAACTTAACCATGTATACTCAACAAATAACTTCTTCTGAAAGCTCTGTTTGTCAGATGTTTTACTCTTACTTTTTCGCTCTACTCAAATTACTTGACTGGGTGGGGGTCGGATCACTCTGTGATTCTGGGGTTGTTGTTTAACGTTCAGCGACATATGTAGTTGAATCGTCGCTTTTGTTCAATGTATCATTTCTATTTGTATCTTTCCCCAGTGTAACTAAAGTCTGGTTTATTTTCTTAGAGGCAGGAGGACTGAAAAATTTGTGCAAAATCGCTTTTCCTTTCGGTGCGACCGCCATTTTGATACAATCATGGTGCAATTATCACGACACATTATTTTTTCAAATCCGTCACAGTGATCTCCCCTGGAGGTATGTCTATCTACTGTGCAAGACCGGCAAACTAGCGATTGTTATCGGGTTCGAGTTTCAGATTTTCTGGCACGCCAAAGGCCCACCGACGCGAAATTTGCTGCACCATTCATATTTTTTTCGCGCCAATGGCGCAAAAACGCAACCTCGGCAGAACTCTACGTATGTTACAGGTATAGGTACATGTATACCAGCCAACTGTCACAAATGACAGCTTTGAGTCTATGATACATGTACAATGTACACCGGATTGCAATATATTGTGGTTTCCCTGTCTGCAACTAATTAGTGATTACTAAACAAGTTTTTGTTTACCAGGAACCAGCTTTACAACATCTGAATAATGGTAGTTCTTTATTTTTCAAAAGAGCATAAGAATTTAAGTAAAACAGTCACTTTAAAGACATAAATATCTGAATAACAAGTATGAAAATAAATAACATTCAACCTATTATTTTTCCGATACATCGCATCGGTTTGCTGACCGATTCCAACCGATAATTGGTTGGTGTTCTCCAACCGATGTCCCATCACTAGTATTCACTACCTTACCCCCAGCAATATGCTGGTATCCATTTACAAAAGGGTCGACTGAGGCAATCATGATTAAGTGACTTGCCCAAGGACACACTACAATAGGAGTAGCCGAGAATCGTAGGTGCCTTTACCTGTGTAGGAAAAAGTCTAAGCCCTCTCGACCAATGCGTCCCCAAGGACACACTACAATAGGAGTAGCCAAAAACCGTAGGTGCCTTTACCTGTGTAGGAAAACGTCTAAGCCCTCTCGACCAATGCGTCCACATAATGCACTTAAGATTGCGCATTGAGATGGAGAGGCTGTTTTCTCCATCGAATACCTTGTCACTAGCAAAGAATTGAAAATTAAGAGAAAGTACAGACTACAACTTCTTTGAAATTGAAAAACCAAAATGTTTAAATGGAAGTGTCTATCCATCTAGTAACTGGATGTTTAGCCTGCACTCTAGCGGTCCTGTAACTGGACACCTAGTCTATCTGCTTCGAGTTTTTCTAGTGGTTTGGTATTCAGTTTATTTAGAATAGAATATTACCACCACAATACAGCCCTGTGTACCAAAAAATATTTAAATCTGTCAAGCCTTTATTGTTGAGTTATTGTCCGGAAACCATGAGTTTGGCAAATTTTAAGTTGGAAAGGGGCCATAACTACTTCAAAAAATGGTTTATAGCCAAAGTCAAACATGACCTGTATTTTATGATGTTAAACCTGTGTACCAAAAATTATTTAAATCTGTCAAGCCTTTCATGAGCTGTTGTCTGGAAACCATCAAAACAAACGCACAGACAGACTAACCGACAAGCTAACTCCTTTATAACCCCAAACTTCATTTTGTGGGGGTATAAAAATTGTTTGTTTCCGGTATCCCAGCCTACCAAAAATTTCTAATGCTCTAAAGGCATAACCCCTTTATTTGTATTCAGTTTTTTTTTTTAGATAAAATTAATTTCCAAAAAGTCCCACTTAAAAAAAAAAAGTCCAAAAAACAATTTAACAACATACCTACCATAATTTTTAGCTCACCTGTCACATGGTGACAAGGTGAGCTTTTGTGATCACGCAGCGTCCGTCGTCCGTCCGTCAGTCCGTAAACTTTTGCTTGTGACCACTCTAGAGGTCACATTTTTTGTGGGATCTTTATGAAAGTTGGTCAGAATGTTCATCTTGGTGATATCTAGATCAAGTTCGAAACTGGGTCACGTGCCAGCAAAAACTAGGTCAGTAGGTTTAAAAATAGAAAAACCTTGTGACCTCTCTAGAGGCCATATTATTCATAAGATCTTCATGAAAAGTGGTCAGAATATTCACTTTGATGATATCTAGGTCAAGTTCGAAACTGGGTCACGTGCCTTCAAAAACTAGGTCAGTAGGTCTAAAAATAGAAAAACCTTGTGACCTCCCTAGAGGCCATATATTTCACAAGATCTTCATGAAAATTGGTCAGAATGTTCACCTTGATGATATCTAGGTCAAGTTCGAAACTGGGTCAAGTGCCATCAAAAACTAGGTCAGCAGGTCAAATAATAGAAAAACCTTGTGAGATCTCTAAAGGCCACATTTTTCATGGGATCTGTATGAAAGTTGGTCTGAATGTTCATCTTGATGATATCTAGGTCAGGTTCGAAACTGGGTCACGTGCGGTCAAAAACTAGGTCAATAGGTCTAAAAATAGAAAAACCTTGTGACCTCTCTAGAGGCCATATATTTCATGAGATCTTCATGAAAATTGGCCAGAACGTTCACCTTGATGATATCTAGGTCAAGTTCGAAAGTGGGTCACGTGCCTTCAAAAACTAGGTCAGTAGGTCAAATAATAGAAAAACCTTGTGACCTCTCTAGAGGCCATATTTTTCATGGGATCTGTATGAAAGTTGGTCTGAATGTTCATCTTGATGATATCTAGGTCAAGTTCGAAACAGGGTCATGTGCGGTCAAAAACTAGGTCAGTAGGTCTAAAAATAGAAAAACCTTGTGACCTCTCTGGAGGCCATACTTGTGAATGGATCTCCATAAAAATTGGTCAGAATGTTCATCTTGATGATATCTAGGTCAAGTTCGAAAGTGGGTCACGTGCCATCAAAAAGTAGGTCAGTAGGTCAAATAATGAAAAAACATCTAGAGGCCATATTTTTCATGGGATCTGTATGAAAGTTGGTCTGAATGTTTATCTTGATGATATAAAGATCAGGTTTGAAACTGGGTCAACTGCGATCAAAAACTAGGTCAGTAGGTCTTGAAGTAGAAAACCTTGTGACCTCTCTAGAGGCCATACCCTTGAATGGATCTTCATGAAAATTGGTCAGAATGTTCACCTCGATGATATCTAGGTCAAGTTTGAAACTGGGTCACGTACCTTAAAAAACTAGGTCAGTAGGTCAAATAATAAAAAAACCTTGTGACCTCTCTAGAGGCCAAACTTTTCATGGGATCTGTATGAAAGTTGGTCTGAATGTTCATCTTGATGATATGTAGGTCAAGTTTGAAACTGGGTCAACTGCGGTCAAAAACTAGGTCAGTAGGTCTAAAATTATTAAAATCTTTTGACCTCTCTAGAGGCCATATTTTTCAATGGATCTTCATGAAAATTGATCTGAATGTTCACTTTGATGATATCTAGGTCAGTTTCGAAACTGGGTCACGTGCGTTCAGAAACTAGGCCAGTAGATATAAAAATAGAAAAACCTTGTGACCTCTCTAGAGGCCATATTTTTCATGAGATCTTCATGAAAATTAGTGAGAATGTTCACCTTGATGATATCTAGGTAAAGTTCAAAACAGGGTCACATACCTTCAAAAACTAGGTCAATAGGTCAAATAATAGAAAAACCTTGTGACCTCTCTAGAGACCATGTTTTTCAATGGATCTTCATGAAAATTGGTCAGAATTTTTATCTTGATAATATCTAGGTCAAGTTCAAAACTGGGTCACATGAGCTCAAAAACTAGGACACTATGTCAAAAAATAGAAAAAACGACGTCATACTCAAAACAGGGTCATGTGAGAAGAGGTGAGCGATTCAGGACCATCATGGTCCTCTTGTTTTAGCATGTTACCAGAAACAAATTTTTTAAGCCTAAAGGCACTGACCTCCAGATTTATACTAAAAATGCCCATTTTATACGCCCGTTTGAAAAACGGGACGTATTATGGGAACGTCCCTGGCGGGCGGTTGGGTGGGCGGGCGGCGTCCCCAGACTTTGTCCGGATTATATCTTTTTCATGCATGGAGGGATTTTGATGAAACTTGGCACAGTTGTTCACCATCATGAGACGGAGTGTCATGCGCAAGAACCAGGTCCCTAGGTCTAAGGTCAAGGTCACACTTTGAGGTCAAAGGTCAAATTCAAGAATGACTTTGTCCGGAGCATATCTTCTTCATGCATGGAGGGATTTTGATGAAACTTGGCACAATTGTTCACCATCATGAGACGGAGTGTCATGCGCAAGAACCAGGTCCCTAGGTCTAAGGTCAAGGTCACACTTAGAGATCAAAGGTCAAATTCAAGAATGACTTTGTCTGGAGCATATCTTCTTCATGCATGGAGGGATTTTGATGAAACTTGACACAGTTGTTCACCATCATTAGACAGAGTGTCTTGCGCAAGAACCAGGTCCCTAGGTCTAAGGTCAAGGTCACACTTAGAGATCAAAGGTCAAATTCAAGAATGACTTTGTCCGGAGCATATCTTCTTCATGCATGGAGGGATTTTGATGTAACTTGGCACAATTGTTCACCATCATGAGATGGAGTGTCATGCGCAAGAACCAGGTCCCTAGGTCTAAGGTCAAGGTCACACTTAGAGGTCAAAGGATACAAGAATGAAAACTTTGTCCGGAGCATTTCTTTTTCATGCATGGAGGGATTTTGATGAAACTTGGCACAGTTGTTCACCATCATGAGACGGAGTGTCATGCGCAAGAACCAGGTCCCTAGGTCTAAGGTCAAGGTCACACTTTGAGGTCAAAGGTCAAATTCAAGAATGACTTTGTCCGGAGCATATCTTCTTCATGCATGGAGGGATTTTGATGAAACTTGGCACAATTGTTCACCATCATGAGACGGAGTGTCATGCGCAAGAACCAGGTCCCTAGGTCTAAGGTCAAGGTCACACTTAGAGATCAATGGTCAAATTCAAGAATGACTTTGTCTGGAGCATATCTTCTTCATGCATGGAGGGATTTTGATGAAACTTGACACAGTTGTTCACCATCATTAGACAGAGTGTCTTGCGCAAGAACCAGGTCCCTAGGTCTAAGGTCAAGGTCACACTTAGAGATCAAAGGTCAAATTCAAGAATGACTTTGTCCGGAGCATATCTTCTTCATGCATGGAGGGATTTTGATGTAACTTGGCACAATTGTTCACCATCATGAGATGGAGTGTCTTGCGCAAGAACCAGGTCCCTAGGTCTAAGGTCAAGGTCACACTTAGAGGTCAAAGGATACAAGAATGAAAACTTTGTCCGGAGCATTTCTTCTTCATGCATGGAGGGATTTTGATGAAACTTGACACAAATTTTCACCACCACGATATGGAGTGTCTTGCGCAAGAACCAGGTCCCAAGGTCTAAGGTCAAGATCACACTTAGAGGCCAAAGGTCAGATACAAGAATGACTTTGTCAGAAGCATTTCTTCTTCATGCATGGAGGGATTTTGATGTAACTTGGCACAATTGTACACCATCATGAGACGAAGTGTCATGCGCAGGTCCCTTCTTTAGAATAACTTCCCTTTGTTGTTACTATAAATACCTTATATTGCAACTTTTTCATTTAACTAGTCGTAGGGAAAAATCGAGACCACTTTTCTGTAGTACAACATGCATATTACATCCAATGTTGAGGTGACTATTTTGACCTATCTCTATAGGGTAAGGGCTTTTGTGTGGACTTACAAATTTTTTTTTTTTTTTTTTTTAAGATTAACTTCCCTTAGTTGTTACTATAAATAACCTATACTGTAACTTTTTTATAATTGACTGTAGGAAAAAACCATGATCACTTTTCTGTGGTACAACATAGATGTTACTTTCAATTTTTAGGTGTACTTTAAGGTATCTCTACTTGGTAAGGAATCTTTTGGTGGACATAGAGAAACAAAAGAATTACAATAATTACTAAACAAGCACAAAGTTAAGATTCCATTTGCAAACACAGCTGCTATTTGCTAATTTGCTGCGACGGGCGTATATTGTGACATTCTTGCACTCTTGTTTTATAAAATCAGAACATGAGTTTGTTTATAAACAATCTTAAAAATGTCTGATCAAGAAACAAAAACATAATAATTATGCTTGGACCATGAATCGAACCTGGGCTGCAGTAAAATCTTTCCTGAGTTCTTGACCAATACATACTTGGCAATCTTTACCTGGGGTAACTGGTTATAAATGCTTTTTAATTTTGAATGGAAAAATAAGTAAAAACAACTAATTCTCACCTGCTCGACTATTCGAAGAATAGGGGAGCTATC
The DNA here is from genome assembly GCF_021730395.1 of Mercenaria mercenaria. Classification (NCBI taxonomy): domain Eukaryota; kingdom Metazoa; phylum Mollusca; class Bivalvia; order Venerida; family Veneridae; genus Mercenaria; species Mercenaria mercenaria. The sequence continues at coordinate 12,839,733 of NC_069363.1, forward strand.
CTACTCGCCCCCGTGTCGGCGTGAGCGTTAGCCTGAACGTCACACAAATGTTAAAGTTTGCTTACCACCCCAAATATTTTCAAAGTCCATTGAGATATTGCCTCCATATTTTGCATACTTGTTTACCATCATGACCTGATTCAGTAAACAGGAGCAGGCAACTCTATCAAGCATTTTGACTGAATAATGGCCCCTTTTCGACTTAGAATATGCTTATTGTAAATTAAATGTAATGTTAAAGTTTGCATACCACCCTAAATATTTTCAAAGTCCATTGAGATATTGCTTTCATATGTTGCATACTTGTTTACCATCATGACCCCAGTCTGTAAATAGGAGCAGACAACTCTATCAAGCAATTTGACTGAATTATGATCCCTTTTCGATTTAGAATATGCTTATTGTAAGGTTAAAGTTTTACTCATAGCTTATATTATACTATCAAGCACTGAGAATAGTCGAGCACGCTGTCAACTGACAGCTCCTGTTAGCTCACCTGAGCCAAAGGCTCATGGTGAGCTTTTGTGACCGCTCAATGTCTGTTGTGCGTCGTGTGTCCATCAACATTTTCTAAAAAAAATCTTCTTGAATACCACTCGGCAGAATTACACCAAACTTCACAGTAATGATCCTTGGGTGGCCCCCTTTCAAAATTGTTCAAAGAATTGAATTCCATGCATAGGAAAAAAAGTATTAAAATCTTCTTCTTTGAAACCACAACACTTAGACCTTTGATATTTAGTTTGTAGCATTGTCTTATGGTCCTCAACCAAAATTGTTCAAATTGTACCCCTGGGGTGAAAAGAGGCCCTGTCCTGGGGGTCCCAAGTTTTATACAGACTTATATAGGAAAAAACTTTAAAAAATCTTCTTGTCTGAAACCATATGACCTAGGCTTTTGATATTTGGTATGATGCATTGTCTAGTAGTCCACTACCAAAATTGTTCAAATTATGCCCCTGGGGTTAAAAGAGGCCCTGCCCTGGGGTCACTTAGTTATTATGTGAGTTATGTAGGAAAAAATACTTAAAAAATCATCTGATCCTATTTCCAAGACTGTTTAATTATAATTACCTGATGACCCCAAGTAATATGATGTCACTTGACTGTGACCTTGACCTACTGACCTACTTCCCTGTTTTTTAAAGATACAGCCTTGAAATTTTGATGACATACACAGTTTTGCACACCAATCGTAAAACTGAATTTCATTGACCATGAATCTGACCTACTGACTTTCTTAATATTTTATCATCAGTTTGACATTTGAAACATGTAGTTCATATTACTCAGGTGAGCGATCCAGGGTCATCATGACCCTCTTGTTATAAGTTAAAGCCTGTTGGTACTAAGTTTGGAAGCCTTAAGAAATACATCAATAATTTTCTGATATCTAAAAATTTCTTTTCTTTGTTGTCATACAATCTGGAGTGGAGGTCAGTAACATTTCTTAGTTCATTTCGAGGGCTCAGCGCGAAACTATTGTAACTTACATTCTTGAAATTGTTCAGGAGAAGGAAAAAACTGTTTCTTTTTTTAAAAAATTCATAAAATTAGATAAGATTTAAGTATACTGTGTAAAAATGTTATTCATTTAGCTATTGAGAGCTGAAACCATGATAATATTGTTAATTTTTGATAAATTTGGAACAATGTCACTTATAATACTTTCACGCTGAAAATCCAATATGAATGCCTACAAAATTTAGCGTGAAACTATGGTAACTGACTTTTTTTCTAACAAATACAAAATATGATATTGTTATCCATCTCAGTGTCTGAAGTTAAAAACCAGAATACTTTTAATGAGTAAAAACAAATTTCAAGGCAAGTCACTTACAATAGTTTTGCGCTGAAAATCCAACAATGAGAACCATAAATCTCAGCGCGAAACTATTGTATCTGAACGTTTTTGTCTGACAATTTCACCCTAGTTTTGAACCTTCAATTACTTTCATACTGTTTTAGTTAAAAAAAATGTAATGATTTTGAAGGGGTCAAAACCAAATATCTTTTCTTCAGTAGTATGCTAAATTAAGCTATTTCCATTCTACTATTTTATGTAGAATTTATACATTTGCTTCACACATTATGGACAGACAATCAAACTAAAAGTAGGTATCTCTCATGTTTGTTGTGATACAACATTTGTATACAAATGGTATTTCAATATTGTAATAGAATATATATACATGAAAATAAAAATAAAATATTTTGTTGACCATGATGATAATACACAATCTTTTCCAGTGTGGTTTTGAATAACACTGTAAAAGCAAGAATAAGAGCTATCAAATACACCAAAGTGGGGAATTTTCCAACAAATTCAACAGCTAGCTAGCAGGAAATTCAAGGGTGTAAACTAAAATGACAAAAGATGCATACTAAGCACAGGGTTCTGTCTCATTTTGTTATTCACTGCTAAGCATTACAAAACCTGTGAAGTAACATTATTTGAATCAGCAAAGAACAAAGCTCAACTACAATAGTTTAATAATAGTTTAGCTTCCAGTTTACTTAATAAAAAAAAAGAATTAATATACAATGTACCTCAGCTAAGCTATTTTTCTCTCAAGTCTTAAAAATAATTCCCAGAAGGTCACGGGAAAGTATAAAATAAAATTCCTTTGCTGCGACAGTTTTTTAAGAGACACAAGAGCTGTCACAGGAGTGACAAATAATACCCCCACAATACGGCCTTGTCACAGAAGTATGGCAAATTTTAAGTTGGAAAGGGACCATAACTGCGTCAAAAAATAGGTGGTTTGTAGTCAAAGTCAAACCTGTATTTCATGAGGTAAAACCTGTGTACCAAGATTTATTTATATATAATAAATCGATCAGGCCTTTCATGAGTTATTGTCCAGAAACCATGAAAACAGACAGACCGATAAGCTTATTCCTATAAAACCTCCCACTTTGTGTCAATTCGCCGTAAAACCCAACTCACTCACTCACTATATACCATCCCCCACCTAACTGTTTGTGGGGGTATAAAAATGTTTATAAGCAAACATCATGATTTTGAGTATTCCTTATAAAAGTTGAAATAAATTGCAGAGCATTAGATGTTAATGCCCCCCTTCGAAAAAGAAGGGGTATATTGTTTTGCAGATGTCGGTCAGTCTGTCTGTGTCATTTCTCAACTGGTTAAGCACTGGGTACATCTGAAGTACATGGAGAACGGCTTAGCAAACTGACATTGTGGACAGACCCTTTAAACTTATGGTCTTTATTATTGATAAATTTTGATGAAATTTCAACAAATGAAGTCCATTCCAATGGACCTTTTGTTTACTTGTGTCATATTCAAAATTGTTCAGTTTATCTGCCAAAAAAGTCATTTTAGAGACTAACCATTTGAACTTTTGTGGGGGTGGGGTCTGAGATTTTACTCTGAGTCAAAATTTTTTCTTCGCTTTCTATTAAAGTCAGAATTTTTTTTTCAGAACTTGAAGGTCAAAATATTTTTTTCTAGAGTAAACCAAAGGTTTTTTGTTCAAAATAGTCTTTGTTATTAAAAAACAAAACAAAAAAAAACAACAACACACACACGATAAAGAAATACATTCTGTTCTGTATTGAGTAATTTGCTTTAGAAGGTACACATGAAATAGCTTAAAATACAAATCCCTTTGATTTTTATAATTATTTAATTCTTATACTTCTATATGCAAAATGGTTAAACAAGGTGATCGGTAACACTGACAGATGTTCCATGAAATTACAGTAACAAAAGGGGCTTTACAGACACGTAAGTTGTGTTAAGGAAAAATGTGGTCAGGAAGAGTTGTGGTACTTTAATACTACACTCCCTAGCCTGGGAAGCCGTTGATAATATTTTGGCTTTGTCAGAATGAATCATACCTAATATCTATGCATTAAAGATCCCGATTAATTTGCGCTAATCGGTGTTAATTGGCATTCATCGTGTTTCCGATATTATCAATGCCTGGGGAAATCTGAAGGAGTTTCCATGTCACTACTGATTATCCATTTTCTGTAAATAACCTAATTAACAATTGATCATATCTGTGCTTGTTTGAAATGAAAACAAGGCAATGCTGCCAAAAATTAGGCAATTTTCATAGATAATTTACTAAGGTCTGCATTAACATAACCTCTTTCAATTTGATAGCTATAATGACGCACATTTAAGTTTATTCTGACATATTTAATAGTCATTACAACTTGCTGGAAAAACTGTGGTAGGTACAAACTGGTGTATGTCTATGACCTGGAAATGTTCCGAAACCTTCGTAAGTACATGATTCCAATCTGTCTCTTCCGTGAGAATTCTGTTTCTATTTTTGGATTATTGCTTTCAGAAGTTATCGTTCTTTATCATACACCAGCATATCTCGAGTGTAATATAGGTGGTGCTGTGGTAAAAAAACAGGCTTCCCCAGGCTGTCAATTTGCAGGTAGAAACAAGGAGCTGTGTTCAATAAACGCTTGATGCCCCCGGTGGCATCCTTGTCGATAGATTTTGCACCAAATTGAGGTCAGGGTCAATGTCAAACTGAGGTCAGGTGATGTTTGAAGATGAAGAATGGTCACAGTTTACATCTGTATTAGTATCAATTCATTCTTGTAAGCAGTATTGATGTTAGATGAAACGGTCCCACTTGGTTAACCAAGAGATAGCCCTTATAAAGCAACCTAAGTCCAAAATGAGGTCAAGGTCAAACTGAGGTCAGGTGATGTCTGAAGATGAGGAATGGTCACAAGTTACATCTCCATAACTATCAAGTCATTCTAGATAAGGGTATTGATGCTAGACGAAACGGTCCCATTTGGTTAACCTCGTACGGATGAACGGATGGACAGGACAATCACTATATGCCTCCCGCATCAGTAGATGCGGGGGGGGGGGGGGGGCATAAAAAATTGTTAAAAATTGTCAGACTGGATTCCCAGGCTATGCACTCCCCTCCCTCTCTCGGATCTCTATTAATATGGAAAGTATCAGGGGAAATATTTGAACTGTACAAGTAGCTCTGGAGCACTGTGATATATATTTGGAGAAATTAATAATATTCTAGTTTGGAATTATCACGCCCAGGCCTTTGTACTTAATAGGTCATTCTGCTAATAGCTACCTGTACCTGTTTTAGCCTATATTTTTTAATGATTGCTTTTAGGTTAAACAAAGGTCAAAATTATTTTAGAATTTATTCAAGGTACAAGCAGTCTTGTTGGTAGTGTAAAACAAGAGCTGTCCGTAAGACAGCCAATACTCGACTATTTAAATTATTGTCCCAGAAGCAGGAAAATGTTACCCTAAATGTTAAAATATCTATAGAATTTCAATCCCCTATCTGCATTAGTTTTGGAGATAGTAACTTGCATGCAAACTTTAACCAGAAGTTTTATATTCAAAAGGGGACATAATTTGACCAAAATGCATGTCAGACTTATGGGACTTGATGCAATCAACTAGTTTTATAACCCCAAAGGCACATGATTGTGAAGTTTCAATTTGATATCTGCATTTTGTTCTGCAGATTGGAACTTGCATGCAAAACTTTAACCAGAATTTTCTAAGGTCTAAAAGGGGGCATAATTTGCCCAAAATACATGTCAGAGTTATGGGACTTGACCCAGTGAAGTTGGTAATTGATCTAGAAAAATTAAAAATAAGTTTCAAATATATATGCCTTTAAGTAATAGCTGTATGTACTTGCACGCAAAACTTTAACTAGGATTTTCTTAGTCAAAAAGGGGGCATAATTTGCCAAAAATACATGTCAGATTTATGGGACTTGACCCAGTGAAGTTGGTCTAGATAAATTAAAAATAAGTTTCTAATAAGTATACTAGTGTTTATCATTTTTATCAAAGTTGGGGTAGGGGTGCCAGGGTGGGGAGATCATGGAAGGAGGCCCCAGCCTGCAAAACTTTGGTATTTAAACCCAAAGTCCTGCAGTTTTAACAGAAAATTATTTCTGTCATCAATAATTTTGCACTTTTTTACAAGAAGACTAGTTCTATTTTAATTGATTTTTTCTATCATAAAGAGTTAAAAAATTATAAGTATTTTTATTTCAGTTTTTTAGTTTGTCAGACTTTAAAAAAAAAATCTACAAGATACTGTCGTCACTTGATCGTCGGTGTCTGTGTCGGCATCAGCGTTGGTTTAAATTTTGTTTAGGTTCACATTTTCTAAAACATTGTAAAAGCTCTAGCTTTGAAACTTTGCACACTTTTATACCATCATTAGATGACTATACAGGCAAAGAAATAAATCTGGTATGCATTTTTTTGTCAGAATTATGGTCTTTTTTGTACTTAGAAAATTTTAGTTTCTTGGATAAAATTTTGGTTATGTCCACCTTTTCTCAGAAACTATAAAAGCTACATCTTTGATACTTTGCATACTTGTTTATCATCATTAGGAGACTATGTAGGCCAAGACCAATAACTCTAGAAATATTGTCTTTTTTGTACTTATAAAATTTGAGTTTATTGGTTAAAGCTTTGAAACTTTACACAACTGTTTATCATCATTAGGGGACTATGTAGGCCAAGACCCATAACTGTGATATGCATTTTGTTAGAATTATGGCCCTTTTGGTACTTAGAAAATTTGAGTTTATTGGTTTAGCTTTTTTGTTTAGGTCAACTTTTCTAAAAACTATAAGCGGTACAGCTTTGAAACTTAGAGGACAATGTAGGTATTCAAGAACCATAACTCTAACTTAGATTTTATCAGAATTATGGCCCTTTTTGTACTTAAAAAATCTGAACAAAACTCTTTTCTTAAATATTGTCCAGCACTTGCATACAAGCGATGGCACCCATAGGCAGTGCTCTTGTTTAGTCTAATAGTATCTTTTTGAGAACTATTTTCTATAAAATTGTCATCTCACTTTTTAAAAGTGTTGCAACCTTTATATGTATGATGGTTGTATTGGGTTCTCCCCCAGACAGAAAATTTTGAAATTTGTGCATGCCAAATCCTGAATTCTAATTATGGCAGTATGTTACTTTAGGTGAATTATGTCCAATTATCCTTGAAAAAAATATACTTTTGTGTAGTATCATTGGTGTTTGTTTCAAAAGTTAAATGCAGAATTCTAGTGAGCTTTTAAGATAAAATTATCTGTATATTCTTATAAATAAGAAGGAAAGGTAGGTATAATAGTACTAAATAGGTAATCAAACAGCACTTCCAGACTATTGACGTATAATGGCAAAAAAAAAAAAAAAAATCCTCATTTTATTCCTAGTTAAATTGGCATTTTCATGTTTTATGTAGCCAACTCCCGTGGACCTATCCTTGACATTCTTGTAGCATTTTCAAGGATATTTTTTGCATTTATAGAAACCTAAACAAACCTTATAACTTATGTGTTCATACCCACATTTTAGCTGTCAGTTTAGAAGAGATAGTGTTGACCTCTAAGACAAAAAATCTCCCCTGGAAGATCTATACCTGGCGCCTTCTGTTCTTGGTGTTTCTGTGATTTATAGGTCAGCTTGTAATTCTTTTTTAAAAAGGGCCTGTCTATGTGCTACAGTTCTCAGAAGATTGCTAATTGTATAAAGAATATTATAGCAAATAAATAAATAAAAAAGTTCAGTTCCTTTGAAGTCAGTTTTTTTTTTTTTCATGCTGAAGCCAGAATTTTTTTTTTTTTTCAGCAAATCCAAAACCAATTTTTTTCTCTCTAAAAAATTCCAACCCCCAAACAGTCAGTCCCGACACACAATATGCAATCTTCAAACCAAAAATACCAACAATGATACAAATGGAACCTCTAAAAACATGACATTTTAAAGCAAAATGAATTTTGCTAGGTATTGTAACTGACTCAACTAGATTTTTTTCCAGCGCGAAACTATTGTAACTACACTTTTTCCTTTTTTCTCTCTTGTCAGATGAAGAAGCTATTTCTATACCAGTGTACTATATAACAGACCTTGAAATGAATGACAAAAGTACATTAATTATTATATGGATACAGTTACAATACTTCTGTACCAATGTAAAATTTAAAAATCTTTGTGCGAAACTATTGTAAGTGCACTAGTACACTTACAATAGTTTCGCACTGAAAGTATAAACAAATTGCACATACAATAAAATGACAAATATCATTTTTCTCCTTTTTTTTGTTGGAACTGAACTCCAATATTTTCTCACATATTGGGGGATATAAAAAGATCTATAAATCTGCAAAAAGATCATTTTAGGCCAGAATGTCACTTACAATAGTTTCGCGCTGAGCCCACGATTTATGAAATAGGCGTTGATGACCGGCATATATACCTGCTTAAATGTGGTGTTTTATTTTCATTCTTTGAAGAAGATCTAAGTATGTGAAAGTAACATTTGTAACAGGCTTCTGACCTAAGATTTAAGTATTTTTTTTTCTATTTTTAGCCGGCTATTACCTCTTGACCAACCAAGGCGGAAGATTTGACATTGGGTGGTAAGTATAAAAGTTGTTTTTTACTGCTTTGATAAAATTATGAATATATTATAAGTGAAATGTGGCTGCCTAGTACTCGAACATTACATTGTGCTGTATAATATTATTACATCATATGCTATTGTTTTGATACTGGTGATATATAAATAATTTCAGGTTGCTAACAAGTATTACTCCATATATGTGGGCATGTACTGGTGTTGGTTTGGCCATTTCACTGTCTGTTGTAGGAGCTGCTTGGTAAGTAATTTTTGCATCATAAATTTATGGTTAGTGTGTCTTTAGTTACAATTTGAGCCACGCCATGAGAAAACCAATATAGTGCGTTTTCGACCAGCATGGATCCAGACCAGCCTGCACATCCGCGCAGTCTGGTCAGGATCCATGCTGTTAGCTTCCAAAGCCTATTGCAGTTAGAGAAACTGTAAGCAGTCTGGTCTGGATCCATGCTGGTCGCAAATGCACTATGTTGGTTTTCTCATGGTGCGGCTCAGTTCATGGTTGGTGTGTCTTTACAGTTTATTGGTGATCAGACTGAGAAAAAATTATGTGACATGCATTTGTATTACTCTATATGTCACTGAGATCTGTTTGAAAGTGAGGTGGTGACCAGCTGCTGTAGATTCCATAATTTTTGCTTCACTTTTGATTCATGATATGGGATTATGGTTTAGACAACTGCCATATTTGCAGTTTTGAAAATATGCAAACTAGTATTGAATAGTAAATCAACAACATATAATCCCTTGGGAATATTCAGGTCTAATGAGTTAAAAGTATTTTATTTTGATAGAACAAATAAGTTTTTTGTGTGTTCGTGTACAAGTAAACATAGGAAAGCTATAGAAACTTCACAATAAACTGGCAATTCTCGGTTACTTTTAAATATGCTGTCATCTGTTAAATCAGACATACATGATGCACCTACATTTTGCAGGGGAATCTTCACAACAGGTGCTAGCATTCTTGGTGGTGGAGTGAAAGCGCCTAGAATAAAAACAAAGAATTTGATCAGCATCATTTTCTGTGAAGCTGTGGCCATTTATGGGATCATTATGGCCATTGTTATAACTAACAATATTGGGGTAAGTTAATAACCATTGTTTTTGTCTGTTAAACCTTTAGGCTTACAGGCATAGATTTGTATATTTTAGACATTGATAATTGCTTGTATATAAACTATATTAACCTTTCTGATTGAAAGGTAAAAACTGAATGTACATACTGAAATTAGATGACATACTATCATTACTATAATACATGCCAAATAACAGGCATGATATAATACGTGGGTGTTTTCCAAGAAATAGATCCACATTATATTTATTTACTTTAAAACTCTTCTCACAGACTGCTAGTCAGATTTTGAAACAGTTTCACAGAATGTTCCTTTGGTGACCCTCTACCAAATCCTTCAAATCATTCTGTTTCATTACGAAATGTGGCCTCCAGGGGATGGAGAAAGTTTTCCATAATGACTGTATGGAAATTTTTTGAAATTTTTCTCCTCTGAAACTGCTGGCTGGATTTCAGAGTCATTTGGCAGCAATTTTCCATGGATAACCCTCTGAAAAAAAAAAACAATAATCCATAACTGACTGTCTAGCAAATTCCTTCATATCATACTGTTCTGTAAAAAATATGGCTGTCAGTGGAGTGGCTAATTTTCTCTGTATGGTTGTATGTAGGGAAAACTTTAAAATCCTCAAGTGTGAGAAAACAATTGATTAGTACACAGTTTCCTTGTGTGACCATCTACTGAATGTGAAACTCATCACAATACATTTTGAATACTTCCTGAAATAGCTGTTATTGAGATTGTTTCATGCTGCTATAGTAACACTGAGTTGTATATTTATTATTATTTATTGCAGGGTTTTGATCAAGAAATAGATAAACCAGAAGTGATAAAAGATTCATATTATGCTGGTAAGAATACATGTCTGTTCTATGTAGTTCAAGTTTAGCTCACCTGAGCAACATGCACAGGTGAGTTTTTGTGATCACTCTGTGTCAGTCGTCCATCTTTGTCAACATTTTACTTAAACATCTCCTCCTCTGAAACTGCTGGTCAAAACTACACCAAACTTTGTCTCTAGTATCCTGGCATAGACCTGTCTCAGATTTATTTGAATGTTTCCACTTGACTGCAACTAGAGGCTACCAGAGCTAAAAATAGAAAAAAAAAACACAACAATTTCTTCCCACATAAACCACTGGATGGAGCTTCACCACACTTGGTCTGTATCATATCTCAAGCTTATTCAAACACATTTGTTTGATTGTACTTGATGACCACAAGAGCTAGAAATAGAATGGAAAACAACTTTTCAAGAACCACGTGACAGGTCTTCACTAAGTTGGTCTGTAGCGACCTTAGAATAACCCTTCTCATATTTTGTCCAAATGGTTCTGCTTTACTGCATTTAATGGCCCTAAGAGCTTTAAATAGACCTCATGAACTGCTTGACATGTGTTACCAAAATCGGTCCAAAATCTTTCTCTAATCTGTTCAGTGGTTCCACTTGAATGCACTTTATTGCTCCTAAGGTGAAAAACAGAAAAACCTTTAACAGCTGTTTCTCATGAACCACTTGATAATGGTTCACAAATCATGGTCAAAAGCAGAAATTATTGGGCAGCCAGAATTCACCAAACCTTACAGGAGTGTTTAGTGCCAAGCCTCATTGTGCATATTGTTGGCATTATCCGGTTCATTGATTTTCGTTGGAGTTATGATCCTTGATTTTTTGTATTTACATTTTCAGGGCAACTGCACCAACACTATAATGAGAAAACTTTACAAAAGTAATCACTGCTAAGTATAAGTGTACAGATATTTTCCAGTTAGTTGATTTTCAGGGGAGTTATGGCCCTATATTTGTCAAATCTTATGATACTTTTGGCAACTTCTCTTACACAATTGGGCAGATTTCCACCAAACCTTACAAGAGTTATCGGGGCCAGTCATAGTTATACATATCGGCCCAGTTGTTCGAAACTTTTAACAGGCTGTTAAACTAACTGCCTGTTAAATTTTGATTCAAAATACTAGACTTGGTGGGAAACACTAGTATGGTGTTTTACTTTTACTGTAAAGACATTTTAGTGTTAAAAATCCTTAACTTATACATTTGTTTTTCTAAGTTTTCTAAAATGTCAAAAAATAATTCTGAAAGTTAATCAACTGTTAGTTCAATCACTTGTTAAAGTTTCAAACAACTGGGTCATCATTGGCATGTTCCAGTTCAGTGATTTACAGCAGAGTTATGGCCCTTGATTTGTTATATTTTACAGTGTTTACACATTTTACTGTATAAAATTAGGCTGAATTTGATCAAACTTCACAGGTTATTAGTGTGAAGTGTAATTGTGCATATTTTCGTCATGTTCTGAATTAATGATTTTCAGTATCGTCTCGACCCATGACTTGGTTTTGATGGTAAGTGATGCCATCACGGGAGACATACTTTTTGTGAAAAAAAAATCTTGTATGTAAAATGTTGTCATTATGACCTCTTTAATTGTCATGATCACACGGCCAATTCATGATATTTTACCATTCTTCTACACCTAGGTTACAAGATGTTTGCTGCTGGTCTGACAGTGGGTATCTGCAACATTGCTTGTGGTATCTGTGTTGGTATAGTTGGATCTGGCGCTGCCCTAGCAGATGCGCAGAGTGCGAGTCTCTTTGTTAAAATCCTTATCATTGAAATTTTTGGCAGCGCCATTGGTCTCTTTGGTGTCATTGTATCAATTTTACAGGTAAGAATATTTATAATTTTACATTTTTTTCCAGTAGTTTATTGACCCAATAATCAAGGCCTTCACATAATTGATTTGCAACAGATAAGATGTGCAAGAATTGAATATAAATATTAAATATACAAGCATCAGAACAATGAATGATAGTAAATCGGATGTTATACAACAAGCAGGCACTGCTTATAATTATTATGTCTCCCATCACATAGTGGTATGGGAGACATATTGATTTACTCCTGTTTGTGTGTCTGTCCGTCTGTCACAAAGCTTGTCCGCACTCTTAAGTCATACATTTCTTATCAGATCTTCATCAAACTTGAACAAAATGTGTTTGCCAATAAGTCCTTGGCCAAGTTCAATAACTAGCCAAATCAGCCTAGGCACTTTGGTATTATTGCCCATGAATTACCGAAAAACACTCAGGTCTTGGGACACATAAAGGACCCCAAAAGGATCCCTATACTACTAATCATTAGTAGTATAGGAGTCCTTTTGGGGTCCTTTATGTGCACTCCAAGTCCAATCTTCACCAAACTTGAACAAAATGTGTTTGTCCATAAGTCCTTGGCCAAGTTCAATAACTAGCCAAATCAGCCCAGGTTTTTTGGAATTATGGCCCTTGAATTTCTGAAAATCGACCTTTTTACGCTTGTCCGCTCTCTAAGGCAAACATTTCTCATCCTATTTTCACCAAACTTGAACAAAATGTGTGTGATCGTAAGTTGTGTTTGTCCATCAGTCCTCGGCCAAGTTCGATAACTAGCCAAATCAGCCGAGGCACTCGGAATTATGTCCCTTGATTTACCGAAAATCGGCCTTTTAGCTCGACTTTCGAAGAAAAAGTAGAGCTATTGCACTCGCCCCAGCGTCAGTGTCGGCATCGCCATTGGTTAAAGTTTTTGATAAAGTCAGATATCTCTGTTACTATCAAAGCTATTGACTTGAAACTTAAAATAGTTATTTGCTATCAAAGTCTACACCTGAAGAAACAATCCCCATAACTCTGATTTGAATTTTGACAGAATTATGCCCCTTTTTTTAACTTAGAATTTTTGGTTAAAGTTTTTGATAAAGTCAAATATCTCTATTACTATCAAAGCTTTTGACTTGAAACTTAAAATACTTATTTACCATCAAAGTCTACACCAGGAGAAACAATATTTATAACTCTGATTTGAATTTTGACAGAATTATGCCCCTTTTTAACTTAGAATTTTTTGTTAAAAGTCAAATATCTCTGTTACTGTTAAAGCTTTTGACTTGAAACTCAAAATAGTTATTTACTATCAAAGTCTACAACAAGAGGCACAATTCCCATAACTCTGATTTGAATTTTGACAGAGTTATGTCCTTTTTTAACTTGGACTTTTTTTACTGGCAAAGCTCTAATTCAGAGTCAAGCATTGAGAAAAGTCGAGCTCGCTGTCTTACGGACAGCTCTTGTTACTCTTGTCTGAGCTACAAGTCGAACAGTTCTCATCCGATCTTCACCAAACTTGAACCAAATGTCTTTTACCATAACTCCTCGGCTAAGTTCATTAAACAGCCAAATCGCCTGAGGCACTTCAGAATTATGGCCCTTGAATTACCCAAAATCAGCCTTTTTACTCTTCAAAGGTATATTTGTAGCAAGTAAACAGTATATAGAGGACTTACTATTTAGATGATTAGGCAGTTGTGGGAGACATGCACTTTTCTCAAAAGCAGCTCTAGTTCTTATTTTCATTCTAACATGCTTATTGAATTATAATGATAAATTCATGCTTAACTTTATTCAAATGAGATGTACTGAATTAAACACGAGGCATTTTCAAGCCCTAATGCTCTCTCACTGGTGTGCGCGACAACCATTATTTCTCGCAGAATATACAAGGCTTGACTTCCTTCTTTGTTAAACTCACAATCGAGCCATCTTAGTATGAAATATGAATGTGAATTATATATGATAAATTCTATTATACATCAGATTTAGGCATTTCATTATAAATGAGAAACTACACACATGTAGACAATGAATTATAAATAATTATACATTTAAAAATGTGTCATTGAAGATATAGATCTGATTTTGATAAATAAAAATATATGCACCTTCTTATTGAAAGTAAAACAAATATTTTCCTCACAAAACCTCTGGTACTTAACATTTTCCATCATAAATATTGCGACATCCCTTTATCTCTTTTACTTTAAGATGGATTTCCTTCAAACTTGAAATGGTTGTTTCTCATCATCTCCCATATTATAAGACACAAGGGCCATAACTGTCACACCAGTATTTCTTGTAAGTCAGGACTACAGGTTAAAGCACATTCACACTATCTCTGTTATTATACGCCCGAAGGGACATATTATGTTATGACGCTGGTGTCCGTCTGTCCGTTAGCAATTTCATGTCCGCTCTGTAACTCTGTAACCCCTTGAAGGATTTCAAGGAAACTTTACACAAATGTTCACCACACCGAGACGATGTGCAGAGCGCATGTGTTGGATGTCTCGCTTCAAGGTCAAGGTCACACTTAGGAGTCAAAGGTCATATCAGTTTGTTTCGTGTCCGCTCTGTAACTCTTGAACGCCTTGAAGGATTTCAAAGAAACTTGACACAAATGTTCGCTACACCAAGACGACATGCGGAGCACATGTTCCGGATGACTTGCTTCAAGGCCAAGGTCACACTTAGGGGTCAAAAGTCATATCAGTTTGTTTCGTGTCCGCACTGTAACTCTTGAACTGCTGGAAGGATTTCAAAGAAACTTGGCAGAAATGTTCACCACATTGCAACGATGTGCAGAGCGCATGTTCGGATGACTTGCTTCAAGGTCAAGGTCACACTTAAGGGTCAGAGGTCATATATGACTTTGCTTTGTGTATATTGCTCTGCATTGCAGTGCTCTTGTTTTTATTTGGCAGATCTCTTTTTTGTACTTACAATAATTTTTTTTTTTAATTACTTCCCTTTTATGTTACTATAAATAGCTTATTTTGAAACTTTTTTATTATTGGCCGTAGGGAAAAACCGAGACCACTTTTCTGTGGTACAACATGGATGGTACCTCCAATTTTAAGGTGTATTTTTACATACCTGTACCTGATAAGGATTTTTTTGTAGACTTTGAATATTTTTTTTGTGGACTTAGCTTTGTTTTTTGAAGTTTTCCTTTCGTTGTTCCAGTCCTTTGGAGCTACAACAGAACAGTCAAGTTCTTAAAATTTTGCTCCCATCCTATGATGTAAACCTTCGGGCGTATGCCCCGCTTGGCGGCGCTCTTGTTACTTGATGGATTAGGACTTCACTTCAGACTTAAAATAGTTGTTGCTCAACATCACCCACATGATAATTATGACACAAGAGTCATAACTCTGGCGCCAGTATTTCATGAATTATTCCCATTGCTATACTAGGTTTCAGCTAAAGTACATTTTCTTTTCTATATACTTGCAGATAGCCAGTGCAAAGTTGGGATCTGACTAGTCATTGAGTGCAGTTTGAAAATCAGACTTCAAAGAGACATTCCATTACAACATAAAAAGATAAAAAATCCAACAAACTTTTGTGTATAGAGATACTAATACTATATGGCTGGACAGTCAAAGTGATGACAAACTCGTGTAGTGGTAGAAAAGCATAGAAATCACAAGAAATATAACAGAAAAACACTGATTGCTCTGGTTCTCTACTACTGTAAGGGAATGAACAAAACATTAGAGGTATCCAGGGTCTTGAGTGATCCAAACATAGAAATAATTAGGAAAGCAGACAGGGTCCACATTAACCTTTACCCTGCTAAAATGTCTAAAATGGACTGGTCCATCATTCAGTTTGGGCAGTACCATTTATTATTCAAAGGAGTGTTCACTGATAATTTACTGACTGAACATGGAACAGTGCAGACCAAGGTGAGCCTGCACGGATGTTCAGAATCACTTGCTGCCAGCAGGCTAAAGGTTAATTGTTCAAACAAGCCCAATGTGGCACAGTATGCTTGAGCCATCAATGCTTGGCCCCTGTGCTTTTTGATTAAATAATTTATTTTTGTCTGTTCTATACACAGTTTTTATCCAGATTTGAGTTAGTCTTTTTATAAACAAAGATGCACATTTATATTGCTGTTAAGGAATAGTGCATTTCTCTTTATATTTTCTTATATTACTGTAATATCAGTTATTTTTATGAAGGATTGATTTTCACTGTATTCACTGACTGTATTAGCAAAATTTAATACACTTAAAATTGCAGTTCAATTGAAAGTCTTGTTAATTACAAAAGTAAGCTGTTTGTCATAAATATCCAAAATTGCAGCCATACTATTATTTAAAAGTAGCAAATCCAGCGAAAATTTACAGTTAATAAAAATGCAAGTTCACATCTAAAATAGTATATCTGTATAGTGGAAGTACTTTGAACTGAAAATAGATTGTTCAACAGTTTGATCCATTATCATATTGTTATTGTGAATCCGATTTTACTTGTTAGTGTTGTGACACCAAAATTTCGTGGTAGAAGACAGTTTGTAAAGTTACTTAAAATTTTTGATTTGATACAAATATTGTTTCTGTATTAAGAGCAACATCCTGTAATAGACCCAACTCTTTCACAGGATGAAGTAAATGATAAAGGGAGGTAATAGATATTCTGATTTTATTGGTTTCAGTTGAAAGTTATAAGTAATATATATATAAGTAACAGAAACCATTTGGGGTGGTGGTCTTGAACAACATTTTGTATAGGGAACTATTGTCATTAAAATGTGAGGTCATAGGTTCAAAGCCCTGCTGGGCATTGAATTGTGTTTCGTATACAACACCAGTACCAATTTTTCCTGAGGAATCTGACCCAAGAGACTCAAATAAGTGTTGGGTTTTCTTTAGAGTTGAGCTAGATAAAATATTTAACATTATACAGAGGTTAATGAAATCCAGAATGTAAAAAATTCTGTTCATTTGTAGCAACCTTCATTTTTATACACATTTACATGTATATGTTTGTTGTAATTGCTGTTTTTGGTGTATCAGAGGTTCTATTGTAACACAGAAAGTAAAGAATTCAGCTTTGAAAATCTTCAGGACAAAATTGAAACCTCTTGTGGTATTGAATTAAGGCAATTGGTAGACTAGTCTCAATATCATATCCATTGTTTCAAGGTCTCACATATGTGTAGCAAGATTTATGTATCTTTGTTTCTGTACCCTCAATTTATTTGTACAGTTTGTCATTCATTCAAATATAATCAAGAAATCGAAAGTAGATTTAGAAATTATAAACATCTGAAAACGATTGATACAATATCAGTTTGTTAAAACTTGTGGATAAGTAAGTTGCCGTCTCTATATTTGTTCTAACTTAGTGACTGTATCAGCAGATTATTTAGGATTACATCTCATATAGAGCATCAGTTATGTCACCTTGCTACTGTAGTATAAGATATATTCATGTGACTGCAAGTTTCCAAAAACTATAAATATTTGAGCTATTTTAGGTTTAAATTTTCAAGAAACTGTAAATATTTCTCATAAAAGTAATTTAAATTGAGCTTTTGCAAAACCAATATTTGGAAAATTATCAATTAAAAGCATGAAATTTTTGTAAGGTGTACTCTCACAAATATTTCTGTACCTACAGTGACTAAAGGCAAGAACGTACAGATTATAAATGCAGAATAGCAGAACTTTTTTGTTACATCCTTCTTTTATATCAGTTGCCCGAAGAAGCTGTAAATGAAATGATAAAAAATATTTTGGATAAATGCCAAGATATACTCTATCAGAAATTAGCATTCTATATACTTGTAATTGACTGCCTTTCTTAAATACATTGTATAGCATTTTTAGCTAATCTGATTTTTTGAAAAAAAATGATGAGTTATTGTCATTACTTGAGCAGTTGTCGGCGTCTGCGTCGGCGTTGCCTGGTTAAGTTTTATGTTTAGGTCAACTTTTCTCCTAAACTATCAAAGCTATTGCTTTGAAACTTGGAATACTTGTTCACCATCATAAGCTGACCCTGTATAGCAAGAAACATAACTCCATCCTGCTTTTTGCAAGATTTATGGCCCCTTTAGGACTTAGAAAATATCAGATTTCTAGGTTAAGTTTTATGTTTAGGTCAACTTTTTTCCTAAACTATCAAAGCTATTGCTTTGAAACTTGGAATACTTGTTCACCATCATAAGCAGACCCTGTACATCAAGAAACATAACTCCATCCTGATTTTTGCAAGAATGATTGCCCCTTTTGGACTTAGAAAATCAGTTTTCTTGGTTGAGTATTATGTTTAAGTCAACTTTTCTCATAAACTATCAAAGCTATTGCTTTAAAACTTGCAACAGTTTTTCACCATCATAAGCTGACACTATACATCAAGAAACATAACTCCATCCTGCTTTTTGCAAGAATGATGGCCCTTTTTAGACTTAGAAAATCATGGGTAGGACAATATTTCTATTATACAAAAAAAAATCAGATGAGCGTCAGCACCTGCAAGGCGGTGCTCTTGTTATTTCTGTTTCATAAACTATTTTGTTTTCACAAATTTCAGTTCAGTAGGTAAACAGAATGTATGTTGCTAGTATGTTGTTTGTTTAGGCATTTATATGAAAATACGATGTGTAGAAGGAGTAGTGTAAATAATTGTTTTTGTTTTTATTGTGATAAGTACAGGAAATATTAAAAAGAGAAGTTAGATTTGTTAGTTTTTGTGGTATCTATACTTATTTCACTTCATTTTGGTCTTTTAAAGTGTAAAGATTGATGATCTATAAAGAACGTCATTGCAATGGCTGACAATAGTCTTCTGAACACTGTTGAGTTTTTAATCGTAATAATAGTACATTTGTTCCATTGAGAAATTATCCTCATTTCCTGAGAGCATACATGTAGTATAAACAAGAGCTGTCCGTAAGACAGTACGCTTTACTATTCGATGATTTGACACTAAAATAAATTTATGTCACAATTCTAAAAGGAAGATACACCAAGATATAAAAAGACCCTACTACTCAGAGGGTAAAGGTCAAGTATGGAAGGGGTACTGACATTCTTTATTTTGATGGAATTAAATTATATCATTATTTCAATAAAATCTGAAAAGTAGATCCCTCGGAAACCCCGGAGAACACAGCAAAAAAAAGAAAACTTGCGTATTAAGTCTTTATCATGATATAAACTTGCACACCTTTAATTTTTTGGCTGGCTCCACCCCCTATTTTTAAAGTTATGGCCCCTGAAATAGTAAAATATGCACTTTTTCACCTAATTATGTGCCTAGCTAAAAAAGTATTAGATGTAAATTCAGGAAACCTTGCTGGCGTCTGTAGCGTGATGTGACCTTGCACACTTGGCATTCTTCTTGAGAATCTTAGCTCTTATTACAGAGTTATGGCCCTTGCAATAGCCAAAATAGTGGATTTTTTGTTTGTGATGCTCATAGCTCAAAAAGTATAGGGCCTAGAATAATGAATCCTTTTCATAAAATGTTTGTTGAGGCTATACCCCATTAAGACTGCAAACATTTGAATTATTGCCCCTTATTTGTGACAAATGTACCAGTAGGGGGCACATCCTGTGTGCTACAGACACATTCTAGTTATATTCTATAAGATGTCCTTATCCAAACGGCAAATGTTAGAATGCATTGCTAACAGAATGCTACAAGGCAATCCGTCGTCATCAACAATTTGACTGTTAACACTCTAGAGGTCACAGTTTGGCCTAATCTTAATGAAACTTGGTCAGAATGTTACCCCCAATAAAATCTTGGACAAGTTCGATATTGGGTCATCTGGGGTCAAAAACTAGGTCACCGGGTCAAGTCAAAGGAAAAGCTTGTTAACACTCTAGAAGTCACAATTTTGACTCAATCTTAATGAAACTTTGTCAGAATGTTACCCTCAATAAAATTTTGGATGAGTTTGATATCGGGTCATCTAGGGTCAAAAACTAGGTCAAGTGAAAGTAAAAGCTTGTTAACATTCTAGAAGTCACAATTTTGACCCAATCTTAATAAAGTTTGGTCAGAATGTTACCCTCAATAAAATCTTGGACAAGTTCGATATCGGATTATCTGGGTTAAAAACTAGGTCACCAGGTCAAATCAAAGGAAAAGCTTGTTAAACACTCTAGAGGTCACAATCTTGGCCCTATCGTAATGAAATTTGGTCAGAATCTTACCCTCAATAAAATCTTGGACGAGATCGTTATTGGGTCATCTTGGGTCAAAAACTAGGTCACCAGGTCAAATCAAAGGAAAAGCTTGTTAACACTGTAGAGGCCACATTTACGACTGTATCTTCATGAATCTTGGTCAGAATGTTAATCATGATGATCTAAAAGTCCAGATTGGATCTGGGTCATGTAGGGTCAAAAACTAGGTCACCAGGTCAAATCAAAGAAAAGCTAGTTAACACTTTAGAGGCCACATTTTTGACCATATCTTATGAAACTTGGTCAGAATGTTAATCTTGATGATCTATAGGTCAAGTTCAAATCTGGGTCAGGTGGGGTCAAAATCTAGGTTGCCGGGTCAGATCAAAGAAAAAGCTTGTTATCACTCTATAGAGGCCACATTTATGACTATATCTTTATGAAACTTAGCCAGAATGTTAATCTTGATGATCTTTCAGTGAAGTTCGAATCTGGATCATGTGGGGTCAAGAACTAGGTCTCTAGGTCAAATCAAAGGAAAAGTTAGTTAACACTGTAGATGCCACATTTATGACCATATCTTAATGAAACTATCTTGATGATCTTTAGGTCAATAGGTTAGGTGAGCGATATAGGGCCTTCATGACCCTCTTGTTCATGAATTATGTCCCCCTTTTACTTTGAATTTAAGTTTAATTTCATTGCATTTTCACTATATATCTCTTATGACAAGGAGGATTTGGTTCAGACTTTAAATAGTTGTTCAACACCATCACTCCCAACATACGACACAAGAATCATAACTCTTGCACTAGTATTTCATGAATTATCCCCCTTTATGTTAGAATTTTAGGTTAGAGTTTTGGTGCACTTTAACTCTTTCTCTCCTATTACTGAATGGATTTTATTTAAACCTGAAGTACTTGTTCCACATAATCACCCACATCATTTGACACACGGGCTATCACTCATGCACCAATAATAAATAAATTATGCCGGCTTTTTTCTTAGAATTTCAGTTTACATTTGGTGCCATGTCCCTTATACACTTTATCTTTATATCTCTTTTTATGCCCCCGAAGGGAGGCATATAGTTTTTGAACCGTCTGTCGGTCTGTCAGTCTGTCGGTCTGTTCGCAATTTTCGTGTCCGGTCCATATCTTTGTCATCGATGGATGGATTTTCAAATAACTTGGCATGAATGTGTACCACAGTAAGACGACGTGTCGCGCGCAAGACCCAGGTCTGTAGCTCAAAGGTCAAGGTCACACTTAGACATTAAAGGATAGTGCATTGATGGGCGTGTCCGGTCCATATCTTTGTGATCGATGGATGGATTTTCAAATAACTTGGCATGAATGTGTACCACAGTAAGGCGACGTGTCATGCGCAAGACCCAGGTCCGTAGCTCAAAGGTCAAGGTCACAGACGTTAAAGGATAGTGCATTGATGGGCGTGTTCGGCCCATATCTTTGTCATCCATGGATGGATTTTCAAATAACTTGGCATGAATGTGTACCACAGTAAGACGACATGTCGCACGCAAGACCCAGGTCCGTAGCTCAAAGGTCAAGGTCACACTTAGACGTTAAAGGATAGTGCATTAATGGGCGTGTCCAGGTCCATATCTTTGTCATCCATGGATTGATTTTCAAATAACTTGGCATGAATGTGTACCACAGTAAGACGACGTGTCGCATGCAAGACCCAGGTCCGTAGCTCAAAGGTCAAGGTCACAGACGTTAAAGGATAGTGCATTGATGGGCGTGTCTGGTCCATATCTTTGTCATCCATGGATGGATTTTCAAATAACTTGGCATGAATGTGTACCACAGTAAGACGACGTGTCACACGCAAGATCCAGGCCCTTAGCTCAAAGGTCAAGGTCACACTTTGACATTAAAGGATAGTGCATTGATGGGCATGTCCTGTCCATATCTTTGACATCCATGGATTGATTTTCAAATAACTTGGCATGAATGTGTACCACTGTAAGACGACGTGTCGCATGCAAGACCCAGGTCCGTAGCTCAAAGGTCAAGGTCACACTTAGACGTTAAAGGTCATTTTTCATGATAGTGCACTGATGGGCGTGTCCGGTCCATATCTTTGTCATTCATGCATGGATTTTAAAATAACTATGCATGAATGTGTGACACAGTAAGACGACGTGTCGCGCGCAAGACCCAGCTCCGTAGGTCAAAGGTCCTAAACTCTAACATCGGCCATAACTATTCATTCAAAGTGCCATCGGGGGCATGTGTCATCCTATGGAGACAGCTCTTGTTACTTAATACTTTTGAACAGACTCGAACTATTCTCCTCAGATGTGCCCAGTTTCACTATCGGGCATCGAAATAGTCATGCGCTCTGTCTCCTGTGACAGCTCTTGTTTATAGCTCACCTGTCACATAGTGACAAAGTGAGCCACTGTGATCGCCTTTTGCCGTAGTCTGTCATCCATTGGCGTCTGTCATCAGTCCACAATTTCTTGCGAACACGATAGAGACTATATTTTGTGATCGATTTTAATCAAACTTGCAAACAACTTATATTGGCATACTATTTCAGTTCATTTGGAAAATTGGCCAGATTCCGTCATGTGTCCCTTAAAGGGCAAAAGTTTGCTATTTTCGGCTCTTGCAGCCATATAGAGACTTCGTTTATGGTTTGATTTGATACAAACTTGCAAGATATCTTTAACAACAATAGATCTTGGGGGCCTCCGTGGCCGAGTGGTTAAGGTCGCTGACTTCAAATCACTTGCCCCTCATCGATGTGGGTTCGAGCCTCACTCGGGGCGTTGAATTCTTCATGTGAGGAAGCCATCCAGCTGGCTTACGGAAGGTCGGTGGTTCTACCCAGGTGCCCGCCCATGATGAAATAATGCACGGAGGGGCACCTGGGGTCTTCCTCCACCATCAAAACTGGAAAGTCGCCATATGACCTAAAATTTGTCGGTGCGACGTTAAACCCAACCAAAAAAAAATAGATCTTGGATTTCATGATAAATCCGTCAGGTTCAATAATTGGTTCCGGAGTAACTGCCCCTAACTGACCCCTGTCAGAGCCAAAATTTGTTAATTTCTACCTTATGAACACAATAAAAGTGATATTTTACATTTGGTTTTAACCACACTTACACACAACATAAGTCAAATCAGACCTCGGTTCCTTTCGAAAACCAGCTAGATTCCATCATGGGTTCTAAAGTTACTGTCCCTGAAAATGGCAACATTTTCTATTTTTGCAGCCATATAGAGCTTTATTTATGCTTTGATCTGATACAGACATGTTTATCTTGATGGTCTCTTGGGTAAGTTCGATACTGGGTCATGTGAAATCAAAAAACTAGTTCGCCCAGTCAAATCAAAAGAAAACGTTGTGATCACACTAAAAGCCACATTGTAAGGGCAGTTGGAACTTGTTTGTCTTATTGATATATTGGTCGAGTTAAAGCTGGATCATCTGGGGGCCAAAAACTAGGTCACCCTATCACCCTCTCAAATTGAATAAAAACCTTGTGAACACGCTATAGGTCATATTTTTTGTCCATTTGTTGTTAAAACATGTCATAATGTCTCCATGGACAATTTCTCGGTCTAGTTCAAAACTGGTTTATCTAGGGTCAACAACTAGGCCAGTTGGTCATCATGTATAATCAAAGGAAATGCTTGACACCCTAGAGGCCACATTTATAACCCTATCTTCATAAAACTTGGTCAGAATATTTGTCTTGATGATTGCTATGCCAAGTTCGAAACTTGGTCATGTGGTCTGAAAAATTAACTCACCCGCTCAAATAAAAGAAATAGTTAGCTAACACTCTAGAGGCCATATTTATGACCACTTCTCAATGAAACTTGGTCAAAATGTTTATCTTGATAATTCATAGGCCAAGTTCGAGATTGGGTAATGTGGGGTCAAAATCTAGGTCATCTGCTCAAATAAAAGGAAAACCTTTTGAACACACTAGAAGCCACATTTTAAGTTCATGGGAACTTGTAAGAATAATTGTCCTGAAATATCAGTCGAGTTCGAAACTGTGTCATCTGGAGTTAAAAAAAACTAGGTCACAAGGTCAAATAAAAAAAACCTTGTGAACACGCTAGAGGTCACATTTTAAGTCAGGCTGTCCTGAAACGTGGTCATAATGTTTGCCATTATGATTTCTTTGACGATTTTGAAACTTGGTCATCAGGGGTCAAAAACTAGCTCACCCAGTCAAATCAAATGAAAACATTGTCATCACATTAAAAGCCACATTGTAAGATTAATTGTCATGGGAACTTTGAAACTGTGTCATGTGGGATCAAAAAACTAATTCGCCCAGTCAAATCAAAGGAAAATGTTGTGATCACACAAAAAGCCACATTGTAAGGCAATTGTCATGGGAACTTGTAAATGTTTGTCTTAATGATATCTTGGTCGAATTTCAAACTGGGTCATCTGGGGGTCAAAAACTTAGTCATCCTTTCAAATCAAAGAAAAACCCTGTGAACACGCTAGAGGTAACATTTTTAGTCCAGTTGTTGTTAAAACATGTCATAATGTCTCCATAGGTAATATCTCGGTCTAGTTCAAAACTGGGTTATTTAGGCTCAAAAACTAGGCCATCAGGTCAAGTCATAGAAAAACCTTGGTCATGATGTTTGCCTTGATGATATCTTGGATGGGTTCGAAACTGGGGTCCAAAACCAGGTCACAAGGTCAAATCAAAGGAAAACCTTTTGAACACACTAATATCCACATTTTGAGTCCAATTGTCAAAGGAAATTGTTAGAATGTTTGTCTTGATGATACCTCGGTCGAGTTCCAAACTGGGTCATCTAGGGTAAAAAAAACTAGATCACCCTCCCAAATCAAAGAGAACCTTGTGGATACGCTTGAAATCACATTGTATGCACTTTGTATGTCGTCTTGATGAGGTTAATAATTGTTGCCAGTTTTATGAAAGTCATACCTGCGGTTGAGTAGGTAAGGAGCAGACACAGTTATGGAGCTGACACGATTACAGGCGGACCGACCAATTGACGGACATACGTGACGTAAATATAGCCTTCCTATATCTTGGGGTGTAATAATAGCAGTCTCTGTTTGATTAAGTCAGTTCAGGAAAAGAGCAACAGCTCCGCCTGCTCTCTAGCACTGCCTAAAGCGGAACACTATAATAAATATCTATTGAGTTTACATCGAAATGATAATCCTGAAGGACAACAACGAGTCCATTTTACGATCGCAAGAAGACTTACAGTCGAAGAACGAGGCAACAAATTAGGATCGCCACAATACTTCTAGTAGAAGAACGACGTGCCGTTTTACGTCCACCAGAAGACTTCCAATCGAAGAATGAAGCGACTAACTGCGATCACCGCAACACTTCCCAAGAAAGAAGCGACGTTTGTGATCACCATAATACTTCTAGTCGAATAATAAGTGAAATCACAGTTAAATACAACAGTTCCACAATGTCGAACTTAGTCTTTAACTGAGGAAAAGAAAACAATTAATCGGCACACAACAGATATAACTAGTAGCAATAGAAATATTTTCAAGACAGTATATTAGTATATTACATATCTTGATGAACAATACAAGTTAGATGTTGTGATCCGACTTAGATATGTTCAAGCCGGTGGAATTTCAGTATATGTAAATATGTAGCAGATGTAAGATGTAAAATTAGCTGTATCAAGAAACCGTTATAAGATATGGTTAAAGACCAACCACAGATGAAGTGAGTTCTATTGTATTTCCTTGATGGTATGATTGGCATTGACAAGTAAGAAACACAAGTGTTACTTTAAACTGACAGAGACATTTAAGACGACAATACTTGGGATTTTACTCTCTAAATGTTTTATTAAAAGCAATATGAGCAGTCCGAGAATATTTGGTTAAAGTCAAATTACATTTTGTTAACGTGTAAGATATTTATTAAACCGTGTTGCTAAACTGAAAAGAAAAGATTATCTTAATAAAAAGTCAAAAAGATGAAATTTTTGTTTTAGATTGGACCTCTGTGTGTTTAACATTACGTCATGCTTTTTAATCAGTATTTCATTTTCTAGTCTTGTTTTGTTTATATATCATAGATTAATAAAACGTCTGGCATGTTCGCATGTCATACCTTTCCAGTCCATTACTGTGTTGGTCGTTTGTGTTAAGGGTGGCTATTTAGTCAGTTTGTGGCTATCATTGTTATGACATGAATAAACTACAAAGGCTAAGAGGCGCAAAATATAAAAAAAGAATTAACAGGTAAAGTTGTGAAATACAGAACTCGGGTAAGGGCCGTAATTTGTTCGTCACAGCGGTACTTTAATTGACGTATCAGAATGATTATCATAAATTTCATGTGGGGGGGGGGGGGGGGGGAGAAGTATGTCACATCTTCGTTGAGCCCTTCATTGTGTTCGATCATCGGACAAGGCGTAATGTTCTTCGCGGAAATTTGATTATACGTCCTCCACCTTTAGTTTATGTGGAGAAATTGGCAGTTTCTTGTGGATAACATGTGAGTAGTGATACAGAACCAAGGAACACTTGTTAGGATAACTGCCTGCCGTTACGGAAATGAAAAACTGTTAAAACTGCTCTGAACAAAAAAAAACTGAAAAAAAAACAACACACAACAAACAAACCTAACAAAACACATTTTTCTTTGGCGGATCTTTAAGTATTACGAGCAGATACATTAATTTACAGTTACGTATACAGAGAAAGTATGGTTTGATGAATATGGTTTTAAAGTCTTCAACATTTCTAACAGTACTTTGCAGGGAAATCGGGATCCCTTTCACGCAGAAACATTTCACATTCCTCAAGTTCGTCTTCTCGATTTTTTGCAATTCCCAGAAAATGACTTGTAATGTCGACCACCATGCACTGTAAACGTCTATCTTTTAGCAAGCGGAACACTGACAAACATTTCTTAGTAAGCATACGAGTATCCGCTTTATACTCCAGAACTAGCAATTTGATTACTTCTAGATCAACCACTTCGCACGCAGTATGTAACGGTGTTTTACCAAACTTGTCTGGTACATTGATATCGGAATAAGGGCAAAGCAGTTCGACAATTTCAGTGTGTCGCTTGTGTATAGCGGCATGCAAAGGCGTGAAACCATTTTTCTCTGCTAGCTGAGCATTTGACACCCTGACAAGAAGTCTGACGATTTTTGTCTTCCCTTCGTATGCAGCACAGTACAATGCGGTCCTTCCAAAGCAGTCCTTGGTGTCAGGATTAACGTTCATGTTCAAAAGAATTTCCACTAGCTCTACATTACTTTTCCAAACAGCTATATGCAACAGTGTCATTCCTTTGATTCTAGATTTTCTTCCATACGAAGTTGTTCTACAACTCATTTGCGAACTGTCTTCGATTAGCAGTATTTGCACAACTTTATTATGGCAGCGTATTGCAGCACAATGTATTGGAAAGTGACCCCGATAGTCCTTAATTTTCATTGAAGCACCATGTTGCAGAAGTATTTCAACAATCCTATGTATTTCTGTACACTGATCGTGCCCAATGTCAGACGCCATATGAAGAGGTGTCCGTTTAAATTTTCCAGCCCTCACATTTACATTTGCCCCATTTTCAAGTAATATTCGACAAACTTCTGTTTTCCCATATTGTACTGCTTTATCTAAAGCCGAACGGTTGTTGCTATTCCTATAATTCACTTCAACCCCGTGCCTTAGAAGGCACTTTACGGATCCCAAAAATCCCCTTTTTGCAGCATATATTAATGAACTAGTTTTGTGCTTGATATGCGACCTAGTTCTGAGGTTTCTGTCCCATTTATCCAGCAGCATGTTGAGGACCTTCGTGTTCTTTGCTGATGCAATGATTAAGTGATCCTCATTCGGTTTAGCGTCATATGAAAGTAATGTTTTGATAACATTTTCCATGTCAAGATCAGTAGCAATGAGGAGGGAAGTATACAGGAAACAGTCAGACTTTTCAGCTAAGGGATCAAATATATTCTCCATGTACTCTAATAATAACTTGTCATTTCCGTATAACAGCAAAAATGCAGGTACATAAATTTTGACGTTTTCATCCAGACAAATGCCGTAATATCTT
This sequence comes from Mercenaria mercenaria, assembly GCF_021730395.1. Lineage (NCBI taxonomy): Eukaryota > Metazoa > Mollusca > Bivalvia > Venerida > Veneridae > Mercenaria > Mercenaria mercenaria. The sequence continues at coordinate 12,868,170 of NC_069363.1, forward strand.
TCGAGCTCATAGGAATCTCGGAAAGAAGCTACTGGTTCTGACAAGATCTCTTTTCCTTCTTTACTATTAAGGAACATACTGATGAAAATTCTGTTTTCAAATGCGTCATGTCTTAAGATAGAGATGCTGTCAATGTTCCAATGACTTTCGAGTTCCAACGTGCAAATCGATGGTATAAAATCAGAGCATAACGGCATTAGCAATAATTTTGAGACATCTACACTCACATCATACACTAAATCCACTAGGGATCCATAGTATGATGTTGACTTATGTACGGCTGTTTCTTTATTGGCGTTGTCACGGTCGCTTGTTATGTATTGCCTTATAAGTTTAAGTATTGCTTCCTCAAGTTGTTTGTATCTGAACTCCTCCACAAATACATGAAAGCCATCTCTTTTATTTTCCACTGTTGTAACGTATTTCATAAGAAAATCATGACTTGCAAGAAAAACGACTGCATTTGGATAGTACTTCCCGGCGATGATTCCAACAATGTCCCTCACAATGCTGTGGCAAAATGTGTAGTCCCCTGTCTTGGGACTAAACCTTACAAATCCACCTCTGTGATGTTTCAAAGACTGGCGAATGGATTCGACGAATTCGCCTTTCAGTTCCATGCCAAAATATTTGGCAGTTTCTTCAATATCTTTTGCAATAACCGGCGGTTCAATATTAGCCAAATTCAATTTATTTTCATGCACAGCCCAAATTAAAATGAGTTCGAAGAATGCACTTCTGTTTGCACTGATGCCTTCTAGATGCTTTTGGAAAACTTCAACAGGCATTTCAAAAAAGTCTGCACCCTTGTCGAACATTGAGTCGTCGTTTGCAAACATATGGACACTTTCAGGGAATCCCATCATCACATTCATTTCAGACTTCTTGTCCAACTGTGAAAACTCTCCGCCAACCAGATGCTCCGTACTTAAAGGTTCATCTTTAATAAATGCAGACTTGTAAACTTTGTTGCAATCTTCTACAAATGTTTCGTTTCTTTCCCGCTTTGCACAATCAAGATGAGACGTTAGCATTTGCATTCTCTCCTCGTCAGTCAAATCGGATGAGCTTAACCGTTGAATATTTTCATCTGTAAAGAGTTGGCGTCCTCGAAGTCTTTCATTGGCTTCCTCAAAAATATAGTGGCGAGAAGTTATTATGACATACAATCTTTTTCTATTTATCGTCTTTTCTATTTCTGGAAGATAACGGTTCCACCTTTGGAGCAACTTTTCATCCAGAGCTCCTTCTCCAAAGATATCATCAATAAAGACAGTATCAAATGTTTTCTGGGTTAGGTCAATGTGCTTCCAATCTGATGGTCCTCTTAGTTTTAAACAACTTGAGAGTTTAGTCACTTCAGATATTAGTTGTATGGCCATTGTAGTTTTTCCCTCTCCAGGCTGACCATTTAACACAACAACATGCGACTTTCGAAGTTTCTCCCTTGCTTGAACATGGGCATTTGTTATGACATACGGCTGATGTTCGGCATCTTCAAAGAACAGTGTGGTCATTGCTAGGTATGAAAGAAAAAAATGTGGTATGAAGAGTTTTCTGAGCTAAGTCTTATATAGTATATATCTCGGCTTCATATTAATATAAAAGCATAAAGCTTCCTTCATAACGTTCATATTTTCAAGTAAAGTGATAAATACGTTCGTAGAAAGAATACTTACAAGCCAAACTTTTAAGCATTGGAGACAGTTCCGTCGGCTGGTAACCCATGCCCCCTGAAGAAAAAAAAACTACCGTCATTTTGTGCCAGTACAGAGAAGTGTTATTGACTTTGGTAAAATATGACTGAACTTCAGTATAGGACAATACTAATAATGAGTCTTTGTTTAATGCATTGAGTAAACACATACCTTCCATTAAGGTAATTATCGAGTCTTCTGCTTTTGTAAGGCGTTCTGTAATTTGTAATTGATTTGAAACTTGTTCGTCTACAATTTGTGCTAGTTCAGAGTGTTCTTTGTCTGTATGGCGAAGAACGTCTTCAAAGTTTTCTTGTTTAGTCTTTATTTCATGGACTTGACCAAATGTTTCATTTATGGTCGTCTGAACACCTTTTATAATTTCGTCATATTCACTGATGCTTGCAGTTAATTCATGTTCTTTAGTTTGTTGAGCCTCGACTGTTTGTTTTAAGTTTGATATATCTCCTTCATGTTTTGCTACATCTTTTTTGACAGCAGTTAGCTGCTCTGTTAGTGCTCTATCAGAACTTTCCCAATCTTTGATTAATTCTTCATATTCCTGTTCTTTAACAGGGTCAATACTACTTTCTTTTAATGCTTGGATGCTTTCGGCAAGATCTGGAATACCCTGTCCGAGTCGCAGAATAACCTGAATTAGTAAATGGAGTACATGTGAAGTATAACTCAGTTATGGGTATCAGTAAACAAACCAAAAAGGTCGGTACTAGGGTCATTCAAGTTTTGTAACAAAAATATATGAATATCTTATGATAGGCAAAATTTGACAGTCAGTAGTATAATTATATCCATACCTGTTCAATGTCACTCCATTTCAGAGAGAATTCTTGCTGACTTAAAGACAATGCCTGTTTATGGGAAACCTAAAGAAAACACACACAACAAGATGTTATATATATCGTTTCTGATGCTGTTTAGTGCGAATTTGTAGAAAAAAAGAAAGAAATGCAAACTTTTCTGTGGAAGTCTATTGATAACTGTGCACAGAATAGAATATGTATTGAAAAGAAAAACTAATGATAAGGTCAAAACAAGACGGAAAGTGGAGATATCGCCTTTGAATGAAGAGTCCAAAAACATCACTATGTACACATTATATATGGATTATCATTTACGGATTATCATTTTTAAAATATATCCAAGTATTGTTAAAAACATATCAAACCTCATTTCGGATGAGTTTGAGTCTCACTATATCGTCCACCAGTGAAGTATCTCTTGATGAAGGTATTCTGTCCCATAATTCATAACTTTATCATGACATCACAGTACATTAGGGGTTCTAATTGACCAATCAGACAGCTGCATTTTCGAGTACCTGCCAGTTTCCACTTGGGTATAACAAAGTATATTTACAATGAACATATAGTGACTTTAGAAATAAATATCACACTATTTTAGAAATCAAATTAAGATTTCTCACTGCACATGCCCCAGATGATGCTACAAACAACAAAACTTTGAAGTTTCATTGAAATATTATATCAATTTAATACTTTTATTTTAGTTGAAAGTTTGGGATTTTACACAGGGAGTCTATGATAAAGTCCGAGTAAAATGTAATCATTACCCAAGTGAAATTAGTATCATTCCGCAATGTTTTGGACATGTTAAAATTATGAATAGAGAATTTTCATCAAGGTTGCATATATACCTTAACAAGCACGTTAGTAGTGACACATCAAAATCTTCGGAAGATGGCTGCCCGACCTGCGGGTACAGTTGTAGATACTGTTTTGCTGTAATTACCTTCGTCTTCCTAAGACTATTTAGTTTTCCTCTAACGTTCGGGGTGTTGAGTGTGGCTTGAAGGTCTTTTGGTGGAATTATTCTATCAAACTGGTGGCGCAAAACAAGTGTACCTCCATCGACAGTTAAAGACAATAGTCTGAAGCAGTACGACTTCTTCTCCGAAGGGGAAATGATAGCTGCAGTCGCCATGGTCCTTCAATGTAACTGTAGTATGTAGTCTACCAGTCGAAGAGTTTGATCTTCATGGATTTTACACTGGCTATTAATATAAAATAACATTAACTCCTAATTTGCAACTGAGCTTTCAAAATATTGTAACCAGTCTTGTTATGGAATTTGCTATCTGAGGTCATTCAACGGTAATAAAGTAAATATATGAGATCCTTTGAAATCATGGAATGCAACTTGCAAAACAGTAGAGGTTCGATATGACTGAGTCTGTTTATTAGAGGTAATGAAACGTGCAACAATCCTCGGGTACCCGTAGAACGTTTAATATTATACATACTCCATGATTCCAAAGGAATAGAATGTCATGTCAATTTTTTTGAAATTTCAGTGTTATTTATGTTGCAGCGTCTAATAAGCCTTTATTCATATACATTTAAATGCAGTAAGTATCAGATTGACACTATAATTGTATTGCGATACATGATGTGACCTATCACGTCGTTTCAGATAACACCCAGACAAAATATTTGACCTAGAAACGTTGGCTGTCGTCTGCATTCTACATGTATTTCAATGAAAGAGCTCTGACTCTGACATTACTTTAAAAGTTTAAATGGGCTTTAAAATATTGTCATAATACCAATTTAAATATATAATCATTCTAAATGATGTGAGTGCATGAACTCGATTTTTTTCCAGCAAAACACGATCTATTTACATACTTCCGCGTTCCGATAACATATGTCGGAATAGATCTTGATTTTAGAGTAAATCCGTCGCAGTTGTCTGGTAAAAATTGGAATTAACTTGACAAGTATTTCATATATTCGGCTTAATATTATGTTTTAGCGATTAAAACGATCTCAAAATACTTACCGAGTAAGTTTCAATATGGAGTATATCTCGCTAGATCACGTCTATCATCGTTTGGATCGGGATGATTACGTAATATGCCCATATATATAATTAGACACTTTTCTCAAAGAAACTTTTAAGCATTTGCAAGAAAAGTTTTACTCTTTTTTATTCTTTAAATAATAAGTAAAGATATTTAGTCAGTATTCTTCACCAATATTTTAGAAACATGAAAGTAACAATCACCTTTGTTACAATGATCAGATTTTGAATTTCATTTTACAAGGGAAAAGACATGGGTCACCGTACGTTTGTTAAATATAGGAATGCATGCTATAAAATCTTCCTATTAAAATATTTCGTATGAGGTCCGTTGCAATATGGGATAAAAAGTAAAAGAATACAAAGCACAACCACACTTAGCGAATGTGACTTCTGTCACAGTACCCATATTGTGTCTTAGTCCTCATCTTTTGCCTCCGGCAAAATGTGCCAGCACGGCGGGTGCCCATTGCCAACAGATATTTGTGCGCAGTTCGAATCACCACTTGATTACGTTCAAGATCAGCCGCCAAATTTTGGCAAATCATGTGTGACAGTATTAGTTTTGTACTTTCGGATCAAATGGTTTTTTTCTCTTCAATATGGTAATTAATTATTATTTAATATTTAACATTATTTTTTTTTTTTAAACTTCAGAATATACTTTAAAAGTTCGGCAAATAAAAATACTTTTTTTGCCAGAATGACTTGAAAAAATGGGACCCACACATTGCATGTTTTTGCAATGGGAAAATCAGTGTTCTGATGCCATTTTTCGCGAATAGATTTATTTTTCCAATGTAGATTTTTATAAACCTTTTCTCAAAATTATAAATTAACGTATGCTGTATGATATGGTGTGAAATAGAACGTATAAGTCCGTGTGCTTGTTTTAAGATATGTACGCAAGGTTAAAGAGGTTCACACATTTTAAGGTAGTAGTGTCTTTAAAACCTTTCAACTACTCTGATACATTGAAAACTTTGGCTTCTGCTGACCAGGTTCTGTTGAATTGGGCCTATCGAGACAGGTCAGGCCAGACCAGACCAGATATTAGCACATGCCAGATACGTTGTGATCTGTTCAGGGACAACAACTTATTCGACTCTTTTTTGTAAAATTATCTGTAACAACCTGTATGAACTGCATTTCCGATTTTTCATGTCTATTCATCATGTCCATAGTGGAATATCACTTCTTACCACACCATGAACGTTATACAACACTTATTTCTACCATCATTTGTACAACTTCCTAAAACACCAATGTCAAAGTCAATTTAAAGGGAAAACTGTTCACAGAGAACATCATTTATTACCTTCACGAGTTCCGCAGTGACCTGTAGTATCTAATGGTATTGTGGTTTTCTTTGTATCAAATATACCTTGCTCTCATAGTTTGGTAATTGGGACTTGCTGGTCTTTAATATCACTGCGATTTGAGATATATCATCGGATAATATCTTTGGTATATGCAGTCAGATACATGCTATAAAAGTGTATGATGAAATAAATAATTCAACCCTGGCAATTTGAATTAACTATTGATTTGAAAAAGTTTTATTGCTGTTTTAGAGTAATTATCACAGTAACAATTTCAACATAAATAATCAAAGGGCAAAAGGGTCAAGCAACACATTCTGACAACAATAGAAACTGTTCTCTTAAATTTACAAATAATAAAATCTGTAAAACGATCCTTTGGAAGCAAAGATTTACACATATGTTGAATGGACTCCACGGCCCCAAAGGACCAGAAAATATAACAACACTGAATCCAAGTACGGGGAGACTGTAACAACTGAATCTATTATGGTGGCTGATTTCTGCCAGTGTCGTTCTGGCGCCCCCGCCATAACAAAAGAACGACGTTTTCCTCTTTTTGCGTTGTCTCGTTCTGTCGTTTTCGCGCCCCCGCCAGAACGACGTTTTCCTCTTTTGGCGTTGTTTCGTTCTCTCGTTCTGGCGCCCCCGCCAAAACGATATAATGTAGAAAGAACGACACTTATAAACGGCGGCCTAAAACATTGTCTTCAGTGGCGTTCTGTCGTTCTGGCGCCCCCGCCACAACGACGGAACGAAACAACGCCAAATGTGAAAATATATTTCTGGAGTTCTGGCGCGTTCCGGTAGAGCATGCACAGTGTTGTCATGTCTCGGCAGAGTAACTAGGAGTTACTTTCCTTTAGTGGAGACCGTCATTAATTTGGTTTCCTGTCCAATATTGGTTCCCATTCAAAATGGCTTCCAATTATTGGTTTATAGGCATACAGACACTAAATAGAAAAATGGCGCCAAAAATAATGGCGGACACAAATAGTCCTTAGTTTTTTTGCTCTGTAGAGCTATTATCCTTATTTTCTTTGCATTTTTTTTTTGCTAAAATCACATGACAGACGTATGCTTGACATGTAGGTAGCATTTTCATAATGAAATAACAACATGACAAAATTTTTCATGGAAACTTAGATCATACACCACCAGTATAATTTGGGGTCTCATTTTTTAGCTGATTTTGCAGTTTGTGTGTTTGACTGAAATTATTTTTCTTGCATCAAACATGACCCCCACTTTTCTTTTGATTTTTAGGTTAGCACTGACAATATTCTTGAAGAAAATATAAGTTACAGAAATTTAAAATGGGTCCTGATGTGTGCTGCGGTCATCGGAAATAGGTCAGTTTTATATAGAATAAAGAACAACAACTATTTAGTGTGTTATAACCTATAAGATGACATTGGTAAAAAATGAAATCTGGCCAGATGATGGTGGGAATGGGCTAGTTTGATAAGAATTTGATAGAAAATGACAAATTCATTGCAATTTTGTTGAAAATGAGGATAAAATCCAAAAATATCACATTTTCACTGTTTTGGGTGTATTTTTTTTCAAAAACTGCATATCTATAGGCTACTGATTGCTATATTCTGGCCATCAGAGGTAAAAGTGAACATCTATAACAGTTTAAATGTGTAATTTGCATGCAGATCAGAGTAGAAAATGTCAAAACAGGGCAAAACAAGGCTGAATTTAGGGTAACTGCTTCAAAATTATGTCGCGACAGCTGTTTTTGACAAAATCTGACACTTTGTCTTATGGTACTGAAAATGCCATAAAAACTTGGAAAATGGTGATATCAAGCTAAAACCTTGTATTTCTTCATGCATTTGGGTTTCTTGTACATTTCAAATGAAATTGGCACACTGTCAGAGAAAAAAGTTTTTCTTATAGGCATACAGACACTAAATAGAAAAATGGCGCCAAAAAAAATGGTAGTCGCATAATGGCGGACACAAATAGTCCTTAGTTTTTTTGCTCTGTAGAGCTATTTTCCTTATTTTCTTTGCATTTTTTTTTGCTAAAATCACATGACAGACGTATGCTTGACATGTAGGTAGCATTTTCATAATGAAATAACAACATGACAAAATTTTTCATGGAAACTTAGATCATACACCACCAGTATAATTTGGGGTCTCATTTTTTAGCTGATTTTGCAGTTTGTGTGTTTGACTGAAATTATTTTTCTTGCATCAAACATGACCCCCACTTTTCTTTTGATTTTTAGTTAGCACTGACAATATTCTTGAAGAAAATATAAGTTACAGAAATTTAAAATGGGTCCTGATGTGTGCTGCGGTCATCGGAAATAGGTCAGTTTTATATAGAATAAAGAACAACAACTATTTAGTGTGTTATAACCTTAAAGGTCTGTAATTCAAATCCTTCTTTGTTACACCACGGAAGCACATTTTCGACCGAATTACTAACCGTATTCCTATAAGAAGTGTTTCTTATCAAATTTCACACAATTTTCATCTCTGTTTTCAAGAACGATGTAATACCAAACATATTGCCAAGTTTCATTGTGAAATTTTGAGATTTTAGAGAAATATAGACATTTAATAGAAGCCACCCCTACCAATTTACTGGGCTAAATTTTGGCCCTATTTGGTCCTTTTATTGTATATTTTGGTAAAAGTTTCACTCGTTTGCATTATTTTTCACTTGGATTCTGAAATATCATTCATTCCGTCATGAATAAGACCTAGAGGGATGCATTTTGTGCATTTTCTGACATTCTGGGGACCAAATATTGGCTTTTTAATCCCAGAAATCGCTGCTGAATAGGTGCATCTACTGAAAATATGGTCAAAATTCAAAAAAATTCAAATTTCACTATTATTTTGCATTGGAAATACCTTTTATATCATATACAACCGATCTATGACTATTAAGACTACTTGCGATGTGTTTCGAGAAAGTCTTATTTCAGCTCTTATAAGAAGTGTTTCTTATCAAATTTCGCACAATTTTCATTTCTGTTTTTCAAGAACGATGTAATACCAAACATATTGCCAAGTTTCATTGTGAAATTTCGATATTTTAGAGAAATATAGACATTTAATAGAAGCCACCCCTACCAATTTACTGGGCTAAAGTTTGGCCCTATATGGTCCTTTTATTGTATATTTTGGTAAAAGTTTCACTCGTTTGCATTATTTTTCACTTGGATTCTGAAATATCATTCATTCCGTCATGAATAAGACCTAGAGGGATGCATTTTGTGCATTTTCTGACATTCTGGAGACCAAATATTAGCTTTTTAATCCCAGAAATCGCTGCTGAATAGGTGCATCTACTCAAATATGGTCAAAATTTAAAAAAAATCAAATTTCACTATTATTTTGCATTGGAAACACCCTTTTTACCATATACAACCGATCTATGACTATTAAGACTACTTGCGATGTGTTTCGAGAAAGTCTTATTTCAGCTCTTATATGTGAAAGGTCATTAATTCAAATCCTTCTTTGTTTCATATAAAAAACGACAACTTCAGGTCGTCTTTACGTATTTTCAGAGAACATCACTTTTTCCTACACCTGTTTTTCATGAAAGTTCTATCACAAATTAACGAAAAAATGAAAAGAAAATAGGGGGTTATGTAGTTCCTAGTGAACTGCCAGTCAGTTGTGATCTGCTACCCTAAAAATGGCTCATATTTGCTCTCGTCCGCGCAATAAACACCTACTTCCGGTTTCGATCTGCAAAACTTGCCATGTGGGGTGTATGAACATGAAAACCGTCTTATTTCATGCAGAATATATTCTAGTAGTGAAAAATGGTGATTAAAGCACTCGTTCTACACGAATTTGCGCAAAAAATGGGAAAATTAGGATCTATTTATTATGGACTTCTTCCGACTACACCACGGAAGCACATTTTCGACCGAATTACTGACCTTATTCCTATTGGATCAGGTAACCATCAATTAAGCGAAATAGCCAAAATTGTGGCTATTATATACAGACTGCGTCGTAGAATAATGTTTGAGCCAAGTTGTTGTTGTTGTTGTCTTGAAATTTCCTCCGTTGACTTGTCGGAGCACCCAAGAGATTCTCTTGGTAAATATCGAAGGCGGGTAGTAATCCTTTCCAAAAAAAATATTATGAACCCTGAGTCGACGAATCGAAGACCACCACAGAATAATATATCCAATCCAAGAATGAAAACACTTTTTATCCAGGAATTACCTTATGGTTGATTTTAATCTTATTTTATTAAATCTTAATACTTTCGCAGCTTGTAACTAATTTCAAGTTAAGATGAAATTCACTATAGCTCATAGATACTTTAAGTATATTACAATGATATTAATATTTTAGTGTATACAGTAGATATACATGTTTCACTATTATTCATAAGTGCCTTACTATAGTATGTTTCCCTGATATTAAAATTTTATAATATACACTGAGCATATACACATGTGCCTCCCAAAATTTATTCTCTATTATCATCTGTATGTACGCTATATGGGACCTATTTACACAGGTATTTAACTGTCCGATATACATATCAGTTTATTACATAACTCCCTCAAGCAATTTTGATCTTAGAACATGTAGATCAAATAGGAATTTTCTCGAATATAGTTCTAAGTACTCTATGCTAGAGTCTTTGACTGGTATTACTTTTTGAAAATCTGGATGAGAGCAATCTAATACCATTTGTGTAAATAAATTTGGAGTCAATGTTTGTATGATGTGAACTGACTGATTAAGAATACTAGCAGTTCTTAATATAAATTGATTTCTAATTGTTGTGTATTTTTCACAAGTTGCGATTAAGTGTTCACGAGTTTCTGGGTGTTTTTTACATACACCACATGTTGGATCAACCTGGAACTGATTAAATTTTGCTCTGTTTGCCTGTAGAGTATATGTACCTGTTAAAAATTTAACTTTCAACTCTGCTTTCTGAATATCATGAATGTTCGGTCTGACAGTTGCATATACTGAATGTATCTTTCCAACTTTCAGGGTGAGAGGGTTTAGGTACTTTAATGATGACTTCTCTCTAATATCCTTAATCCAGTCCTGTTCTATGCTATGGTTAGTTTCATATCTTAGCATATCTTTCCATCTTTCCTTGTTTGGTGGATCAGATAAGATTTCATTAGCTGTGGGGAGGTTATACTGTATCAGCAGACGTCTTGCTCTGGAAACCATACTGTTATCTTCAATTGATTTCACTGCCATTTGTCGGACTGCGATATCACATTCTTTTGTGCCAGGGTTGGTCAAGATGGAGTAAAATAGATTTAACAGATTTTTGTGAATTACAGTTTGAACTGGAAGTATTCCTAGTAGAGCTGCTGTTGCAGATGTTGCAGTACGGTCAGGTAGATGCTGGATTTGCTTTAAGATTTTAATTTGAAATTTTTCCAGGGTCAATTCATCTTTCTTAGTAAGTGGTAGTGTTTCAAGCCCATATGTAAATCTTGGGACTACATACATGGTCCAATAGTGTGCTTTTATTTGTTGTGAAACCCCTGTTTTCCCATGACATCCTGCTCCCATTAAAGAATACACAGTCCGTCTTCCACGTTCGACTCTTTCTTGGATGTTTACTTTTCCATCTTGACGTCTAGTAATACCTAGGTGCACAGTTTTGTCAGCCAGATCAATGGTTTTGCCATGTAATTTTGGATTATCTAGAGTTTTTTTTGAGTTATATTGTATAGTACTGCTTTTTGTTGGGTTTATTCTATACCGAGTGTCATTACTATATTCTTGAACTTGTAAGACCATCTGTTTCATCTCTTTATCTTTTGTAGATACAAGTGCAAGGTCGTCTGCACAAGTTACATGTTGAATTTTAGTTGTTCCTATTCTAACACCATCAAAGTTTTGTTCTAATTGTATAAGTAATGGATTGTTGTACCTTTTATAGTGACCAGATGATAACACCCCTCCTTGTCTTACACCCTGCAAAAGTGGGAAATTTTTAGACATTAGTCCTTTCCATTTGACAGCAGAGGACATGTTTTGATACAAATCTTTGAGAAGCAGCCAGTCAGCATCCACAATTCCATCAAGATATAATCTGCGTAGCAAAATACTATGGGATACCACATCAAATGCCTTTTGTGTGTCCAGTGTAGTAAGAATCATTTGTTGTTTATTTGTCTTTGTTTCTTATATACACTCAGTTATTATAAAAGCCGCAGTGAGACTCGATTTGCCTTTTGTGAATCCATACTGTAGCAATGACTGTGATTGTAGTAATATTTCGTCATGTCGAGTACTTAGTATTCGTTCCAGAATTTTAAGAATAATAGGGGTAACTGAGATGCCTCTATAGTTTGCAGGATTATCTGCACTACCTTTTTTGTATACAGGCGTGAGGATTCCAATTTTAAGACTAGTAGGTATCTTTTTGTCAATAATGATGGAGTTAATAATGTCTAATAATACAAATAGTATAGCTTTATCTCCTTTTTTAATATGTTCAGCTGTAAGACCATACACATCAGGTGCTTTGTTATTATTAAGTCCATGTATTGCAACTTTAAGTTCTTTCAATGTAACCAGAGGAGTAGAATTAGTATTTGTTTCACAGATATTCTCAATGAGTTCGTTATCTTCCAATATTCTCTGTAGATATTCATCATTGAAATTATCGTCTTGTAGTGGTTTTGCCAGGTTTTCAAAATAATTTGCCCATGCTTTCGTAATTTCTTCAGGGGAGTCAATAGGTTGACCATTTATAGTAAGTATTTCAGTTAGAGTCGACGAAGTGGAACGTTGTTCTCGTACAAGTTTGGAGAACATTTTATCATCACCTTTACTATTCATTATATTCTCCAGTTTCAACTGTTTGTTTTTATTATGAGCCTGTCTCTGAACTTTTCTCAGTATTTTCTTTGCAGCTATCATTGCTTGAAGTTTATTGTTACCAGGAGTCTTTGGAGAGCCATTGTTCTTCCATTCCCACCATTTTTGTTTACTTTCTTTTGAAGCGTCTCTTATCTCTTTTCCAACAATTTTTAAATTTGATCGTTTACGTCCTTTCTTCCTTAAGGGAATACTTTTCCTTTCTGCAGTTTTTAATACATCTGTTAAAAAGTCAACTTGATTTTCAATATTTGTGTCCTTTGTATTATCCAGTGTGTTCAGTAAGTTCTTGGTTAGAGTTTTGTAAGTATTATTGTCACACTGTGACAGGAAAGGCCGTACCGGCGACAGTAACCATCAGAACAAATCAACACCCTTTACAATATTTACAAATTTATTTACAAAAGATGATTATTTACAATGAATAGATGTGAAAAGAAAAAAAAACTGATTATAAGAAAGAAAAAAAAAAGAAAGTTCAGTATCTCTAGATACAAAAGTTCTTATACTTCATTCTAATCTGACGTGACACAGGTCTTTAATGTAATTGTGAACTTTAAGTAGCACAAACAAAACATAGCTTCTAAATTCAAAATACAGTCCCTTTAAACCGTGAATACGTTGATTCCGTGTTGGCTCCCTATGGTGGTAGGTGATTGCATCCCTGAGCTGACTTCAGAGGATAACAAAAATCATCGTCTTTGCGGTTTACGGCACAACCATGGGACGAAAGCTCTGCGCTGGGAATATCACATCCAGGCGAGTGAAGACAAGTGAACCTCGGGCATTGTACTTCCGGGTTATGACATCACCAGGAAAAATCGTCTGGCGGAAGAAGCTAAAATATATAACATATGGTAAGCACCATAGCAAAACAAATAAGTCAGGGCATAAAACTGCTCCTTTGGGTATACCATACCTCCGTAGGCTCCCATAAATAATACGTGCTACTTATACAAAATATATGTGCTACTAAGTTCAAACGTCACATGATTAAAATACGTCACTTATTACTTCCATTATTACAAAGATTGCTTACTTAAAAGACTAAAGTTAAAGTATGAAAAAGATATGAAAAGTATATGATGAAACATTATAGATACGGACATGATAAACTGCAGCTATTATTTACAACTACAAATTAACAAAATTCAATATAAATCAAACGTTATATCATAGTTGGCATCCATATAATATCAAATGCCATACACTACAACGGACATTAATTAGATGTGCTATAGACTGTCACACAATTTCATATTACAATAATATATACATGGTACTAGACTTGCCATATAGATTTATACATAACAATACAATGCAGTAATGGCGTTCCATAATTAACAAAAATGTTTGACATAAGTTTTTGAAACAAAGTACTTTATAAATATCATGTTACAAATTTCAGTACAAATTTTACATCTTATATAAACGAAACATTTTAGATTCCTCTTTCCAAATAATTTACAAAAGTCTGAAAAATTTAATAAATTATCCTGACATACCGAAACTAGCCAAAATCATGTGCCGAAAAGTAAATGTTACAGAATTCTGTAGAATGAACAAAAATTTACCAAATAAAAATCGTAATGCAAAATCATACAAAAATCTAACAAATAAATTTCTTACCTCGATCGAGCATAAATTTCTAGCAAGAAAATAATTCAGACATAGATTCGTCTATAAAGTCGTAAGGTGGTGTGCGCAAGGCATATCTAGTCCAGTCTATTTAAAGGATAATGTCCCGCCAAATACTAAATTTCATGGGATTCACGGCTAAGCCGTGAGCTATGACTATTGTCATTTTCACGGGATTCACGATATAGCCGGGAAATCTAACTACTTTGGCGCGAATTTAAATTGACAATTTGAGGCCCATTATAGTGGTTTTGGGGATAAAAACATAAATTACTGAAGTTTATAAAATATCAACTTTCTTATTACTGAACAGAATTTAATGAAATTTACATGGAAATTTAAGTTATGAAATACAGAAAAATATAAGAGGTATTTCATGCGTGAAATCTGACATTTACCTCAATAACTCAAAAATTTAAAAAAAAGATGATGCAATACCTGCATTTACACTACAGATAATATAAGGCCCGTATGTCAATTTGTGACACACACTTGTTCCAGTTGGGTTTGGACTGAGTTTCTACCTGTTCAATATTTGTCCGTTCAAATTTTATATTTAAACTTGTTGTGATACATAAATGATCAGACGTATTTTGGTAATCTTCTGTATTCACTTTCACTTCCGTGATGAGACTATGTGCGTTTTCATTTACAAGTATATAGTCAATTTCATGTTTGTCTTGCCCGTTTGGGTGTATAAACGTAGGTATTCCTATTTGTTTTGTAATTAAGCCATTTGCATTAACAAATTGTTTCAAGAGTTTGTCATGATTGTTTTCAGGTTCCCTTGTGAGAGACGCATTCATGTCTCCACAGACTAAAACTGCATGTGTATAATTAAATTTTTGTAACACTTCATTCAGCTCATCTAGAGTAGACTGGTAGTCATCTTTGGTATTGTTACCCCTGGAGGGCATGTAGACACTAATTACACATGTTCTAGGGTTAGTATGAAGTTCTAGTACCACAATTCTATCTTGTCCATCTGGGTGTCTAGTAATTTTTATATTCCAGTCATTTCTGTGGATAATCGCTGTTCCTCCGTAACCTCTAGGTATTTGTATAGGGGGCACTGGATTATTTGTGTCAACAGCTTTACTATGTGCTTGATGTTTGTCAGAGATTGTATTCAGGAGTTTAAGTTCAAAATCAAATAACCAATGCTCTTGAAGACAGATGATATCATGTTTTTGTAACAAATTTTCTAGAAATAAATTATTACCTTTGACATTTTTCACATTCAAGGTAGCTATAGAGATAGTGTATTGTTTATTATTTTGTTCCGATCTAGTCTTGTTGACGCTCGGCCGTGTCCCAAAAAAGCATTTGATGTGGTCTCGCTATCTTCGCAGATTTCGTTCTCATTCTCAAGTTGTTGTTGTTGTTGAGTTTGTTCATTTTTTGACGTCTCTTCTGTCTGTTCCTGGAATCTAACCCTCTTAGGTGTTGAATGCATTCTAGGATTATTCTGGAATTGATTGCATCTTTTCCGGAGTGGTTGTCCAGTGACCATTTCTAATACCGTAGGTGGCTTTTCAGCTACTGCGTTTGGTTTGTGATTCCCATGATCAGAATTATGGGTCACATTACTTTCCCTATGGAAATGTTCTTGATTTTCTTGAACAATTAAGTTTTGATTCATATTTCCTTTATGGTGTGTTTCTATATTCTGAGAATGAGAAGTTTTCTCTATATGTCTGGGTATTTCCTGTGATGGGTTGGCTGCACTCATCGGATTATGTGGATTACGTTGTACTGGATTGGCATGTGTGTATAGCTGTTGTTGGGTCTGCTGATGTGGAATAACTTGTGGGTGATGAAACATCGGTGGTGGTCTCCATAGTGTATGTTGATGATTGTAGTTTGGTGGCGGTGGAAGATGACCATACCCCCATTGCGGCATTGCAGGTGAAACTGGGTTGGTCCAAGGCCTACAGCTGAGACTTGTCATTTGCATAACTTGTTGTTGTAGAAATTGGTTTACAGTTGTTTGCATTAGTTGTTGTTGTTGTATTTGCATTTGAATTAATTGTTGACTTTGCTCCATTTGAGAAATTCTCATGTTTATCTCCATTTGTGATAGTTTTTCAAGTAAGTTAGGCATTCCAAGTTCAGATTTGGGTTTTTCATTATGTTGTTCATAATTTACTTGATTCTTATGTGCTGTCGTTGGTAAAAGTGACGCATTTCTTTTCAAGAGTTCATTAGTCTGTTCAAGATCTGTTATCTTTTGTTCCAGATTTTTAATTACTGTTGCCGTATGTTCTAGTTGTTGTTTCATTTCTTGTGTATTCGTTTCTGTTTTTTTTGAAGTTCGTTTGTTTTGTTTTTGTTTCACATTGTCGTTTGACAGTTTCTCAGCCTTGGACGTTTCATCATTCGATTTGGTCTGCCTATGGGGCTGATGTTCAGAAGTTTTTAATGTAGTTTGATCTATATCAGCATGTATGTTATCTTCATTTTGAAAATTGTTTTGTTTTTGTAGAATATCCGATTCACAGATAGGAGTGTCTAACACTGTATCATTTAGTTCTAATGCTTCGTGTGAAGTACGTACTAAATAGTCGTCACTTTCTGGGTTAAGTAAAGAGTTTATATGTTCACTTGTCGGAGAGAAATACTGTACGGGTAGTGATATTAAATGTCTACAAGCAATGCAGATGTAAATTTCATCATTACTATGGAATTCAAGTAGTTCTTTATCAATTTTTTCACACTCATAATGAAGCCATCTATGACAGTCATCGCACTGTATGCCATGTGCTGCTACGAGATCACAGCAATGTGGGCAGACATCTGAATTTTCAGGTTCGACCTCTTCTCTTTGCTCTCTGTCATTTTCAGTAACAAGTTTGATTTTGATCTGGTTTGAACCTTCTATATCACCTACCATGCTGGTGTTTACATCTGGATGTTTCACGCTATGATTAATACACCGATCAATTAATTTTGCTATATTCCTGTCAATACTGGAGGAGTTTGAATCATTCTGAATAATATCCATGATGTCTGGTAGAATGTCATCTTGAAAAATACTAACACTTCTGCCATTTATCAAAAGAGTGCATTGTGTATTGTACATATTAATAGTAAATTTATGTTTCTTCCCTTTGGCACCTGTACTCAGTTTGTTATATGCGCGAATAATATGTTCCGGTCTATTTCCAGAAAGGTCCAGTATTATTTGTTCTTCTATTACAATGCAATGTTTATCATATATGTGTTTAGTTTTCTGCGAATCTAAAATTTGAGCTTTTAAAAGTTCATAGCATCCAGCACTACATTCTATCTTTACTTGTTTTCCATTATCTTTTGGTACTATATTAATAAATGGTTTTTCACATGCTAGTCTTTTCTTATGAACAGATTTTTCTTGATTCAGTGTGTAATCACGTGTGCCCAAGTGAGATGATATACTGTTACTTGGCAAAGATGGAGAATCTCGGCTGTTTCTACATGCCAGCGCCATGTTTTTGTTTTATTGTAAATAGTCAGAATCAAGTCATTCAAGCCACTTCTAAGTTGTTTTACAATTATGCTAATCTATCGACACACTCAGAAGATAAGAAATAGTAATAAATTATTCTTGAACACTGTAGTTTTCACAAGTAAATTAGTTTTTTCAGTGTATATTTTCTTAAGATTTGATGGCAATCGTGCATAAGAAGACCAGTAATCAGTCACAGTGAGGATCAATCACATACATTAACGAAGTATGTAAGTAGACTAGATGATTTTCAGATTTCTAGAATATTTAAGTCTTATATTTGAAAATATTGCACAGACATATGGTTCGAATCAAGTAATTCAAGCCGCTGGGAGATTATTATACAGTTTTTTGCTAATCCAATCTTTCATACAGTACTTTTCAGGAAGTTAAAAGTTGCATAGAAATCATATTCGGACACTTGGTTCGATTCAATTCCGTCACTATGATTCACCCTTCTTTTTAAGAGATAACTGTTCATAATGTGGAGAACACGGTCCAAGGGCCTTCAACCTGTGCCAGACGTATGTTTTCACTGCAGTTTTGGGTAAGCACATGGGCCTTTACTCATGTGTATATGCTGTTCTACAACAATGGCTATGCTTTTTTGTTTTAAAAGTTCTGGCAAGATGCGTGGTTAAAATATAATAAAATTCTCGTTGGCATAGCAGTTTTGAAAGTTAGTCAGTTTTTCGCGTTAAAATTATCTTCTAAAATCATAAAACACTCTAGCATTACTCATTCCTGACAGTTTCATGTGTATTTAAATGGATAAAAGTTCAGTAAAACAATGCTTAAAACTAAAATCGAAGTCTGAAATTTCATAAACTGTCATGGCCGCCAGGTCACATTTCTTCACACTCAAAGAAATTTTGAAGTTGTTCTCCGCTATTCACTGTGGAGAATACGAAAGGCAATATCAGTTTAACACGCAGTTCCTGGATATTATCACCAGATACCTATTTACACATAAAACCTGAACTATACAATAAAAATCTTCTTTAAAGCTGATTTCCTAATCAAAATATATACCAGTCGGGCACCTGAATAGCTCGGCCAATCAGATAGTGTCCTAGATTTTACCAGCCAACGAAATCGTCTCCTTGTTTCGAAGGTAAATAAAGAATGACATATCAGCAACAACAACATGAAAACTTTTTCCCTCGATTTATTCTGAAAAATTTGAATTTCTATGACGAAAGTACTTCATTTCGTTGTATTTTATACATGATAATCAGAGAAAAACACAACTTATACCTCAAGTAATAATGTCTTTGTTCAACAAATGAAGAAAAGTGCAAAGTCCAATTAGCTTGTCGGGTTGTTAATACATAAAACAGTCTTATTTGTCAAAATGTGACAAAACCCTTATTTTCATTTACACCTGCAATAAATCTCTTCCCTAGTCTCCTTCAAAACAAAACCAGACTTGCAGTTAAAACCTGGAATCAATACTGACTGACCATTCACTTGAAAATGCATATTTTGCATAAAATGACAATTAAATGTACTATTAAATCACTCACTAGTTATGATCAAATACACACATAGCTTACATTAATGTGTGTCATGAATCTTCAATACAGGAATCATCGAATGTGCATGTTACATGAAGGCTGAAGACTGATAATTTTCAACGGAATGCGATTTATCAAAATGTGATACCTGCTATCAGGGCCACATCCAGGATTTTGGTTTATGAGGTTGCAAAGTTTCTTGAGGATTCCAAGCATATGGCCCCCTTGGAACATTGTGCAAGCATACCTGAAATGGTGCAACCTGACTTATATTTGACACAGCTTGAGCAATATTTTTTTACAAAATGTCACAAGTAAATTTTCTTTATAAGCAACTTGACTAATGTGATGTTTATTTTTCACTCTGACCGTCAGCAATAATAAAGAGTAATGTAAAGAAAGTTCTGCGAGTGATTCAGTGAAGCCAGCTGAACTTTTGTCTAAAATGACTGATGTATTAATTTTAGGCTGTCAAAAATCAATGCTTGTGCATGGATTTTGGCCCCTTTCAGATCAGCCCATGCTTCCCCTCAGTAAACATCACAGTGAGATGTGCACTTATTGCACTGCTATACCTCCTGGACAAATTTTATATAGATACTTTTAAACTATCCATCACAAGTATTTGATAATTTACATTTTTAAGATAGAGAAAAGCAACAATAATTTTATTAACGTACATAATGCAATGACGACAGTCGCATTTCATGGTGTGGGATCCCTTAATTGTTATAAAAATATATTGAGACAACAATGCACATTTTGATGATTAATATGTAAGTATGATCATGAATTTATCATGTACAAGTATATTATTCTTTCATATTGTCCTTGTTGTACCAACAAATTATTGTGTGGGAAATTTAGAGAAAACCTGTTTATTTTTTATTTTTTGTGGTTATCTATATTATTTCTCAAGGGGTATACAAAAACAAACTTGTACAAAAATATACAATTAATGACAAAAAAATCCACATTGTGTTGTAAATTGGAAATCCAAATAAATATTTCTCATATACAAAGGCTTAAACCTCACGTTTAGGTTTTTTCCCCCTTTTTGTGAATTTTAGAGTGTTATTTCAAGTCAGACATTTTTATTGCTATTTACTCTTGAAAAAAATGATTTTATCAAAATTAACCAAAAGTATCTGTATGAGATGTATTATGCATGAATAAATAGCACTTTGGGTCAAATTTACTTTTATGCTGCTGTGCTGAACCATAATATACAAGAAAAACACATTATTATTATTATTATACCATACCGCATCTTGTCAGGAAAGGACAAACAGCAAAGTATGGGCTTAAAGTAGTATAATTTCCTGAGTGATTGTTAACTGTGTTTTATACCTATTCAATAAAAATTGGGGAACGGGAGGGGGGGGGGGGGGGGCGGTTCTGTGAAATCAGACCTCTTCCTACATTCTTACAGTTATGGAGTTTGGAGTGTAGC
Organism: Mercenaria mercenaria; assembly: GCF_021730395.1. NCBI lineage: Eukaryota > Metazoa > Mollusca > Bivalvia > Venerida > Veneridae > Mercenaria > Mercenaria mercenaria. The sequence goes on from NC_069363.1 coordinate 12,888,985, forward strand.
AGGCATTTTTTTTTCAAAACGGGAAAATATATCATTTTTGAAAACATTTTGGCACAATAACCTTTGAATTTCACTGAGAGTATATATATTTTACTATTTACATAAGTAACAGATTGGTCAACACATTCTGGTGTTCTCCAATGAAAAACTTACATGTGGTCAATCTCATTTAAGAAACATGTTTTATATGACATTTAAAATGAAAAAAAGCATATTCTTATACAACTGGCATCAGTTGCAAGAAACCATAGACCATAGAACCTCCAAAATAATGTTCATGTCCCAGTCCTACGTTTCCTCAAACCTTCAAAAAAAAAAAAAAAAAAAAAAAAAAAAAACTTTGCTTGCAGTGCATGTGCATTTAAATTAAAACCAAACTGACTTATAAAGGGAAAATAAAATGTTGTTGTTTTTTTTTAAATAATAAAAATTAGAAAAAAAATTCTTTGTTTGCAGTGCTCTGATGTAGATGATTTTCCCCATATTCTGCCAACACAGACATGACAAAAATACAAAGAAAATTGAAGATGTCAATATTTAGGTTTATAATGAATAAATTATGACATTCTACAGAAATAAGTAGATACTATTTTTACTGTATGCCAGGGCTTCCTGCTAGGATTTGAACCTAGAATTCTAACTGAAGTAAGCGTGTTTCCTTACACTACAAGAAGTAACCCAATAGCAATACAGACTTTTTAAAGCATCTTAACACTGTCATTTGTACATAATATAAAAGTGCAATTAGTTCCCAAATCTGCAATAACAGATGATTACTGAAAAGACATATAAAACGGCAATCTATATTATATATGTGACTGTGATACTTGTAAATATTTCAACGAAACAAAATGTAATACATCATGAACTGTTGTAATATGTGTTTGTCGATACCCTCTTCAATTATTTTATTTACATGGTCCCATTCCGCTCTGCGTAGTTCACGTTTGCATTCTTTTTGGTATTGCTTAAATTTATTCCAAGATCCCGTTTTCTTAACTTGTTTGTAAAGACGAGTTTTTCTTTTCAATGATTTTTTTTTATCTTTCTATTTAACCATGGTATTTTCCTTTTATGTTTATGTATTTTTGATGAAACGTTTTTATTAACGCTTTTATGAATACCATTTTTAAAAACAGACCAGAGCTCTTCAATATGGGTGTCACTGTTCACTTTTTCAGAAATTTTATTTGAGATACACTGACAGTCACACTATGTTGGTTTTCTTATGGCGCGGCTCATTTTGCTATTTTTGTAGTTGAACATACTGCCAAGTGTCAGCACATATCTATTTATGAAACAGTAGAAATGGGCCGAGTTAAGCAAAATACGAAAAATATAACAACACTGCGCATGCTCCACCGGAACGCGCCAGAACGCCAGAACAATATTTTCACATTTGGCGTTGTTTCGTTCCGTCGTTGTGGCGGGGGCGCCAGAACGACAGAACGCCAAGACGACATTTTTAAGGGCGCCGTTTATAAGTGTCGGTCTTTCGTTCTGTCGCGTTGCATTCTTCGTTATATGGTTTTGATGGGGGTGCCAGAACGAGGAAACGAGACAACGCCAAAAGAGGAAAACGTCGTTCTTTCGTTACGGCGGGGATGCCAGAACGACACTGGCAGAAATCAGCCACCATAATCTCCAATAAAATTACATTTTTACCAGTGGTAACCGGAATCACTGAACTTGAATTACATGAATGTTGATAAAACGAATGAGTTTCCAAAGACAGTGGTGGTTAAATATTTTAGTACACAGCTGTGTGTGGACTGAAATATTGATATTTGTGTATAATAAATTGTTTGCAAAATCTAGCTTGGTCTGACCCGGCCATTGTCAAACATTGGGTTCACAGGCTCATTGGCCATGCCAGGCCAGATATTAAAACATGCCCTAGTTTCTACGTATAGTGACTTTGCTTGACTTTGTAGCAATTTTGGGAGTAGAAGTTTTAGGACATGGATTTACTGAAATTCCAAATGCACCTTATGGCGTACGATAAAAGCATATGAGCCGCACCGTGAGAAAAGCAACATAGTGTATTTGCGACCAGCATGGATCCAGACCAGCTTGCGCATCCAAGCAGTATGAGCATGGATCCAGACCAGCCTGCGCATCCGCGCAGTCTGGTCAGGGTCCATGCTGTTCGCTTTCATTAACCCTATTGCAATTTGAGAAACCGTTAGCGTTAGTTTTTTTTCTTATAAAAGCAAATTAACTAAACAAAATCCAGACATTTGCACTTTTTTCACAGGAACCAAACTACATTTCCCAATTTTCTAGTTTCAAGTCCATTAATTTTCACGAGTTCGCATTGTACATTATAACGCATTTACGAGTGATGCTGCGCACCAGTTCGTCAGCTTGATGTTATAAATAATAAGTAATAAAACTTGGTTAATTATAAGGTTTAATTTAATTTGGAAAGTTAACAATTGGGTCTGAAGTCGATTGTTGCCGGGCCACGAAGTGGAAAAGTGGGTCTTTTGCACCCAACTATTTTTTACCATTTCTCCAACGGTCTAGGGGGCTTACCCCTATTAAACTAGCCTATGTGTTAGGAACTGATAAGTGAGTCTCTTTGATTATTACTGATTGATGGGTCAAAATGTTATATAGAAAATATATATGGGCCCTTTAATTAACCAAATATGAGAATGAGACATTATATACACACTGACAAGCTAGATCTACTGAAGATACAAAATAATATCGTTTACTGACAACCGACAATAAGTTTCGCCCAGGTCATGAGGTATCATAGCTAACAACACAGCTACGCCGTTGTTCAATTGTACTACATTTTGAACCTGTCTGCAACGAGGACGAGAATTTACTCAGACACCGTTTTTAGGAATGTTGATAAATCTTCCATGCTTTTGAATTGTGAGATATTTTGCTTACAAAACAGTACAGTTAAGAAAGTGTTCCTAACTAAGGTAAATATGGTTTTACTTGCATTTGACTTCGAAATAGTTATTGTCTGAACGAGGTAGTACGGTGTACGAATATAAAACACCACTGACGATTTCTTCGGGGCTTCAATAGGACTAGTACTTTATGGTTAAATGATTAATTGATTAGCCAAAAACAACAACATGATATTTTATCTATTGAATTAATCGAAAACCATTCTTAATATAACAAAGTTACATTACAGTTATACCATTTTTACACACGTTGATTTTTAAAGTCTATTTCGTGACATCAGATTTGACAATTGCCAATTTGAACTATAGACCGTCCATTAGAGCCTGGTAGGTACTAGAAGACTCAAACTGTGCAGTTCTTTTTGTTTTTTATGCAGCTACCTTTGTAATAGAAAACATAAATGATTTTGCAAAGTAAAACACGTGAAACTGCTTCTCATATAGGCCCTATTATTATTTGCGTTGCATGTATATTCATTTTTAATTTGTTCATTGTATTCGAATTGTAGCTTCTATTCATATTTCTAATCTCTCTCTCTCTCTCTCTCTCTCTCTCTCTCTCATCTTCATGATTTACTATAGGCTATAAAAGAGGAGCAAACAGACCTGTGTAATCACGTATCGGAACGTAATGTAAATTTAATAGTGAAGATTTCAATGGTCAACATTTACTTTAGGGGCCTACTGATGTAAACACACTAAAAGTAAACACTCTAAAAGTTTGATATGTTTAGAAATGTCATGACCTTAAATCTGAAAAAAATGTCACTGCTTTTACAACTGTTAGGTCGACATTAAGGTGATGTCACTTTTTGAATTTCCGGTGAATAACAAAAAACCAAAGAATATTCAGTTCTTTCCAAAAACTGTTATATTATGATTCAACCAAATAGTTTCCATTGTCTACCAGAAAGGAACAATTCTTATATCTTAATATTGAGATTTGATACCTTTATAACAGACAGTAAACTAAAACAATAGACATTCATATGTGACGTCGGTGAGCTCAACAAAACAATTTCAAGCACAAATATTAATGTGGAATGTAAAGTAAGTTACACACTACAATATCCGTCCAAGATACTTTCAAAAACAATGCATTTGCAGAATAGAGAGATAAAAGTAATTTTGACAGCTCGTGAAAACTAATGACAAACTTTGACAGGTATATGATGACTCATGACCTAATTATTTTTTTTCTGTTATTTCTTACTTCCAGTTTGATTTTCATAAAATGGGTATTCTTTATTGTAGCTTACAACTCATACATTAAAACAATAAAAGAATATATTGTTACCTCACTGTCGTTTTGACTATCCATCTCTCGTACGAATTCCTATTGTTTCAGTCATTTGTCAGTAATTAGAGCAACTCACAGTGTTGCAATCATACAAAACACATCCCTTATTTTCACATAGATATTGAGGATTTATCTAATGAGCACATGTATTGGAAACACAATTTCAATACCGACTGTGTATTGTAATAATGCTAAACTATCTCAGCCGTGACATCTCCTTAATTTTCAGAGCGAAAGTTTTGATGAAGAGTTAATATATATAAATTCATCTGACAGCTATCGTTACAGAAAATAAACGCCAACGTAAAGAAATGAAAATGAAGTCACATATAACATGTTACATTATACCGGTTACAAAATTGAATAGAAAAGAATTATGTAGGTTGTAACCGTTAACATTATACCGATACGATACCTGTATTTTTTCCAAACATTTTACAGCTGAAAGACATGCTCGGTTTGATATAAATCCTCCAAAACGTCAGAACACTGTAACCATAGTGATTTATTCTTGGAAAGTACTGTGTAAACCTTGTTAAACATGTGAGTTGATAAATTTCAGTTTGCAACATTTTTTACCAAAATGGCATCTGACGCACGTTTCCAACTGTTTGTGAAGGCTGGTAAGGATGGGAAATGCGTCGGCGACTGTCCGTTTTCACAACGAGCAAACATGTACGCACATTTAACACTGAAGAAAAATGAGTTTGAGATCACTCCTGTGAACACGAATAACAAACCAGACTATTTTTTGAAAATAAATCGAGAAGGTAAAGTACCCGTCCTGGTAGATCGCCAGCAAGGTAATAAAGTTATATCAGATTCGGCTGAAATAACCAAATATATAAACGAATTGTATCCCAAACCGGCATTAAAGCAAGGATACACGGGACCTGGCGACGCATGCACTGGGGGAATTTTTCCAAAATTTGCTGCCATGATGAAAAACAAAGACGAATCAAAGGATTCAGAACTGAAACAAGCTCTTATAGACGAGTTAAAGAAACTGAATGATTACCTAACAAATAAGGAGTGTTCTGGAAACTTTCTTCTCTGTGACAATCTGTGCGAGCTAGACTGTCAAGTTCTGCCTAAATTACGCCATGTACAAGTCGCAGGCGACTATTATAAGAAGTTTAAAATCCCTGAAGATTTCACCGCCCTGCAAGAATATATCAAACAAGGGGAGTCAAGTGATATTTTCAAAAGCACGTGTGCGCCTGATGAGGAATTCATTTGGGGATGGAGCAAGTTCTTCCCTGAAATAGATACGTCGTCCTAAGCATTGTCTTGTGTTCAGCAAATTTTTCATAATTTTTCATAATAATAAAATCATAAACATACAGATAGATCTATATTGAGAAGATAAAACGTTTTTTTATAATGTCACATGGAAGGTTATAGTGGAAGTTTCGGTTTCTGAAAGAAAAAGACACCAAAACAAAAACAGAAACAAAAAAACACTACAGGACAGGACACCTTAGATACCTCTACAAAACAGTACGAACAAGCGTGGAAGTTTTGGTTTCTGAAAATAAAAAATCACCAAAAAAACTACAGGATTACACCTTAGATAACCTATTTTGGATAGTCTACAAAACAATACGAACAAGCGTGGAAAGATAAAAAAGAAGATAAAAAGATGAATTGCATAAATGTTATTTAATTTGGACTTTCACATGATATTCATAACATCGGTTAATCTTGTTTTATAAAACATTAACAGTTTATATATATTATTTTATTTTCATATTTTGTCATTATGTTTTCACTCTTATTTAATGGATTGTGTATATTTCATTTATTTCCACTGCATTCGGCGCCTCATTATTCCTAGTTGCACAGATTTAGCATGGGCAAAAATCAGCATTGTACCGTTCTGTAATAATAAATATTTTCTACATTCATATACGTCTCTATATATTCATTAAGGTAGTTCTGCACGTTTGAGTCGAAATTTTTTCTACAATGTAGAATTTGATTAAACTCTGATTTTCAAAACTTCAGAATATACCTAGAAAATTCAGCAATTAAAAAAGATAGGGTCGTGTGCTTGATTTTTTGCTACACCGATTTGAAAAATTTGGATCTCACGCAATATTTCATAATGGGAGTCTATGGAAAAATCATTACTTTCATAAGATTTTCGCGAATAGAAATGTCTCTACAATGTAGATTTTGATGAAAATTCTCACTGTTGTAAATAAACACATGGCCTATAGTTTGGTGAAATATAATGTACAGGTCCGTGCGCTTATTTTTGAGATATTTGATCATGATTTAAGTGCACCGGACATTTCACGCTAATTTTAAGACATCATTTTGATTATTTTAACGTGTCATGTTTTAATATCATATTTTGACTTTAGAAATATAGCAACAGTGCCATTGTAATAAATTTACTCACATATTTCTATTAATTCATAAAGTGATTTTCATTTCCGTACGCCGAATCCAGGCTTTATTCTACGTTTTCCGGATAAATGACGTTACACCATCACTTCCGGTTCATTAAACGTGCAGAACTACCTTAAGAACCGTACAGTCAATCTTATCAAAATTACTTCCCTTTAAGTACTCAATGCAACTTTAATACCCCTATCTTCTATTACGACAAACTCTGCATTTACGTTTGGATTAATAAGTTTGAGAGGTTTCGCACATAATTACCTCTCAAAAACAGGCAGCTGTAATTTGGCTTGATTTCGGTATATGCCCCTAAAGGACAGTCTTTAAGAGCTTTGTGTTGGCCGAAAAAATTCGTTCCGTACTTGAACTCGGTATTGTTTTATTTTTAGCTCAGCTATACGAAATCGACGTCGGCGTCCTTCGGCGTCCACACGTTAGTTAAAGTTTTGATGCACTTTCTCTTTTTTTCGCTTTATTTCTTTAATTACTTGATTTATTTGCTTCAAACGTATAACAGCTATTCCGCATCCTCACCCACATCATCTGGCATAAGGGCTGTAACTCTTGCGCCAATATTTTATGAATTATCTCCCCTTTTACTTAGAAGTTCAGGTAAAAGTTTTGGTGTACTTTCACTCTATCCCGGTTATGATTGAATGGATTCATATGAGTCAAGGCACATAACTCTGGCACCAATTTTTCATGAATTATGCCCCCTTTTTACTTGGAATTTTAGGTTAATTTTGATGCATTTTCAGTATATCTCTGTTATTACAGAAGGGTTTTGATTTAAACTTAAAATAAATGTTCAACATCACAGCCCATATCGTATGACCCAAGGATCATAACTCTGGCAACAATATTTCATAAATTGTGCCCCTTTTTTCAGGTTAAACATTTTGATACATTTTCACTCTATCTGTTATAACCAAACGGATTTAATTCAGGCTTAAAATAGTGGTAGCACATCATCACCCACATCATATAACATAAGGGCCATAACTCTGGCACCACTATTTTATGAATTATGTCCCCTTTTTACTTAGAACTTCACTCTAATGTTGGTGCACTTTCACTTTATCTTTGTTATTACTTAATGAATTTGATTCAAACTTAAAATTGTTCTTCCACACCATCGTTCTCATCGTATAACACAAGGTCCATAATTCTGGCACAAACATTGAGTGACTTATTCCCCCTTTTTACTTGGAATTTCAGTTTAATTTTGATGCTTTTTAGCTCGACTATTCGAAGAATAAGTAGAGCTATCCTACTTACCACGGCGTCGGCGTCTTACCTTTGCTAAATTTTTCCATACCAGTCCACGTTTTGACAAAACCTTTTGAGATGAAACCTTAAAACTTTCAACTATTGTGTACCATCACCTTGTCCAGTTTTAGGCAAGAGTACTTAGCTCCATCAAAGATTTAGGGTGAATTATGGCCCCTTTTAATTTACAAATCTTGGTAAAGTATTTCGTACCAGTTCATATTTTATGTAAACTGTTTGACATGTGGCTTTGAATTAACTTTTATCACTTCTTAATTATAACAAACTCTATCTGCAGGCAAGAGTACATAACTCTATCAACTATTTTGGCTGAATTATGGCTCCTTTTGGACTTAGAAATTGGTATAATTTTCGTGCAAGTCCACGTTTTGTTAAAACTATTTGACATGTGGCTTTGAAACATTGAACACTTGTTTATCATCATGATTTCCATCTGTAGGCAAAAGTACTTAACTCTGTCAACTGTTTTGGCAGAATTATGGCCTTTTTTGGACTTGGAAATCGGTTAAAATTTTCATACAAGTCCATATTTTGCCTAACCTGTATGTCATATGGCTTTTAAACTTTGACCACTTGTTTACCATAATAGTCTACATATGTAGACAAGATTGCACAACTAGAACTAGGACTTTAGCTCAGTTATCGCCCTTTTTTAAAAATGAAATTAGTTTATGTTTGAAATACCATTCATATTTTGTCTAAACTGTTTAATATATATGGCTGTGATTCTTGAAAAACTTGCTTATCATGATGGTCACACATTGCCATATAGTGCAAGATTTATCCAAATCCACAAATATAGGTACATTGTTTGTTTTATCTATTTTTCTTCTTTTCTCTGAAAATCTCTGGTAATATATTTACCCCATACTTCCATCAATTCGTCGAATAGTCGACATCTCTTGTTTACTATATCTCTGTTGTTACTTAATGGATTTTATTCAAACTTAAAATGGCTTTTCCAAACGGTCACCTACATCATATGACACAATGTTCATGATGCTGGCGCCAGCATGCTTTGAGTTATGCTCCATTTTAAGAAGAATTTCTGGTTCAAGTTGTGATGCACTTCTGCTTGATTCAAACTTCAAATAATTGCTCCACATTATTAGCCGCATGATATGTCACAATGTCCTGGTTCGTTACTTTGCAGAAATTTCGATGAATTATTTCCCTTTTATACTTCTTTAATGTTTTTTTTATACACTTTTCTATCTCTGTTATTACTTAATACGATTGACACAGACTTGAGCTATTATGCAATATCTTCATCCACTTTGGAGTAATTAAACACTCCAGCGACAGCTCCAGCTTCCTCAGATGTGCCCAGTTTCACTATCCAGCATCGAAATAGCCGAGCGCGCTGTCTCCTGTGACAGCTCTTGTTATTTCTTGTCTCGCTCTTCATTTTTAAGTTACCACAAATTGAAATGAAACTGCATGAATGTGCATTATACAGCTATTGACACCTCAGCAAACTTCACTGGTATAAATTAATACTAAATGTGTTAATAATGCAGTTATGACAGATTGTAAATTTGCTGTTGATATATGAAAGTTTTAGTTGATGAATATGGATCTGGGAGAAGTGCTGTAAGTAATGAGATAGCTGTGACACTCTTAAATTTACATACCAAAGAACAGTAACTTGTTTTATGTAGAGTCAAGAAACCTATTCTCGGCCAGTCCAGTGCTCGGCCACATAATAGCGAGCTCGAGAATCGAGCTTTACGGTAACGCAAGTATACTTTCACACTTGGTGATGGATTTGGAAAGTTTCGTCGGAAGTTTTAAAAAAGCGCACCCTAGCGGACTGGTGCTCACAGGAAGTACTTCTTTCCGGAGTGAATACAGAACTTCATTCAATTGCTAAAAATTATTCATCACTTAACAATAATGAAAGAATGATTTCCAGTTGTTTGAAAAAAAATATTGTTTTCATTTAAAAGATCAAGCATCGGCCAGAAAATGGAAAAAAATGTCATAATAAGCAAATAGAAACGGGAACGCGGTAATGACGTCACCGTGACACCGGCTTCCCATAAATTTTGCAACGTATGATATTCACTGTTATAGGTATGGTGACACTAAATGTAGACTTTTTCGAATAGGTTCTCCTGAATTCTTGTGACTAGTGAATAGTTTCTTTGTGACAAATAAATGATGCATAATTTTAGATAAATCCGATTTCTTTGAGCTCGCTTTGAGGCTTTGCCTTATTTCATATTATTCTTTATTGTTAATCAAAAATGTAACTTGAAAACCGTGCTTTCAGTGTTTGTTTACTTTTCGGGTTATGGATGCTAATTCAAAATGGAGTCGAATCTGTGTCGGCCAGGCGCTTGCTTTTCTGTTGCAGACGAAAACGATCAATAATGACATCTGTCATTTAGTGTTTTTTAGAGTTTCGATAATTGCACTACATAATAAAAAATGTTCAGCTGTGTAACTTTTACATAAATATTTGCAAAAATGTATACTCTATTGATTTGTGTACAAAATATGCGAAAGTTATATGTTTTTATAGCCTGCACCGCGCATGCGCCTCCCCCGCACCTTGCGTTAATGAGTTTAGCTATTTGTTTTTCATTTAAATTCACATATTTAAAAGCATTTACAAGTATTACTGTATATTAATGATAACCATTATAAAGTGTTTTAGCATGACTGAATGAAAACTGTAAGAATTGAAATACATGTAGGTTCAATACGTGATAAACTATATCAAAATACCAAAATATTGTTAACTTATTCATAATTTGTTCTAGAAACATGTTCTTACGGAAGGTCGGTGGTTCTACCCAGGTGCCCGCTCGTGATGAAATAATGCACGGAGGGGCACCTGGGGTGGGTCTTTCTCCACCATTAAATCTGGAAAGTCGCCATATGACCTATCATGTGTCGGTGCGACATAAATCGAACGAAAAAAAAAGAAACATGTTCAATAATATTTTTTTGTTGGATTTAACGTCGCACGGACACATGATAGGTCATATGGCGACTTTCCAGCTTTAATGGTGGAGGAAGACCCCAGGTGCCTCTCCGTGCATTATTTCATCACGAGCGGACACCTGGGTAGAACCACCGACCTTCCGTAAGCCAGCTGGATGTTCAATAATATAAAAATACAATAAAAACAAAGCACTTTAACAAGCTTTATAAATGGGTGGCCGAGCATTGGTTCGTACTAGTAAAATTAGTGTGGTGTTTGACCTTAGTTGCACCGCACATGGCCCCAAAGTACAATTAATTTCCCATAGGGTTACATACATATATATCAATGCAAGGCTTTGACACAATGTTCTGAAGACAAATGCAAATACCTTCTCTTTAGAAATCTATCCGAGAGAAACACAAAAATCACTTTGAAGTGACCTGTTGACCTGCTACTTTTCTCACATCTGTCAGAATGAGTAGTGTATTGCATTTTTACAAAACGAAGCGGCCCAGCCTACTTTTTGTACAAATCCGCAGACAGTCATTTGCAAAAGAAACCATGATTTGCCAGCAATTTTTTACCCCTTTCTCTTCATTTACATCAGATCTATAAAATTTGGCTACTTTCAGAAGCCCAGAATATCTATTTACAATCAAATCCATCATGAAATGAGGGACTTTTTTCTCTCGGATACACTTCCTTTAGTGGGTAACGAAGGGCAGGTAACTGTACCTTGTTACCACATATTTTACTCCAAAATCTGTGATCAATCAGACGCTTGGTTACTTGACCTACTTTTTACAATGGTGTTCTGTTTAACACTCGAATCTGATCAAAACTGAAGAACTTAAGTAAAACAGTATTAGCAATAATGTAATGAAAATGGCCGAGCATATATAGGTAACTTGACTCTATAGGTTTCAGATTTTTTAAACTGCACCCAAAGTAGTTATATATATGGGGTAGCGAGCGCAGTTTGACCCAAATTAATTTTAACCCTTGACCTAAACCGGCCAATGCTGACCAATTTCAACAAATTTAAAAAAAATTTAACAAATTGTTGTTAAAACCTATAGTAAAATATGATTAAAGATAATTTTAAACACTTCCACCAAATATTTGCCAAAATCCTGCCAAGTGGCAGCAATGTGGCAGTCGCTGCCAACTTGACAAACTTTTGGCAGAACGTTGGCAAACACAAATTCAACCAATCAAAAGCCTGCCATTTTTCTGCCAAGTGGCAGCAATGCGACAATGTCTGCCAACTTGACAAACTTTTGGCAAATTTTTGGGCAGATTATTTTTAATTGATAAAATGTAAAGGTATTTGATTATTTCAATTAATAACTACATTATAGTCTTTAAAATAATTTTAAATACATTTGATATAGATGAATTTTAACAAATAAAATATATTGTTTGAAAGAAGAGATTTATGAAAATATAAATCCTCATTATGTTACAACAAAAAACGGGAGAAAAATGATAAGGGCTACTTGTTATCTGTGGAAAAATGAATCAAGTTTGTTAAAAGTACGGGGGGTAATTTAGATATCACAAAGAAAATGTTACCTTTATTACCTAAGAAGGTTTAAACACTTCCAGGATATAACTATTGTGGACCAGGAAATCCTTTAAATAAGGGACCTCCTGTCAACGAACTGGATGCAGTATGTATGGACCATGATGTTTGCTATGACAGTGATGAAAAAAAGAGTAAAATTGATAAGCAAATGCTTTCCAATTAAATAAAACTAAATCAAAAACATTTGGAGAAAAGATTGCAAAACATTTAGTTGTAAACCCTATAATTAAACGAAATACACACTTGGGGTTGGACGGGAAAACGACAGTTCCCTATGGCTTAACGCCCAGACAAAAACAAAAGTCAAAAAACGGGAAAAGGGGGTAGAGTATACCCCGGAATCACTGCAGAGCCGGTAACTCTGAGCTACCGCTGGAGCGATGAATTAGCAAAAGAATTACACAAACCAATTAAAAGGAAATTTAGGAAACGAAGAGTGATAGTTAATGATATTGATGATACTTGGTCCTGATTTAGTTGACATGCAAGCTTTTTCAAAATATAATAAAGGAGTTAAAGTACTTGTTAACTGTTATTGATATATTTAGTAAATATGTTTGGGGTTTATTCCATTAAAGAAAAAAAACTGGAGAATCTGTTACTGAAGCATTTAAAAAAAAAATTTTGAAGATAGAATTCAGGGACAAAAGTCCCCGAAGACTGCAAGGATTCCACAAAATTTATGGGTAATGAAGGAAAAGAATTTTATAATAAAAAGTTTGAATCATTTTTGAATAAAAATAAGATTAATATGTACCATACATTTAATGAAGGAAAGGCTGTAGTAATAGAAAGATTTAATAGAAGTTTAAAAAGAATAATGTGGAAATTTTTTACAGCAATAATACTTATACTTATTTAAATAATTTGCAGGATATGGTTGATAAATATAACAAAACAAAACACTCTAGTAAAAATAAAGACAACCGAACTAGTAAAAACTTAAATAAAGGTACTGTTTATTTTAAATTTTAATATGGTGATTTAAAAGATACCAAAGAGTAAAGAAAAATTTTAAAAATTTGGTGATCGAGTTCGCTTAAGCAAACTTAAAAGACATTTAAAAAAAGGGATATACACCAAACTGGACAGAGGAAATATTTATAATTTAAAAAATTAATTAATAAAAATTTCCCAGAACATACACTATTAAAGATTTAAATGATGAAATAATTAAAGGGTTCATTTATAAACAAGAATTTTTACCTACTACACAAGAAGTTTTTAGAATAGAAAAAGTTATTAGACGAGACTAAAAGAAAAAACAAGCTTTAGTAAAATGGAAAGGTTACAATGAAAAATTTTAATAGTTGGGTACCATTTAGCGATTTTGGGAACAAATTTAATTTAGAAATAAAAAGTTTAATTATATAAATGAGCAATAAAAATCTAATTTCTAATAATAATGGAATAGAAACAATAGATCAATTAATTATTCACTTAACTAAACTAGCTGCTGCTTACAGAAAAAGTTATAAATTTTGTGGGAGAGTAAGTACTGGATTATATATTACAGCAGGTTTTTTTGGGTTTTGCTCAGCTGCATTAGCACTTGTTCCAATATTCCTATATTTGTACATTTTGCGGGCGCTGTTCCATCAGTAATTACCATTTTTACAAACAGACAAAAAATTTGACGACAAGAATTTTTTTAAAATCACATCATCATAAAATAAAACAACTTAAAACAAAAGCACGGATTGGAAAGTAAATAAAGAAGATCCAATAAAGTTATTCAGATTTTTTTTACAATACTATTAGAATGCAGAAAGAAAAAAAATTATTCAACACCTCTTGAAATGCACATAAGGAATTTAAACTTAAGGGATATAAAAGTAAAAAAGAAGAAGAGCTGTATTAAATTTTACGTGTGTTTTTTAAAGATTTTTTCTATAAGTATTTTATATATAGATGTTAATAGAAAGGTAGATAGAATGATTATGCCAAAATTTATCTAGCACTTAGGAAAAATAATGAATCCAGATGAAAATTCATATAAAAAAGTTCTTAAAAAAAGAAAATGTTATTAAATATGGGTTTAAAAATCAAATAGTTAGCGATAAAATATAAAAAACATGCATTGATAAATTACAAAATGTTATAGATCCTTATCTTTTAAAAAATAATTTATTTGAATGGAACTGCGGTTGTCTATTAACGAGAAGAAAATGCTGAAAGATTATGTGATTGTCCCAGACCAAATAATATTCGAAACAATCCAAAAAAAATTATTGCAACCGATGTGACACAAATGAAGAAAAAACATATAAAAGCACTTATGCAGCATCCAAAGACCTTAATATTAATTCAGGGTTAATAACAATGTGCTGCAAAGGAAAAAACCAAGTTAAAAGTGGAATATCAAAAACCAGCGGAAAAAAGATATAAATTTAAATATTTTAATTCTTCCTTAAAGATAAATTTAAAACTTTATTTATTTTATTATTTTTTAATTATTTTTTTAATCCTTTTTTCCTTAGTGATTTTTTTTTCTAAATATAATATATAGATGGAAATCGAGAGATCTTCAAAACAATATTATAAGAAATTTGAAATTAAAATTACATATAGAAAAAGACCCAAAAGAATCAATTATATTTAACTAAAAACGACTCTTATGAATACTTAAATCTGAACTTAAACTTTAAAAGGTATAAAAATAAATGTTGTTTTAAAAAAAACTTTTGCAAAAATGATAAAACTGATACAATATATAAATCAGCTTATTTTCAATCAAAGGCTTTAGAAATTATTAACACAAACGAAATAAAAAAAACTTTACATAAAGCTTTGATGAAATAATAAATAGAATTGGAAATTTGGGATTTCTGAAGGAAGTGGCTGGAGAATAGAGTCAGTTGATGCTCATTATATAAATAGATATAAGTATAGCCCCTTTGGCTGCTTCATTTATTTAGAATTACCAAAACCATTACAAAATTCAATGAAGGATTAATAATATAAAGAATGATGATAACGAATGTTTTAGATGGTGTCTTTAGCTTATAATTCCTGTTGAAAAAGACCCTCATAGATTTCAAAATATAAAAACATATAAACGATCTTGATTATACGGGAAAATTAAATTTCCTGTTACATTAAATCAAATACCTAAAATAGAAGTTTTAAATGAAATATCATTTAATATATTTGGATATGAAGAACCTACGGAATTTATCCATTGTACTTATCAAAATATCAATACGAAGAACACTGTGACATGTTGCTAATTACTAATGAAAAATAAATGATAAAATAAATGAAAAAATAAATGATAAAATCTGATGATGACTGTAAAACCCTCAAGAACTGTAGTCCAACTTATGTTTGGATAAAGACTTTAATAAAATTAATGTTTCAAAAAACCAAACATAAAGAAAAAAACATTTTTGTAAATCATGTCTACAGAATTTTTCCAAGAAAGAATATTAAATGAACATTTTCCAAATTGTTTTGCTTTTAATGGTATCCAAGGCGAAAAATGCCAAAAGAGGGAAGTAAAGTACAATTTAAAAATTATCAAAAAGGTTTAGCAGTACCTTTTGAAATTTTATGCTGATTTTGAATCAATAACTAAAAAAGTTTTAACTGCTTTACCATCAACTGAATCTTCATTTACTGAACCATATAAAAATCATATAGATTGTGGTTACGGCTATAAAGTTTTTGTTGTTATGACGATAAATATACTAAACCAACCCCAGATTTATAGAGGTCCTATGCAGTTTAATGTTTATTGAAGAAATGCTTGAGAAGTGGAATATTGTAAAGAATATTTTAAAAGAACATTTTAACAAAAAACTAAGAATGTCTAAAAATGATTAAAACCAAATTTTAAAAAACAAAAGTTTTGTCATATTTGTGAAAAAAAATAAAAAGGAAAATGAAAATCCTGTCCGTGACCATTGTCATATAACAGGAAAATTCGAGGAAGTGCTCACTCAGAATGTTTATTAATTTTAAACTAACACATAAAATTCCTGTTATTTTTCATAATTTAAGAGGTATGACGGTCATTTTATTATGCAACAAATAGGAAAATTCAAAAAAGAAATTAATGTTATTCCTAACAATATGGAAAGATATAGGGCATTTATGATTTCTGACTTGGTCTTTATTGATTCTTTTCCAATTTATGTCTCAATCATTGGATAACTTAGTAAAAAATATTCCAGAATTTAAATACTTAATCTCAAAAATTTTGATTGTGAAAACATTAATTTTTTAAAAAACAAAAGGTGTTTATCCATATGATTACATGGATTCATTTAAAAAATTCAAAGAAAAGATTACCTTCTAAAGAAGATTTTTATTCAATTTTAAATGAAACTAAATTTCTGTAATGAATACGAACATGCTAAAATTTTTTGGGAAAAAAATTTTAAAAATTAAAACAATGGGAGAATATCATGATCTATTTTTAAAAAAACTGAGTATTACTTTTAGCTGATGTTTTTCGAAAATTTTAGAAAAATTATGTTTAGAGTACTACAAATTAGATCCTTGTCATTATTTTAGTAGCCCTGGGCTAGCTTGGGATGCAATGTTAAAAATGACTGGAATTAAGTTAGTTTTTAATAACTGATATTGTATGTATCTTTTTATTGAAAAGGGGACTGAGAGGAGGAATAAGTTATATTCAAACAGATACAGTAAAGCAAACAATAAATATATGAAAGATTATGACCCTAAACTTGACAGCAAATACATTATGTACCTCGACGCCAATAACCTTTACGGTTGGGCTAGTGTCAACCTTTACCCTCTGGAAACTTTAAATTTATATCCGAAAAACAATTAAAGGGAAATTAATTGCAAAAGGAAAAAGGGAACTTTATAGTTGAATGTGATCTTGAATATCCAAAAGAATTACATAAAACCCACAACGATTACCTTTAGCTCCAAAAAAAAATTAAAATACCAGACGAATGGCTTTCCAATTATAGTAAAAATATTAAAACAGAATTTGAAATAGGAAAAAGAAAAGAAAAGAAGTTGGTTCCAACTTTAATAAAAAAACAAAATTATGTAGTTCATTATAAAAATTTTGAACTATATACACAATTAGGGTTAAAAGTAACAAAAATACATAAAATATTAACTTTTGACGAAAGTCCTTGGTTAAAAAAGTATTTTGATTTTATTACTCAAAAAAGATCTAAAGCAAAAAATTCTTTTGGGAAAAGGACTTTTTTTAAGTTAATGAACAACTCTGTATTCGGTAAGACGATGGAGAATTTACGTATGAGGGTTAATTTTAAAATTTAAACACAGGGAAAAATATTTTATTAAAATACATAGCCAAACCTTCATTTGTTAGTTCAACGATGTTTAACTCTAACCTTTTTGGTTTTCATAGAATAAAAGAAAGTTTGTTATTAAAAGCCTTGTTATGTTGGAATGTGCATTCTAGATTTATCAAAATATTTAATGTATGATTTTCATTATAATTATATTAAGGAAAAGTACGAGAGTAATTGTAAATTATTGTTTACTGACACTGATTCATTATGTTATGAAATAAAAACCAAGATGCATATAAAGACTTTTAAAAGGACAAAGATTTATTTGATAATAGTGTTTTACGATAACAACTCAAAATTTTATTTCGATAATAATAAAAAAGTAATTGGAAAATTTAAAGATGAAGCTGCTGGTGTAGTAATTGTTAAATTTTGTTGGATTAAGAAGTAAAATGTTTTCATATTTATTAGAAAACGAAGTTAATGTTAAAAAATGTAAAGGAATTAAAAAACTTGTTGTTAGAAAAAAAAATAGTTCATAAAAATTATAAAGATACTTTTTTTAAATTCAACCCAAAGTAATCACACCTTTAAAGTTATTCGTTCTGATAAACACAATTTTTCCCAAAGTTATGTTATAAATAAAACATCTTTATCTGTTTGACGATAAAAGATATATTCTTGATAATGGTATTGATACATTAGCTTATCTTAAATTAAAACTTAAATTATAGAACCATAATTTTTTAACTGAATATTCGTAACGTTTAAAAAAATTAATATAAAAAGCATCATCCATTTTAAATTCATTTTGCATAATTAATAGAAATAGATTCATTTTTTTCTATTATTTTTTACATGATAATTTTAAAGAATTACACTTCTTTATTTTTTATTTGTAATTTAGCTTCTCCTTTATCTAATTAATTGCATCAACATGAAATAATTAAGATGAAATTAAAAATTAATTGTTACATTTTTACCTTTTGAACTAAACCAGGACTAGCTTTTTACAGTTTTCCTTGAAATAATCCACCATCAGTATCTTGGGTAAAACTTGTTAAAAAAATTTGGAGTTTTCTTATTAATTGCCTTCTATTTGTTTTTCTATTTTATTTATTTTTTTATTTATATTATTGAATATTCCCATTATATTAATTATTCCAGTTAAATAAAAACACAGTTTTAATAAGTTTAATTTACATGTCCTTATTGGTTAAAGTAATTTATAATAGTTTGTTCATTTACTCTTTGATTATGAATTTTTAGTATTTTATACAATAAATCATACAAGGGTACTTTAACTTGTAACATTTTAATGAAAAAATAAACAATAATATCCACAAAGCATACTTGTTTTGTCTTGATATTGAAACATTGTTGTATTTTACATTTGGTATATACTGAATTACTTCTTTGGTGGAGGAAGTCCAAATGGGTCAAAGTATATTTTACCAATATAACAAACCCAATGTGTTCCAGGTCCAACAGAGTCATCTAAATTGATTATTCCACACTCATCATTTATTTTTAATTTTAATAATTATTTCTACTAAATTTCACCCCCAAAGTTTTTAATTTTTAATTGTTTTACCCATTGTTCTATTTCAAAGTTAGATATTGGTTTGTTTAAAAAATTTTATTTTTTTTTTACTATAGGGAAATTTGTCTGTAAGGTCTCCGTTGTGAATCAATCTGTAATCCCTTACCACTTAACAAAGATGTAATCAAAGGTATTCCTAGACTAGCAGCCAACATACCTAAAAAAGCCACCGTCTTGTTTTTGTTTTTTTGTTAATTTAATCACTCCAGATCTACTAATTGTTTTCTTTGATTAGGTGTAAGATATGGTGATATTATATTTCTCTATCATTAGCTACTGAAATCATACCATTTCCAAGTATTTTACTAACACCAGTATGGCTAGTCCAGAAAGGGCTCCAAGCCTAAAGGGGCTAATATTTTTGGGGCTATTTTTGCTGCCATTGGAAAAATTGTTTTTCCTAACAAACCAGCTAAAGCTCCTAAAAAATCCACCATTTTGACCTTGACTGGACATCTGTTTTTTGAAATTGTAATTTCTAATCCCTTCTTATTTGCAACAGCTTTTTTAATTTGATTAATTTGTGTTTTTGTTAAAAGTTAAAGGGAAGTTTCCACGTAATTGTTCATGTTTTAAAACTAAAAGTATGTGGAATTTTGTTGTTGTAGGCTCGGGGTTTAAAATTTTTCTTTTTTCCCATCTGTAAGGTTAATTTATATTCAATATAATTTGATGTGTGTTGTTAAAAACCCCAGGTTTTTAATACTCATTTTATATAAATTATATTTATTTATTTAAACAATACAAAATTCATTTCCAAAAGTATTTATTTCAACTGTTTCTCATATAATACAATTGCGTAAACACGGACATGTGCTGCCCGGGCCCAACATTTAATTTAGCTGTTAATGTAATGTGTTTAGGATCTTCTGTTATTGCTTCCTTTTTTTTATTCCAAGTTAAAATGAACAAATCCAAACAAACTTTGAAAATTAAATTATTTAAGAGACTTTCCCGTAGTTTTGTTATTTTGTTTATAATAATAATTAATTACATTTGTCATATATTCTTGTATACTTGTGTATTCTGTTTTTGGATAAAAAACACCATTACCACTTCAAGACGACAAGGCTCAAAATAAAAAGTATTATCATCTGCTGCATCAACTTTAAATGTAACTAATAAATGTGGATTCTGTCTTTTTGCATTACTTTTTCAGGTCGTTGTAAATAAACAAATACATGTTGTGGTTTTGTTATACCAGCTGTTATTAAAAGTTATGTCCGTCTGTCGTGTATCAGTTGATTGTGTTATCATTTCCCTAAGGTATGACCATCTTGCTTTTTTAAATCTTTCAGTAGCAATTTGTTCAAACCCAAATTCATTAAAAATCAAACGTGGAACCCATTTGAATTAATTTTGTTACAATTACTTTCCAGGATCAGCAGCATTAGCTCTAAAAATTAATTCATCATCATCTGTCAGCTGCAGTGTTATTTGAATTTGACTTGGGGGTAAAATATTAGTTTCTAAACCCTGAAAAAATGAATAATTATTTAATGGAATTTTAGCATTTACCTCAGCACCACCTTCGATTAATTCCTTTCTAAATTTAAAACCTGAATTATCAGCAACAGCCAGCAGTATCAGTAGTATCTAAATAAATAAACTCATTTGTTCAGTTGATTTTGCATAATCCCCAGATAGTTCAACCAGATTCTTTACATTTATTACTTTGTTAAATTATTACAATCATAAACAATTTTTCCATTTTGTTTAACCACTAACTGATCAATTAATGAAGCTGCATTATTAATTAGAGCAAAATTTGATTTTCCATCAGCATAATTATTACCATTAGCAAGCTTATTTACTTTAAAACTTCTTTAAAATAACAAATTAAACCAATTTAAAATAGAACTTCTATCATTAATTGTAAATGAATCCGTTTTTTTGTTCTTAACATTTTTTCCCAGGACAGATATTAAAGCTGTATCTAATTGAATAGGAGTTAATTCATATCTTTCACAATATTGTTTTGTTCTAAACATGTATATATTAAAATTATTTTATTTTATTTTAGTTTTTATTTTATTTTTTATAAATTTAAACTGTTAATACGTTTTTGTTGAGCTAATCCCAGATACTGGACAATAATCCCATTTAATCCTTATATTAATATTTTCCTCCTTATTAATTTTTACTGTTATTCTTTTCTTGTAATTCCTTAGCAATTAAATTACCAAACTGCCGGAGCAGATTTCTTTTAAAATTTTTCAACAATTTTAGCTGCAGCTAAATTTCCCAAATTCTGTGCCAACCTTTTTTTTCCACTTTTAAGTGCTGCTTTTCCTGCTGTTTCCAAAGCTTTTTTTCCAGCTGTGCTAATTGAGGATTTAATTAATTTCGTTAAAGTGTCAAAGATACCTGTTCCGTGTATGATTTCTTCTCCTGTGTGGCAAACAACATAAAAAAATATTCCTTTATTTTTATCATAAACTTTTTGTACATTAATATAAAACTAAAATTTATAATTCAAATTTCTTTTAAAATTAGTGTAAAATTGTTTCAACCTCATTAAAATTAATTATTCTACCAAATACATCTGTAATTATATTCTATTGAATTTATAAAATATTTATTAAATTTTAGAATATCCAACTCTTTTGGTTCTTTTGTAAATGGATAACTCTGTTAAATCGCAGTACTTAAAGCATAGATAATATCACTGAAATTCCATCAAAAGTGAATTATCAATAAGATCAAAATGAATGTAAATTGTATCCACAGAGTTAGTTATATTTGGTGTTGCAGTTCCCCATTCAGTATTGTCTAATTTTTTTTCTCAAATCCAAGCAATGTATGAAAATTTGATATTTCCAAAACCAACTTAAAATTATCTGTAATTGAAATCAAAATCTTAAAACAAATTAAATCAAATTCCAAACTTTTTGGGGCAATTTCTGAAATTTTTCAAATTCATAATCTCATTACTTATTAATGTTTCCCTAAATAATTATTAATATCTGTGTAACTGTAAGAACCATTTTTAAATATAATATCTTTTTCCAATCCTTACCATTATGATAACGAATTCTTTTATTGTCATATTCATACACTAATATTATGCCAAGAATAAGTCATAGTGTTAATATATCCAAACCAACAACGTAAGTTTTATTTTTATCTAAATTAAGAACGACTAAATCTGATTGTAAAATCACTCGGAGTATTTTTATTATTTTTTAACTGTTTCAGAACTTAATACTATTTTTGTTCCATTTATTATAATTTAAAAACTTTAATTAAAATCTAAATTCAAGAAAAATATTTTTTTATATAACATTTCTTTTTGTTCTGGTAAAAATGAATTCATTTTAATAATTGATTCTACTACCCTAATACCTTCATTTTTTAGTTCTTCATTATTTTTCCGGCATTAATTGAACCACAAATTAACTCCAAGTCATTAACCAATTCTTTTGGATTACATGGACAAACGTCATAACCTTGTCCTCTAAATTTCTTTTTTAAATTTCATAGATCTTTTATTGATAGGTAATCCTGACTTTCTGTTAATTTTTTTAAATATTTTTCTTGAATGAATTGAATGCTTTTTCTTATTGTATATCTTTTATTAATTAAATCAATTAAATCATCATCTACTTAGTGTTAATTATTCCTTTCCAGTTATTCAATCCTTAGCAATTAAATTATTTTGACCCTAAAGTTTATTTAAGTTAATAATTAAATTACCCATATTGTCCATTTGGTGAAACTTTATATGGGTTATGATATCTTATTCTTTTCCTTATATTTTTCTGTTTTTAGAACATCAATGATTCGTCTCTATAATTTTTATAATTTTCCTTCTTGGCTATAATTGCTTTCTGTTGCTTTAAATCAAGAACGTGGGATTTTTCATTCTGGATATTGCACCAGATTCATTACCCAATTTTTTTTTATCCACTGATACATTTTCTATGATATCCTCTATTTCTTTTTAGTCATTTTTTCATCAGGATTTTCAGATTCAGTGTGAAAAAAATCAAACACTTCTTGCGGTGTATAATATTGTTCTTTATCTAAAAGATCTAAATCAATATCTTTATTAAAATTAACTGTAAATTCTTTCGGTCTTGCTCCCAATTCTTCTTCTGATTCTTCAAACACATCATCTTCATCATCCAAACCCATATGATCTTCAGGAAATTTTTTTTCTCTGTTATAATAATCTTCAGGAAATTTTTTTTCTCTGTTATAATAATCTTCCAGTATTTTATCAACCTCTTTTTCGTCTAGTTTTTGTGGTAATGGTTGTAATGGTTGTAATGGTTGTTGTAGTTCCGGAGGTGGTGGTTCTTCCATTATCCCTGTCAATTTTTGTTGTCGTTCTACTTCTTGTATTTTATCAACAAAACTTTTTGGAAGTAACGCTAATTGTTTGTTCTATTCCAGGGAATGCTTTTAACTGACTTGATAATTTGTTCTTTTTTGACTTTCTATTTTTTCAGTAATTGGTTTATAAATTTCAGTAAAACATTTCCCGATTTGTAGCTTTTCTTATTTTTTCTCTCATTATTTCTTCTCTAAGATTTCTCATCTTTTGTCCGACTATTTTTTTCTTATATCCCTTTCATTAAGTTTTGATTGATTTTATATAAAAATGTAAGATAATGTAAAATAATGTAAAATAATGTAAGATAATGTAAGATATTGTAAAATAAAGAAATATTATATAAATGGAAATTCCAAATTATGATACAAAAAATGATAAATTCAATAACTTTAAACAATTTTTTTCCTTTTATGCCAGATTCATGTTTTAAAAATGTTAATATGTGGATCTTCTGGATCTGGAAAAACAAATACATTTAAAGCATAAAACTTCGAAAACCTCTTTTTAATATTATGATTTAAAATTTAAATTGTATGCTAAAAACTTAGAACAATCTAAATACCAAGATTTAATTAACAACTTAAATCAAATTGCAAAAAAGATTAAATTAGATCCAAATGAAATACTTGAATATTCAGCTGATCCCGACCAAATTGAACCTTGTGAGAATCTTGAATCAGAAAAACAAAAAGTAGTAATATTTGATGATTTTGTATGTGAAGATAAAAAGGTTCAAAATGAAATAACAAAATACTTTATTCAAGGACGCCACAAAAATGTTGTGTTATTTATTTAAGTCAGTCTTACTAAAAACCCAAAGGATATTCGGATTAATGTTCACATTATATTATTGAAAGTCCAGGTAAAATGGAAAATAATAGGGTTTGTGATGAACAAAATAAAAGATCGTGATACTTTGCTAATGCAACAAATCAAAAATATGATTTTCTTATATATGGGCAAACCAAGGAAGTTTTTAAGAAAAAACTTTACTGGTAATATAAAATAATTAATATAATGGGAGTTTTTAATGATGTAAAACAAATTAATCAACCTGACAGTATAAGTAAAGTTAAATTTTGATATTGATTTAAGTGATTATGCTACTAAAAAACAATTCAAAAGCTTAAAAAGGAAACGGAATCATATCTTCACAGAAATAAGGAATTGATAACACAATGAATAGAGCATTAGATATGGGAGGTAATGAAATAATCAACCTAGGAAATCCAGATAAACCAACGATGCAGTTTTTAAGACGATTTATTTTAAAAAAGTTCAAATTGTAATAGATGACTATAATCTTGAAGATATCAAATCTATAAACAAACACTAGAAGTAGAAGTAAAGAATATTGAAGAATTAACAAAAGATTTTAAAAAGAATTCATTATTAATTTTAAACAATTACAAAGGGAAAATTGAAGAAGAAATGAAAGCTATGATGATTCTATTAAAGAACTTGAAGAGAAATCTGATTTGACAGATGAAACATAAAAGAAGTATTTCGAGTTAATTTAAACATTTTATTCACTAAGTTCAAGAATTAAAAAATAGATGATTAAACATGAAGAACTAAAAGACAAGATTATTGAAGCTGAGAAAAGTTACAAAATATGTATCAAATTAGAAATCAGGAACAGAAATAAATAAACTAAATACTGAAATGGCAAAAGGGAATCAAGATTTACTCGATAATTTTCAAATAAATTTGCAGAATATAAGCTGAATTGGGAAAGCAGCTTCACAAAAGGTGATGACATGATACAGCATAGATAACCTTAAAAAAGAAATTAATTTAAAATAGATGACTTTAAAAAACAAAAATTTGAAATTGGATTAGTATTGTTTTACAACCGTCACAATTTAAATAATGCAGAATTAAGTAATATTACAAAAAATTACAAGAAGATATTAATGAATTTAATGATCAAATTAAAAAAATAACAAATGATTTGGACTCTGTAGTTGAAATATCAGCTAAACAAGAAGAAGCAATTAAGATAATTAATGATAAAATTAATGATAAAATTTAAAAAAATAACAAATGATTGGACTCTGTAGTTCAAATATCAGCTAAAAAGGAGAATCAATCACTGCTAATTTCCCAAGTAATTAAATGCTAATACTAAAGCAAAAAACCGCAATGTCGAAGAAATTACCCCTATTTCCAAAGAAATTACAAAAGTAAAAAATGTTTTCTTAACAAGAAACACAATTAGCTAGAACAAGAATACTGTTGACAATTTATCTGCTTCTGAAGTTGCCACAACAAACGAGTTGATGATTTAGCTGAAATAATTCTTAAAATAAAAAAAAAAGACAGGAAAATAGAAAAAAAGGGGAGAGGGAAATGAGACATGAAGCGTTTCTCTTTGAATACTATTAAAAATCATACTTTGATTACATACAAATGAAAACGTATTTGACCGTCGTGGTGCCTGGATACATTCAACATATAAAAATATGGCCGATCTGAACTATTTAAATATATTTTGAAATAAGACCTGGAATTATCTTAGATTATAAAGATTTTATAAGCATAAACCAACAATAAAATAGATGTACTAAATTGCTTTTGAGTGGTGTGTTTATAGTCGGAAAAAACCGGAATTTTTATAATAGATATTAAGATTTTATTAAAGGGGGCGAGCCCCTCCGGTGAACCGTATAAACCGACTAAAAGCCCAAAATCACATTTATATTTAGGTGGCGGAATGATAGGCCTCAGGAAAGATGTTTTTTTTGATATATTTGATAATGTAAATAAACAGCTGAGGCAGCTGAGGACTTTGACACTGATAAGTTAATATCTATGTATAAGAAAAAATAAAATTTTCTAAAACAAAAGGGAAAAATGTTTGAAAAACCCCGTATGACGATTCAGCTCTACAGAATTAACATTTATGCTTTGAAAAGGTAGTTACATTAGATTTACATATGGATGAACCTATATCCTCTGGTAGAAAGCAGACTTTTGGATTAAAAGGGTTTAAATTAAAAGCTTAATTAAAGTTTTAATACTATGTGTACTCTAATAATATACTTACTAATTGAAAATAAGATCAATACATTACATTTATCATAAAAATAATCTGCCAAAAGTTTGCCAAAAGTTTGCCAAGTTGGCAGACATTGTCACATTGCTGCCACTTGGCAGAAAAATGGCAGGCTTTTGATTGGTTGAATTTGTGTTTGCCAACGTTCTGCCAAAAGTTTGTCAAGTTGGCAGCGACTGCCACATTGCTGCCACTTGGCAGGATTTTGGCAAATATTTGGTGGAAGTGTTTAAAATTATCTTTAATCATATTTTACTATAGGTTTTAACAATAATTTGTTAAAATTTTTTTAAATTTGTTGAAATTGGTCAGCATTGGCCGGTTTAGGTCAAGGGTTAAAATTAATTTGGGTCAAACTGCGCTCGCTACCCCATATATATAACTACTACCCAAGGCTGATATACAGAAAAAATAGTAGGATTACTACAGAAACATAGAAAGACGGTGATATAGAGCGTTAGAGGTGGCGCACATTTTGTAAATAAAACATGTATCTATCTACCAAGGCTGTTGTCCCTGTGACATGCGGTATGACTTGTCATTCTTCCTTTACTGACAGATTGCACATTTATATATAGTCATACATACGCTTTTATAATCCTATAATATGTCATTCTTGAAATTACCATTAGCTAATATCCCCAATGTTTCATGCAATGCCCTAGTCCTTATGAAATATTATGTATATTTCTATCCGTGCTTCAAGAACTGACAAGTTCTGTAGTCAAGCATAGTCCCACATAGTGTCAACGGATTCACGAACCAAAATGCAATCACGCTATTTTTTCATTTATTCTAGGTGTCCTGAAGACCCTGGATCCGTAGGTCAACGTTTTATAAGTCTGAAACAAAATTCTTCATAAAGCTAAATTTTCTTTTTGCTCTATCATTGTTAAAACAGACTGTGATGAAATTGTGCATATATAGGCATTCTGCAACTCGGTCAAATTCAGTACTGTACAAAGTAATGGCAAATTGAATACCTTCCGTTCATAAGTCAAAGTGTTGAACTTAACGTTGATAAATACGGACCCACGTTCCTGTGAAATAGTACGATTTTTTAATTCGGATCATACTTTTATTGATAAGCTCTAATTTCATGTATATATTCTCGCATAAGACACCTTTACTTGTTAAAAAGGTCAAATATGTGAAATACGCCGGGAATTTTTGTGAATTTCATTAGACTAACAACACGGAAGTATGACTTCCGTGAACTTATATCATTCATATGCACAACTACAAGTGTTTCATTATACTAAAGACCAAGGAAGCATGACTTCCTTAAAATTATTTCCTTTTGAGTAATCTAGACAACTCAAAAAACCAGGTCCCTTTGAAACAAAGTATTTATTTCGGACCTTACTATTATCGACAGTTCCTTAATTTATGTATGTCTACACACGATTCATTTGATTCAAAAACAGTTAATTCAAATTCTAGTGTTTATTCGGCCTATCTTTTTATTTCTGACATATATAGCTTCAAATATTGCATTGAGCTCGTGAGTTTTCATTGAAATTCGTTCTTGCTCCGACCGGTGTTTATTTCAAGCCGTCTTGATTACAAAAAAACAAATCAACATATTGTTATGCCAAAGCAATTCTGTTCACACTTCTTTATTTCAGTAGAATATATATATACTTACAAGACACCATAGAACAATTTATTCCTAGATTGACACAGTCGGTTCAAATGTTATGAAATCTTATTGATCTTAATAATGTAAATAACGGAGATACTAATTGTTTGAATAGTGCAAAATCATCATGAAAGAACGAAATTAGGGAAGTAAATGTCGAAAGGAGGAAACTTGCTTATCCGAACGTAGGTCATGGCACATACAAGACACCGTAGAACAAGTTATTCCTAGACTGGCAGAGTAGGTTCAATGTTATGAAATCGTATTGATCCTAATAACATTTTGTGTAAACCGATATCTGTGATTTTAAATTTTAAGTATGTTATTTTTTATTTAGATAGTGTATACGAACGTTTTATGCATTATTGACCATTTAAAGCATATCAATAAATAAATACAGACATTCTTTCGGTGAGATAGGATTGTGTACCGTCTTTACATTGATTACCGATAAAGTTTAGTTGGATAGCTATACCCTTCCGTGTAAGTATTAATGTTTTAGCCATTTGGTAGTTACTGTTTACAATTGCATACGTTTTTAGTCTGTCAGGGCATGTCTCGAACAGATAAATGTACTGGTTAAATATTGGATGACATAATAAATTCCAGCTTTTAATAAATATAGTTTTAATGGTGTGCACATTCAAAGTAATTTTATGTGGTGTCCGAAATGCCAAACTGACTAGGGTAGAATACAACGTAAAATCAAATACGATATTTCAATAATTCATTATTTTTTTACAGTTCCCTTAAATTATTTTCAACAGATGTAGACATAATTATCCCCCGACGAAAGTCGGAGGGATATAATTTTGGCGTTGTCCGTCCGTCCGTCCGTCCTTCCGTCTTTCCGTCCGTCCGTCCGGAGCCATATCTAGGAAATGGTTGGGAATATTTATTTAAAACTTCATATACATGTTCACCACTATGAGTTCTTGCGGCCCGTCAAGTTTCAGTCAGATTGCCCAAGTAACACCAGAGTTATGGCCCTTAGAACTTTCTAGTGTTAACTATATAGGGTACTATAAATATGGCAATTTCTGCATCATAACTTTTGATATATTTGACCTAGAACTATAAAACTTAAACAAAATTTAGATCACCATAATGTGGTTGTGTACACACAGTTTCATTCGGATTTATATGTAAATTAAGAGTTATTGCCCTTTAATTGTATAAAAATCCACATATTTGTACATAACAAACTTACCATTTGGTAGAATTTCATTAAATTTCTTTCATTCGTTTCCATGAACGTTCATTGTAAACATGTGAAGTTGTGTACCCACACCTGGTCACCCCCTTACCTTGATCACACATCTCCACCCCTATCCCCCGACCCCCTCCCCCCTACCAAAAAAAAAAATCATTCCTTATTTTAGATTTTTTTTCAAACAGACTTCATATACATGTTCACCACTGTGAGGTTATGGGGCCCATCAAGTTTCAGACAGATTGCCCAAGTAACACCGGAGTTATGGCCCTTAGAAGTTTCTAGTGTTAACTATAGTCTATATAGGGTACTATAGATCTATAGATATGGCAATTTCTGCATCATAACTTTTGATATATTTGACCTAGAACTATGAAGCTTTAACAGAATTTAGAGCACTATAATGTGGTTGTGCACAGACAATTTTGTACGGATTTCTTTTGTAACTTCAGCGTTATTGCCCTTTAATTGTCTAAAAATCCACATATTTGTACATAACAAACTTACCATTTGGCAGAATTTCATTAAATTTTTTTCATTCTTTTCTGTGAACATTTATTATAAACATGTGAAGTTGCGCACCCACACCTGGTCACCCACTTGCCTTGGTCACATCCCCTCCACATCCCAACCCCCCCCCCCCCCCCCCCCAAAAAAAAAATAATTTTTTTTTCATTTCTTATTTTAGATATTTTTCAAACCTTCCAAGTTGTAGCATTCCCCCACCTCACTTCTCCGCCCAGTCATGCCCACCACTGATCATGTATCCTCCTCCCCCTCCCCCCCCCCCAACTTCATCCTTTTTTTTTTTTTTTCATTTTTAATTTTCAATCAA
Organism: Mercenaria mercenaria; assembly: GCF_021730395.1. NCBI lineage: Eukaryota > Metazoa > Mollusca > Bivalvia > Venerida > Veneridae > Mercenaria > Mercenaria mercenaria. The sequence continues at coordinate 12,919,373 of NC_069363.1, forward strand.
TATTTATAATCAACATGTGAAATTTTGTTTCCTCTCCCGTTCCCCTGCACCCCACCCCCTAAAAAAATAAATATATACATATATCTATATATATATACATATATATATATATTTCCATTCCTTTTTTTTTTTAAATGTTCAAACCTTCAACATTGCATGTTAAGTTGTGACTGCACAAACCTTGCCCTCAGCCATGTTCAAGATATCTTACCTGTGTTCTCTCAAGGACATCTGCTCTTTTAAGTTCAAATGCACATGTTAAACAGCAACACCTGGTGCCAAACCACTCAAAGACAATATTTCGTTCCAGTTAAACTTCAAGCTCACATTTCAATTAACTGCATTTAATTTTAAAAGCTAAGCTTATTACAGTAAGCATATCCCATTCAAAATAAATTCTTTAGTCAGGATCAAAGTATCATACATTTATTATGTACTCTTTAATTAAACATTTGTTTTCTGTTTAATTGATTTTGACTAATGAAATTATTTGCTTCTTAGTAACATCCTTAACTTTTTGCCATTCCACACCACAAACTCTTTCGGCGGGGGATACCAATTCATCGAATTTGCTTGTTTTTATGCAATGATAATGCGACTTTATCTAAATTATGTGTAATTTATATTTATAATAACACTGTTACTAAGTTGTCACATTTATAATGTTTTTTTTTTTAATCCCCCGCCGTGGCGGAGGGATTATAGGAATGGTCTGCGTCCGTCCTTCCGTCCGTAACAAAATCGTGTCCGGTCCATATCTCCTAAACCCCTTGAAGGATTTTCATGAAACTTGGGTCAAATGATCACCTCATCAAGACGATGTGCAGAACCCATGAGTCAGCCTTGTCAGGTCAAGGTTACAACTCAAGGTCAAAGGTTTGAGCCTGCCATTTTGTGTCCGCTCTATATCTTCTAAACCCCTTGAAGGAATTTTATAAAACTTGGGTCAAATGATCACCTCATCAAGACGATGTGCAGAACCCATGAGTCAGCCATGCCGGCTCAAGGTCAAGGTCACAACTCAAGGTCAAAGGTTTGAGCCTTCCATTTTGTGTCCGCTCTATATCTCTTAAACCCCTTGAAGGAATTTTATATAACTTGGGTCAAATGATCACCTCATCAAGACGATGTGCAGAACCCATGAGTCAGTCATGCCGGCTCAAGGTCAAGGTCACAACTTAGGGTCAAAGGTTTGAACCTTCCATTTTGTGTCCGCTCTATATCTCCTCAACCCCTTGAAGGATTTTCATCAAACTTGGGTCAAACGATCACCTCATCAAGGATGTGCAGAACTTATGAGTCAGCCATGTCGGCTCAAGGTCAAGGTCACAACTGAAGGTCAAAGGTTTGAGCCTTCCATTTCGTGTCCGCTCTATATCTCCTAAACCCCTTGAAGGAATTTTATAAAACTTGGGTCAAATGATTACCTCATCAGAACGATGTGCAGAAATTATGAGTCAACCATGCCAGGTCAAGGTCACAACTAAGGGTCGAAGGTTTGAGCCTACCATTTGGTGTCCACTCTGTATCAAACTTGGGTCAAATGATCACCTCATCAAGAACTCATGAGTCAGCCATGTCAACTCAAGGGCAAGGTCACAACTGAAGGTCAAAGGTTTCAGCTCTGTATCTCCTTAACCCCTTGAAGGATTTTCATGAAACTTTGGTCAAATGATCACCTCATCAAGACGTTGTGCAGAATTCATGAGTCAGCCATGTCAGTTCAAGGTCAAGGGCACAGCTAAAATCAAAGGTTTTACCCTTTCCCTATCCATAGCAGTGGCGGGGGATTTAGCTGTCTTTCAGACTGCCTGGTTTAGCATAAGGTTTAGCGAAACTCGTCTGATTTAAATATTTGTTTTACAGTCGTCACTAAAACTAACTCTATCAACTAGTCTACCTTTGCACATAACATTGAACATATACGTTATAATCTAGCAACGATCTGCATTTTATTTGAAGTGGATAGATAGTCGCTATTGTGCAGTTAAAATGTTATTCTGATGTATTTTAGAATTGAATTACTATTGAGTTATGCATGCTTCTTGGAAAAAACAAATCGAGTCGAACATCCGTCACACTATCCATCAAACTACTTCTGTATCAAACTTTCAAGGATTGCGGAAGTAGATATACAGGTAATTCGATTTTATACTTTCATTTTCACAAGTAAGTTATAACAAGATGTGTTTGGAAAAAATATCTTGAACTGAACAATGGCTTGTAAGAGCTTGTTGAATGAATTCAAGTTTTATGGCAAAATTATCCATCTTAACCCCACCCTTTTTGTCATCAAACTTTACGTAAGAGTAAGTTAAGGTAAGTGGTAGATATATATCAGTTTAGGGTCAGATATCTTGAGCTACTTAGATCAAATTTTGCACTTGTGTTGGTTAAATGCTCATTTTCACGTTTTGACTGCTGTCTCCTTTACCAGCATTTGCTCTTGTTACATAGAGACATAGTCAAATTGTCTCAGGCCAATGTGCTAGTGCCAATTAAAGTTTTCAATTTCACTATATCTTTTTATCTCCTGTCCCTTTAATTTAAGCTCGGGTTTGGACTGGTCTTAATGAAAGGAAATACACTTTAGTGATCCCAGAGGCCAAGGTCATTTGTGGATAACTTCTAAAAGTGGTTTAAAATTTCTGTCATTTTTCTTTCGACTGTTTACGTTCATATGTAATAACTTTTTTTCTTAGTATCGCATAACACACCCCTTCTACCCGCTCTTAGTCTTTCCTCCGTACCACATCGGTAGTGATGGAGCGTCCGCTTCGATTGCGAGAGGTCATGAGTTCGCTCCCTGGTCGCGTCATACTAAAGACTTGAGAATGGTACTGTAGAAGCTCCTTCGCCTGATGATCAGCATTAATTAAGACGATTGTGCTACGATTGGTCAGCCCGATGTCAGTATGATGTGACTGGGTAGGGTCACATATCACGGTTCCATGGCGTTGTATTTGAGTGAGGCAGCATTATAAAGATGGACACTGTGCTTACTGATACAAGTAGACACCGTCGATTATATGACTGAAAAATTGTTGAAAAAGACTCTTAATCCAAAAATTGTCTTAATGTTCTTCCCCCTTTCACTGCTATGTGTTTGTTAATCACCCCTCCCATCTTCCCCCACCCTACACACCTCCCGTTTTATATTTTATTTTTTACCTTTTCTCATTTGTTCACTTATGAGTTTCTAATTTCTTATGCATCTCAATACTGTTACATCCCACAAGCATACTCGCCCTTCTTTTTTAACCGTTACACCAACTATAGTGCACAAATTGTTGTTGTTGTTGTTGTTTTCTCAAATACATGTAGTCGAGCGCCTTGTCGTTCTGGCGCTTCTATTTGTTACTATAAAACTGCAGAATAATTTCTATAAACACTGGGATTGTTCACTTAGAAATTTAAGACAATATAGATTAATAAAAATAGATGTGTTATAAACTTATAATATTGTTAATTATTCCTTTATGTTTTTCAGGAAAACATGTGACATGCGTAATAAAGACAAACCTTACTCAAGACACTGTACCACAAGTGTAAAAAGGTCTGATCAATTTACGATTCATTAAGTGTTCCCGGCCCAAAAATGTTTTGGACATTTCAATTGTGTGTACAGGTCTTTCTTCTGACAGCAATAATATTAGGAAGAATGACATTAGCCGAGACTGATCCAAATGAGACAGAAATGTTGATGACTGAGGAAGACACTCCTTTCCTTCTGATACAACTTGCAGATGGAATTTTTACATACTTGGAGGATTCTGTATCAGTTTTATCCAGTAATATTATGACTGTGATAATTCATATTGACGCGTTTCTACAATTTATTATCAATTCAGTCTCAACAATTATTGATATATTAATAAGACAGCCAGCAAATGTTTTCAATTACATTTTGTATGCACTAACTTACATTATAAATTTTTTGGTGTATATTTTTCTTGATACAGTTTTACATACCATTATTAAAGGGGCAGTCTTGTTTTTGATATGGTTGTTTACCAGTTTGCTAACTTTGATAGTTAATGTAGTAACTATTAGTCTGCTTGGCATTATACACATTTTGAAAACAATCATTTTAGGATATCTAAATGTTTTTACTTTAATTTTTGCCTATATTATAATACCATTGTTTGAGTCTGTGTTTTGGGCACTGTCATTTTCAGCCATAAGCATAATTATTCTATGGGCTATCTTTGAAATATGGCAGAGAGTTATTGTATCTAGAGATACTGAAAATTCTGAAGGTTTATGGTTTGTTGCACTCTGTATTCCATTAGGCTATGTACTGTATAATATTTGGATGCTACTTTGTTGGGTAATTTTAAAATTTGTATGTTATCCAGTGATTATATCTGCATATAGTTTTTGCATAGGAATCCTAACATATCTAATTATTATATTCGTATTTGAGAGTTGTAAACATTTTGCACAGAACTTTGATCCAGAACCAGTTATAACACAAGCAGGATATATACAAACTATTTTGAAAAGAGCTATTTTAAAGAAATTAGGACACAGAGTGGAACCTTTCGAAGACGAATCGGATAAATTACACGTGCTAGAGGATGTTAACTACTGTGATAGAGAGTGTATAATTTGTTTCGAAGAGAGACTACTTGTGAAGCTGTTTCCTTGTGAGCACACAATTATGTGCTCTAAATGTACAGTTCGTGTTCTACAAAATGATGATAGATGCCCAGTATGCAGGGCAACCATATCTAACAGGTGAAATGTAAAAATGCATTAGAATTTAAATTTATTGTTAAAGCAGAGTATGGTGAACTCTAATTTTGGTCTAGAATTATAATAATTGATTATTAAGATTGTTGGAAAGTTTTTAATATTTAACAGGATTGGAACTTTGTTAGTATGACTACGACAACCGACAACGGTAATGTTCTGTGTAAAATCCATAATCAAATGTTATTGTTCAAGCCTGTGCTATGTACATTGCCATTTTAGTAATAAGCATAACATTTATGAGCAATATTTGAAATATGACAGAGAGGTTATATATGTCCTAAGATACTGAAAATTTTATCTCTATATTAAATCATATCATTTCAAGGTTCATATAAAGTGTTTTAAACTGCACCTCAGATGAAATTTGTTTTATGTTTTCTTTGTTTTTCATAAAATGTATACATACCAAACTGTTCAGAATAAGTAGAAGTGTCCTTCAAGACAAGTTATTATGTTTAGAATAATATTTTTTCTCTTATATCACATGTACTTTGCTCGTGCACATTCTGTATTGTAGAAAATATTAAACTTCCTTTTTTAAAAATATTGTGAAATTATGTCTATACTTATTATGTGCCTAACATATTTCTCCAGGTGCTCCCATTGTTGAAAAATTACTAATGCCATATATTTCATAACTAGGAGTACGTAAATAAATATGTTACATAACATACACAACCAAAACAAAGTTAAAGAAAAAATACTTTTGAATACGGAGTTTGATATTTTCTCCGAAACACGTATTCCCGAAGAAGCTTATAATTTTTAACTACCTTTGAATAAATTATTTCCTACTTCCTCAGAACAATACAGTATATTTATTATAAAAGGTAATGTTCTATGAGGTATAAATTTCCAAAATTAAAATTCACCAAAGACTTTCGATGAACCTTAACAGATCATTAATTGAGCCGCACCATGAGAAAACCAACATAGTGGCTATGCAACAAGCATGGATCCAGACCACGCATCCGCGCAGTCTGGTCAGGATCCATGCTGTTCCCTAATGGTTCATCTAATTGCAACAGGCTTTGAAAGCGAGCAGTATGGATCCTGACCAGACTGTGCGGATGCGCAGGCTGGTCTGGATCCATGCTGGTTGCAAAGCCACTATTTTGGTTTTCTCATGGCGCGGCTCAATCAATAACCAGACGTTGTTGGGCATTTGTTGTTTCCTTTTAGAAGCTTCTCGGACAAGCGGATAATCAGCATAATTCAACAACGAATATGTCATGCCGTTTTCACATATTTCTTGCTACTTTTGTATTTATATCAACTAAATGAATAAATCAATATGCTATATGAATTGTTATGTGATATACAATGCGCGAAACTTTCTTAAACATCTAAATTTATGAAAGATTAAGAGTGTGTATTGATTATTATGTCTCCCCCAGGAGACATATTGTTTTTGCCCTGTCCGTCCGTCCGTCCGTCCGTACGTCACACTTCATTTCCGAGCAATAACTGGAGAACCATTTGACCTAGAACCTTCAAACTTCATAGTGTTGTAGGGCTGCTGGAGTAGACGACCCCTATTGTTTTTGGGGTCACTCCGTCAAAGGTCAAGGTCACAGGGGCCCGAACATTGAAAACCATTTCCGATCAATTACTAGAGAACCTATTGACCCAGAATGTTGAAACTTCATAGGATGATTGGTCATAAGGAGTAGATGACCCCTATTGATTTTGGGGTCACTCCATCAAAGGTCAAAGTCACAGGGGCCTGAACATGGAAAACCATTTCCGATCAATAACTAGAGAACCACTTGACCCAGAATGTTGAAACTTCATAGGATGATTTTACATGCAAAGTAGATGACCCCTATCGATTTTGGGGTCACTCCATTAAAGGTCAAGGTCACAGGGGCCCGAACATTGAAAACCATTTCCGGTCAGTAACTTGAGAACCACTTGACCCAGAATGTTGAAACTTCATAGGATGATTGGTCATGAAGAGTAGATGATCCCTATTGAGTTTGGGGTCATTCTGTCAAAGGTCAAGGTCACAGGGGCCTGAACATGGAAAACCATTTCCGATCAATAACTAGAGAACCACTTGACCCAGAATGTTGAAACTTCATAGGATAATTGTACATGCAAAGTAGATGACCCCTATCGATTTTGGGATCACTCCATTAAAGGTCAAGGTCACAGGGGCCTGAACATTGAAAACCATTTCCGGTCAGTAACTTGAGAACCACTTGACCCAGAATGTTGAAACTTCATAGGATGATTGGTCATGAAGAGTAGATGATCCCTATTGATTTTGGGGTCACTCTGTCAAAGGTCAAGGTCACAGGGGCCTGAACATTGAAAACCATTTCCGATCAATAACTAGAGAACCACTTGACCCAGAATGTTGAAACTTCATAGGATGATTGATCATGAAGAGTAGATGACCCCTATTGATTTTGGGGTCACTCCGTCAAAGGTCAAGGTCACAGGGGCCTGAACATTGAAAACCATTTCCGATCAATAGAGAACCACTTGACCAAGAATGTTGAAACTTCATAGGATGATTGGTCATAAAGAGTAGATGACCCCTATTGATTTTGGGGTCACTCCATCAAACTCTATGAGGTATAAATTTCCAAAATTAAAATTCACCAAAGACTTTCGATGAACCTTAACAGATCATTAATTGAGCCGCACCATGAGAAAACCAACATAGTGGCTATGCAACAAGCATGGATCCAGACCACGCATCCGCGCAGTCTGGTCAGGATCCATGCTGTTCCCTAATGGTTCATCTAATTGCAACAGGCTTTGAATGCAAAGTAGATGACCCCTATCGATTTTGGGGTCACTCCATTAAAGGTCAAGGTCACAGGGGCCCGAACATTGAAAACCATTTCCGGTCAGTAACTTGAGAACCACTTGACCCAGAATGTTGAAACTTCATAGGATGATTGGTCAGATGACCCCTATTGATTTTTGGGTCACTCCATCAAAGGTCAAGGTCACAGGGGCCTGAACATGGAAAACCATTTCCGATCAATAACTAGAGAACCATTTGACCCAGAATGTTGAAACTTCATAGGATGATTGGACATGCAGAGTAGATGACCCCTATTTATTTTGAGGTCACTTGATCAAAGGTCAAGGTCACAGAAGCCTCAACAGTGACTTGAGAACCACTAGGCCAAGAGTGTTGAAATTTAGCGGGATGATTGGACATGCCAAATAGATGATCCCTATTGCAGCCAACGATCAGTGTCTCTTTGACTTTTGCTCCTGACCCCTATTGACTTCTTGCCTATAGGACTTTGCATTGGGGGAGACATGCGCTTTTTTACAAAAGCATTTTCTAGTTTCTTTTCCTTTCGGTATTTAACTCTTTGGGGTAGATATTGCACGGGATTTTGTTGTATTGAGCGGGAGAAATCAGTTTCGAGGTTAGCTTTAGTTCTGGCTGCCATAACTTAACTGACGCTGTTTTTGTTTTCTGATGGTTGCGTCCATTAAGTTATGGCGAAACCCCATGTGTATCAAACCGCAACATCTCGCACAGACTCTCGTGAAAATCTGATGACGTCATACAACAGTTCAGAGCACGTGGTTATTTCTGAAAATCAAGATCAAAACTTTACCTACTTATGAATTAAATTTTATCATAAACATAACAATTTTTGACAAAATTCATAAAAAACATACCTTTGAATGTTTAAGTCCTCAGAAAAGGTCAATAAATAAAGATTCTATAGATCTACCGCCTATTGGTTTTCAAAATGAAGAGTACCCTGATCAGGTGACAACTGCAATGGCGGACAAAATATTGCAGACGGGTACCAATTTGAAACTTGAGTGTATAACTTGTGTTCAAATTATGTTTTGCATTGATGATTTCGTGCCAGATCAAAAGAAAAATGGATTAGAAATATTTTAGAGTAAAAGGTGAGGCCATTGCATTTCATTTGATGAAATGTTAGCATGACATACTTCTGGCACGATTCCTGGTTAAGTTTCAGCACTGACACCAGACCAGAAAGAAATGCCTCTGTACATGTTACACCCTACCCCTAGGTATTCTATAAGAACCATGGCCATGAACGGAAAAATGCACTAACCCATTTCAAGCGAACATTTCTCACATAAAACGCGCAGTTCGATGAATGGGTACCAAGCATATTGAACAAGCGGTAATTTATCTTCCATCGTGCACCAGTCACATTGTCTCACATTTTCATACTGCAGAGATACTTCGCATATTTTATGCTTTCGTCAACGTTACAGAAAAACTTGCGTGAACTTCCCGAAAGAACATCCGGTCTAGAGGTCACAGCGATATGCACATGTTAGGCGGAATGTAAACAAACAAAAACAGAATGCAAAATATTCACAGTTATACAATAAAACTCAAAATGATGAACGAAATTTATTTTAGAAATGTTTTTGAATTTGAAGTCTTACATTGGTATACATCTGTTTTGTTTATTTTATTCACATTTCACATTTATGTTGCATATACACATATTAGCGAACACGTGTAGTTAAATGACGACTGACCTACATTTTCACATCAACCAACCAGAGAATCTTGTAATCTAGACCGGAACTTCAACAGGGAAGTTCATCGAAGTTTTTTCTGTAATACCTAGGGGTAGGGTATAACATGTACAGAGGCATTTTCTTTCTGGTCTGGTGCCAGTGGGTTTCAATACGGGATTCGTTTCAGCTCAGAGATCCGTAACAGCATATAAACATCTCAGAGCTGAATTTTTTTAGCTAGGTTAGCTATATACTACACAGATAGGTTGTTATTTGGTGCGGCAAATTTTTCCTTGACATGAATTCGGCTAGAAAGAAGTCGGCCGATAACCAACAATAATAGCAGTGCAGAAGTAAGTCAGAAAGATCAAACCCACGGTAAATTCTCGGCTACGTTTGAGGAAGCTTTGACTCGTCAATAGGACATTTTTCTTGATTAATTGGAGTGCAAATTTGGGAACGTATCGGCAAAGAAACCTACTGAAGGTTAATTTAAAAAAAGAAATGAAGGCTTAAAGAGAAAATTTTCGTTCAATAACAACCGGCTAGAAGCACTTGGTAAAATTGAAATTCTTTTTTCACCGAGCAACACAGACGCTATAAAATCTGTTGTGAGCAGTGAAGTGGAAACTATCAACAAACGTAATAAGATATTGAAGATTGCAGAACATCATGGTTGGGATACAGTACGCGAGTACTCAGATGATTCTTTGGCTGACAACGACAAGGATGCTGCTAAACTAGGAGGAGCAATTTCACGAGCTAGCAGGTCACGTAAAAACAAGCCATACGACGTCAGTCAAAGACAATATCAATCATATAATCAACCAAGACAGGTACATTCATTTCAAGGGTCTTTTCGGAACCAGTCGCCCTTTCGTGGATTTCCGCTCAGAAATGAGCAAACTTCCGAGAATGGTTACGGACGATTTGCTAAGGGGAAAGGAGCGTCCATTACAGCATGCTTTGCCTGTAACTTACCCGGGCACTTCTCACGTAAGTGCTCCAACGTTCAAAGATACAACGTCAGCAGACGACAGCCGTCGAGATCTCCTGGACAAACAAACATCATGCAGGGAACCAACAGAAGTAAATGAAAAAGTTGAGTATGCATTTGATTTATTGAACAGTTCGTCTTACGGAGCTAAATCTAATGTAAAAATGTTACCTCTGTTAAAGACAGTATTAAAAAGAAGATAAAATTTTTGAAAGAAGAATTAAAAGTAAATACATTTATCGAAGATGTAATTGTAAATGGGTATAAGATTCCTTTTTAAACTTTTCCAACAAAAGCTTTTCTTAGAAATAATTTTCAGTTAAAGAACATCATGAATTTGTTGAAAATGCTATTTCGGATTTGGTTATCTGAAAAAAAATGTATCGAAGAGCTAGATTCTGCTCCATTTTGTGTAAATCCGCTAACAGTTTCACTAAATAGTTCTGGGAAAACAAGACTCATTTTAGACTTAAGACATATAAATCAACACCTGCATACATTCCATGTCAAGTTTGAAGGCCAAAAAGAAGCTCTTAACTACTGTCAAAAAGGGAATCTCATGTTAAAGTTTGATCTTAAGTCTGGTTATCACCACGTTAGTATACATGAAGATTTTCAAAAGTATTTAGGGTTTTCATTGGAAAAGAACCGAAAAGTACATTTTTACGTCTTCACTGTTCTAGCTTTTGGTATTTCGTCAGCTCCCTATCTTTTCACAAAGCTTTTAAGACCACTCGTTAGATATTGGAGATCAAAAGGCATAAAAATCAAAGTATATTTAGACGATGGTTGGGGGACAGATAGCCCCATTTGGCTATGTGCCAAAGTGTTAGCAATCAAGCTCAGGGAGATTTAAGTAGAGCCAGTTAGTAGTGAATGATGATAAAAGTGTCTAGGTGCCTACTCCAATACCAGAATGGTTAGGTAATGTATGGAACTTAAAGATAGGGAGTGTGGAAATTTATTCCAAGAAAATCGATAAATTGAAATGTTCTATAACTGACATTTTGGCTATTAATCGTTGTACTGCGCGAGGCTTGGCAAAAAAGTTGGAGGAATTATTTCAATGTCTTTTGTTTTAAAAATATATGTCATATCATGACAAGAAATCTGTATTTTCCAATAATAAACAGCTTACATAGGGATAGAATTTTCAGTTTAGATTCACTGTGCAACGACGAATTGAGATTTTGGCAAAGTAATTTAGATATTTTACCGTTTAGGTCTGTCAAACCTATATTTAAATTACCAGAAAGAATTTTTTGTAGATGCTAGTGATTTTGCTGGAGCTGGTGTATTGTTAAGTTCATTAAATCCGGTGTCTCATGTAATGTTTATAGATTATGAACAAGGTCAAAGTTCAACTTATAGGAAATTAAGAGCATTAGAACATGCTTTAAGCTTTAAGAATATATCAGGGAAATTGGTCAAAGTTATACTGACAACCAAAATCTTGTGAGAATATGTAGCAGAGGCAGCACAATACCACTCGTGCAAACACTGGCACGAAACATTTTTGATCTCAGCGTACACTTACAAATTTTGTTAGAATTAGCATGGGTTCCAAGGGAGATGAATGTTGAAGCAGATACATATAGCAAAGTGTATGATTTTGATGATTGAGTATATCAGTTAAAATATATGAGTTTTTCAGTCATAAGTTGGCCCGTATCAAGTGGATAGATTTGCAAACGACAAAAAGTTTAAGGTGAAGAATTTTAATTCACAATTTTGGTGTCCAGGCTGTTTCGGGGTAGATGCTTTGCGTACGACTGGGCAGGCGTATACATTGGGTGTCAAGGGTTATTTCACATATGAGAGCATGTTGTACTGAAGGCACACCAGTTGTTCCAAGATGGGAATCCGCTGTATATTGGCCATTATTGGTGAACACTTACACCGGCTTTTCAACGAGTTTATATTAAATTTTGTAGAATACCAGAAACCTTACAACGTTTTCGTAAGGGGATCTTGTGGAGACAACATTTTGCAAGATCACAGTTCAATAGGAATGTGCTAGTGTTGAAAATTCGTCTTTAGCTCACCTGAGCACAATATGCTCAAGGTGAGCTTTTGTGATCGCCCTGTGCCCTTCGTCTTCCGTCCGTCGTCGTCAACAATTTGACTGTTGACATTCTACAGGTCACAATTTTGGCCTGATTTTAATGAAACTTGGTCAGAATGTTACCCTCAATAAAATCTTGGACGAGTTCGATATTGGGTCATCTGGGGTCAAAAACTAGGTCACCAGGTTAAATCAAAGGAAAAGCTTGTTTACACTCTAGAGGTCACAATTTTGGCCAAATCTTAATGAAACTTGGTCAGACCCATAAAAAGAATATTGAATAAGTTTGAAATTGGGTTATCTTGGATCAAAAACTAGGTCACCAGGTCAAATCAAAGGAAAGGCTTGTTAACATTCTAGAGGTCACAATTTTAGCCCAATCTTAATGAAACTTGGTCAGAATGTTACCCTAAATAAAATCTTGGACGAATTTGATATTGAGTCATCTGGGGTCAAAAACTAGATCACAAGGTCAAATCAAAGGAAAAGCTTGTTAACACTGTAGAGGCCACATTTATGATTGTATCTTCTTGAATCTTGGTCAGAATGTTACACATCATGATCTCAAAGTTCAGTTTGAATATGGATCATGCAAGGTCAAAAACTAGGTCACAAGGTCAAATCAAAGGAAAAGCTAGTTAACACTCTAGAGGCCACAATTATGACCATATCTTAATGAAACTTGGTCAGAATGTTAATCTTGATGATCTATAGGTCAAGATTAAATTTTGGTCAAGTGGGGTCAAAAACGAGGTCACCGGGTCAAATCAAAGGAAAAGCTTGTTAACACTTTAGAGGCCACATTTATGACTGTATCTTCATGAAACTTAGTCAGAAGGTTAATCTTGATGATCTTTAGGTCAAATTTGAATCTGGGTCATGTGGGGTCAAAAGCTAGGTCACTGGGTCAAATCAAAGGAAAAGCTAGTTAACACTTTAGAGGCCGCATTTATGACCATATCTTAATAAACTATCTTGATGATCGTTAGGTCAATAGGTCAGGTGAGCGATACAGGGCCTTCATGGCCCTCTTGTTTGTTAAACGTTTGGGATGCAATAAGCAGAGAAATGGCATACATACAAGCCACGTGTCTAGACAGCAATTTTTCCGTTTTCTTTGCTTTTCGATAGTCCCGATTGTCAAATGACGCACATTGATTTAGAAGTGTAGGTCAATGACTACGGTGTTCCGTTGGGGCCATCGCAGTTTCGCGTTGTCATCCTAAGGGTGAAATTGCGAAAACACGATATTTTGACGCGAAAACGCGATACTTTGACGCAAAAACACGATGCTATAACGCGAAAACACGAAACAAAAATTATCGCGTTTTCGCGTGGTTAATATCGTGATTTCGCGTGTTTGCCCGCGATCTGCCTTCGTCTTTTTGTGTTTTCGCCTTTATGGTAAGTAGGGCGAAAACGCGAAAACACGATATTGATAGCGCGAAAAAGCGATATTTTTTGCATCGTGTTTTCGCGATCTTGTATCGTGTATACGCGTTTTCGCCCTCTCAACTGCAAAGGCGAAACCGCGAAAATACGATGTTTTAGTATCGTAATTTCGCCATCCGGTTGGACTTGCGCAAACGCTTGCAAGACATTTCGAGAGTCCATAAACTCGACACCGATACATTTCAGCCCCAACTTACGGTGTTCCTTGGACATTTCGACCCATCCTTAGACATTTCAACCGCAATCTATGATAAGCATGGCAGGGTTAAACATGTCATTTTTTTTTAAAGCGGTGTACCTATTATTCTTTTTTTCGACACCTATTCTGTGATATGGATGAAGGTTAAAAGATGTAGCAGTGTAGTTATTAATCCATTTTGTAGAGTTAATTGATAAAGACAATATGTATAACATGTAATTCCCCACACTCCCGCCCTCACAATAATCTCTAGCAAGTCACTATGTACTATGATTGTTACTTAGTACATTAGATAGTTGTCAGCATATTCCTCAGTTGCTTTACGTTGAGAGAATATGATGTGGTCGCTGGACAGTCGAATGTGGTGGGTGCCACTAGATCCGCGCATGCTAATTTAAAATAGGGTTTATTGGACAGAAATAACTTACTTTGTAAATGTATGTATTTATAGCCTTGTGTCAATATCTGGGGACAATGCGTGGTCGCGCTGCAAAACAAACATGCCAATTTCACTTTTTGTATTACTTTTTCTCAGTCATAATTGTTTTCGTGTTTGTTTCTTGTTGCAGAAGTTGTGTTAGATTCTGCTTTAAACAACTTATTCAGCAGGAATTGGACTTAGTACGTACAGAGTGGAATACACCTAAAACAGGCCTAAAAATCCTTATTTCCGGTAACATGCTGAAAAAAATAGGGTAGGTAGGTCGGATTTTTTTATTTATTTATTTTTTTTTATTAAGGGAGACTTTTCGGAAAGTATTTTTGTGTCAAAAGATATGAACACAAATAAGGGGAGGATGCCTTTAGAGCATCAGTAAGTTGATTTCTAACATCACTGGCCATGTATAAAGCATACAAAGTGCAGTTTTTTTTAACTTTATATCAAAAATTAAAGGAAAGAATCTCCAAGGCAATAAAAACATATAGGGTCGGGCCAAAAATTTAGGGTAGGTCGGGATACCGGAAACAAACAATTTTTACGCCTTATATAAGGAGGCAGACACGAGAAGGAACACGTTGTGGAAAGCCAGACATTTTGTATTCGTATCCAGAATTATATGGTAAACGAATTTCAGTTATCGTCTTACCACAATAAACATTGTACTGAGTAAAATTGGAAACATACGCCAGCGCCGTAGCCACACTGAGGCAAACCGAGGCAGTTGCCTCGGTTAAAATTTGAGAGGCAAAAACAAAAGAAGAGTAAAAAGTAGGCCTTTCACACTGATGAAAACTTCAGTTATAAAAGTTCAGAGAAGTATATTAATATCATGAGAATATAACATAATATATCTGCCTCATGACATCATTGAGGCAAGGTGAGGCGGAAATCCACATTGATAGCCTTGTCCATGCCCCCTCCCCAAAGTTGGCTGAGAAGTGAGCTACTCATCAAAGTCGAACCCAATTGTGTATTATATTTATCAAATTTAAATCCAAAAATGCACCAGAGGTCACTATTTCATACTGAATTTTCAAAATGTTTCAGGGAAAAAGCCCCCTGAAAATGAGGGTGAATCCCCTTTCATACCTTAAAATTCAGACCAAAAAAGGCACTAGAGGCCACCATTTCATACTTGTAATTCATTTTTTTCCAGGGGGAGAGCCCCCTGACCCCCTAAATTGAGAAGATCCCCCTACAGTACCTCAAATTTTAGACCAAACAATGCACCATAGGCCACCATTTCGTATCTGTATTTCAAAATAAGAGAACCATCTGACCACCACTAAACTGAAGGGGCAATCCCCTCCAATACCTTAAAATTCCGACCAAAAAAATGCACCAGAGGCCACCATTTCATAGTTATCTTTACACCAACATGGACACAGTCCCCCTCCAGTACCTACCCCCTCCCGGGTTATAAACTAATAAACTACTAGTATACTAAACAAGAGGACCATGATGGTCCTGAATCACTCACCTGTCCCCACATGACCCAATTTTCATGAAGATCCATTGAAAAATATGGCCTCTAGAGAGGTCACGAGGTTTTTCTATTATTTGACCTAAAGATCTAGTTTTTAAAGGCATGTGACCCAGTTTCAAAATTGATCTAGATATCATCAAGGTGAACATTCTGACCAATTTTCATGAAGATCTATTGAAAAGTATGGCCTCTAGACAGGTCACAAGGTTTTTCTATTTTAAGACCTACTGACCTAGTTTTTGACCGCACATGACCCAGTTTCGAACTTGACCTAGATATCATCAAGATAAACATTCTGACCAACTTTCATAAAGATCCCATGAAAAATGTGACATCTAGAGTGGTCACAAGCAAAAGTTTACGGACAGACGAACGAACGGACGTCCACGGACGCACGGACGACGGACGCCACGCGATCACAAAAGCTCACCTTGTCACTATGTGACAGGTGAGCTAAAAAAAGCATTTTGTATGTCTTACTGATGGTTTTCTGATTTTATTGCCTTTCAATTACAAAAAATGATTGTATCCGAGACTATATTAGAATAGGATAAATCCCCAATTATCCTTGTTATAAATATATTTTTTCTTAAAATATGAACGTTCTGTGAAATATAGGGCTAAAGGGACGATTTTACTGTGATATAAAACAGTTTGAGAGTGCTTCAGACCGCACCAGAGACGTCCTGGGGAAAAAATCCGGGAGGCATGCCCCCGGATCCCCCTAGGTTGCCTCGGTTAAAATTTGTGTCTGGCTACGGCACTGCTTATAAATATTTTAAAAGTATTACAGACTTACAGAGAGGATACTTGATTGTCTTAGTTTAAGATTGAAATATATTTCACAGATTGGAACACCATATGTAATATTTCTACGAGTGGGCAGCCACAATTAAGAGAGCATGTAAATTATGGTGTTCACAAGTGAAATTATATTGTCCGTAAGTATTGACCTGGCACTCATTAATCTTCGCCAATATTTTCGGGCGTTTTCGTTAATTTACGCAATATTAGTATCCTGAAAGTATCTACATTACTAAAGTAACATGTAAAGTTAATCAATGACACGGTGGCGTAGCGGTAAGGTGTCTGACTAGCACGCACGTTACCATGGGTTCGAAATCACTTACTGAATAGGTCTTTTTTTTTTTCAATTTAATGCATTGTAAGGTTATCGTTTACATTATTTTATGTGTCATATTTCATGAATTTTGATTGTTTTCTCTTGTAATATTTTTTTCTGGAACGTTGGTAACAGGTAATTTGTCTTTTTATCTAAGATACTATTAAAACAATTTTATTCCATTTTTTTACAACGGGAAAATATTATTACTGTTAATAAATGAACCATAAATATCACGATACGTTTGATCAAATGAGTATTAAGTCTGCATATAAAATTTGGGGAAAAAAATATGGTCGGACGTAGGACTCGAACCCACAATCCTGATATTGGCAGGTAAACGCTTTGTCCGCACAGCTACCTGCACATGCGACAGTATATCAATTAAGAACGATATATGTAATATTAAGTTATACCGCTATTTACATTGGGACACCGAAAATTAATTTACGGAAATACACGGAATATTCACGAGTGCCAGGTCAATACTTACGGACAATACATATGTTATACTGAAACAAACAAATTTTGTTTATATTGTATAAAATGTCAATGGTCTTAATTAAGTTATGTATCTATTTACCCGTGCAATGTTATGTGCAATGTGTCACGATATCACAATGTTGTGACATCACGATTACTTTGTCAAACGATGTTATGAAGTTTCCATGTTTCTGTTACATTATGAGCGAGTGTACATATCTTATACGTTCATGTTGGTATTTGTGTATTGAAATATTTTTACATAGAATTTCCTATCGCTTATAATACGTATTCTTTAGTGTACCATTGAAAAATTAAAATATTTTCAGTGCTTTGTAACAGTGAAAATATTGATTTTATTTCATTGATGTACTCCACTGGAAAGCATTGAAAAACAACTGTTTACTCCCTTCAACACATTTTTTTTAATTTACTAGGATATTGATTCTAATGTAGATAAACTTTTACCTTTGACCACTTTCGCAATATTCGCATTCCAAAAAAATTAATAACTCGCTTTGACAAAAATGGGAAGTTATCAGAAATAATTAAAGGTACAAAAGTTTTCATGTGCATATATATATGTAAATATTTTGTTGATACACTGAATAAATACTGTTTATTTTAAAATGTAATATGTTTGTTATTAAAGTTTTTAAAGGTGGATAATCAGATTTTGGCCATGTAACGGATTTGTTCGAAACTTTAGCATCTGATCATTTACACTCATTTATGTTCACTTAACACTTAATACAAATTAGATTTTCACTGGAGGTATTTTTAAAATTTCATTTTCCTATCCTGGTTGCCCAACCAAGATAGAGTTCTTTTATCATAAGTATAAATTTAATAAACATACTTTGCCTAAGGAAATGTATAAATATTAGACATATTGTAATATATTTGTAAAATATTTGCATTAAAAATTATGTATTTAGATGGAATTCATTAGAAACGCAAGTTTAAAAACTTATTATTACCTCCCTTTGCCTATCTTGGTTGCGCAACCAAGATAGATTCGAAATAAATGAATTCAGAAGCTACACACAGCTTTTAAACTTGCATTTTGGTTCAGATTGTTCAATAGTTGATATGTCTATCAAATGCAAATGTAAAACTAGACATTGTATCGAAATAAAAAGAAATACCCAGCTTTTTGTATACTTTCATATTAAAGGGGAGTAATTACAAAATTTTATAAAAATAATAAAATATACATTTCAAATAGGAATCTAACTCTATGTAATCGGTCTTTTTGTTCCTTAAATAATTCTCTACCAGAATATACAAAAAGTAAAAAATGTCATTAAATGTTGTTTAAATGTGATTGACCACCTTTAACATTGAAAAATTCGCCCCTTCGCTTACCCAGCTGGTTGCAGTTACCATTCATTAAAGAAATTGTTGAACAGGATTAAACATTATTAATATGCAGGAAGACCTTTGTTCCCTAAAGTGAACCTGTTCAAAGCAGTCAGTTACCAGCGTTCAATTTCATGATAGTTTGAACCGCCTTTAAACAGCCACATTTATCACTTTGACCTAAAGACGTACTGGTGGGTTTATTGGTATGCTAAATAATTATCGTGTGTGGGACATGGAGCAAGTCACGTGACAGGTTTTCGATCCTGTACAGTTTTTTTGTTCGTAGATGTGTGATACGTGATACACTAACACGTTATCTAAATGATAAAATATTCTCTGTGTGTGTGTGTGTGTGTGTGTGTGTGTGTGTGTGTGTGTGCGCGCGCGTGCGTGCGTGCGTGTGTTTTTAAATAAGAAAAAAACTTGGGTCACGTGACACGTTTCGACCATCTTCGTAACACACCGTAAGTTACAACCATCTCGGATGACCGTGACCTAATTCACACGATCCTTTTGTTTACATTTTTATTTCTACAATTTTCCCCTTTCATGTGGTACATTTGACTTAGATACAAGAATTTTATAATTTGGTGGTGATGTAGGATTACCACGATTATCGGAGATTTGTGGAATTATGCTTTTTCTTAATATTGAATTGTAAAAACAGGTTGTGTATGACGTCATCAATATCCGTGTACATAACATGTAAACAAATAATCAGCTGTTCAGTGAGCTGATAACCTTGATAGAGATGAGTAAATGGAAATGTGTTAACATTATTAGTCCCCTACTGGTTGAAAACCAGTTTTGGGGACTATAGGAATGCTCTTTTCCGTCATTCCGTCATTCCGTCCGTCCGCAATTTCGTGTCCGGTCCATAACTCGGTCATCCATGAAGGGATTTTAATATTACTTGGCACAAATGTTCCCCATGATGAGACGACGTGTCGTGCGCAAAACCCGGACCCCTAGCTCAAAGGTCAAGGTCACAATAGGAGGTCAAAGGTCAACAGGGCTTTTTTCCTGTCCGGTCCACAACTCTCCCATCCTTGAAGGGATTTTAGTATTACTTGGCACAAATGTTCCCCATGATGAGTTGATGTGTCATGCGCAAATCCCGGACCCCTAGCTCAAAGGTCAAGGTCACAGTTGGAGGTTGGAGGTCAAAAGTCAACAGGGCTTTTTTTCCTGTCCGGTCCATAACTCTCCCATCCATGAAGAGATTTTAATATTACTTGGCACAAAACTGACCCATAGCTTAAAGTGTCAAGGCAAAACACCTATTGAGGTCAAGGTCACAAGGTTTTGGTCAGTCCGGTCCATACTTCTTCCATCTATAATCTAGGGATTTTAATATTACTTGGCACAAATGTACCTCATAATAAGACGATGTGTCATGCACAACTTTCAGACCCCTGGCTCAAAGGTCAAGGTCACACTTAGCAGTCAAATGTTAACATAGCATGAACAGGGTCTGTTTCGTGTCCGGTCCATAACTCTGACATTCAATAAGGGATTTTAATATCACTTAGCACAAGTGTTCCCCATGATGAGACGACGTGTCATGCGCAAATTCCGGACCACTAGCTCAAAGGTCAAGGTCACAATTGGGGGTCAGAGGTCAACAGAGTTTTTTTCCTGTCCCTTCCATAACTCTGCCATCCATGAAGGGATTTTAATATTACTTGGCACAAATGTTTCCCATGATGAGACGACATGTCATGCGCAAACCCAGTACCCTAGCTTAAAGGTCAAGGTCACACTTTGAGATCAAAGGTCAAGAGGATTTTTTTTCCTGTCCGGTCTATGACTTTGTCATGCAAAGCAGGATTTAGATATCAGTTGGCACAAATATTCCCCTGGATGAGACAACATGTCATGCGCAAGAACCAGGTCCCTAGCTCTAAGGTCAAGGTCATATTTAGAGGTCAAAGGTCAAATTCAAGAATGACTTTGTACGGAACATTTCTTCTTCATGCATGGAGGGATTTTGATGTAACTTGGACCAAATGTTCACCACCATGAGGCACCCTTGTTTTTAGAATTACGTCCCTTTGTTATTACTATAAATAGATTTTATTGTAACTTTTTTATTACTGGCGGTAGAGAAAAATCGAGACCACTTTTCTGTGGTACAGCATGCATGTTACATCCAATTTTTAGGTGTATTTTGACCTATCTCTACCTGGTAAAGAGTTTCTTGTGGACTTATATTATTATTATTATTTTTTTTTTTTTTTTTTTTTTTTTTTTAAAGATTAATTTCCCTTTGTTGTTACTATAAATAACTTACATGATAACATTTTTAGAATCAGCCCAAAAAATTCAATATGAAAACAACTGTGGGTTTTTATATATGCACATTTTAATCCAAGTGTGTTGTTATAATGTTATAACATATTGTATATGTAGTACAATATTGTTTATACATCATTGACAGATATCAGTTCATTATGTTATACTGCAGTAGAAAAAATTAGGTGCCTTCCAGTAGGGGACTTTGTATTGCATGGCAATACTTCATTCACTTGTTTCTGTTAGGATTCTGGTTAGGAATTAAAGTGTGGTTAGTTTGCATAAACTATAGATATTAGATTTTTTAGGATATAATTTAATATATTTAGATTGCCATGACCTGCAGATTACCCCAATTATTTTTGAGATCATTAAAAGGACATTCATTATGACTGTCAGATCTAAATCTACATTTCTGGCGGCGGAAAAACTTTCGACTTGTAAACATTTGATATTTGATTATAGATGACCAGGGTTTCTGGATCGGTAGCTGTCACTGAATGTGTGGGTACATGGTGGTTGTATCTTACAAATGCATCATTATTGAATTTACATCTCTCTATGTACAACATCATTATACATAGCAAATTTTATGACAGGAGAAATATTCTAATTTCATTATTGTAAAGGCGTGGGATTTATAGAGGCATTTGATCCCAAATTCTTTTATGAATAAAAAGTCCGATGAAATAGAGAGAAAAACAAAGGTTTCATTAAAAGAAACTTTAAACTACGTTACTATGTCAGTTTTACCATTAAACTCCAATACTTCAAAACCCAACCCAAAATACAAGCAGACGGCAAGCTTGCGAGGTGTTTGCCATAACCTTGCGCAAGATTACTGCAATCTTAAAAAGATTGCAGACATGTAATATAATGCTTTCAGACGCTCGTATAGAAATTAAGTTTTCGAATAAGTCTTGCTTCGCAACCTTGCAGCGGGAATCCTGCGATCTTAATATTATATAAGATTCCGACTAGCTTGCGATAAAACTCTTTTAGTTCATTGATACGTATAATAGGAAGGTAATACATTTAACCAATTATTTTTTATGTCAAATTACGTTGTTTTATTGATCACTACAAATAACGTGTCAGTTAAGTTTTATAAACTGTGCAGTTTGTCAAATTAAAGGACGTACACATATACTTAGACTGCTCACAAACCTAAACAAGTAGGCTTCTTTTAAAAAAGAAACTTAGGAGAGGTTTCTAACTTAGGTTAGAAATTGTTATCTATGTCTCTGATTATATGATAGATTGTGTTATAGACGAAAAACAGTTTCCCTGTTGCAGATGACTGTGACCTATTAGGGATCATAGTCACTGTGACCATGACCTAATGACCTCAAAATCAATAAGTCATCTTCAGGTCCTCCGCCAGTCCGAGGACTGTAGGCCTAAACATTTCCTAGTTTCTGAATTTCATTTAAAAATGTTCACAACCACTGCAATAATTGTACACTGAACTTGGCACTGGTGAAAGCTGCCAAATTAGCATCTTACTATTTTTGTGAGAACCTCACCTGACAGGCTTGTTTGTCAACAGCCCCGCTCGTTTGGGCCCAAGAGAATAGCTTCCGAGAAGCTTTAAAAAAGCTTAGAAGAAAATCCCAATCGAACGGACGTCTGCCGGAAGTGAAAGCTATATCATTCTTTTTTCGAATTGCCGCCTTGTTTTGATCACGTGATTAACATCGACTATCGGGTGGAAGACACAGAAGCTCGGAAGAACTCTTCTTATTCCGGCAGATCTTCCGAACGGGGCAAACGAACCCGCCAGTTAAACAATAAATTCATTTAATTGAACGAAATGCATTTTAACGTGATTCAATTCATATACATATCTTTGAACACTGCGAGCAAAGAATAGTAAATATATATCTATATATTGTTTTTGTTAATAACTGAACCGTTCCCGACATTTGTAACAATAGTATTACACTATATTTCTTTATCTTAAACGAACAATTATTTTCGTCTTAGGTCACAATAGCATAAACCCTACTCCCTTTATATTCTATAAAAAACAGACAATGTTTACAGAGTTGTCACATATAGCCAGGCCCATTTTAAATTGCAATTCCTTACCTCATTGTAAAGAGTAGTCTTTAAACCATCAAAAAATGTAAAGAAAAGTAGGGGTCATGTATCTTCTAAGAAAGATTTCTCCTGTCACATTTGTTTACTGTAAAACTACATAAAAAATGACCCGGTCATGAACCCATATTACTATGCTTGCTGTCATTGGATTTTACTTCACAAAATACAGCCTTCCCTCTTGATTTTTCTACTAGAATGTCAGCAATATATCCACAATGAAATTTAAAACAAAAATAGCACTAGCAAATACCTGGATTGCAATCTCAGATGAAAAAAATAGACCAAAATTAACTGTCCGCCATTATGCGACTAGACCAGATGGTACCCAAGCTGGTTCCTTTAGTTTAGTTAGGCCTCTTAGAGGATTTCAAAACTTACTTGTGCGCAAGCGCATTGGACCATTTTAGACTGGCTCACCGTAATTTGCGCTAGAAAGTGAAATTTAACGCCGTAAAATTAGTAGATTAGTCTAAATCCTCCTAGTTTGAAAGCCAACACTATGGAGAGGTCTTGATAGACCTCTCCAATAATGCCATCTTGAATAGGTTGACGAAGATAGTCCTTGATATGCAAGGTTGCAAGTTTGCGCGATCATAACAAGGTTGCGAGAGACTCGCAAGTGTCTTTTTGGCCGCTTGTATAAGTGTGCGCGTAAACTTGCAAGACTGCGCAAGCTTGCAGTCTTGTTATGATTGTGCAAACTTGCAAGGTCACAATTAAGATCGCTAGGATTCGAATTGCAAGCGTGTCTTACCATACAAGCTTGCAGGACAGGAAGTGTGCGAAGCCGCTAGCTTTAGTTTGCGCAAGCTTAAATAAATGGTTGCGATGGTTCCAACCGCAATCTTGCTGTATGCTAATTAAGGTTGCAACCGCAATCTTACTGCAAACTTAATGCAAGCTTAATTTAGCTTGCCATTTTGGTTTGGAAACCAAATTCGGCTCAAAACCTACGTACAATGTACCCTTAAAAAGCCGCCATTTTCCCACTTGAATGGGATGTACACCTGCCAACATCGTGTTGGAAATATTTTTTCAGTTAACATGGACCGCCAGCAGATGTCCAGAAATAACAGGCTACAAATAAACTTCTTCACGGCTACCGTTATTACCAACAAAAGTCCATAAATATTTTGATGAATTTAACTATGGTGAACCAGACTTTGTTTAAATATTAATTAGTAATTAATTAAAAGAAGTTAAAATAAAATGGGGTAACTGGGACAATGTGGTAACCGTGGCACTTCACATTTTTCATTAAATTAGGAAAATATGGGTTGCGTTCTAAAAATATTTTTTTAAAAAGCAACACCGTCTTATATGATATAAAGTGAACTAGGAATAAAGCCATTAAAAGAGGCAAAGATAAGAATGATTTCTTAGTGGTGTAGAATGAATAATAGAATTATAATAACAACAATTTATTAACTGCAAGTGAATACAAACCAAACTCCTTATGGTCTTTAAAGGCATTGACCTCAGATTTTGGCTAAAAATGATTTTTTTTTTTTTTTCAAACTGAAGTTTGGTCATATTATGAACATTAGATAATGAGTTTTTGTTTCTAAACTATTCTTAAAATGCCAAATCAAGAAAAAAAGAAGACCGTGTCGGGAATCGAACCCGAACCACCGCAGCAATAAAGAAGTTTTCCGTTGTCGATACCAATATCGCTTTAAAGAATTTAGTGTTCAAAGTGCGTTAATTATAGATATTTATAATCGAGAAAATTTACCTCTTGTAATTTTCATCGTAAAAAAGTAGTAAAAACAACTAATTCTCATGTGTTTTCTTAACATATAGTCTGTCAGTAATTATGTTTCAAAGCATCCTTAAGATATACAGCATTATATAATTACCAGATATTTAAAAATATATATTTTTTTGTTTTTGGTCAGAGAACACCAATTGTTTTCCCATAGACTCCCATTATAACATTATGGCGCGTACGGCCTTCCATAAATCGAAACATGTATATCCAATCACATTTTTTTTCAAGAACTATCTTAGTTCCACCAAAATAGACGGAAAACATATGAATAGTGATACTTTATTTAAGTAATTTTCGTGTGAATGAGTTGACCCCCTGTTTACATCGTTGTCATGGCGGGAGAAATATATTTTATGAAACGTTTTTTCAATACACATAAAATGTAGCAAATTTTGTCAAAATGTATAATGAAATACTGTAAATGCTGTAAAAATATTCTATTTTGAAAAAATAATCACTTCTTGGGTTTGTTTACATGACTGACCAGTCAGAACGCACAGACGTTACCTTATTCACAGGTATACACTTACAGTGCGGATAATCACGTGACCTGGAGAGTTCCTCCAACGAACATTTTCTCCTCGATTCAACCTAAAAAAAGTGGTAAGTTTCTCTTTATTCATTTATGCATTGAAATAAACAGTATGTCTACGGAATGTGCCGTTCCTTGTACTTTCAGAATATATCTTTCTTTTGTCATGAATCCCTCCCGTTTTTTCCTGAAAGTCGAAAATGTGTATTTTCTGTTGTAAACCAAGAGGATTCTTTGAACGAACTCACTGTACTTTTCAGCTGTTTTGATGGAAAGTGGCGTACCTGACACACCAAATGTGTAAAAATACTTTCCTCCGTTGATGCAAAACACGTCTGCATGCTAATCCAGGGCGAAAAATATATAGATAAAAAGGAATTGCTGTAAAATCTTTTTGGATGCATACAACGAACGTTTTCCTGAAGAGTTCTTTGAACGAACATTTCTATTATGTCGTGCCCTTGCTCCAAGCTGTAGCCAGATATTACAAAATATCCACATTAAATTGACGTTAAACTTTTCTATAAGCATTCAGCTATGTTGTTGTTTGTTTTCAGGGCTAATTGTGGATTTTGCATGCAGCCTCGTTGTAGAAACCCTTCTCGCCAGCTCCTCGGTGTTGTTCTAAAGAATCTTCAAGTAAGTAAGATTATTTTTTTAATATAACTTATTATTATTTGCTAAGGAATATCTAAAGAACCACTTTGTAGATTAAAGTCTAACATATCGCTGATATTCAAAACAAAAAGCCCTTTTACGGCGCACAAACACAGTATAGGTTATATGGCGCCAAACAGGACTATAAATTTTGGTTTCACATCTCATTTACATCGAAATAAAAACAAGAGGTCATTTTTTGAATGTTCTAAATATCAAGACTAGCTCAACGTCAAAACCAAAGTCAAAGTTCATTTCGGTACACAAAACAGTGCATTTGGTCGATGCATATGTTGTCTGTAGCTTAAGAAATATGAAAGTAGGTCACGAGATCAATTTAAAAGTCAAAGTTCATTTTGGTACGCAAAACTTGCACGTGGTCCAAATCTTAAGGTTGTTACTTGAAAAATGTGAAAGTAGGTCACCAGGTCAAAATCAAGGTCAAATTTTATTTAAGAACACAAAACTGTGCATGTCGTCAAGATATGAAGACTGTACCCTCACAAATGTGAAAGTAGGTCACTAGGTCAAGGTCAAAAGTTATTTCGGTATTGAAACCTTTGCATGTTGTCTAAATTTGAAGGTTGTAGCTACAGAAATGTGAAAGTACTAGGTCAACACCAAGGTCAAGTCATGTCAATGTTCATCAAGCCACACAAAACTATACATGTGGTCTAAAGTTGAATGTTTAAGGTAATTGACAAGACGATTTTTTTAAGTTGTTCCATATATAAGTCTATGTTAACCATGTGACCCCCAGGGTGGGTCCACAGTTATCGCACTGAAAGGAGATTAAGCTTAGTTTTGAAAAAAAAATAACAATAAGGTACGTTTATGAAATAGTATTGTTAACCTTCCGACCCTTTCAATAATAACGCTTATTAAGTTATATTTCTAAAAGCCACAACTATTTCCAAGAACAGTAGTATGCCGTCATTTCTTTTCACGTGATGATGTATACATACAATGTCAGTAAATTATTTCATGACCTAAAATAATTCAAAAATAATGATTTATAGCAAAACCATGTTTTATCTATACACGATGGGCAGTTGTACGTAGGGCAGAATATTTTAATTTTTATTTCAAATTATTCCGTACGAAATATAACCGCCCAAGTGTATAAATAGTGTTAAAACAATGTTTTCCCATAATGTATTTTGCTTTGAATGTTGTATCTTTCAATGTAAAATCCAAATATGGACTGTTTAATAGCGTATGCATGGCGCCAAATGGTAGGTCGTCACGCTCCTTTGTTTATACACGCCAGAACCAGAAATGGTAATACGTCTTGCGAAATAGTTCCATTAGGATGCAAATGATGGCATTTTTTTCTAATAATTGGTGCACGTCTAACAATATGGCTCTCCATCCAAATAAGACAACTAGTATGTTAATTAGTACAAACAAGAAATTAAATAAAGTAAGAAACATAAATCAAACTCTAAGTGATAACTGTATTCAAAATGTATCATGTCAAAAATTGTTAGGTGTTTATATTGATAAAAATTTAAATTGTGATCAACATGTAAAAAGGGTGTGTGAAACATTGCACACTAATCTGTATCTTTTTTACAGAATATCTAAATATCTAAATGCTGACATAAAGAATATGTACATTTTACCGATTTTTGACTATGCATCCACTATATGGGGAAACTGTTCTAAGGGAAATATAGAAAAAATCTTTAAAATTCAAACTTATATTGAAAGTACACTTCCAAACATCATCCAGTACTCTTTTTTGTGAACTTAAATGGTTAACTTTTCCAAACAGGATTAAATACAATATTGGTGTCTTGGTTTATAAAGCATTAAATAAACTTGCACCATCTTATATTTGTGACACTACTGGAATTTGTGACAGTACATACTATAGCCTTCGTTCTTATACGAAATTTGATCTACAGCACTTTCGACCTAAAACAAACATTCTTAAACGTTCGTTTTCTTTTATGGTTGTAGAAATTTGGAAAGATATACCTTACTCAATAAGAAATGCTAGCTCAGTAAATTCATTTAAATATTTACTTAGACACTTTCTTTTAATCAATATAGTGTAGAGTTATGTTATGTGACTGTTAACATGTGTTCTTTTTTCTTCTTTACAAGCCTGCTCTATGGAATGACTGTGATATTTTCATTTGTATGAGTAAATGGTTTTGTGTTTGTTAGAGGGCTTCATTGAAAATAAGATTTGTATGTTATGTATGAAACTTAATGAATCTTACCCTCTTTAAATAAAGAATTTATTTATTATTATTATTATTATTATTATTATTATTATTATTATTACAGCTTATAACCAACTCAATGAGTGTGTACATTAATTAAGACAGTTATGCTATGTGACATTTCGCTTCAAACATGTTTAAAGTAAAATATGTATCAAAGTTCAAAACCCTATACGCTAAATATCACGTCGACGTGACGTCAACAGAATATCGTTGGGATTATTAAATAGAATAATATATAATAACCTGTGTTCATCCAAGGATGTTTTTATAAAAACATTTTCCCACAACAGGAATGCGGGCTCCTGCCCATATGTCTCCCCGAGGCTCGTGTTCATGAAGACTGGACTGAGTCTTTAAATTCTTTCCACAATATTTGCAAACAAGAGATATCGACACATAAACATTTAACATAATACGTACGAAAAATATGTGAAGCGCTCGTTATTGTCAACTTACGACGCAAGACGTTAGGTGAGAAAATGCCAATTTTAAGAGTATGAACTTTAAATCACATCTGTTAAAATGTTACGATGGACTGATAAACTGAAATAAGACACACTCAGGTAAGATAAACATTTAAGCCGTTAATTAAATTCTCCATGCACATGTTTTACCAATATGTCAATCAATGACGCGAATTATTTCTTGATTTTTTTCCATACCTCATGTTTTTGAGATGTGAAACCAAAATTTATAGTCTTGTTTTGGCGCCATATAACCTGTACTGTGTTTGTGCGCTGTAAAACCCAAATAGATAAATAAATAAATTCACGTTCAACTTGATATGCGGCGAATGAAGATTTCCGAACATGTTACATTACCTTGTGCTTTTGGATCTCAATCGCGGTATGTTTGACTTTAATCTACAAAGTTCTTAAGATATTCCTCAGCAAATAATAATAAGTTGTTTTAAAAAAATAATCTTACTTACTTGAAGATTCTTTAGAACAACACCGAGGAGCTGGCGAGAAGGGTTTCTACAACAAGGCTGCATGCAAAATCCACAATTGGCCCTGAAAACAAAAAAAAAAACAACATAGCTGAATACTTATAGAAAAGTTTAACGTCAATTTAATGTGGATATTTTGTAATATCTGGCTACAGCTTGGAGCAAGGGAACGACATAATAGAAATGTTCGTTCAAAGAACTCTTCAGGAAAACGTTCGTTGTATGCATCCAAAAAGATTTTACAGCAATTCCTTTTTATCTATATTTTTCGCCCTGGATTAGCATGCAGACGTGTTTTGCATCAACGGAGGAAAGTATTTTTACACATTTGGTGTGTCAGGTACGCCACTTTCCATCAAAACAGCTGAAAAGTACAGCGAGTTCGTTCAAAGAATCCTCTTGGTTTACAACAGAAAATACACATTTTCGACTTTCAGGAAAAAACGGGAGGGATTCATGACAAAGGAAAGATATATTCTGAAAGCACAATGAACGGCACATTCCGTAGACATATGTTTATTTCGATACATAAATGAATAAAGAGAAACTTACCACTTTTTAGGTTGAAGCGAGACGAAAATGTTCGTTGGAGGAACTCTCCAGGTCACGTGATTATCCGCACTGACTTACCTCATTCCCAGTTCCCTGTACTTTTTTTGAATTGGTGGTCTCTGACCTTTTGTTTTCGAACGCGGTCCTGGAGGCCAATGCTTTTAAATAAAGAGAAAAGTGAAATACAAATGGCTAGACTTTATCCAAAGTTTATTGTAATCTAATGGTTTTAACAATGTATGGTTAAATTAGGACATTTTCAATCTCAAATGTTTTTGTCTAGATCAATTTTTCCAAACCTGGAACTCCACTGTCAACTAGAAGGTGCATTTTTAGAAAAGCGCAAGTCTCCCCCAATGCATAGTCGTAATAGGCAAGAAGTCAATACGAGACAGGAGAGAAAGTCAAAGAGACACTGATTGTTGGTTACAATAGGGATCGTCTACTTGGCATGTCCAATCATCCTATGAAGTTTCAACATTCTGGGTCAAGGGGTTCTCAAGTTATTGATCGGAAACCGTTTTCCGTGTTCAGGCTCCTGTGACCTTGATCTTTGATCAAGTGACCCTAAAATCAATATGGGTCATCTAATCTGTACATCCAATCATCCTATGAAGTGTCAACATTTGAGTCAAGTGCTTCTCAAGTTATTGATCGGAAACTGTTTTCCGTGTTCTGGTCCCTGTGACCTTGACCTTTGATTAAGTGAACCAAAAACCATTAGGGATTATCTAGTTTACTTGTTCGATCATCCTGTGAAGTATTAACAATCCGGGTCAAGTGGTTCTTGTTACTGTTCAGAAACGGTTTCCTGTTCAGGCCCTTATGACCTTGACCTTTGATCTAGTAATCACAAAACTAATAGGGGTCATCTACTATGTATGCCCTATCACCCTATGAAGTTTGAAGGTTCTAGGTCAAATGGTTCTCCAGTTATTAATCAAACATGGAGTGTGACGGACAGATGGCCCCTGTGACCTTGACCTTTAATGGAGTGACCCTAAAAACAATAGGTGTCATTCACTCTAAAAGTCGTATCACCCTATGAAGTTTGATAGTTCTAGGTCAAATGGTTCTGCAGTTATTGATCGGAAATAAAGTCTGACGGGCGGACAAGACAAAGACAATATGTCTCCCCCAGTGTGGGGGAGACATAATAACTCTACAAACATTATGTATAAAACAATTAAACATATGTACAGATGGATGAATGCTTTACAACAAGAAATCGCTA
The DNA here is from genome assembly GCF_021730395.1 of Mercenaria mercenaria. Taxonomy (NCBI): domain Eukaryota; kingdom Metazoa; phylum Mollusca; class Bivalvia; order Venerida; family Veneridae; genus Mercenaria; species Mercenaria mercenaria. The sequence continues at coordinate 12,950,564 of NC_069363.1, forward strand.
AAGTCGAGTCGATGCTTCCCGATGCATGTGCTTGTCCCAATATGGGGAATAACGTATTAGAAACAAAAATAATGGAGATAATAAAAAGAAGAAAATTGAATAAAGGGCACTTTCCGTCAATGGACTCTATCATTTTGTGATGTTTCAATGAAATGCCATTAATACTTTTCCAGTAATGCTCCGGACAAGCCTTAGTTTGTATAATAAAGGGAGATAATTCAAAACTAGGTAAAGTAGATTTATGGTTCTTTGACACTGCACTGTCAAGTGTGACGGACAGACGGACGGACTGATGCGGCAACTATATGCTCGCCCTTTGTGCAGCATGATAATAATTATAATAATAATAATATCAATGTATTTCCAATCATCAAGTCTTTCAACTCCACTGCACACATCTTCATGCTCTAATTGGGACCCTTGCTATGCTAATTACCCTCTAATCAGCTTCAGTTACATAATCGCTGATAAGCAGCAGATAAGATGGGAGTTGTTTATTGGACTGGGGTGGGGGCTTATATGATAGTGGATCTAGGCCTTTAAAAAGAATACAAATAAGGGGGTTATGCCTTTAGAGCATAAGTTAAAGAATAAAAATAAAAATAAAAAGTTGAAAAAAAATATTCTCAAAAGCCATAAAAACATTTAGGGTTGGTCAAAAATTTAGCGTAGGTCAGGATACCGGAAACAAACAATTTTTTTACGCCTAATAAAAAAAGTTAGATCCACTATTTACGCTGAAATTAAGACATTTCACGGAACACGTATGTCTCTTGCACGCAGTAATTGTAAAATGCCTCAAATTAAGGGCTATAACTCCTGTGAAGTTTCGTAGATTTCTAGGCAGTGGTATCGGAGAAGTAGCACAAATCAAAGAATTTGACAAGACTCCGCTGAAAAAAGAACGTGATAGTAATATGCACAATTACGCTTCACACTAATCACTTGCAAGGTTTGGTGAAAGTAAGCCTAACTGTATACAGGAACTAGTGCAAACACTGTAAAATATTACAAATCAAAGGCCATAACTCTGTTGAAAATTACTGAACCGGAGTATGCCGATGATATGTATAACTATGCTTGGCACTAACAACTCCTGTAAGGTTCGGTAGAAATCCGCCCAATGGTGTAAGAGAAGTGGCTAAAACTCATAATATTTGAGGATACAAGGACCCTTACTCTGCTAAAAAATATGATATGCACAACAAGGTTTGTGTAGTGTTTGGTGTAGTTCTTCCTGGTGGTATCAGAGTAGTTGCCTGGACAAGGTAAAAACAACAAATAAAGGGTCATAACTCCACTGGATATGCACAATGAGACTTGGCACTGAGTTTGGGCGAAATCTGTCCAATAATATGAGAAGTTGCCAAAACATCATAAAATTGGATGAATCAAGGGCCATGACTCTGCTGAAACACACCGAACCAGAAATCGTCGACAATATGCACAATGAAGCCTGACACTGATCACTCCTGTAAAGTTGTTTAAATCTGCCCAATGCTATAAGAGAAGTGAAGATTATAGGAATCAAGGGCCATATCTCTGCTGAAAATCAAACCAGAAAATGCCGACGATATCCACAACTAGGCATTGATCACTCTTGTGAAGGTTGATGTAAATATGTCTAGTGGTGTCGGAACAGTTGCATGGACAAGCTTTGTGGCAGACAGACTGACAAACAGACAGACAGACAGACGGACAGCACTAAAGCACCATGTCTCTCCTACTACATGTCGAAGACATAACAAAAATGCTACGTGCAACATCTAATGTTTGCCGAGACAATTAACTTTTTACTGAAATGAATTATCACGTAGTATTTGCAAACACATATATAGCCAATTAATGCTTTGTGCAGTTGTTATTCAGGTACATTCGTATAAGTATGGAATCTCGTGACCATTTAATTTAAAAAGAGCAGAATCAGTTCCAATCTATAGCTTCTTCCGTTTATTTCAGTCTCATCAATGTACATAAAACTTTTACATTCGATGTTAAGGAGGTAGGTTACCTTGGTACAAGGGTAAATTCAAATTAGTTGAACTGCAGCATTTTTTTGTATTTCGTGTAATATGAAGTTTTAACTGCTACAATCTCAATTTCGTTTGTCTCTGTCCCTTCAAGTTCAATTTTTATCCAGGTTAGAAGAACATGACCCTCCAAAAGTATTTCATATTGAAAGAAGAAGGAAAATACGAATATTTAACACTTTTCAGTGTATTTTAGATTCATTGATATCCGTAGAAGTCTGCATAATTGATAATTTTACTGGTATGCACGTTATCTTTCTAATATAAGCTTAAAATGTATATGTCGCGGGGCTCGTGTTTCCATGGTAGCGCATTTTCTCTCATTTTTAAACAACTATGTATAAAAAATAGGGGTTTTCGACGGCTTCAGTGCCATTCTGTTAATGACCAACATGAAATATTTGGGTAATATTATTAGCAAAATACCAAGCACTTTACATGGTACCCTATTTTTCTTAAATTTTAAAGTAACCATGGCAACAGAGATGTTTAAAATAGCTTATATCTTGCTGTTTGTCGTAATTTCTTTAAAAAAAATATTGAATAAGATTATCTTTCTAGTTGATGAAGCTTTAAAACATATTATTTCTAACGTAGGTTACATTTTCGTGTTATTTGCATTTATTCAAACAAATTTCACAGCTTAGAATACGTACAGCAGTACCCCTCGTCTGCCATTTTTCATGGAAAAATCGTTCAGCGTGCTGCTATTATTCTCATGGATATTGTTGAAATGAAAATAAAAAGCCGAAGCTGTGTTTCTTAAATAGACCAGTGTCAACGCTTTTGAATTTTACATTTAGATACATAGGTCACGGGCTTCGTTTCCATGGTAACATCAATTCAATTCAAGAAACCACAATTTTCTACTGAAATTTGAACAATTTTAGATCTTAGTTTTAGTATGTAAGTAACAAATTATCAATGGAACCTGAAAAATAGGTATTAAAAATCAAACTGCTAGACTTTGTATTTGAAAATGGCCGTAACAAGTAACCTTTCACCCAACTATATTCCAAATAACATTGGTTGCCATCATCCATTTTCTTACATTCCGCATAACATTTCAATATAACCACATAAAAGAAGCAAAATATTGATTATTATTCAGAGCAAAAGACTCATAAAAAATATTTCAGCAAATAATGGTTATTTGAAAATAGTTAAAATAAAGAAAATGTACAGAATTACGTACTTTCAAGATAAAAGCTATTAATTTTGCGCGGTAACTGACACGTAACGTCATGACGTCAATGACGTCATTTTAAGGCAACATAGTTTTGAAGCGTTTCTGCGGCAATTTATTCATTATTTCTGCATTATTAAACCATAAAGCATCAGATCGAAGACAAGTTCATGATTTGTTTTCAGAAGAATGAATATACCAACACATTTAGTTTGTCGTAAACGTCGTCGTAAATCGTCACGTTAGCTTCCGGTTGGACATGCGCACATACAAATATGAAGGTAACCTACCTCCTTAAAACAGCCTAGGATTCTCTTACCATGTGTCCTTTGCCACACACTAAACCAACAAATGTCACCTAAATGGTACCATCGTAAAATTTAATACTTACATTGTTAAAACTGTATTATCATTCTTAACAGTTTTAAAAACAGCATTAAAATATTTTGTAAACCTTGTCTTTGAGGTTCCCCTGTACTACTCTAGAATTGGAAATAAAAAACCGCGACGAATATCAAAACATCAAATAAGAGTCTTCTAGCGAATGATAATTGTTACATCAGACGGCCTTACGTTCAAACATTGCAACAAAAACTGTGATAAAAGGTTTCACTGGTATTTGCGAAAGCCAAATCAATGTTTTAATAATTTTGTGCTAGTATGGTGTCTTAATTGTATGGTTTATCGTACACTGTGTCACTTCCTGGATGAGAATGGTCTGTATACATATCACAACGTTGGCCTGGAGGTAGATAAAAGTCATTTCCTACGACATCAGCTTTACTCCTAGAAAGTTTACTAGCGCAACTATTGTTATCTTTTGATGCGAAACTTCGACCAGTTGCATTATCAAGCCCCTTCCTTGATGCTCTGCGTTTTTTTCTGTCATGACGTCCACTCTTTACAGTTTTATGAATACCATAGTCACATAACTCAACAAACAATTGCACCAGCTCACAAAGGCTCAGAATTGATAGACCTATCCACAGTCCAATCGCTCCACCCACATCGGAGAGAAACTGCTGTATCTGAAGAAAATAATATTCTACTGAAGTTTATAATAAAAGTATTGTCATAACCCTGCTGAACGCAAGGAATAATATTGTAATTGTCAGCTGGCATTTGTTATTATGAAGGTGTTGGTTTTGGTTTTGGTTTGGTTTTTAAAACGTCTTACCAACACTGTTACAGATCATATGTCGAATTTTCAGCGTTGATAATGGAGGAAGACCTTAGGTTCGTCTCGAACCCACATAAGTGAGCGACAAGTGAGTTGAAGTCAGCGGCCTTAACCACTCGACCACAGATGATGTCATATTGCTTTTTGATGTGACCATGTATTCAAAATACTAAGATCTGCATTAGCGTTCATGAATATGCATGCAAATGCTATTAATACTGTCTCCTATACACAGTTGTATTTGTCCTTAACTAAATATGTACTATACCTCTATTTCTGGAATTTCTGTGATATTTTCATAATTCAGATCTTCGTAGTAAATATTCAACTTCATGAAATTGTTTCTGAAACGCATAAATTATTAATTTAGATTATAATTCCAACAGCAGTATAAAATTTCACATAATCAAGATTACATCTACTAAACACATCTGGCAAAAGGCATTAAACTATGTTATGTTGAGATTGCCAAATGAAGTTGTTGTTGTTGTTGTTTTTGGTGGTGGTGGTGGTGGTGTTGATACTGATGATGATGATGTTGTTGTTACACTATCAATTAGGACGACATAATAGATCTTGTTAGCAAATGAATAAAGATAAATAAATCTTGATCAAGGTTGGATGTAATTTAAGTTAACATTTTGTTTTTGCTTCATTTCTTTCATTTGATTACGCTGCAGTGCTATGCTGTATTAGCATATTTCACTAAAATGCATTTGAAAACACGATATCTCGAATTCTAAGCGATTGAGCGTTTTACTTCGGTGTTTGAAGCATGCATTTTGAGAACGGGACTTGAAAATGTCTTCGAGAAATCCGGAATTTTAAGATAAGCGAGTTGGAGATGTCGAGTTTCAACTGCCGTTTATTTTAGATACTTTTAGAAAGTAGCCTTAACTGTACCGATGTAACTCATTGCATACTTGGAGCGGTCTTCTGCGCATGCCCGAAAGTGATTATCAGTTGTAGCGCACGGCAAAAATATGCATATTTTTGCACGTCCGCACGCATTTAGTGTATAATATGCATAATATACTGACTAAAGGTTATGGTTAGCATCACCATGGTTACAAAATATATACATTTAAGATATTTTTCGTTCAATTTAGTTTATCCGGTATATACCGGAGTCTGTAATTTATACCGGCGCTCCAAGTCCATCAAATGTACATCAAATGAATTTAACTTGATTAAAAATATAAACTAACTGTGTTCGTAGAACTATGTTCACAATTAAATTTCATATATAACAGTCATTTGTCTAAAAAAATAGAGTTTTAAATGGTTGTACACATTTATACTGTGCTTTGTATTAGGTGAGTACTATTTTTAAACCTGACTATGTTGGTTTTATGTTTACATAGATACTATGAAGTAGTTGTTTATATTTTGTTAATTGAATTTGCGTCTAATATATCTTAAATATCTTTTATTAATTGCAGACTCAGCGAAATGTGAATTCTGAATTCAACCCAAACACTTTCAATGTTTTAATAAGAGTTGTCAAACGTGACAACGCGCTCGACTATTACGGAACTGGACAGTGACATGTGATATATCTAAAAATAGCAAAATAATTATTGAAAGATTAGTGCCAGAGTAAATTACACTATATCTAATTTACGGATCCTGTTAAAATGTCAGGCAACTGTTTCAAAGTAATCAATTTCATAATTACATGGAAAGTCCATCAAAACTTACCAGAAATTAAAAAATAAAATCATGAAAGAGTGGTGCCAGATCTGATTATAATGATGAATAACTGTTTTAAGTTTGAAGATAAAACAAATCAGTAAACACAACAATATAGTAAAAGAGTATAATAAAAGTAGAAAATGGGACATAATTTATATAATATTGGTGCCAGCGTTATGGACCTTGTTGTAAATGATTTGGTGATGATGAGTAACAACTACTTAAGTTTAAATACATTCAGTAATGACAATCACAGAGAGAAAATGCATTAGAAGACCCCAACCACTCAGCAACAAAAACCTGTACGGAAAAATAATTTAAGTTAAATCTAGGCTACTCCTCGACCTGGTTATTGTAACAAGAAAGTACTACTTCTACATGCAATGCAAATCTACTGTTTGATTCAATTAATATATACCTGATTCCGTTACAGAGAGTTTCTTAAATTCAAGAATGAATAAGCAGATTAGGAAACTTTTAAGTTTCAAGATATAACTAGTTCTATTGATCTAAAATCACCAAAACACTGTTTTAATGGAAATCCATAATTGGTGAATGCTTTCAAATGTTAATATAATTATGTATTTCTACGATTTTATGTGATTTTCCTTTTAAACTGGTAAGAGAAGGGAAATAAAAATTTAATGAAATTTATGAAAACGGGAAGTTTTACACGAACAAATGAAATGTAAGACTTTGGGAGACAACATTTATATGGCACTAATGAAACATGTTTTTAAACTACACACCAGTAAAAGGTAATAACAGTGTTGGTCAAAGCCTATGCGTTGCACAGGCAGAAAAATTCCGTATTGTACCTTTTGCATTGTATGGTGCCGGACTACTTTCATTTAATATGCATGACCTGACACAGTTCTATAAATAGCGAAAAAAAACTTCACCCATTTCTATTTTAACATCAACAAAAAATTAAGATTTCTTTTGATTACAAAGCAACAAACGAAAAGATGAAGGTATGTAATAAAAGAGTCATTACAACAGTAGCTGGATCTGGGGTTTTGTATTCGGCTCTCGTGGATTTAGCAAGGACGGATCTGGAAAAATTCACTCGAGCCGAATACAGCATCTCAGATGGAGTTGCTATTGTAATAACCCTATAATATGATATGTGGCTTATTTTCCGAGTGATTTTGGGATCCATTGATGAATGGTAGAGTTATGGACTGGACATGAAACAGACCCTCTTAAACGTTGACCTTAAAATGTGACATTGACATCTGATCTAGGGGTATGTGTCTTGCGCGCTTCTACGTTCTCCTTTCAAAGGCAGGGGACTATAATCTGTAGTTCGTCTTCTGCTTATTTTCATTCTGCCAACTCCTAGATTCGTTTAATTAAAACACCTTACAAGAAAATATGAAGGAATTTTCCTTGGAATTAAATAACATAATAGTAAGATAAGCAAATCAGACACGGGTGGAGCACAATGGTTTAAACTAAAATACTTTGTCTCGTGGATGAGGAAAACTAAATTGTTGTAAAAAGAAACAAACAAAATTCTGCCGTAAAAATCTGTGCATGATAACAATTACTTTGATAATATTCACCGTCTACCATAACTAGGTTTCTTTTCTATAAAAATGTGAATTCTAAAGTGTCCACACAACAAGTTTAAAGTAGTCTTTTCGCAATAAAGACCATTCCTACTAACATGCGACTAGCCGACAGGAATACGTCATACTTAAAACTACACTGACTTACGCTATCGCCCTGTTCCCTCTTGAAAAAGAAAAGAAGTATAGAGTTGATAACTACTACTATAACCATTTCATTTGTTTATATGATTTTACTTAAAAACTGCGGTGTTGTCTTACTTAAAGCAAATAAAGATGTATCAAAACGAGGAAGCAATGATTTCAAAGTTGATACTCTATAAGAAGTTCGATCATTTTGATTCATTTGTATTGTAAACAAGGTAGATCTACCTGATCTTCGCTGGATCACCTAAGAACTCTCGTATTGTTGCGCAGTCATCCGGGTCTCTGTCACATACTTCTTGTAATAGAACCATCTACAACATCCACAGAAACAACAGTTGGTATCGCATACAGTTATTAAATATTACCAAGCAACGCGATACTGCTCAGATAATGAATATAACAAATTAATTTTATATATTAAATTATTAATATTGCATTAACTAAATTATACAGCTCTTCAAAGGTAAAAGCAAGTTTAATATATTTTACCTCCGTTTGAATAAAATTTTAATTACACCATTTGCAATTACCTTAAAAATTGTGTGTGGATGTTTTATGGATTATTTTAAAGATAAGAACGCATTTTCAGAATAAGCCTTACCGCATAATCATCGCCTGGCCATTGTCGCTGACTTACACTTTTCAAGTACTGTATTTCACTGAAAATATCCAAATGAAACACGATTAAGCTTCAAGTTATGAAACATATGAATTATGAAAAAATATGTTTCTGGTATGGCGAAATACATTTCAGAATCTATTTGATGGTAAACTGTTGGAAAGACATATACTAACACTAATAACAGGACATGCTATTACAGTACTATTTGATCTTTGAAATACTCACTTGCAAGGGTTGTTACAGTTACATGAAAATTTCTCAGCTCCAAATTCTTTCTCTATATTAACCATACACAGCAATTCTGTAGAGAAAAACATAAAGAAATCTCCTTTATTACAGTTGAAAATTGAAAAATAATTGGTACAAAATACTATAAAACTTTTTATTATATACCTATATAAATTCTTTCAAAAATACGTTTTTATTTCACAAGTAAATATGAACAGGCAGAAAAAACTTCCGTATTTTACCTTTCGTATTGTATGCTGCCGATTTACTTTCATTTAATATGCATAACCTGACACAGTTCTACAAATAGCGCACATGAAAACTTCACTGATTTCTATTTTAACATAGGCAAACATTTAAGAATTCGTTGGATAACAACAAACAAAATAGTGGAGGTATAAAATAGGGTCATTATAAAAGTACTCGATCTGGGATTTTGTATTCGGCTCTCGAGGATTTGAAATAGACGCCTCGTGAGATTCGATCTGACAAAATCCACTCGAACCGAATGCCGCTGAGCATCCCAGATCGAGCTACTATTATAATAACCCTATTATGATCAACTGTGTTGTTCTTCTTCAATGTAAACCTGACTGGCAGAAGTTGCAAAACTGATTTACATTTGCAAGGAGAGCGTTTATAATTTGGTCAAATTGAACTATCAAATAACGCTACATAAAAATCGATGTTCTTTGTCATTTTCAAATGTTACTATTAAGTTTAAACCTTCATACAAAAACTAAAAACAACGAAAGACATAGAACAAAAGATACTTGCCCTCCCTCGACCTACAAGGTCTAAGCTGACTATCTTTACTGCCTGCAAATTCTTCCGACTTTTGGCTGAAACAGTTGCACCTCTCCATCACTTTTGAAATCACACAAAATGACTGACATGCCTAAAATATTAAGGCAAACTTCAATATTTCACGTTCAGTTAAATTGTAAGATAGTTGAGTCACTTTTTATGTACTAGTATTATTATATTAAACGTTTTAATAGATAACGTACAAAATTGCTTTTTATGGTCGAGCATTAATGAACACCTTTATAATGGCTATCTCATCTGTGAAGCGTCTCTTTAAGTTGTGATTCGACGTATGTTTACGTTCTAAACAAATGTGGTGATTTCGAAATTGTTTAAATGCAAGTCATTATTAGCCTCTAATAACGCTGGAAATCATTCACCAACCATTCGACAAAACATGAATATTGCTTCAATTTGCCATGACTGGATTTCCGTTCGCTTGCACATAAATCTGGTATACTTATATATGAACGTTACTACATTGTCAAAGTCACGGAAAATGTCAATAAGTATATACTGAATCAGTCTTCCTCCGATGTCCAGTGTTTATTGATAAAGGATTAAATTATTCATATGAGCCGCGCCATGGGAAAACCAACATAGTGGCTTTGCGACCAGCATGGATCCAGACCAGCCTGCGCATCCGCGCAGTCTGGTCAGGATCCATGCTGTTCGCTAACGGTTTCTTTAATTGCAGTAGGCTTTAAAAGCGAACAGCATGGATCCTGACCAGACTGCGCGGATGCGCAGGCTGGTCTTGGTCCATGCTGGTCGCAAACCCACTATGTTGGTTTTCTCATGGCACGGCTCATATGTGTACCATGCTGAATAACGCACACATTAAATAAAGCACTGAATGGAAGGGGCTTTATCCAATCTTCGCGTTATTCTGCAGGTTTTACACATGCAAGAGTCCGCATCAAAAATGTCGAAAGATTTTCTCAAATTTTGAATCAAAACCATGATCATAGGACAGATAGTGACCTAAGAAAATAAATATTCTCACTTATAGTTTTCGTTCAAAAATAAGAAAGTTATCGCCGTTTGTCGAATATATTATATCTGCTATCGCTTTCGGTATTAACGCTACTCTAAAGTACGCGCATGAAAACAGAAAGGATAAAAAGGGTTAATTAATGTGTTAACGTCTAGTATAAACCAATCAAATTTCTTGAATAAACAAGTGAATGAAGCATTGCCATGCAATACAAAGTCCCCTACTGGAAGGCAACTAATTTTCTCTACTGCAGTATAACATAATGAACTGATATCTGTCAATAATGTATAAACAATATTATACTATGTATACAATAGGTTATAACAAAACACTTGGATTAAAATTTGTATGTATAAAAACCTATAGTTGTTTTCATATAGCATTTTTGGCCAATTATCAAAAAGGTATCATATAAGTTATTTATAGTATTAAAAAAAAAAAAAAAAAAAAAAAAAAAAAAAAAAAACAAGAGTGCCAGAATGTCACAATATACGCCCGTCATAGCAAATTTCTTTACATAGCACCTGTATTTGCAAATGGAATTTTAATTCTGTGGTTATATAGTAATTATTGTAATTCTTTTGTTATTCTGAATCCACAAAAAAACTCATTACCAGGCAGAGATACCTTAAAATACACCAAAAGTAACATGTACCACAGAAAAGTGGTCTTGGTTTTTCCCTAAGGTCAATTATAAAAAAGTTACAATATAAGTTATTTATAGTAACAACTAAGGGAAGTTAGGGAAGTTAATCTTAAAAAAAACAACAAAAAAAACAAGAAGGTCATGATGACCCTGGATCGCTCGCCTGAATAATATGAGCCACATGTTTCAAATGGCAAACTGATGCTAAATATTAAGAAGGTAGGTCAGTAGGTCACATTCATGGTAACTGAAAGTCAGTTTTAATATCGGTGTGCAAAACTGTACATGTCGTCAAAATTTCAAGGCTGTATCTTAAAAACCAAGAAAGTAGGTCAGTAGGTCAAGGTTACAGTCAAGTGATCCCTAATCGCTTGGGGTCATCAGGTAATTATAATTAAACAGTCTAGGAAATATGATCTGATAATTTTTGAAGTATTTTTTCCTATTTAACCCATAATTATAACAAGTGACCCCAAGGGGGAGGGCTCTTTTCACCCCAGGGGCACAATTTGAACAAACTTGTTAGAGATCCACCAGGCAATGCTACATACCAAATATCAAAGGCCCAGGCCTTGAACTTTCAGATAAGAAGATCTTTTTGTTTTTCCTATATAACTCTATGTTAAACTTGGTACCCCCAGGGCAGGGCCTCTTTTCACCTAGGGACATAATTTGAACATTTTAGTAGAGAAACACTAGGAAAGGCAACATACTTAACATCAAAAGCCTAGGTCTTGCAGTTTCAGGCAAGAAGATTTTTAAAGTTTTTGTTTTCCTATACAAGTCTATGTAAAACTTGAGACCCCACAGGGCAGGGCCGCTTTTCCTCCCAGGGACACAATTTGAACAATTTTGGTAGAGGACCACAAGGCATTGCTACATACAAAATATTAAAGGCCTAGGTCCTGTGGTTTTAGACAAGAAGATTTTTTTTAAAAAATACTATATAAGTCTATGTAAAACTTGTGACTCCCGGAGCGGAGCCTCTTTTCACCCCAGGGGCACAATTTGAACAAATTAGATAGAGGACCATAAGATAATCTCACACGCCAAATATCAAGGCTCTATGTCTTGCAGTTTTGGACAATAATATTTTTAAAGTTTTTCCTTTCGGTTGCCATGGCAACCAGAGTTCTGCATGGAATTAAATTATTTGAACAAATTTGAAAGGGGACTACCCAAGGATCATTCCTGTGAAGTTTGGTATAATTCTGCCCAGTGGTTTTCAAGAAGAAGATTTTTTTAGAAAATGTTGACGGAAGCACGACAAACGTCGCACGACGCACGACGGACGACGGACATTGAGCGGTCATAAAAGCTCACCATGAGCCAAAGGCTCAGGTGAGCTAAAACAAATCAAAACAAATTCTAAGTCCACCCAAAACTCCTTACCTGAGGTAGAGATAGGTCAAAATACACCTCAAAATTAGATGTAACATGCATGTTGTACCACAGAAAAGTGGCCTCGATTCTTCCCTATGACTAATAATGAAAAAGTTATAATATAAGCTATTTATAGTAACAACAAAGGGAAGTAATTCTAAAGAAGGAACCTGCGCATGACACTTCGCCTCATGATGGTGTACAATTGTGCCAAGTTACATCAAAATCCCTCTATGCATGAAGAAAAAATGCTCCGGACAAAGTCATTCTTGAATTTGGCATTTGACCTCTAAGTGTGACATTGACCTTAGACCTAGGGACCTGGTTCTTGCACACAACAATCCGTTTCATAGTAGAGAACATTTAGGCCAAGTTACATCAAAATCCCTCTAAGAATTAAGAAGATATGTTCCAGATAAAGTTATTTTTGTATCTGACTTTTGGCCTCTATGTGTGACCTTGACCTTCGACCTAGGGACCAGGTTCTTGCGCATGACACTCTGTCTCATAGTGGTTAACATTTGTGCCAAGTAATATTCAAATACTGTTTTGCATGACAAAGTTATACACCAGACAGGAATAATGTTCCATTGACCTTTGATCTCCAGTTGTGACCTTAACCTTTAAGCTAGGGTTCTGGGTTTTGTACACGACACGTCCTCTCATCATGGGGCATATTTATGCCAAGTAATATTAAAATCCCTTGATGACTGACAGAGTTCTGGACCGGACAGGAAAAAAAACCTACTGATCTTTGACCTCCAATTGTGACCTTGACCTTTGAGCTAGGGGTCCGGGTTTTGCGCAAGACACGTCGTCTCATCATGGGAAATATTTGTGCCAAGTAATATTAAAATCCCTTCATGGATGGTAGAGTTATGGTCCGGACAGGAAAAAAGCTCTGCTGACATTTGACCTCCAATTGTGACCTTGACCTTTGAGCCAGAGGTCCGGGATTTCCGCCTGACACGTCGTCTCATCATGGGGAACATTTGTGCCAAGTGATATTAAAATCCCTTAATGAATGACAGAGTTATGGACCGGACACGAAACAGACCCTGTTCATGTCATGTTAACATCTGACAGCCAAGTGTGACCTTGACCTTTGAGCTAGGGGTCTGAAAGTCATGCATGACACATCGTCTTAATATGAGGTACATTTGTGCCAAATAATATTAAAATCCCTTCATGGATGGCAGAGTTATGGACCGGACAGGAAAAAGGCCATGTTGACCTTTGACCTCCAACTGTGACCTTGACCTTTAAGCTAAGGGTCCGGGGTTTGCGCGTGACACGTCGTCTCATCATGGGGAACATTTGTGTCAAGTAATATTAAAATCCCTTCATGGATGACAGAGTTATGAACCGGACACGAAATTGTGGACGGACGGGATGACGGACGTTCCTACATATGGATACTTATGTGGCTACTCTTTTGTTCTCTCTATTGTTCTTTTAGCCACGTAAGAGAAAAATAGCCACATAAAAGCCTTACGGAATGAATGACATCAAAGAAAAAGTACAGTTACCTATTGTTCCTATAGCCACCTAAGTATGCAAATGTGAGCTCGGAAGGACGGAATGATGGACGGAAAAGCGCATTCCTATAGTCCCCGAAACTGGTTTTCAACCAGTAGGGGACTAATAAATATTGAAATTATTCCCTTTTTATTCTTTTATCGTTCCTCATTGCCAGCTTTCATAGCCAAATCGCTGGCTTATCGATGAAATATACGCTATCGGCGTTATCGATTTCTCGATCCCATTGATTTTGCTACTACAGAGATATATAGGAAATGATTTTTTAAATTGCTATAACTTTTTGATTTTTTAAGCCACATAATTTATCCACATATGAGCACAAAATTTAATCTTTCATTATTATAATGGTGTAAAAAGTTTTGTGATTTAATAGCATCTTAATGCTTCCCTATTAGTTCAAACTTTGTATATGAACACAGCCTCATGTTAGAAACAAACAAGAAGCTGCGTTAAATAAACGCTTGATGCCCCCGGTGGCATCCTTGTCGATACAAAGCAACCCAAGTCCAAAACGAGGTCAAGTTCAAGGTCAAGGTCAAACTGAGGTCAGGTGATGTATGAAGATGAGGAATGGTCACAGGTTACATCTGCATTAGTATCAATTCATTCTTGTAAGGGGTATTGATGCTAGACGAAACGGTCCCATTTCGTTAACCAAGGGATGGCCCATATAAAGCAACCTAAGTCCAAAATAAGGTCACGGTCAAGGTCAAACTGAGGTCAGGTGATGTCTGAAGATGAGGAATGGTCACAGGTTACATCTGCATTAGTATCAATTAATTCTAGTAAGGGGTATTGATGCTAGACGAAACGGTCCCATTTGGTTAACCTCGTACGGACGGACGGACGGACGAACGAACGGACGAACGGACGGACAGGACAATCACTATATGCCTCCCGCATCAGTAGATGCCGGGGGCATAAAAATGCAAAAACAATCATAGTTCACCATGCTTGTTTAGGAGTTATCTGCCCTTAAAACTGGATTTTTCTTCAATTTTGCATATTCAATGGCAGATAACTCCTGAACAAGCGTGGTGACCTTCGATTATTTTTCTTTTTTCATAATTCTGCTTCTAACATGACACTGTGTTCATATACAAAGTTTGAACAAATTCTGTGATTGGGAAATGTTTTACCCAAAACTGCCGCAACCGTCCATAACTTTACACAAACGCATGACCGAGGAGGCAACAAAACATCGTCCGCTCCCATTTTAAGGTATATATGGATAAATCGTTATGTAGACTGCAAGGGTTATACAGTTGGAAGTAAACCTGGAGTGTATTTTCTGTACACATCAAATGTGTATGCGAATCTAAATACTAAGGTACGTACCGATCTTGTGTACTTGAAAGTTGTTGATTTCTGAAAGGCCGTACCGTCGTCACAGTCCCCGTATAGTCCACTTTGTCGTGTTATGGAAATCTGAAGTATAAGTTTAAAGAAGTTTTCATGGCATTTGAAATTTGGTAGCGGAAATGAAACATCCATATAGTATACAGCAAACATACAGCACAAAAATGCAAGCCATATTCTATTGTTGTGTACGTTGTGGGTAGGTAATGCATACGGTTATTGTTTCTACTCACAAAGTTCAAGGAAACGATACACATATAGATATTATCATATAACAATTTACCTATCTTGGAAAACTCTTAAAGAACAAAAAAAGAACATGTGTAAATATCAATTCCCTGGAAATAAAACATCTAGATTCTAAGATCTATCCTGGTGAAAATACATGTTCAAAATGCAAGATAAAGCTATTTTTGGTGACATATTTCTGACACGTGATAGCTAGTTAGCTTTCACGTTTTCAGGAAATGTGTGTACTTTTCTGGAAACATTGCAACAATGAATAATTTTTTCTAGATATATTATAATTTCTTTATATCCTGAAAATGTTTTCGCGCATTTTTTCGCGTTAATGTCCGAAACTGCCACGCGAAATCAATCATATTATAAACTTCCCAGCGTTTACAAACTTTTCAAAAATGTTCAAGCACCGCGATGGCAACCTAGCTGACTCGTGGCAGAAATACACCACCATGGCTAAGCTACAAATACAAATGATACAGTCATACCATTCTTAGTCCAATATCCGTCTCCATAGAAGCAGGAATATATAGACCTTCTTCAGCTGGAAAGGGGTATGTACGCTGTTCGTGTATTTGCATTCTTGCGCCATATCCAGTCGTAATCCCTTTCAAATATTCTGTTACTTCCAAGTAAAATACCAGGGAAAGACCTTTGAAATAGAAACAATTTGATATCTACTCACATTTTCATATATTTCCATGGTTTAAGTGAATCTGAAATAAATTTACTTGTCCTTTTTTGCTTTGTAAAAAACCGATAACTTTTATTTTAAGTTAAAACAAGTTTTGAATGACTAGTTCAAAGGCGCCATGCTTAAAAATGCTTTCTGATCATGACCGACTGAAATTCGAACAGATGTCAAATGTGCGTCAAAACGACTCAAACCAAACATGTGCTAATTAAAACAGTACCTCCTGACGGACCGGATGTTTTCACGTTGAATTTATCCGAACTTATGGACCAGCAATTTCCGTATTCT
This sequence comes from Mercenaria mercenaria, assembly GCF_021730395.1. NCBI lineage: Eukaryota > Metazoa > Mollusca > Bivalvia > Venerida > Veneridae > Mercenaria > Mercenaria mercenaria. Next base: position 12,967,182 of record NC_069363.1, read on the forward strand.
AATGTCTGGTGAAGGGTAAACATACTACAAGAAAGAAATTGGCTATGAGGATAAAAATCAGTACTATCACAGTAATTAGTACATCTTTAATCATGTCGTTATAAGCATTGTTACCATAACTGTGTTTTGAAGAAATAGTGCAAGGTGTACCAAACTACATGTAAAAGTAACCACAGAAAATCGGAAACAAAAATCGAATTTTCTCAAATATACGTAAGTCGTTAGTGAGTACGCTGTAAATAACTAAATGGATCTTACTTGGTCGAGCATTCTCTCCCATTAAACGTACAGCTTACCAGCATATCAGTTATGTTATGGCCTAACTGTGCTCTGTCCGTTCTGAAATATAAAGCATATTTTACATGAGTCAAGATATAACTCGCTGGTTCATAGTTTGTGTTATTTATCGGTCTATAAATCAACACTTGATTTTCCGGGCTAAAATCTGAACTTAACTAGAACTGTCACAGGAGTGACGAATTATACACCCACAATACGGCCTTGTCACAGAATTATAAGTGGGAAAGAGGCCATAACTACGTCAAACAAGAGCGCCGCCAAGCGGGGCAATATACGCCCGAAGGATTACATCATAGGATGGGAGCAAAATTTTAAGAACTTGACTGTTGTAGCCCAAAGGACTGGAACAACAAAAGGAAAACTTCAAAAAACAAATCCACAAAAAAATATTCAAGGCCTACTAAAAAAATCCTTATCAGGTACAGGTATGTAAAAATAGACCTAAAAATTGGAAGTACCATCCATGTTGTACCACAGAAAAGTGGTCTCGGTTTTTCCCTACGGCCAATAATAAAAAAGTTTCAAAATAAGCTATTTATAGTAACATAAAAGGGAAGTAATTCAAAAAAAAAATTGTAAGTACAAAAAAGAGATCTGCCAAATAAAAACAAGAGCACTGCAATGCAGAGCAATATACACAAAGCAAAGTCATATATGACCTTTGACCCTTAAGTGTGACCTTGACCTTGAAGCGAGTCATCCGGACATGCACTCCGCACATCGTCTCAGTGTGGTGAACATTTCTGCCAAGTTTCTTTGAAATCCTTCCAACAGTTCAAGAGTTACAGAGCGGACACAAAACAAACTGATATGACTTTTGACCCCTAAGTGTGACCTTGACCTTGAAGCGAGTCATCTGGAACATGCACTCTGCATGTCGTCTTGGTGTGGTGAACATTTGTGTCAAGTTTCTTTGAAATCCTTCAAGGGGATCAAGAGTTACAGAGCGGACACGAAACAAACTGATATGACCTTTGACTCCTAAGTGTGACCTTGACCTTGAAGCGAGTCATCCGGAACATGCGCTCTGCACGTCGTCTTGGTGTGGTGAACATTTGTGTCAAGTTTCTTTGAAATCCTTCAAGGGGTTCAAGAGTTACAGAGCGGACACGAAACAAACTGATATGACCTTTGACTCCTAAGTTTGACCTTGACCTTGAAGCGAGACATCCAAAACATGCGTCCTGCACGTCGTCTCAGTGTGGTGAACATTTATGTTAAGTTTCCTTGAAATCCTTCAAGGGGTTCAAGAGTTACAGAGCGGACACGAAATTGCTAACGGACAGACACAAAATTGCTAACGGACAGACGGACAGACGGACACCAGCGTCATAACATAATACGTCCCTTCGGGCGTATAAAAATTGGTGGTTTGTAGCTAAAGAATCTCGGTGCTAGAACGGATTTAAACATGGTCATGACACAGCATGTTAACTCTCTATGTGGAGCTAGTTATGCACAACTTCGGCAAATAGGCCGCATTAGGCAGTACATCACAGCTGATGCTGCCAAGTCTCTTGTGAACTCTCTGGTTACATCGGAAGTAGACTACTGTAACTCGCCGCTGTATGGAATTTCCAAAGACACACTGCAAAACCTTCAATGTGTACAAAACACAGCGGCCCGCATCATAACCAAGACTCCGCGATACAATCACATCACACCAGTCTTGAAGGAGTTGCATTGGCTTCCGGTTCAGCACAGAATTGAGTTCAAAATCTTGACACTTACATACAAAGCCATGCACAATGAATCCCCCAAGTACATTGACGATATGCTTCGTAGAGACTGTATGAAAATGAAATATACGATGTTGTAAATGACAATAAAAATGGTTTCATATTGCTTACTTATCAATATCCATATACATTCCAGAGAAAAGATCCTCTATCGCTGTCTTTGAATCTACCCTTCCATCATAGTCATCATCTTCTTGTGGCTTTACGTCCCGGAAATTAGGCCGTTCCCTTTCGTCATACCTTGTTTTATTGAAATTCTTATACTGCTTCACAAAACGTTTGCCTCTCTGTCAAATCAAACAATGCTTCAGTAATGTTATCGAGATGTATGGTTTTACTGAAATGCTGATTGAACTTCTACTCGATTTGGTTATATTGTTTTAACGAATCGAAAATATTTCTTATATCTTGGCCGCCAACGCTAATAGTTCCTTCCTTTCATATGTTGCTCAATTCCATTACATACATTAAATAACTTTTATACACTTTTATATAATAAACAGTTTTGTGGTTAAATTTTGTGTTTTTATGAGCAAAATATTTTTGGTTTTGTCAGATATTTTAATAGGAGAGATCGCCGTGACGTCACTTATTAACATCTGTTTATTGGTGGTGGACAAAACAAATGTTTTACATCGTTTATCACATGACTGACGTCGTGGGAGTGAAATAAAGCCAATACATAAATTTGATAATACACTAATGTAATAAAGCTTTGACGTTGACGTCTTTATTTATAGGAGACGTTGGTCGAGTTTATTTGGTATATAATAGGCAAAGAAAGAAGAAATTTTGATGTTTTAACAGAAAAAAAGCTTACATGTGATAAAAAGGTTATGATTATGATTATGAAAAAGGTGCTATATAAGTGTGGTATAATAATAATAATAAAAGAATATTGCATTTGTGTTTATCCACTTTGAATTTATTAAACTCGTTAAATAACAATGATAAAATGCTCGACAGAGCCTCGCATTTTATTATTTTATTCAACTCGTTTAATAAATTCAATATGAAATGACACTCATGTAATATCTTCTGTTTGTGTATGGGATCGGAATTTTTAATTTTAATAACTTTTTCGCTCATTTATGGATTTTCAAAATTCAAAAAGTTTTGAAATACTTACAATTTTCATATTTTCGTATCAAAATATCTTTTTTAAATGAATAACCGTTTTAAATGACATATAATTTTAATAGCGACGTAGTGATATTCAAAACTTTTAGGAAAACACTGTAAGTTAAGCGTTCATAATTAATCCATTTTATTTTGATATAATACTTAAAAGCAATTAATAAATTGCTTGTTTTATAACCTTTTCCATTGTTCAAAAAGTTTGTGTTTTAAGAAAGTTTAGGCTGTTAGAAAAAACATCACTGTTTACAAAAAACATGGACGTTCGGCGTCTGCCAACCCAGTCACAGTCTTATCAGTTCTAAAAATAGAAAATACAACGGATTTGTATACAAACACGATCTCTCCTATATCACCTGGCATGAAAGTCCAAACCATAAAATATACAAACAAATATGAAAACATGAAGACCAAATGCTTACTCTTGGTGTTTTCTGAGAACCTGGAGACCCGTTTTGTGAGGGTGGTCCATCAGGTGGAACAGTCCCGCCATCCGACTTGCCATCCGGTACGTTACCCTGGCCTTGGTTTGTAGGGGAGGGTCCACCGCCTGGCTGGTCGTTATCTGGGGGTTTGCTAGCATATGGATCGTAATTTTCATCGAATTGATCAGGAACAAGATTTTCTGGTTTCAAGTCTTCAACAAGATCTTTAAGATCCTCTGCCTCATTATATCTGTTTAAACGACCTCTGTGTATTGCATTTGTGTTGCAAATTGTAACTTTTGGAAATTTAAGTGTTTCAAATCCCAGTGAAATTTTTGTCTGCACTGGCCAGTCCGTGTACTGATCCACTAAATACCAAAGATGCAATGACATTGCAGCTATGGCTACCAGCAACATGAAACTCCAAATCAGTTTTGCCCACCAAAGTTTGGCATTGTTGATATAGGGTACACCTTGCATCGACGTTTTCTCTGCAAACCTGGCAATGATGCGCCGAAAAGTCTTGTGTTTTCTAGAAGAATCAGATGACTGAATGCTTGCAAATTCTTTTGTTGTATCATGTGACTTGTTGTGGGGAATCTTTGAATACAAAGATAAAACGCAAGTGCAATTACTTACGAGTTTAAAGAAAAAAATAGGTTTTACTTTCAAATAAAACTCACAAAGTTTCATTCTCACTCTGGTGAAGTGTATAAGTATTAGTTAAACTGATATGGATTCAAATTACTGTTGTGATATTGACCTTTGAATACATAGTAAATCATGATCCGATCATTTAAGGATGTACACAGAATTTCAACTTGATTTAAACATGTTAAAACTACGAAAGACCCGTGGTGACATTTCAACTTCATTATTTCACGATTTCTGCTTCCTGATTTCACGATTTCGTGAAATCGTGAAGTTTCTTCGTGAAATCGTGAATTCGTGAAATCGTGAATTCATGAAGTGGAAATCGTGAAATCGTGAATTCATGAAGTGGAAATCGTGAAATCAGGAAGCAGAAATCGTGAAATAATGAAGTTGAAATGTCACCACGGGTCTTTCGTATAAAACCATTGTCGTGATTTCTTTACGAGTCTCGTGCCTTTCTTCACAAGGTTATATAAAAGTAAATTGTAATACAAAATTTGAAGCATATTTATTAGCCTGATGTACTACAGACACAGCAGTACATCGTAACCAAGTAAGAATGAAATATAAAACAATACAAAGTCTTAAAAGTTGTGTAAAAGATTCTGTATGACAATCACACTATTTAATGCATTTAAAATATTTAACTTTGACCTATCGACCAGGTTCATCACTTGGCACATTCACTTTAATGCAACCTACTTATATGCCAAGTTTAAAGTCAATACCTTCAATGCTTATTAAGTTATGCTCCGAACAGGCATACGACGGACAGACGGACGCACGCACGCGTCATCATATAATGTGTCTGTTTGTCCGAAACGGGAGTGTTATGATTCTCAGCTAATTATTAAAAATCTAATGTGTTCTCACATGGACCCGACATAACTGATCTTGGAAAAACAAAAGCCGATTTTAAAAAGCAATACATATAATTTTGCAAATATGCATGTGCGTTTGAATAATTGTGTACATACGTAAACAATGCAAAAGACATTGCCATACTTTAGACCAAATACGTTAGTTTTCCACTAACAGGTTGAACATTTGTATAATTAATTTCTGACGACTGAGGCAATCAGTGAACTCAAATAAAAATATTACAAAATAATTCCATCCTCTATGACCGATTAAAAGAGTATAATTATCAAAACGTTCAAGTGTTTTGTATATGTACCATGCAAAAATCTACAGAAACTTAATTCTAGAATAAAAGGCTGTTTTAAATAGTTTGTTTTCAAGGGTTATGTTTGGGACGGTTTGCATTCTGTGATGCATTTCAGAGTCATCATACTTAAAATTTTGTCCGCTCAAAATGTAAGATATTTTTCTTCTATTCTGTTTTGGGGTGTAATCTTTATAGACCAATATCCGTTATAGGTCATTGTGTAATTGTTCACTTGCTGATTTGTCTTTTACTAAACATATACCCGGTATAACCTGTTTGCCCTGTAATTGTGTTAATGTTTATTGTTATAATTTAATATATCACTAAAGTATACATTTTTTCTTATCTCACTTGTTGCATTAATCATGAAACATTAACGATCTTACATTGGTTTAAACGATTTTTCGTATCATACGTAAGACTGTGATGTTATCATGAACTTCTCTGAAGTTAGATTTCATTAAAGGTAGGTAAAGGTAAAGGTAAAGGTAAGTTTTATTTACCGTCGCTTGGTGAAACAATTTACATAAGCTCTATAGAGCTTTTCTGCGACCCTATATTAAGAACAGTTAAAACCAATTATACCTCACCCCCAGCAATTTGCTGGAACCCATTTACAGCTGGGTCGACTGAGGCAATCGTGATAAAGTGCCTTGCCCAAGGACACACCGCAATGGGAGTAGCCAGGATTCGAACCAGGGGTCTTCACCTCCGTAGGAAAGCGTCTTAGCCCTCTCGACCAATGCGTCCACTTCATTGCATATCTAAGTCGTTCAATTAAGGCTATCTTATTCGGTATGCTACAATTAATGTTCTAGGGGAAAAAACAACACAAATGCTTTCTTTCATCTGTTTGATTGAACTGATTATATATATAATATTGATATCTATGTTGTTCTTTATGACAAATGGACTTATATATATTGTAACTATAATACTGCGTTACATTTACTGCGTTACATTTACTGTTACTTGTGACAAATGTACTTGTATATATAGTAACTATAACACTGAGTTACATTTACTTTTATTTGTTACAAATGTATTTGTATATATTGTAACTATAATACTGCGTTATATTTACTGTTATTTGTGACAAAAGTACTTGTATATATTGTAACTATATTACTGCGTTACATTTACTGTTATTTGTGACAAATGTATTTATATATATGTACTTATTTATATTGTAACTATAATACTACGGTTAAAGGTTACATTTACTGTTATTTATGACAAATGTACTTTAATATTTATATTGTGTATATAACGTGTTCCTTTCCTGTACTTATATATTTATCATGTAAATGCTCTTCAGTTATGGAGAAAACAAAGATAAAGATTTTACATGATGCGTTTTCCGCGACAAAACGTAAACAGTACCCTAACTTTGTTCAAATCATAGATATGCCACATGAAGTATCTACAGTAGGTGGTTTAGGTAAGTAGTAATGTCATAGCACACTTCGGTGTATATGAGCACCATTTCGCATTTTATATTCCTTTCTTTCTACGCATACCTTTTACAACCATGTATCCAAGTGAGCATTATGTTTTCATATATAGATAGATAGATAGATAGATATCTTTATTGCTTCCTCATAGGGAGAGTATAGCACATAAATATATACAATATACATAGCATTATATACAAAAACAGAACACATATTGACACAGTATGTAGCAAACGTTACATCACATACATAACGTCAATTTCTATTATATTAGACAAATTAATAAAAGAAACAAAGAACAACAACAAGCTATTATAGTTTTCAAAGGATTATTGAGATGTCACGTGTCCTACAACTTGCCGAAACGAAACACAAGTTGATAGAGAATGACAAAGGAAATGACAGAAAATTCTCAATGTTTATGAGATTCACGTATAACACTAATGTTGATTATTCAGACTGTTGGAGACAGTTACTATCAATGTACTTGAATGTACTTTTGTTTAATATAACTAAAAGAGGTGATCAAACCATTACATGTACATAAACCAGAATGCTTTACTGACTATTTGTAAACATTCTATTGATTCTGTGTTGGGCAAAAAGCTAGACATGCCAGATAACATATGAAACAATTGTTTATCTGGCTGCATCTGTATTAGGTCAGTATATAGCTTAATGCCAAATTTATTGAGAAGTGTTGACCAAAGTTGCTCTCTGCTGGCGCTGTTTACAGAACAGAAAAGCAAAAGATGTTTCACTAGATTGTCCGTCGATTTATAACATTTGTAGCAAATAGCATTGTAAGGCTTGGACAAAAGTGCGCCAATTATTTTTACAGAAACTTGCATATACTTCAATAGAGTTCTATCAGTAGCAGATAAATACCACTGTATACAAATGTTACGACGAGATATGTCGTGAATTATTAAAAAGTTTTGTAGACTAATACTAGACTCAACATGCTTAAAAAATTCATGCTGAAAAACGATTTGTATATTACTTTTGACCATTCTCTTCCATGTATATTTCAATGGAAAAATACCCGTTGTAACAAAAGTATTTAAAACTGACATCAGATTATATTTCTTACACAAACGACAAATATCTGGTATGAATCCCGTAGTCATGCTAGGTTTGTTTAAATATGCTATAAGGCGGTTTACAAACACAATTTTTATAATTGACTGTGAGTGTAACATACACAATTGACATAAAAATGTTAATTTTCTTTTATCTATCTCAGCCTCGATTGGTAAAAACCCAAGTAGGTATAGAGATACATCATTGTTTGTTGATCTAGGAAGCCCTTGCATAAATTTTATACAGAACCTGTGAGAAATTTCTAGTTTATACAAATCATTTTTGGTGAGACAAGACCAGAGCTCAGATCCATACAAAGCTTTTGGAAGTACAACACTATTGTATATACGTTTTGCTGATATAGGATGTATTCCACCTTCGTATATCCCACAGGTTAGAATACTCATGAATGTACCTTTAATTTTCTGACAACTTTCTGTGACATTTTTACTTATATTTAGAAAATTATCAAATAATACTCCAAGGTGGACATACTGTGTTTGTTGAGTGACTATATCTGACCCTAATCTCCAGTTTCTGTCACTTAGATGTTTCTGTTTAGTAACTATAACTGCAGATTTGCTAGCATTATAAAAATATCTACTATTTATACTATATTGATAGCATAATTCCATTAGCTGGTCTAAGCCACGTTGAGAAAATGACAACAGTACCATATCATCTGCTGATGTGGGACATGAACATTTTATGTTATACATAGCCATACCGTAAGGACTGTTTTGCAATTCATTTAGAAGGTCATTGATGAACACCAGATAAAGGAAAGCGCTCAGGACCCCACCCTGTCTGGTTCCTTGGAGAACTGGGAACCAGCGAGAATATTGGTCATTACTGCGCACGCAACTAGTCATACCCTGGTATAGGTTATATATTGCCTTATATATTTCGCTGCTTAAACCAAATTTGAATAGTCTGACCATCAATATTTCATGTGAGACACGGTCAAAGGCCTGCTTAACGTCCAAAAAGCAAGAGAATATAAGATTCTTTCACTGGTTATAGGTGCAGATGAGAATTTCCGGCCTCGAGGGTAACTGTTTAGGCGGTAACGAGGTTCCTACCGAGTTACCGCCTAAACAGTTACCCGAGAGCCGGATATTCCAATCTGCACCTATAACCATGACAGAATCTTTTTCTTGCATACCGATATCAGATATAATAAAAAAATAAAATCAGTCGAACGGCTTTATTTTTAGAACTATTTTTATTAGCACGTATTTAAACAAAGCGCGGGAAAGCAACGTCCGTAAACAGGAAAGACGTCATGACGTTTCAAAGACAACAACAATGTTTAGCTCCGGTTTGGTTTTATCAGTTCAGCGTAACGTTATGATTTTTTGATAAAATAACGTGTTTTGTATCGAGAAATATACTATCAGGAACAAAGAGGAACTGATAAGGTATTGGATTTTTATTCCGTTTTCAAAATGAAATATAAATAACTACATAAATCTGTTACATATATGTAGTTCGTAATACGTCATTTAAAGCACGAGAGTCATCTTACACCCGGGTGAAGATGGATTTTCCAGCACCGGTAAAAACCGGAAACCACGTCCAGCAAAGGAGTCTTGTTTTGCAAGAAAAAGATACAATTGCATGGAGGTTCATTAAAAAATCTAACACAATCAGAAAAGGATAATGTTCATTATAACAGTAATTTTCTCTTAAAGCACATGTGTATAATCCTTAAGATGTTTATTATCTTGTTCGTTTATGTTGTGTAAGACGATTACATTGGACGAAAAACCTTATTTTTGTGTTTCGTATTGCCCGTGTAATACATAAGACACTATTCAGGGCAACAAAACCAATAATTAAATAGAATAGTTAGTACCCTATGGATTATCTCACCACCATACTTAAAATTTTCATAATAGCACTGATCATGCCCACAAGCTTTATTTGGTTTACTTTTAATACATGCAGCTATAACTTCGTCCTGTGTAATGGGAACCATCGCAGACAGGTCATTATCCGTGTTAATTACTGTATTCTCTATCAAGCTTATGTCAGACATTATTGAGTCATGATAAGTTTGTACAAAATTGTCACATTCTGATGGTTTGTACAAAGTTTCAAAATAATTGCCCCATTGTGCATTTATCTGCTTAGGATCTCTGTATACAACATTATCAAAGATCAATTCACTTCCACATGCTGTATTGGACCTTTTTCTTCTTTCATTTACTAACTTCCAAAAATAGGCACTGTCAACTTCTGCATACTTATCTATTTCTGCATGGGTTTGTGAGATATATTGACTGATTTTTCTACGGTGTAAATACCTAAAGCCTTTTTATGCTCTTTTATATTCTGAGAACTCTTGACCAAATCTAAATGCCCCAGACTGTATCCAAGACCATCGTTTTGCTTTACACGCTTTATTAGCCTCTTTGAGTTCAAGATCCCAATACGGCTTTAAAAAGTGCTTAAATTTAGATTTTGGAAAACAATCGATATTTGCTTTAGAGATAGATTGTGTGATAACCTTGTAATAGAAATCTATATTATCTTTTGAAAGAATTTCGTTACCTAACAGAGAATTAAGACTGGGATCTATATTCAAATATTCCTTGTATTTTCCCTTTGAGATGAAGATACCTTTTTCCAGTTTATTATATGTACAGAACTTGACTGTGAGGAAGTGTTGTAAGTACATGTATTGAAACAACATATTATGGCTCTGTGGCTAGAAACATTTAGAGCATCATCATCTAGTATTTCACACCGAGTGACAAGATCTACTTTCTCAACAGGGAAAAGTATATGATCGATCAGTGTTTCTGTTCTACCATTATAATTGACATTCGTATATTTTGCCCCTTTACATGTATCTAAGCTGTTAACAGAGACATAGTTATGACGGTTTAGCAAAGAGCAAAAATATCTTGAACGACTGGCTGAGGCTAAAATTTCCGAATTAAAGTCCCCCATTACGATTACAGTTCCTTTCTGACTGTATATGGAGAGAATATTATCAATTTTATCAATATATTCTCTGTATATACTAATACTATGATTAGAGCAAGGTAAATATAAATATACTTGGAACACAAACAGTAAATTGTTCGGCCCTAACATAATCTCTATACCTATAAAACGATCTCCGCTATTTAACGGTAATCTTGAGACGTTTTTACTGAACCTTTTGTTCCATAGCAGACACACCCCACCTTTACCTACTTTTCTCCGGCCAATTATGGAAAGGTCACGGTCGGAAACGGCATATGAATCATAATGATTATCAATGCTACTTAAGAAATGTAGGTCACTTTCTTTTAACCAATGCTCCGAAATACCACATATATCTATAGATTTGTTATGTAATAGTTCACATAAATACGAACAACTAGACATTAATCCAGTGGCATTCCAAGTACAAAGATTTAGCATTACGTTATTAATCAACATCACAGTCAAGTACATTATATCTATTGTTTGATTCAAAATTGTACTCTGATTGCTCAGAAATATACCTTCGACCATACGCATCATTTTGTCTATAGGTAAAACTAGTAGGCATATTTGGACTGTACCCCCTCTCTAACTGATTTCGAGATAGCCACGGCCTGCATACAACATGACGGGGCCAGAATTTCGGATACAACAACATATCGGCGTTTTCTGTGACATTTAGTCTGATCACAACATTTCTGTGTTTCCGATTTCGAAAAATCTTCACCATAGAAATTTTTGGACCTCTTTTTGACACGTAGGATTTAATTTTTGATTCAGTAATAGTGGGTTTGAACCCTCCTAAGTAAAACCTTTTAGCTCTACTACGGACATGCATCAAAAAATCTGAATCTGAATCGGAGTCCAGTTCATCACCTGGCGCTCCACTTGAGTTAAAATATTTTTCATGAGACGGGGTTCTATACGAAACCCTAACAGGAATTCTGTTTGCTGGCGATTTATTTTGATGGGCTTTCCTAGCTTTTGGGTGCGAGGGTGTTCCTATTTCAGCTATAATTCTAGCAAAGGAAATATTCCTAGTTGGAGCTGTAGATACAACTTGACTATAAGAACGTTCTTGCATGTTTGCAACATCGTTCAACGGAATACATTCAGTCGGAGGAGTCGGGTTGGTAACAGGGACAGAAACATTTAAATTGTCATTTTCTGCAACTTGACCATACACAAGTTCTTGCGCATGCGCAACATCTCTCATTGAACTAGGCTTATCTTGACTTGAAACTGGTACTGGGGTGTTATTTGTATGATTGGCATTTTCTGCAACTAATACTGAGTGAGATCGTTCTTGCGCATGTGCAATATCATTCGTTTCAATTCCGTTGTAAGACAGAGTTGGACTTACAGCTGGAATTGGAACATTACCAAAAAAAATGTTATTTTCTACAACCTCACAAGGTTCTAATCCCGGTAATTGAGAAAAACCTGTTTGCGCTTGACTGCAAATTCCATGTGGGAAGCTGGAAGTTGCCTGTGTTACAATTGGTTCGGGAATGTTTGAACCAGAGTGCATACAGCTGGACACAGATGTAATAGCTTTGTCTACTAGTTGACTAGACTGGTTCGGTCTGGATATACAAATACTATGTGCATCTCTGATTGAATCAATCGTCTCTATTAACTGTGTTTGTAATGATTCAAATTTTTTCATTCGGTTTAAGAGATCAATTTTGACATCTTGACCACCATTAGACATACTGCCTTTAGTAATTTCCCTTTTAATATCGTCACACCCTGAAATGAAATCATCTTTAAAACTCATAATATCCTTACTAGTGTTTTGCAATGACAATTTTAAATCACCGATTTCTTTTGACCTTAAATTTTCAACAGCAATTTGTCTTTGTTTCATTAACAGCACATCTGATTGTAAAGTACCAATTTTACCAAGTAGAATGTCTAATTCTTGTCTGCATGAGCACATAGGATTATTGTTACTAATATTTCTAGGCTGGGCGGACACCGACTTTGATCTCTTGCGTGCTTTTCTAGAACTCACAATGTCTTTTAGACTAGAGTAGTCGTCATCACCTTCATTTATAATTCTCCGCCTATATCTTATCCGTTAATGTGACTTACACAAAAATTGCGTAAATATTTTCGTTTCACTGTTCATATTTAGATGTTTACGTTAAAATAATACAGAAGTTTTATAGTTATTTAATGTGTGACAAGTTTTCCTTGTTATTGCTGTGCAACAAAATCAATGGCACAATTTTTGTTACAACTGTATTTAACCTATATGCTGTAATGTATTTAATGATTCTGTATGAAGAACCAATTGTGTTGCACAAATGTTGTTTTTTACTATTTTCTAATATTTAAAACTTAAGGTCATATTTTAAAAGTGTGAATGTAGAAAATAGTCCGACTTACTTCGTCATGTTTTCTGTCCTGTTCTGCATTCATATGAGTATTGGTGTTTTTGAAACCGTTGTAAAAGATGTATCTGCTCATGTCTTCTGTTTCTGCAGTGGGTTCTGCTCCTCCGAGGTCATAGTATCTGTGAGAGCTATTCCGAGATTTTGGATGATCATTTCTCGCTCCGCGGTAAAATTCAACATCCATCATTTTCTCTGGAATTCCAGTCCATACGTGTAAAAATAACCAATTAAAGAGTCTGTTTCTTTGTCATTACGTATATTAATATGCATGTATATATATCTTCATGATGACAGCTCTGAAAACAAGCGCGGAAATTTCATATCAAGAATGCCAAATCTATATATTTTTGACAAAACTTTTGTAAATTTGCTCTATCTTTTTATATGAAATTTATAAAAATTACAAGTCCAAATCAAACATATGCACCGTTATAATTCAAACCGCTGGTCGCTAAAATTTATTTCCAATTTGACGAAAATAGTACTCCTTTATTATGTTCCTGGTGTAAACAAAAATATAACAATGTCTGCATACATTTAGAGAACGATGTTTATTAATACGGTCAAATGCACTGGTGATATTTTCCCACCTTTTGTTAATTTCTTTCAACCTTATTATACACACTAAGTGGCTAACAAAGATTTCGCCGATTGTGCGATACCCCCTGGGCGTGAGAAGGATGAAACATTCTCCAGTTTGTATTGATGCTATTGTTTGACCTCAATCGTTTGTAGACATAAAATATACTATAAGTAACGTAAGTACTTGTGACGTTTCCATTTTTAGCAGCATGTAAACAGTCTCAACGTAAGAAAACATATTGATCAATTTATTCGATTTTTTCCATGTAGCAAAGATGAACAAGTAAATGCTTACCAAAAGTCACACGAGCGCAATTTAACAATTAGATAAAGAACACCAGGAGGCCTAGGTTTGTATTGGTCCTGGTGGGGCAAAAGTGACAGATACAGGCTTCATCACTAGACACCATTGCAAGAAAGAAGGTTAAGGGAAAGACTGTACAATTGTACTCTGTAATAAAGGTTTCATTAGGAGGCTTATTATATTATATATTTTCTTCATATAGGTTGAATTTACCACTTCTATAGCAAACTCATTTCAAACGTGGTTATAAGAAAAAAGAATGAACATTGTACATTCTATAAACTTTAATTTAGTAATAAAACAATGTTAGGCTAGTTTAAAGTGTTCTTAAATAAAATAGGATTTTCAGCATGCAGTCATTTACAAAAAAAAAATAGTTTTACGCACTACACTTCTGGGCTTAGATTCTTAGAGCATCTTTGTTTTTTTTAATTAATTGTTTTCCTAACTTTGTTTCGTTTCAATTGAGAGAGACTGTAATCACAAATACTTGATTTTTTTACTTTCTAGATTTCATTTAATGCAAATCATTTAAAGGTTTATGAGTATATCATCAAAACTCAGAAATATTTGATAAACGAACAACATCTTTGCCAATATTTTACCTGACCATTGTTCTGCCGTACTGTCCCGTATGACAGATACTTGAAATATTCTGAAAAAGTTGTCCACCTTTGAAAATGAATGCCATTTGTAAAGAAATAAGAATAAACAATTGCTGAAAACTGTGTTTCACCTAGTTATGTGAAATTTCAACACTCGTACGCTATTGCAAATGCATCAAAACGAACATATGTAACAGTTCTTTGAAAATGGTGATTTTTTAAAGGCGTTTAACTGTCCGGAAGTGGGGCCCCTTTAGGCAGTCCTTTACCGAAATTCAGTGCTTGTATCAGTATAGCTCTTCTGACACTTGTTTCGTAGAGTAATATATAAGTTTTATATGCTGTTCAATTTTCCTGTGAAACAACTCTTTCTTTCTATGATTTGGTGTTGTTTGATATTTTTCTCAAAACGTAAGGCTAAGCGTTAATGCCTGTGAAATGTTTCATTGAAATTATTAAAGGGACAAGTTTTGAATATTAGGGGAAAATAGTGACTTACTTAAAACATTTTAGATGGTTTATAAACACAGCACTAGGATTCCTTTGTTTCATTAAGAAACAATACACTGTATTCAATCGATTAACATACATACCCCACCCATTGGTTTGACCGGAAATTTAGCCAATATGACCACCCCATTCAGTACAAGTAAATAAAAAACAAAAATGTGCGCATTATACAGGTTATATAACAGCAAACTTACGTCGTCTTGAATATTGCGCATGTTTTGGTCCGAGTTACAGCTACATTTTATCTGTATTAAACTTAACAAGGCACTAAAATACTATTACATTTGGAATTTTCACGACTTTACACGAGATCGATGATGGATCTATCATGTTCACCAGATTAATCAATGGTAGCCTGCAACACATTTTCTAGTTTTATTATGTTCTTTTGGATTACTTTTAGATTTCAACAATATTTCGGCTATTTGAACAGGAAGCCAGTTTACCAAAACATCATACATGGGAAAGACCAGTGCTAGTCTTCCATCCTCCGCCTATCAGAGATGTTATTGTATAGTTAAAAATCAATGACCTTAAAAACGCTTTAAATGTAGGTTTCCTCGTGGCCCGGCCCATTTTATGAAAAAAATATATTTTACTCTTTAGACATAAGTACAATACGTGAGTACAATACAAAACATAAGTAGGCCTATATATACAGGTTATATAACAGCAAACAAACACAAAATACTGTTACTAATTTTAGGAGCCCGCCCACTTAGCTCAATAGGGATAGCGCAGATCTACGGAGAGTTCGATCCTTGGGTGGGACGTATGTTCTCCGTGACGATTTGATGAAAGACATTGCGTCTGAAATCATTCGTCCTCCACTTCTGATTCATGTGGTGGTGGTGGTGGTGGGGAGGAGGGTTGACAGTTACTTGCAGAGAACAGTTTTTACTGGTACAGAATCCATGAATACTGGTTAGGTTAACTGTCCACCGTTACATAACTGAAATACGGTTGAAAAACGGCGTTAATTCCAAAACAAACAAACTAATTTTAGACATTTAGTGCAAAAACAATACAATTTCAGCTTTAGAGAGTTTATGTACGCTTACGGATCTCGCTAAAGTTATTTGATGCGACCATCAGACAATACACTCAACAAAATTCCTAATCGGTCAGTTTATATTGTATTACTAGGCCTATTTTGTTGATAATGCACGAAATTTCACATACCGACATTTGAATAGGTACTGCAGCTAACTATTGATTTATTTTTGGCCGACACACGACCAAAGTAACCGCATTAGGCGTTTTGACCAATATAGCATATTTTGCACGTACAGGACATATGCATCAATATGCATGTGTTAATGAACACTTCTGGCATAACTGAGGAAAGTCCTACTTGAAAAACACACAATTTCACCAGTTTTATTATTTTTTTATGAATTTAACATGAATTTTGCAAATATTGTCACAAAAATTTTTTTTTCGAAATCTTTTTTGTTTTAGTGTCAGATTGCAATGCAGATCTACTTCCTATACAGTAGTCTAAGTAGAATCTTCATCAAACTACAAAAAAGAGGGGTTCCAAATTATCAGGCGTGAAATGTTTGAAAAGCACATGTTGCTGCTCTCTCCATTCACATGTATTGCATGCTGACATGAGATTTGGTTTTATATTTTATCTATAACACAATAAAACATTAATCAGAGGTTGCACAAGATAAATCAAACAAACATATTTTACGTATTATCACTTCTAATATAACATAAATTCAGCAATATACATATAGTTTGCGTATCATCAATTATACAAACATGCTTATTTTCATAAACTTCTATTTACAACATATTTTACGTTTATATAAGCAAAGAAAAGAAATAAAGAAGAAAGTCATTCTTTTCACATGACCTTTCGAAATACAATGTACACATAAATATCTGAGTGTATTTACATCCATACGGAAGTTTGATATATGGTTGTTAGCTATATTTACATAACATACATTTAAGATTCAGTTTATGAAGTTCAATGATTGTTTGTCATATAAATTAAGCAGACTAGGTCTCTCATGATAACTTTTTTTTGCTATAACAAGATTTCTTATATAAATCGCCGGTCTATAGTTATTGTTTGATGTTTGACATGTTTTATTTCATATAAATCCATTAGCCTAAGAAGTACAAAACTTTATTATGGAGAACAGTAACAACAATACACATATAATGACTTTGAATACATATGACACAAATAAGGCCTAAAAATCTTTTTTTTTCCGGGATCATGCTCATAACAAGAGGGCCCTGAAGGCCCTGTATCGCTCACCTGACATATTGACCTAAAGATCAGATCAAGTTTCATTAAGATATGGTCATAAATGTGGCCTCTAGAGTGTTAACTAGCTTTTCCTTTGATTTGACCTAGTGACCTAGTTTTTGAACACACATAACCCAGATTCGAACTTGACCTAAATATCATAAAGATTAACATTCTGACCAAGTTTCATGAAGATACAGTATTAAATGTGACATCTACAGTGTTAACAAGTTAACAAGTTTTTCCTTTGATTTTTTGATCTAGTGACCTAGTTTTTGATTCTACATGATCCAGATTCGATATTGACCTAAAGATCTTCAGGACAAATATTCTGATAAAGTTTCATAGAGATATTGCCATAAATGTGGCCTCTACAGTGTTAACAAGCTTTTCCTTTGATTTGACCTAGTGACCTAGTTTTTGACCTCAGATGACCCGTCGAACTTGTCCAATATTTTATTGAGGGTAACATTCTGACCAAGTTTCATTAAGAATTAAGATTGGGCCAAAATTATGACCTCTAGACTGTTAACAAGCTTTTCCTTTGATTTTTGGATCTGGTGACCTAGTTTTGACCCCACTTGACCCAGATTTGAGTTTGACCTAAAAATCAGCAAGATTAACATTCTGACCAATTTTCATTAAGATACGGTCATAAATGTGGTCTCTAGAGTGTTAACTAGCTTTTCCTTTCATTTGACCTGGTGACCTAGTTTTTGACCCCACATGACCCAGATCTGAACTTAACCTAAAGATCATCAAGATTAACTTTCTGACCAAGATTCATGAAGGTACATTTATAAATGTGGCCACTAGCATGTTAACAAGTTTTTCCATTGACCCAGATTTGATTTTAACCTAAAAATCATCAAGATCAACATTCTGACCAAGTTTCATAGAGATATTCCATAAATGTGGCCTCTAGAGTGTTAACAAGCTTTTCCTTTGATTTGACCTGGTGACCTAGTTTTTGACCTCATTTGACCCAGATTAAAACTTGACCTAAAGATTATAAAGATTAACATTCTGACCAAGTTTCATTACGATATGGTCATAAATGTGGTCTCTAGAGTGTCAACAAGCTTTTCCTTTGATTTGACCTGGTGACCTAGTTTTAAATTCCACCTAATCCAGATTTAAACTTGACCTAAAGATCATCAAGATTAACATTTTGACCAAGTTTCATTAAGATATGATCATAAATGTGGCCTCTAGAGTATTAGTTAGCTTTTCCTTTGTTTTGACCTGGTGACCTAGTTTTTAATTCCACATAACCCAGACTCAGATGTGACCTAAAGATAATAAGGATTAACATTCTGACCAAGTTTCATGAAGATACAGTCGTCAGAAATGTGACCTCCAGAGTGTTAACAAGCTTTTCCTTTGATTTGACCTGGTGGCCTAGTTTTTTACCCCAGATGACCTAATATCAAAAGTGTCCAAGATTTTATTGAGGGTAATATTCGGACCAAGTTTCATAAAGATTGGGACAAAATTGTGACCTCTAGAGTGTTAACAGTCAAATTGTTGACTACGGACGACGACGGGCGACGGACACAGGCACTGGCACCAGACCAGAAAGAAAATGCCTCTGTACATGTTATACTCTACCCCTAGGTATACTATAAGAACTATGGTCATGAACGGGAAAATATACTAACCCGTTCCGATCGCGCATTTCATACCTAAAACGTGCAGTTCGGTAAATGTGTAATATGGATATTGAACAAGTGGTAATTTAACTTCCAACTGTGTACAGTTCAAATTTATTCAATATATCTTATCTTAGAGAAACAACGCGTAGTTTATAGTTTTTTCAACGTTACACAAAAAACTGGTTGAACTTCCCTAATGAAGTTCCGGTCTAGATTTCAAAACCATTCTGATTAGCTGATGCGAAAATGTATGTCAGTCGTCGTTTAACTACACGTGTACGCTAAAATGTGTATATGCAGCATAAATGTGCAATATAAATTAAACAAGATTTAGCTTACCAAAAGGTTCCTTCTAGCGCATATAAAATATTCTTCTTAAGGGATATTGTTTTAGCATAATGTTACAAATGTTTGATAATGCAATGAGAAAAATATGTTCTGTCATTTTTTGGTGCAAACTTAACTATTTAAGAACTAGTCTAAGTATTAACAGTTTAATCATAATCCAAAGTTGTTTGCAGTACATATTATGCTATTTGGAAGCATTTGTCTTGCAGCCTGTATTTCAATTCCGGATGTTTTCATCGCGCGACTACTCCAGCGAGCATTTGCACACTTAACACAAAGACATTTTCATACATGCATGTACGAGTCGAAAAACAAATCAGGAAGAGTAAAAAAAAGTACGCAAAAGAAAGCACTTGCAAATTTCAAACGTTAGAAGCTAAAAAAAATCACGTGACCAGGGACAATTTCATTACGTAATTTTTTTGGCGGGAGTCTATTTTTAGATGATGCATATTCATTTCATTTATCTCGATTCTTTACTATGATATATTCAATTGAGGAGTTACATGATTTAAACTTTATTATTGTGTCTTGTTGTTCTGTTATTATTCCTTCTCTTGAGAAGGAATATCTTAATTCATTAAGTCACACTTGACTGAGCTACTGATGTCGAAAGCTGTTGTAATTACAAGCTGGCCAATCAAACTCCGTGACCTTAGAAATAACCTCTGACGTTAAACTATTCTTTCTCAATTGAGGCGACTCATGGATTACACAATACTAAACCCGAGGATGATTAATTGATTCTTTTATTTCCCCCTGAACATAACATATGTACATTCACCAGATAGACATATATCAGCAAATTTAAATGTACTAAACAACCAAATATTATCGTTACCTTCAAATGCATGGTTAATATGTGAAAACAAACCCCATTGTGACCCTCTAATTATGTGCAATGAAATACACACATCGAATCAGGTCAATGTCTTATTGCCGTATTTACTCTACTGAAAGAGGTAACAGATTTAATTTGTTGTTGGATTTAACAATTTATGTTAAATAACTAGCGTAAATACTTACCTGATAATTTTTTGGCAGTATAAAATAGACATTGCAACCAAAATTTTACAAGATGGTCATTTTATATTTATATAGATGTGCCCTAGAAGGAACTTTTGATATGCTTTAACTTGTTTTAGGTAGTTGCATTGCACTAAAGACTGAAATAAAGATTGATTATGCGTAAACACATACAGGGCAGGAGGCTATTTGTAATGAATATGCATGAGTCCAAGATGGCGGCGCCCTACGAGAAATCGGATTCCTTTGACGATACCCTTGTACCCATTACATGCTCAGTCAAGTGTGACATGTTCACCATAAGTGTTCCTTCTCTTGAGAAGAAACAATAAACAGTACAGATGTTTATCAATGAATGACTTCAAATTCAAAATCATAACTAAGATGAATTTCATTCATCATTTCGAGTTTTATTGTAAAACTGTGAATATTTTGCTTTCTGTTTTTGTTTGTTTACATTTCGCCAAACATGTGCACACTGCTGTGACCTCTTGACCGGATGTTCATTAAGGAAGTTCACGCAAGTTTTTTCTGTAACGTTGACGAAAGCATAAAATATGTGGAGTATCTCTGCAATATGAAATACTGAGACACTGTGACTGGTGCACGATGGAAAATAAATTACCGCTTGTTCAATATGCTAGGTACCCATTCACCGAACCGCGTTTTAGATGAGAAATGTACGATTGAAATGTGTTAGTTCACTTTCCCGTTCATGACCATGGTTCTTATGGTATACCTAGGGGTAGGGTATAACATGTACAGAGGCATTTTCTTTCTGGTCTGGTGTAAGTGGACACAGGGCGATCACAAAAGCTCACCTTGAGCACTTCGTGCTCAGGTGAGCTTAAAATTAGGGTAGGTAGGTCGGATTTTTTAAAGTTGATTTCTAACATCACTGACCATGTTTAGAGCATAAAAAGTGCACGTCTGCAACTTTTTGTTAAAAGTTGAAAAACAAAAATCTCCAATGCCATGCTTGAAAACATTTAGGTCGGGTCAAACATTTAGGGTAGGTCGGGATACGGGAAGCAAACACTTTTTTACGCCTATTAGTAAATATTATATAACACAATGGAGAAGGTTACATAAAGTTGAAAGCAATCGGTCATTTTCATATATCTAACTTTACATTTACTACACAATCCTATGTCTATAATATTCCAGGTGTTATATGACGTATGTTTTCCTGGCTAATAAGTCAAACATTTATTATTTATTTAAAGACAGAACTGACCTCAATCTGACACTGCTGCAGAAATTGTTACATCATCTCTGGGCATAGAAAAGGTCAAGTTGATGTAAACATAAAGTTAAACGGGTAAATGTAATTGTCTCATGTCTATAAAAATCTGTCAGTAGACGCAACATTATACTGAATGTTATTTCAAAATTTTAAATATTTTGTGTTGTGTTGTTTTTGAAAGGGTAACACAGCTTACATGTCAGGATTGTATGGGTTATATCGATATTTGATACTAAACACAATTGTTAAATTTCATGGCATATTCAAGCTCAGGTGAGTGTCTAAGGGCTGGCCTGGGAGTAGCCCAAATAATGGGCGTGATAACTTTTGACTGTCGCTGTCTCCGTCTCCGTCTCGGTAGAGGGATGACAACTATAACATATCAGATCATAAAATAAGTTATCCCGATAAGCCAAATGATTAAGGCTAACCTGGGAGTCCAGTCTAACAATTTCTCTGCAACTGATATTATACTAGAAACTCATTTAATGCCAGTTAACATTACTTAGCACAAATTTAGCGGTATCTTTAGCGCATTGATGTTAGGAATAATTTGTTTTGACAAAACAGTGCATTCCTTTTGTTAACATTCTTTCATCTGCTGGAATCAATCAAAAAGCAAAACACAGGAACTTACTATTCGATAAGGCAAACTAGTCCGAATTCAAAAGAGGTTTAAGAAATGTCGCCACTAAAAATTATCTGCAAACTATGAATGTACAAGATTTATGGAACTCCTTTAAGAATAAGTTAGAAGAATTAGTTCAAGTCATATACCAAGTAAGACTGTTTCTGGTAAACAGCACCTTCCATGGCTGAATAAAGAAATTAAAAAGTTGATGAAGAAACGTGACAGGCTATACAGTAAAGTTAAAAAAATATATATATCACTTTGTTTTCTAAACTTCAAAAAAGGTTAAATCTATTTTAAAAAATCTCGAAATGCTTACTGTGATTATACGAATAATATTGTATGTAGTCCTGTACATAAGCATGGCACAATCAAACGTTTCTAGGGTTTTATAAAAAGTTTACGAAATGATTGTTGTGGCGTTGCTCCATTAAGAGAAAATGGTGTTATAAAATTTAGTGCCAAAGATAAATCTGAAAATTTAAATATACTCAAACGCAAAAGAAAGTGTGCACTTTTTAAATTTGAATATTCTCAGTTCTAAAACAAATATCCGTCTACAATTTGTAACATACTTTGCTCGAAGCATGTACTATTGATGTTTCTTCAATTTTACGATAAAAACTCGATGGAGTCAAGTGAATTCTTGTTTGCACGATTTGCACATGCTGCCAATAGGAAATGTACGTGTCTACAAAAACGTATTTTGTCAGTTTTCTTATATCTTTGGTCAAAGGAAAAACATATTAGATTTCAAAGCTGTGCTGTAATTAAATGCCATGACCTAGTGAAACTCAGCGAATTGAATCATTAACAATGCTTTAACGGGGTGACAACGTTATTTACGTCAGCAGAACGTTTAGTGCCGAAGTAATGTCATAATTACATTGCACCAGCAATTTCAGCAAACTGGTCGAGTTGCCGTATGCCATGCCATAGATCCAGCAGACCTTGGGTGACAACAGCTACTCAAGAACGGAATAAACTTCCTTGTGCCGTCATTCTACTGTTACGTTAGTCATAAGCGTTGCCATATCAATGCTTGAATAGATAGTAAAGGTGGTCACACACGATATTTAAACAAAATAGTGTTTGATCACGGAACAGGCAGATTTTTAATCATCTTATAAGAAAGAGATATACAACTTCCGTGTTTGACCCCTGTTGGCTTTGAATAGCTCTAGCCAAGAATCCCCATAAATGTCAAAACTTTGAAAATAATCGAAACACATCAAATTAGCTATAAACTGCACTAAATTTTGGTACCAAACATGACATACTTTTAGACAATATAATCTACTTCGGACAACATTATATACTTCGGTTGACGAAAACCTGAGTGCACACTTTCTTTTGCGTTTGGGTATAGACAATTTTCATCCGTTTTCACAAATGATCCAGATCATACTCTACCAAGCATTGGATCTAGCCCTTTTGCCAGTATGTCTGAAAAAAATGTAACAGAAAATGGTGTTAGGAAAATTCTGGAAAACTTAAATCCTTACAAAGCAGCAGGTCCAAATCAGATTAAATCTAGAATTTTAAAGGGATGTGCTAATGAGATAGCACCAAATTTTACTTTTTAATGTACTTATGAATGATATTTTCTACTTTATAAACAACAGTACCCTGTATAATTATGCTGATGACATCACGCCCTCATTTCATACACCAATCCTTACAGCTTTACAAAAAGAAAGTGATACTTTAATTGACTGGTTCTTTCCAAATCTGATTTGAGGGAATTGGAGCGATACAGTTTTTACCACCATCTCCTAAGCATACACTTTTGTGTTGTCTTTTTTTTTTCTTTGTATTGCAGATTTTATTTTCTTTTCTAATGTCAGTTTTTAGGCAGCAATATCTAGTTCAGCAGCTTCAACACAGCGTTTGATACTGAGGTCTTGTACATGCTCAACCTGTTATATTTAGTATTGTGTGCTTAACATGTTTTCTTTTTTAGCTCTTTTATAACTCTGAATCTCTTTGTTTTTTTTCTAATTGCTGTATAGTTGGTTCAAAAACTCTGTAGAGCTTATGTTTTGTAATGTTGTCTTCTTGCCGACTCAAAATAAAACTTATATATTGTGTTGTATTGAATTGTAGCTCAGCTGCAAGGGGACCTTGGCAATTTAGCATTGTGGGAGCTATCATTTAATGTAAACAAATGTCACATATTGTATGTTTCTATGTCCAGAAAATATTTTAATACAGTCAACACCTTGCACAATCAGCCTCTGCCCCACCTATGTAGGCGGGGAAGTAACATGAAATCTATCTTGGTCTCCACGTGTTAATTAAATTGTAATAAAGCTAGTCAGAGCTTAGGTTTCTTAAAACCGTAACATACATTCTCCCAAAAGTTCCATAAAGACAACTACTTATAAATAACACTATTGTAAGACCAACTTTAGAATATTGTTCTAATATATGGAATCCTTATACATTGTACCATCAGAAGAATATCAATAAATTAGAAAACATTCAAAGACAAACTGCAATATTTGTAACAAGCAAAGCAAAACCCCTGGCATAGTCTCAAATATCATAAAAGACTTTAATTGGAATACTTTGCAATTTAGAAGACAACAATTATAGTGGACTAATCTTATTTCCCAAATAGTTTATTATCATGTAAATGTTGATCTTAAGTAATATGTTACATATTATACAAGACAGACCAAACACTACAATCATCTAGCATTTCATATACCATCTGATTTTTATAAAATTCATTCTTCCCTAGAACAGTTGTTCAGTGGAATACATTGCCATCACATGTAGTCAGCGTTGAAACAGTGCCCGGATTCATAACACTGGCTATATTGATGTATACACCATAATTCCAGTACAATTTTTTTTTTACTTTTATTCTGTTTTTATGGTAGCACACCCCTAATGGAAGATATTTCAAACTTAAACTGGATTATCATTTCCATTATCTGCATCATTTAACAGATTACTTGGCAAAAGTTTAAGAAGATTTACCGTTCAAATTATCTGACCCTCAGGGCTAATAAAAGTCCCATAACTCAGTCATTTTTGGACTAATGGAACATTTTTTTGTGTTTGAATATCATGTATGCATTGTAAATCAGGAATAAGACCATAAAATGCAAAGAATCTGGTAAGACATTTACCAGAGTGATTTTAACTTGGAAATTGTAGCCGATGAAATACAGCTTTCATGGAAATGTCAGAAATGTAGAAAAATATATGACAATTCAATCAAAATTTTCACTTTGATTTTTATAATTGGTTCATTGCAAGTGAAAATAAAGATTAAATAAACAATTTTACCGTCTAGATTTATAACAAATCAACCTCAAATACAGCAATGGTGGATTTATTTACAATAATTTGCAAATATATTGACCTCTTGGAAGGACAATATTTCATCTGCACTACTTTAAAAACAATAAGAACTTCAAGACTTGGTACCTGTGTATTCTATAGTCATGCTAAAATAATAATAAATATTTAATAATGTTCTTTAAACAAAACAAAAATGAGTCTAGGTCAATTATATTAGTCGACATAACAACAGACTTATAAAAAAAATTGAATCGGAAAGTCATTTTTATCTAAAATTCTAAATTGTAAGTTTAGTAAAGGAACAATCATATTGCTTAACATCAAAATATAAGATTATTTAAACTACTATGCAGAAACCTAATGCAGAGCCTATAATTAAGAAGACACGGTCCTGTGAAGTTTGAGAAAATCTGTAAGTTCAATGAAATGTCACACGGTGAACTTATAAACTGCGGAGAACATATATGTCAGACTATCAACATCACTGAATATACACAGCAGAGCAGAATGTTAATAATTAAAATATTTATAACAATAAAAAGTCTTTGAAGGAGTAATTCCACAACTTGTCATCATTTTGAGAAAAGCCAATCAATGTCAACAAAAACTGTTACTTATTTTCAAAGTAAGCCTCAAGTTTCGGAATAAGTTCTTCAAAAAACCTTTTTTAAGCCAGTAACCCCTGGTGAGACCCTCTGAGTTTTTGGCAGAAGATACAACCCTTAATTAGGCCATCTTCTCCACCACGAGAGTAAACAAGTTGTAGATGGGCAAGTTTCAGACCTGACCTGATATATTGGTGTAAGTTATTTGCACATTTTTATCATAACTGTTAGGAAGCACTAGGTGGACTGATCGAGTAGCTTAGGAAACCTGACAGTTTTTTACTTTCTAATAGGGATGGGAACGAATATTCGAAAATCGGTCGAATATGAAAATCAAATTCGAATATTCGTAAATTATTGTATTTATTTTTCAAAATAAGTAACGTTGATTTTGGGCAATATGAGCATGCTAATTCTACAGAATAAACCCATGTCATGTTTGTTTATCGAGTATCAAAAGATGTCCAATTAACAAGAAAATAGCAATGCATAATTGGCAGGGGCCATCGTTACAGATTAACAGTTTGCAACAGGCGTCAATGTGTCATATGCATGTCAAAAGATGTCCAATTAAGAAGAAAATTTCAATGTATAATTACCTGGGGTCAACGCTACGGATTAACAGTTTGTATTAGGCGTAAATGTGATATCTTTTTATCTTTTGTTCATTTTTATTGGCGCCTGTTTTATGTAACAAGTTGTAGATATTTTTTTTCGAAAACAATACCAAAGTTGTAGATATTGCCGATCTTTTCACAATATTTTGTACGACGTTTCAGACCATCCGCAGAATTGGTTTTCATCCGCAATCGGCCGTATTCACATTAAATTTTGAAGTACTTTATAAAAAAAATCAAGAAATAATATATGATTGATGCATAAGTTCATGTTGAAGCAGGTTTAAGTCTACCTTACTTGCTTTTTACACGACGATTTTTACACGCCGACTGAAAATTTTCATAATGGCGGCGGTAATACAACAGCGCGTCACGTGTTTAAATGGGACGAACTGCTATTTTTAGATAAAATTGTGACGGTCTAAATTATAATCGTCTTGATTTTTTGTATCATTTTGAAGCTAAAACACTGAATTAGTTAAATATGTTCATGATTATACTGACAGAATAGTGAAATAAAACGCTAAGATCGACGGGTTTGCTAGGTAGGATCGGGTTACCCGAAAAAAACACACATTTTTTTTGGCCTTATTACGTACGATAATCCACGCTTTAAACAAATGAATACGTTTTTTATATGCCAATCACTTAATAAGAATTTAAAGCTTCCATTAAAACAAACCGAATATTCGAATATATTCGAATATGTCAAACCGAATATTCGAATATTGATTTCAGTATTCGTTCCCATCCCTACTTTCTATAATTCCCCATCCCCCACCCCCACGTATGACCATAATGTATCAGTGGTATTGAACGTTTGCCATTGCTATAATGATGATGGTGCCTGATGTAGCAGGGTACACTTCGAAATTTGGCCCCCGTCAATATTTGTTATAATTAGAACTTCGTGATTTTGGATGTCTGTAAATTAAGGTGAGAGATAATGATTGTTATTTCTTTAGAAAATGTATACAGCCGACACATGTGAAATTCTGATGTCTGTTGTAACACTAACTGGTAGCTTTGTATGAATCAATGAGGCACCTTTTCGCGGAAAATTCAAATCACGGAAGGGTTCTGTGCTTGTTGATTGATACTCAGGAACATTTTCGCTATTTTGCGAAAAAAAAACGAGCTGGATGGGCCCCCTCTCCGTTTATATCCCGAAGTTCAGTAAGGACTATTAAATTGAGAAATACAATACAATTGGGCATTGTTCTTGCAGCGGGATCATTGCAGGCTGTTCAAAAAGTGCAAAATTGATGATTTTAGCATGCTATTTTGGAAACAGGCTGATTCGGACCATGGCTGATTCGGACCAGGCTGATTTGGACCAAATATTTGGCTGATTCGGACCAAATAATCTGGCTGATTCGGACCACATACTTTGAAATAATAGTATTCGGACCACGTATTTTAAAAATAACAGTAGATAATGAGCATATTTGTTGGCCGATTCGGACCACATACTTTGAAATAATAAGAGTACATAATGTACATATATTTTGGCTGATTCGGACCATGTGATAAGAGTAGATAATAAGTATATTTGTTGGCCGATTCGGACCACATACTTTGAAATAAAGAGTACATAATGTGCATATATTTTGGCTGATTCGGACCACGTATTTTGAAAATAACAGTAGATAATGAGCACATTTGTTGGCCGATTCGGACCACATACTTTGAAATAATAAGAGTACATAATGTACATATATTTGGCTGATTCGGACCACGTAATAAGAGTAGATAATGAGCATATTTGTTGGCCGATTCGGACCACGTACTTTGAAATAATAAGAGTACATAATGTACATATATTTGGCTGATTCGGACCACGTAATAAGAGTAGATAATGAGCATATTTGTTGGCCGATTCGGACCACATACTTTGAAATAAGAGTACATAATGTGCATATATTTTGGCTGATTTGGACCACGTAATAAGAGTAGATAATAAGCATATTTGTTGGCCAATTCGGACCACATACTTTGAAATAAGAGTACATAATGTGCATATATTTTGGCTAATTCGGACCACGTAATAAGAGTAGGTAATAAGCATATTTGTTGGCCGATTCGGACCACATACTTTGAAACAATGTAAATAATGTGCATATTTTAACTGATTCGGACAACGTATTTTAAAATAAGAATAGATAATGAGCATATTTGTTGGCCGATTCGGACCACATACTGTAAATAATGTGCATATATTTTAACTGATTCGGACCACGTATTTTGAAATAAGAGTAGATAATGAGCATATTTCGATTTTTTTTTTATCTTGGATCACAACTCACTAGATTGTTAAGCGAAGAAAAGAAAAAGGTTTATTTACACATAATATCATTGTAAGGAAAACTTAAACAATTTGGGCCGAATAAGCCAAAGAAATATGGGCCGAATCAGCCGGGCCGAATCAGCCATGGTCCGAATCAGCCTGTATTCGCTATTTTTCATGGATGGTATAAAACTTTCGTTTTGATAACTTTCTTTATTCTTGTATGAGAATCATGATTTTGCCATTAATTAAAAGCACAAAACATGCACGCAATTTATAAAATGGCCATCCTGATTCTGCTCATGAGGGAAGTGCAATATTGCGACTCGCTACATGTAAGACTGTCCGTGCCCAAAATTTTCGAGTCTTAGTGTACCATGCTACCAGAACACCACTGGTGCCGTTATCTATACCGGATACCAGTAGTACGGGAAATAGCTCCAATGTTTACGCTCTTCAAAGAGGAGGCGTAAATTTATCAAGATGATGGCGATCATACCAGCAACTTGGGAAATGTATGACATGTTACAGGCAGTCATACAGGTAAATTAATGTTTGTTTTCGTATGAAACTACAAAACATCAAAACGACTGTATATATTCGTATATACTGGTCACAGTTCTTGTGTATATTTCATCTTGTTCGTGAGTAATTTATTCGAGAAAACGTGCATTTTTGACAGGACTGGTGTCAAAACATGAAAAATTGTATGGCGTGATTTATTTTTCGTCGCCGCCCGAAGAACATCAGGATGTCTGGAAAAAGCATCTAACAATTCATTGTTCCATTGATTTAAATCTTATTTAAAGTTTATGTAAAAAATTGTAACACGTTTTTTCTGCTTACATAATTATATGTACAGTGTTGTTGTTGTAACAGTTACTGTGAGCCACGGGAGACAATCAAAATCCCCTTGATCAAAATCCCCTCCACTGAAAAATGACAGGGTGTTACAAAATCCCCTTCATACTTTTGCAGGGGGTATTATAATCCCCTCTGTGATTTTTACTTATTTCATCAAGTTCAAATACAACTATACACAGTTTAAAAGTCTATTACATAAAGCACGTAAATACAATGCCTTTAGCAAACATAATTTAATTTGGGGCACTGATATCTATATATCTATAATGAAAATCACATAGGGGATTATGATACCCCCTGCAAAAGTATGAAGGGGATTTTGTAACTCCCAGTCATTTTTCAGTGGAGGGGATTTTGATCAAGGGGATTTTGATATACACTCGTGAACCACACCTTTAATTTAGGAATTGGCTGTGGGCAATGTTGGGTGGTTAAAACCGCCCCTGGTTTTAACCAGCGGTTCTACATCTACATCAACATCGGTACAACCAACAATCGATTTCCGATTATGACTGGTCGGCGCAGTCAGAGAAACAGTTGTTAAAGAACTTTAGTATATTACAGTATTAAAAGTAAAAGATAAAAGGACAGTATGCTACAGTTAAAATAGGACAGAATGGAAGAATTACATAGTGACCGCCGCCAGCCTCTCTGTAAAGATGCTGAGGCTGGGGCTAGCTTTGACTGATGTGGGGAGGGAGTTCCAGAGACGGATGGTTCTAGGGAAATAAGAGTTAGCAAAGTATTGAGTGCTGGAATAAGGGATCAAGTAGTTCAGATTTCTAATGGGGGTCAAGTAACCTTGGTCAATAGCAACGGTCTGGGTCCTTACTTTGTAAAACAAAAGTAATGAACAGTTTAACCTACGGTACTGGAGAGTTTTCCATTCTAAGGATTTCAACATTTCAGTTACACTGCTTGTATAGTTGTAATCATTCATAACATACCTAGCTGCTGACCTTTGGACTCGTTCAAGTTTTTGGGTGAGGGTTTTCTGCCAGGGATGCCACACAGTTGAACAGTATTCTAGCTGGGGGCAGACATAGGTGGTGTATGCAGCTTCTTTGACCTTTATGTTATCTGTCTTGACATTTCTCTGAATAAATCGAAGGGATGAGGTTGCCTTAGAAGTTACGTTTTCTATGTGTTGTGACCAGTTCAAATCATTGGAGATAGTTATTCCTAGGTATTTAGCTGATGAGGTGGACTTTAACTCTGTATTGTGTAACCTGTAGGTATATATATAAAGGGATTTCTCTTCCTACTTACTCTAAGGACTTCACATTTGTCAGGGGTTAAATTCCATTTGCCAGACTCTTTCCCATGTTTCTAATTTATGGAGATCTTCTTGAAGGGCTATGCTATCATTATTTGATTTGACAGTGAGGTATACGATGGTGTCATCTGCAAACATACGGGTTTTACATTTGACTGAGTCAGGCAGGTCGTTAATGTATACAAGAAAAAGGCATGGCCCAAGGACAGACCCCTGTGGAACTCCAGACAGGACCGGAAGTTCGCTGGACAGGTGACCTTCAACTGCGACCTTCTGAGTACGATTAGAGAGGAAGGGTCACACATTAAACCGGAATCCACCTAAAAACCGGAATACACCGGAATACACTTTGCATAACCGGAATACACCTGTATTTTTTAATTTAAAGGTATTTTTGAAGTGTTTTTGATATAATCCAATCATATTTATCATATAGCTTTAAAAAGTTAGAAATTATGTACAAACCTCTTTCTCAAAACAAATGCTTTTTATGACATGAGTGATATAAATAGTTAATATTTACTTCATTATTCCTTATAAGAGTTGTTGTATGTAAATGTTATGTTTGTATATATGT
Organism: Mercenaria mercenaria; assembly: GCF_021730395.1. Classification (NCBI taxonomy): domain Eukaryota; kingdom Metazoa; phylum Mollusca; class Bivalvia; order Venerida; family Veneridae; genus Mercenaria; species Mercenaria mercenaria. The sequence goes on from NC_069363.1 coordinate 12,999,240, forward strand.
ATAATGTATATGATTGATTGTGTATGGGCCGGAGGCCTAAATCACAATAAAGATTTGTATTTGTATATAATTAACATACGAAAGGAAAATAAAATACGTTCACGCAAAATGATTTTATACGAGATTGAAATTTGGCGACCGCGCCGGAAATTTCCATAACCGAAATACACCCGTATTTTATTAATAAATGGTATTTTATAGTGTTTTTTTTTCAGAAATCATTCGTGTTTAATATAAATAATAAGTTTACAAAAGGAAAATAAAATACTGAACAGAAAACGATTTATACGAGATTGAAATTTGGCGACCGCTCGGGAAATTACCATAACCGAAATACACCCGCATTTCTTCAACAAATGGTATTTTTGAAGTGGTTTATGGCTGAATTCAAACATATTTATCATAAATAATTAATTTTCGAAAGGATATTAAAATACTTTTGCGCATTACGTCTTGTACACGATTGAAAATCGGCGTGCGCACTGAAAATTTGCGCATTCGTGAATGAATTTCCATGTCCTAAAATTCTGTAATATACACCCGTATTTCTTAAATCAATCATATTTTTAGGGTTTATGACAGAATTAAATCATATCTAAAATGAATAATTAATTTACGAAAGCAAATTAAAACGCGCAAAACGTTTTTATACGAGGTTGAAAATTTGTTGAGCGCACGGGAAATTTGCGCACTCTTGGATGAACCACAATCGCCATAATTTTGTTAGCTTTCAACTTAGGTAGGTAAATTTCTTTAAAGTTTCAATTTTTTAGTTCAAATTATTTCAAAATATCTTTTTATGCTAATATGATATTCCTCCACTCTTTATTTACTGAACTTTAATAATAACCAATATCACACCCGTTAACCGGTTGCGAGCAAAACAGTTCGTGGCGGACTTAACAGTTCTCCGATATTTTTGCCAGCATCTATATTGGGGTAAGTATTTTCGATCCTAGAATCGGTTGGTGCAAAATATGTTAAAGATCTTTATTTCTATAAAAAGTAGCATGAACAAAGAACATGCCATATGTTTCTCGTTTAAAAGTAACGTATATTGAGTAAGTTATGGCCAGTTAAAAGTGTGATCTTGTTGAAAAATGCGAAAACGAAAGTTTATCGTGATATATTTAATTCACATTTCAACTTACAGCTATACTATTAATGTCAACCTTTAAAATAATGTTTGCTCTGAATATTGTCCAACTTTTAACTGACAAAACGCAATATTCAATGAGTTATAGACATTCAAACATGATATGGTCGAAAAAATGTGTGGCGGCATTGCACAGTTCAAAATTATTTGTGTGGCGAGACAGAGCAGTCTCGTGTCTATTGTGATTTTAGTTTAATAAATAGTATAAATAGTGATATCAAGCTCGTTACTCATTGTAAGCTGACAAAAGAAATCGGTACTAGCCCAGCAATGTCTCAGTGAATGAAAATTTAGACAAACGTAAACCTTGGATTTAGTACCGACATTTGCGTAGTTTTAATAGCCACGGTACCGGTAAAGCAACGTGCATTGTGTCTGTTTAAGGATTGATTATTTCTAATGTTTAAATAGTACATCAGAGATGACATTATGCATTTCTTATGCATACACTGATGTAAAATACGCGTATATTCATTATATACATCGCCAGTCCATAGTTGCTACTATTTTACAAGTATATTTTGAAATAAAGGATAATTTTTGGATTTTCATGTAATGCCATGCCGGTCAGTAGCATACATTTACGGAATAAATTGGGCTTGTTAGTAAATAATCATTACTATTTGCCCGAGGTCTGAATGCAACCAATCTATAAATAGTTTATAACATGGGATCTGAAATAGATTTTCAAGTTTTGTTAAATACCGAACACTGCTTGTTTATTTGTTGGTTCAGGGTTTAGTGTCGTTTCTTGTAGTATTTCAGTTATATAACGGCGAGCCTAACTTGTTGTTCTACCCTGTTCTCAGCCAAAATACCTGTCAACTTCTCCCCACGAATCGCAGTGGGAGGAAGAAAGGTTTTAGTAACATTGTCTTCTTTCAAATAGTCACAGAGGACGTAAGTGTCGTCCGGGGACTTGAACTCGAACTCACACTCGTTATGTATAGCTCTCCCTAATGATTTAAGTGAGTGGTCTTTGTTCGAACTATGGATTGGCTTATATAAGGATTCTTATAATTTAATTAGTTTAAACATCCAATAAGCTGCCAAATATTTCCATTTTTTATCACTTATTGGATTAATATGCCAGGTTACAGGGTTCCTAGTGAGTCAGCAAAGACATTTCTTGATTTCGTTATTGATTAAGCTATTGCTTTCATTTCGGTGCGTCCATTACTGCAAAATGTAAATTTATTAGATATTCAATAAATGATCTGCAGTTGTCAGAATATAAATATTACTTTTTAATAGTTACATGCTCGATATCACTATTTAGACACTATTTGTTTAACTAAAATAAAAAAATACACAGGACTGCTCTGTCTCGCCACACAAATAATTTTGAACTGTGCAATGCCGCAACACTTTTTTTAGACCATGTCATATTTGAATGTCTATAACTCGTTGAATATTCCGCTTTGTCGGTTAAAAGTTGGACAATATTCAGAGCAAACATTATTTTAAAGGTTGACGTTAATACTATGGCCATATGTTGAAAATTGAATTAAATATATTGCGATAAACTTTCGTTTTCGTATTTTTTCAACAAAATCACACTTTTAACTGGCCATAACTTACTCAATATACGTTAGTTTTAAATGGGAAACACATGGCATGTTCTTTGTTCATGCTACTTTTTATAGAAAATAAGATCTTTAACATATCTTGCACTAACCGATTCTTGGATCGAAAATACTTACCCCAATGTAGATGCCGGCAAAAATATCGGAGAACTGTTTTGTCCGCCACGAACTGTTTTGCTCGCAACCGGTTAACGGGTGTGAATATGAAATATACTTTTAAATCTTATTGCTTATCATTCTGTTAAAAGTACCTTATAATTGTTAATAACGAACAGGCATGTTATTCGAGTGTCACCTGTCAATCAACAAGTTGAGCACTGATTGCTATAGTATCAATCAAAATATTTAAAGAAAGATGATTTTACGGCTTTTCGTTGTCAAAATAATCTGCCGTCGAGGAAATATGCTTCATTCAGTAATATGATATATTAACCATAGACAAAAATATTTGGTGACAGTTACGTTACACGCCTGGAAAATCATACCAGGGCAATATGCATTAATATATAAATGCGCCTTCTGTGGTGTATCTGGAATGTCAACTCGTAAAAAAATTAGGCCAATGTATGATTAAATCTACAATTCATCGCTGTTTTAGTAAAACATTGAATAAGTGTTGATACGTTTAAGTATATATGTATATGGCTGTATAAGCTTTTCGTGTGAAAAAATAAAAATTATACTGAATGTACCTGTTTTTCTTCAATTTTTCAATTTGCAATAATATCGACAATTAAATGAAATTAAATAAAAGCTTATCATATTTATCTGCACTTCCCTCGTTAGACATTATTTGTCACATGTCACTTGTGTGTGCTTTCAAATATACTGATTAATTGATTATCAATAGGTGTGATAATCCAATCAAACTCTATCGGGACTAATCAGAGACACGTGTTTGTTACGCCGCATATATTTAAAGGATATTAATTGTGCTATGGCAATGAACGCAGTAAACGTTTGTATATTTATATATTAAACATGATATAATTCTTTTGAAAACTGATTTTTCAAAATATATTTTCTTCTTAAACATGTTAAATTATCAGATTAATTCTGAGGAAATAATTCAATTAGTTCCAATAATAAACATATGGCCGGTCCTTTCCGATCAGCGCAGCTTATGCGCTGACATGTGTTTTGTGTATAATTCATTTGAAAATCGAATATTGATATTGTTTCCTCAATTCATTTTCTTTTTTATTTGTTATACGAAATCTGAAGAAATAATTAAACAATTTCTAATAATAAACACGTGACATGCCCCTTCCGATCATGTTATGTCCTTTCCGATCAGCGCGGTTTATGCCACTCGTATTTTGTATATAATTCATTTTAAAATCGAAAATTGCTATTTTATAATTCCCAATTTATTTTCTCTTTTATTTGTTAAATGAAATATGAAGAAACAATTAATAATTTCAAATAATAAACATATGACAAGCCCTTTCCGATCATGTTAAGCCCTTTCCGATCAGCGCGGTTATGTCATGACCAGTATTTTGTCTATAATTCATTTATAAATTGAATATCGATATTTTTTTATCATAAATTATTTCTTTTTTTTCATTTTTTAAATGAAACGTGAAGAAACTATTAAATAATTTCCAATAATCAACATTCCGGTATCTAGTCAGAGCGACGTAAGCGTGCAACATTTCCGTAAGCTCGCCAGATTTCAATATCGTATAAAATCGTTTTGCGTTAAAGTATTTCATTTTCCTTTTGTAAACTGATTATTTTATATTATACTCGAATGTTTTCTGCAATAGCCCCTACAAAAATACCATTTATTATTGAAATACGGGTGTATTTCGGTTATGGAAATTTCCGGCGCGGACGCCGAACTTCAATCTCGTATAAAATTATTTTGCGTGAACGTATTTTATTTTCCTTTCGTATATTAATTATTTATGATAAATATGATTGAATTATATCAAAAACACTTCAAAAATACCTTTAAATTAAAAAATACAGGTGTATTCCGGTTATGCAAAGTGTATTCCGGTGTATTCCGGTTTTTAGGTGGATTCCGGTTTAATGTGTGACCGGAGAGGAAGGATTTGACCCAATTAGTTATTTGGGGACTAACACCTAGGGATTGTAAATTGTAAATTAGCCTCAAATGGTCGACTTTGTCAAATGCCTTAGAAAAATCCATTATGATAACGTCAGTTTGTTGGCCATGATCTAAATTACTATAAAGTTCCTGGGTAAAATTAATAAGCTGAGTTTCGCAACTATGACCCGACCTAAAACCATGCTGGAACTGGCTGATAATATTGTGTTTGTCAAAGAAGGACATAAGATTTGAAACCACGATGTGCTCAAGGAGTTTGGACGCAATACAGGTCAGAGAAATTGGTCGATTGTTGCTGGGTTTTGATTTGAGACCTTTTTTAAAGACTGGTGCAACTGTTGCCTTCTTCCAGTCTTGAGGGACAATGCCTGTATTTAGGGATACATTGAAGATGTGGCAAAGGACGGGGGCGATTTCTTGATGAAGTTCCTTGAGAACACGGGGGGATAATTCGTCTGGCCCCGACGCTTTATGTGGGGATAGGCCAAGAAGGAGTTTGTCAACACCCTCTGGAGTTACATTTATTTGGTCCATTAGGGAGGAAGGGATGTTAACAGTTTGGAGCACAAATGTTTAAGGCTTAGGGGGTAGAAATGATTCAAAATGTTATAAATTGCTTTTAGGATGTTGCTATTAGGTGAACATCATTTGGGGGTAACCTCTGATTTTTGAAGGCTACCGCACAATTTCTTTAGTGAGTTTTGTGAGTCAGCTAGGAATTCCTTATTCTGACCGGTTGGATCTAGCAGTGAAACTTTTGCTTGTGAACTAGAGTCACATTTATGGGGTCTTTATAGACTTTGTCAGATTTTGGACTTGCAGTTTCTGGTTCTAGTCAGAACTGGTGCAAGTGGATCAAAACTGGTTGATTGGTCTATATAATTAGTCAATAACTTGACTGTTAGTATTGGCAATTTTATGTACAATTATATATGAAATGTTTAGAATTCGGGCTTGATTATGGTAAAGTTGAATTGTCATTGGTGTCAAAAACAATCAGTATCCTCAAATGAGTCAAAAGTGGCTCTCTGGTCAATTTGATTGATATGATTATTGATCATAATGGCTACAGATTGTATAGCAGATAGTGTCAAAAGTCAAAACGGGTCCTCAGATGTCAAACATTACTTGCCATCTAGGTTGATAATGAGAAAAGATTAACTGGATTTAGTGCAATTGCTAGATCCAGTCTACAGACTCATGAACTGTAATCTAGAGTCAGTTTCAATGAAAGTACTGTATTCTGTAAGGTAAAAATGCTAGGTCAAAGTATGATTAGATTATCAATAACTTGGCATTCTAACGGCATGCTTTACGGACATCAGTATTGGTTAAGTAGCAACTAATTCGTCAGGAACGTTCAACTTAAGCATACTGTGGATAGCAATACCAGAATTTATATTCTATGAATAATGCTGCCGAGACCCTTGTGGCCTACTTGTAATGGTCCATGAATTGTCGAATTATATTTAATTATTATATGCCTTGCATTGATCTGCTGTTACGTTCAAAAAGTGTACGCCGTCTAAAAATGGTCCAACCTATTGGAACTTATAAGATATTATTTAATTATTTCTGTTTTTTTTGTAGTAATGCTTTAAACATGTACTATGTTAATGTTAAATGGAAATCATGGTGGTTTCAATAGCGTCAGTACATGTTATTAAATAAAAACAAAATCCATTAATACTTCGCGATTCTTTGATATTTAAATATTGTAACACATGTTTCATCTTCAAGATATTGATCAATACAATTCAACGGGGAAATTATAATTGTTTCAGTAGGTTTCTTTAATTAAATATGACCTTTGTTACCTTTCAGAGCATTATTTCATGCTTGCTCAATGACAGACGGATTCCAATATTCTACTTATCAAGTTATCTTATCTTCCAATATGGCAGACAGTATGCGGGTGGCTAACACTTATGGAGACAGTAGCCAAAAATAGAAAAAATTGACCTCCTGGGCACAATTTTCAAAGAATCATGAAAAATGGTGAAATTTACCTTGAGATATCAGGTCAAGTTTAAAAGTGGGTCACGTGCCTTCAAAAACTAGGTCATTAGGTCAAATAATAGAAAAACCTTGTGACCTCTCTAGAGGCCATATTTTTCAATGGATCTTCATGAAAATTGGTCAGAATTTTTTATCTTGATGATATCTAGGTCACATGTGCTCAAAAACTAGGTCACTATGTCAAATAATAGAAATAACGATGTCATACTCAGTTGAACACTGGGTCATGTGGAGATAGGTGAGCGATTCAGGACCATCATGGTCCTCTTGTTTATTATGTTTGATGTAGCTATGGAATTTCTTATTTCTACCAGGTTGGGAATCATAGCTAAAGGTGACATTTTCCATGTATGACCAGTATGAGGCTCTTATCTGCCTTTGTATACAGGATTTTAGGGACTTCAGTTTCTGGTTCTTAGCAGTTACTCCCTGAAGTGGTCAATACTGGTTGATTGGTCAATACTGGTCAATTAGTCAATACTGACTGTTAAGATATTTTGCAAAGTTTATGAACAATTAAATAATGACTGTTTAAGAACATCTGGGGCTTGATTATGGTAAATGCAGGCATTAGTATTTAGTTAAAGCAACCAAATCAATACTCCCAAATTGGTCAAAAGTGGTTGATTGGTCAATTCTGATTGATACTGATTATTGATCAGTACATAGGCATAGCCAGGATTGTATAGCAGGTAGTGTGAAAAGTAAAAGCAGCCTCCAGAATGTCAACGTTACTTGCCATCTGGGTTGATATTCTGGAGGAGGGTATTCAACTGAGATTTTATTTGGAAATGGCTAGGGTTCCAGTAACTGGACCTCTATAACTGGAATCTAGAGGTCCAGTTATCAATATATATGTACTGTATTACTTGATAAGGTAATTGCTGGTAAAAGTTATGATTAGTTATCATTAAGTTGGCATTATAACGGCAGTGGCTAGAGAACCGGAATCAGTTCCGTAGAGTTATAGACAGCGAACTAATTCGTCCGGAACCGGTTCTCTAAGCAAAATACTGTGCATAGGCTAGTGAACCAGAATTTTATTTCTATGCATAATGCTGCCGAAATCCACTTGTTTTCTTGGTAAGTGTCATACATATTATCTTAATTAATTTTATCATGCCCTTGCTTTTATCTGCGTTTACTGTCTCCAAAAGTGTACCGCCGCATACTGTGTCCACCATATTGGAATGATATAAACTAGTATGAATTACTTTGCTGTTTTTTTTTAATGTTATTTGCTTTAAACATGTACTATGTTTAAATTGTTTAAATATGAAATAATATTGGTTTCTATTAGCGTCATTACATGTTTATAGATGTACAAACTAATTTAATTCCCATTAAAACTTCCTGCGGATTCTTTGATCATTTAAAATACTGGTTTGTAACACCTCGGCATTTCATGTTCAAAGGTATGTGATCAATACAAATTAACAGAAATTACTTAATTTGTTTCAATTGTTTCTTTTATTTTATTGTACCTTTTAAGTTTAAATTTCAAGTTTATTTCAGCTTGCTCCAATGCCGACGATTTCCACATTCATTCGTACTTATCAAGTTTATTTTATCTTTCCAATATGGCAGACAGTATGCGGCGGGTACACTTTTGGAGACACAGTAAACACAAATAAATGAAAGGACAATCATGGCTTGCTGAAATGGTAAAATTAATCAAGATAATAACATGCATGATACTTACCAAAAGAAACGAAGTGAATTTCATCGGCTTTATGCATAGAAATAAAATTCCGGTTCCCTAGCCTATGCACGGTACTTTAGCTAGAGAACCAGTTCCATACGAATAAGTTCGCTGTCTAGGGAACCAATTCCGGTTCTCTAGCCACTGCCAATAACGTTTTCCTTTTGTATTTTTTTAGCTCGACTATTCGAAGAATAAGTAGAGCTATCCTACTCACCACGGCGTCGGCGTCACACCTTGGGTTAAGTTTTTCGTACCAGTCCAAATTTTGACAAAGTCTTTTGAGATAAAGCTTTGAAACTTTCAACACCTGTTTACCATCATCATGGCCAGTTATAGGCAAGAGCACATAACTCAATTAAGGATTTTGGCTGAATTATGGCCCCTTTTGACTTAGAAATCATGGATAAGTTTTTCGTACCAGTTCGTATTTTGACAAAGTCTTTTGAGATAAAGCTTTGAAACTTTCAATATTTGTTAACCATCACCATGTCCAGTTATAGACAAGAGCACATAACTCCATCAAGGATTTTGGCTGAATTATGGCCCTTTTTGACTTAGAAATCTGGGTTAATATTTCGTACCAGTTCATATTTTGACAGTCTTTTGAGATAAAGCTTTGAAACTTTCAACACCTGTTTACCATCACCATGTCCAGTTATAGGCAAGAGTTCATAACTCCATCTAGGATTTTGGCTGAATTATGTCCCCTTTTGACTTAGAAATCATGGTTAAGTTTTTCGTACCAGTTCATATTTTGACAAAATCGTTTGAGATAAAGCTTTGAAACTTTCAATACTTGTTTACCATCACCATGTCCAGTTATAGGCAAGAGCACATAACTCCATCAAGGATTTTGGCTGAATTATGGCCCTTTTTGACTTTGAAATCTGGGTTAATATTTCGTACCAGTTCATATTTTGACAAAGTCTTTTGAGATAAAGCTTTGAAACTTTCAACACCTGTTTACCATCACCATGTCCAGTTATAGGCAAGAGTACACAACTCCATCAAGGATTTTGGCCGAATTATGGCCCTTTTTGACTTAGAAATCTGGGTTAATATTTCGTACCAGTTCATATTTTGACAGTCTTTTGAGATAAAGCTTTGAAACTTTCAACACCTGTTTACCATCACCATGTCCAGTTATAGGCAAGAGCACATAACTCCATCAAGGATTTTGGCTGAATTATGGCCCCTTTTGACTTAGAAATCTTGGTTAAGTTTTTCGTACCAGGTCATATTTTTTGTAAAGTGTTTGACATATGGCTTTGAAACTTTTATCACTTGTTTAGTATAATAGTCTCTGTCTGTAGGAAAGAGAACATAACTCTGTCATCTATTTTGGCTGAATTATGGTCCTTTTTGGATTTTGAAATTGGTTCTGTTTTCATACAAGTCCATGTTTTGTCAAAACTATTTGACATATGGCTTTTAAACTTTGAACACTTGTTTATCATTATGATTTCCATCTGTAGGCAAGAGTACATATCTATTTTGACTGAATTATGGCCCTTTTTGGACTTTGAAATTGGCTCATATATTGCCATTTAGTGCAAGACTTATCGGAATCAAAGTAATACAGGAACATTGTTTGTCTAATCTATTTATTTCTTTTGTCTGAATATCCGTGGAAATATTTTGACCCCATTCTTCAGTCAATTCTTCGAATAGTCGAGCGCGCTGTCATCAGACAGCTCTTGTTTATTTATAAACTAGTAATTTCACTGGGGTTCGAAGCATATATAGTGAAGATGGAATTTTGAAACAGCAATTTCCAGTAATCACCTTAATTTATTTACTCTAGCGAACTCTGCAAATTCCTTGTCTTAAAATTCCCAAAAAAACATTTTAAGTTTATTATTTTACTTATCAGTCCCAAGAAAAACAATTAAAGCTTGATTCTGATCATGATGTACAAACTGCTATAAATTATTTGTCGAATTCGCGATCGTATTTATCTCAGAATTAAATTATTATAAATACTTATGTTTCCTGTGACTTATTTTAAACAACAAGAAATAAACGAGAACAAACCTTTAAAAACCATCTTCCGTTTTTAGCTCATCTGATTTTTTGAAAAAAAATGGTGAGTTATTGTCATCACTTGAGCGGTTGTCGGCGTCAGCGTCGGCGTTGCCTGGTTAAGTTTTATGTTTAGGTCAGCTTTTCTCCTAAACTATCAAAGCTATTGCTTTGAAACTTGGAATACTTGTTCACCATCATAAGCTGACCCTGTATAGCAAGAAACGTAACTCCATCTTGCTTTTTGCACGATTTATGGCCCCTTTTGTACTTAGAAAATATCAGATTTCTTGGTTAAGTTTTATGTTTAGGTCAACTTTTCTCCTAAACTATCAAAGCTATTGCTTTGAAACTTGGAATACTAGTTCACCATCATAAGCAGACCCTGTACATCAAGAAACATAACTCCATCTTGCTTTTTGCAAGATTTATTGCCCCTTTTGGACTTAGAAAGTCAGTTTTCTTGGTTAAGTTTTATGTTTAGGTCAGCTTTTCTCATAAACTATCAAAGCTATTGCTTTAAAACTTGCAACACTTGTTCACCATCATAAGTTGACCCTGTACAGCAAGAAACATAACTCTGTCCTGCTTTTTGCAAGATTTATGGCCCCTTTTGGACTTAGAAAATATCAGATTTCTTGGTTAAGTTTTATGTTTAGGTCAACTTTTTCTCTTAAACTGTCAAAGCTATTGCTTTGAAACTTGCAACACTTGTTCACCATCATAAGCTGACCCTGTACAGCAAGCAGCGTAACTCCATCCTGCTTTTTGCAATAATTATTGCCCCTTTTGGACTTAGAAAATCATTTTCTTGGTTAAGTTTTATGTTTAGGTCAGCTTTTATCCTAAACTCAAAGCTATTGCTTTAAAACTTGCAACAGTTTTTCACCATCATAAGTGGACACTGTACATCAAGAAACATAACTCTATCCTGCTTTTTGCAAGAATGATGGCCCTTTTTAGACTTAGAAAATCATGGGTAGGACAATATTTCTATTACACAAAAAAAATCAGATGAGCGTCAGCACCCGCAAGGTGGTGCTCTTGTTTACAATATAGTCTGCTTTTTGTAAATACAATTTTCAGTATTCATATTGATTACCAGATCTCTAGTTTGCCCTGTATGTAACCAGATCTTTAGACTCCGGGTTATGAGACCCCTAGTCACTGCTTTTTTTTTTCTTTTTTTTTTTTTTGAGAAAAAAAATCCTGGCTTTAGTTTTGAAAAAAATCTGGCTACAAATATTTCAGCTGATTCGGACCACATACTTTAATTTAGAGTAGATAATGACCATATATTTTTGCTGATTCAGGAATGTTCAAGAAATAATGTTGATTTTAGGGCTTTAATTTGAAGTAAAGACATAAAATACACAACATTCGTGCAGATAAGAAATTCGTTTTGACAAGCTAAAATGCATCATTTATTCATTTTAATATGCACTTTAATTTGGTTAATATGTCCCATTCTTTGCATCAGAAATTATAGTTATTACTCATAAATGTAAATTTTACTCATGGTATTATTGTCAGGAAAGCTAACAATTTGGGCAGAATAAGCCAAACAAATAGACCCAAAATGCTGAATAACAATATTTATAATTTTAACTCTTTATGATAACAATTTCATTTAAAATAAAACTTTTCCTCGGGTAAGAAAAATAAAACACTTGCGAAACTTCAGTAAATGACAGAAATGACTTTCTCTTAAAACTTAGCAGAATGCAAGATTTAGTGTTCAAAATACCAAACTAGTACAGTATGAGGTTCCCCCTTGAATAGTCTCCCACACGTCACCCTCCTACACACTGGCAGTGCTCCAGCTAGCTATTTACAGCAGGGCGCATCGCCCGTTCCGAAATTTGTTCCGCCCTGTTGCCCCGCCAGGCACCCTGCCCGTTTTACAACCATTCATTTCTTGTTTTAGCCAAACTTCCCTTTTTTTTGTCTCAGTGATTATAATACACTGCTATATTGCCCCCTTTTAATCGAGTGATACACGCTGGGGGGCATTGACATAATTAGCAAACAATTACCTGCTGTGATCGTGCCCGAGGCAGACCATGATATTTTAGACTGCTCCACTAGCATTAAAATCACTGAACCTTAGTGTTAAAACAGTTTGCAAACCAGTCTGAAATCATTATCATTTTCGCGCCACCTGTCAAAGTGTACTTTCGTTTTCGGTAATATAGTCGTAAATATCCCCTTTATACACAACTGAAACTTAAGTCCAGACAACAGACATTTAAATCTAATTAATAAAAATCGATCACAATCAAATCTAAATAGGAAAATATTTTGATTTTATCGTTTTACAAGTTTTTGAAATCGAAAGTAGGTTGTCGTCTGCTTTGTGAAATTGCCGATTTTTCATGAAGATTTCTTTGAAATTAGTTTACTAAGATGTAATGACAGGGTACACTTTAATGTCAGATACTGTAAAATGCTGTTAAACTGTCTTTGCATCATAATAATTTTACAAAAATATTGTTTAAACTGGACATTAGACGACTTTTAGAAAGAAGTGTAACCATACCCGGATATAAAATTTTGGATACCCGGAATACGTTCTATTAAAGTGCTAAACTTGCTTTTAGACTGTTGGAAGTTAAAAACTTTGCCTGATTTCATTTATTTAAGTGGAAGTTTAAACTTTATTTTCTGTATAATATGTTGCATGTATAAATTTATAAATATCAAGTACATGGAGAAGATGTGTACTGAAATTGTAACAAGTAAAATAGGCCTAAACACATAGATATTGTTATTCAGTATGCAATTACAAAGAAATGTTACAAGTTGATAATCAGTGCCAAGTAAAATACAAACAGCAGAATTTTTAGTTAATAAATAGGGGTATTAGAGATGACAGACATAGCCTATTAAAAGACAAAGTATGCCATATACCATCCCTAAAGTGTGCCAAAAAAACATGCCTAAATTGTGCTAAATACCATGCCTAAAGTATGTTAAAATGCACTGAGTGCATGGACCAGTTATATTTTTTTCCTGGGGGAACATAGTCCCGGACTGACCCCCCCCCCCCCCCCCCCCCCCCCCCCAGAAGTGCCCTTTTCAGTGCCAGCACCCTGCCCTTTTTTAATCTAGCTACACTCCTGATATCCATTTTCTGATACACAACATCAGTGCCATGACCGTTCCATTGCTCACTCACTTGATGAGGTATTGTCCTACGGGTCGGCGTCGCGTCGGCGTTGCCTATTAAGTTTTATGTTTAGGTCAGCTTTTCTCCTAAACTATCAAAGCTATTGCTTTGAAACTTGGAATACTTGTTCACCATCATAAGCTGACCCTGTATAGCAAGAAACATAACTCCATCTTGGTTTTTGCAAGATTTATGGCCCCTTTTGTACTTAGAAAATATCAATTTCTTGGTTAAGTTTTATGTTTAGGTCAACTTTTCTCCTAAACTATCAAAGCTATTGCTTTGAAACTTGGAATACTTGTTCACCATCATAAGCAGACCCTGTACATCAAGAAACATAACTCCATCTTGCTTTTTGCAAGAATTATTGCCCCTTTTGGACTTAGAAAATCAGTTTTCTTGGTTAAGTTTTATTTTAGGTCAGCTTTTCTCCTAAACTGTCAAAGCTATTGCTTTAAAACTTGCAACACTTGTTCACCATCATAAGTGACCCTGTACAGCAAGAAACATAACTCCATCCTGCTTTTTGCAAGATTTATGGCCCCTTTTGGACTTAGAAAATATCAGATTTCTTGGTTAAGTTTTATGTTTAGGTCAACTTTTTCTCTTAAACTATCAAAGCTATTGCTTTGAAACTTGCAACACTTGTTCACCATCATAAGCTGACCCTGTACAGCAAGCAACATAACTCCATCCTGCTTTTTGCAATAATTATTGCCCCTTTTGGACTTAGAAAATCATTTTCTTGTTGAGTATTATGTTTAAGTCGACTTTTCTCATAAACTATCAAACTATTGCTTTAAAACTTGCAACAGTTTTTCACCATCATAAGTGGACACTGTACATCAAGAAACATAACTCTATCCTGCTTTTTGCAAGAATGATGCCCTTTTTAGACTTAGAAAATCATGGGTAGGACAATATTTCTATTACACAAAAAAAATCAGATGAGCGTCAGCACCCGCAAGGCGGTGCTTTTCCCTATTGTTACTCCCATCTGATTTTTGGGGAGAAAAAAAAATGATGAGTTACTTAGTCATCACTTGATGATGAGTTTGTTCTGGCGGTCGGCGTCTGCGTCGGCGTTGCCTGTTAAGTTTTATGTTTAGGTCAGCTTTTCTCCTAAACTATCAAAGCTATTGCTTTGAAACTTGGAATACTTGTTCACCATCATAAGTGACCCTGTATAGCAAGAAACATAACTCCATCTTGCTTTTTGCAAGATTTATGGCCCCTTTTGTACTTAGAAAATATCAGATTTCTTGGTTAAGTTTTATGTTTAGGTCAACTTTTCTCCTAAACTATCAAAGCTATTGCTTTGAAACTTGGAATACTTGTTCACCATCATAAGCAGACCCTGTACATCAAGAAACATTAACTCCATCTTGCTTTTTGCAAGAATTATTGCCCCTTTTGGACTTAGAAAATCAGTTTTCTTGGTTAAGTTTTATGTTTAGGTCAGCTTTTATCCTAAACTATCAAAGCTATTGCTTTAAAACTTGCAACACTTGTTCACCATCATAAGCTGACCCTGTACAGCAAGAAACATAACTCCATCCTGCTTTTTGCAAGAATTATGGCCCTTTTGACTTAGAAAATATACAATTTCTATTGTGACACACAACGTGCTGTTTAGCATATGATTTAGAAAAAGTGTATTGCTTAATTAAACATAATTTCAAAGCTATTGTCTTTTGAAATTCTGCAAACCTGTGTTACATGAGAAGCATTACCAAAGTTGATCAAGACATAACTGTCATTCTTATGTTTTTGCAAGTAAGTTATGCCTTTTATTAAAAAAAATATTTTCTTTTTGTTTACTGTATGTTTAAGTTCACTTTCTGCAATAAAAAGGTAAAAAATTATGAGATTTTAAAATTTGCACAAGGGGTTTTTCAACCATTCATAATTGCAGGAATTGTCAACCAGAAACAGCAATTGATCGTGTTTTTGAAGATGGGGTGGGGGGTCCTTTTTGTTAAAATTGGTTGGACAATTTTTATTTACCTTTTTTTACTACAAATAAAAATTACAAATGCGCGTCACACCATGCATAGGGCATTAGTAGCCTGTTTTTGAAAAAATGATGAGTCTTGTCCACTTAGTCAGGTTGGGCTGCACTTTCTGCTTGGCAGGACTGACTTAAATTTTGAGATGTTTTGAGTGCAGAAATTTGTGCTCCTAAACTGTAAATATTGTTTAAACTTGGTATATTGTCACATCAGTAAGGGAGACCCCTGTATAGCCCAAGAATATCTATCTCCATCTTCGACTGTTTTGCAGATTGTAGTGACCCCTTTTGTACTTTAAAAATATATAAATAGATTTCTTGGTTAGTTTAATGTTTAGGTTCACTTTCTACCAAAGTTATCAAAGCTATTGCTTTAAAACTTGGAAACTTGTCTATATTCATAAGCAGCTTAAATCAATAACATAAATTTTCGTCTTGCTTTTACACAGAACAATTCCCCTGGAACTTAGAAAAATCAGTTTTCAGTAAGTTTTTCATGTTATAGTCAAGCATGTTGGTTCCTAAATATCCGCTATTCTGAAAACATTGACAAACTTGCTCAAAAATTTAGCTGACCCGACAGGCAAGAAAATAACTCATGTGATTTTTGCAAGAATGATTGGCCCATTTGTAGACTTTAGTGCAGATCACATCTATGAGGAAAATCTCTTTTACATTTAATTGACAAAAGAAATATATATTTGAGCTTTAATATCGAAACAATGTCTCTTTTAAATTTGTAATATTTAAAATTTAAAACTGTGCATATACAGTAGGCTTAAGTTATTAAGCCAAGTAATTAAATTCTTCTGATGTTTCTAGATTAAATCATAACCTAATGATAGATATTTTAGTATAGGACATAATGCAGCTGTAATGTTGCAGCGTGATTTGATGATTGGACAATGATTTTTGTGACCCCCCCCCCCCCCACGCATATGTGGGCATTAATGATTTGTCTAGACCGTCTGGTTGTCAAGTTGTGTATGCTGCTTGAAAAGTATTATATAAATGATGAAACTTGCAGAGTCTTTATCATAAATGAACTTGCATTATTTTTCGTTGCTCCACCCTATTTTAGATATGACCGATAGTCAAATGCACATTCTGTGAAATACTCAAAAAGAATGATAGATTATGAAACTAATCTTATCAGAGGAATTTGTCCCAAACTTGACTATTTTCACAAGGGGATTTTGTCCAACTTGATAATTCGCAGGAGGATTTCGTCAAGGAGGACCAGAAACAGCAGGGATGGAGGGTGGGGGATGTGTGTGTGTGGGGGGGGGGGGGGGGGGGGTCCAGGAGTGATTTTGTCCAACATTAATTTTTGACTACATTTTACCTATTTTACCTTTTTATCTCACCTTAACAATATTTGGGTGAAGAATTGTCATTACAAAATGTCTGTCGGTCTACACTTAATTTGACAGTACAATAGAGGCCTGTGTTTTGACGAAAGTTTAAGTCTGTCCGACGGTCTAGTCAGTAGTTGGGACTGCAACTTTTTCTGCTTTAGGAGTCCCAGGACTGCAACTTGAAATTGCTAGTGAGAACCCTGATTTTGGAGCATTGCAAAAGAAATTCTGTGCTCACTACACTCGTAAATCTGGTATCAAAGTATTATATTAATCTGAAGTCCAGGGGAGCAGGAAACAGACCCACTGTCTACTAGTTACACAAGAAATATTTTGCTTCTTCTCCCTTTCTTTCCCAAACAGACTGTTTTCAGTTGTAGTGAACAACCACCCTTGAAAAGCTATTAGCTGTCAATATTTTAATAGATAATGGATAAAGCAATAGCTGCACACCTTTGCGTAAAATGGCTGATTTCAAATGTTTCCGGTATCGACCCGCTTGTCCTACAACAAAGTTGGATCAAAGTTATGGTCGGATGCTTTCATAAAGGGAAACTGTCTAGATTATGTACATAAGCTTATAAATCTGATAACATAAAATTGTGTTGGTTTAACTTTAACAACAGAACAAATCCCCTGAGAAAACTTAAAACAAACGAGCAAAAGCAATGCAGCCGCCGTATTTTCGAGCTAAAGTTTTTCAGGACAAAGAGTGGTGAATAGTCATAGCCAATGTTGGTTCAGGGCTATTATGATAGCCGCTCATCATTCTGATATAGCATTCGTACTGAAGTGGGAGAATCTTCTCAAACAATTTGCTTAGCTCCCACACGGCATATGTATGGAAATGAAACTGGCAATGTGAATGTTATTCTGAGCAAGACATTAAACAGTATTCTGGCAATCCAGTTGTACTGCTTTAGTGCAGATTCACATCTATCAGGCAAAATCTCTTTATATCATTTAAACCACTTGGGACAACCATAGACAATATATATTTGAGCATTAATATTTGAAACAATGTCATCTTTTAAATTTGTAATATTTTAAAATTTCAAAACTTTGCATATACAGTAGGTTTAAGTATTAAGCCAAGTAAAATATTCTTTCTGATGATTTTCTAGATTTAAATCATAACCTAATGATAAGATATTTTAGTAATGAGGAACATAGTGCAGCTGTAAAGTGTTGCAGCTGTTGATTTTGTATGATGGACTATGATTTTTGTGCCCCCCCCCCCCCCCCCCCACCCCCATGAGTGGTGGGGGCATATAGATTTGGTCTTGTCCGTCTGGTCTGTCCGAAGTTCGTGAAGCGCCTAGCTTGAAAAGTATTTGATATAAATTGATGAAACCTTGCATGAGTCTTTATCATAATATGAACTTGCGCACCTCCTATTTTTCGTCTGGCTACACCCCCTATTTTTAGAGTTATGACCCCTGAAATAGTCAAAAATGCACATTTTTACCTTGTGACACGCATAGCTCAAAAAGTAATTGATATAGATTCATGAAACCTTGCATGAGTCTTAATCATGATATGAATTTGTGCACCTAATATTTTTCATCTGGCTCCGCCCCCTATTTTCAGAGTTATGGCCCCTGAAAAAGTAAAAAATGCACATTTTCACCTTGTGACATGCCTAGCTCAAAAAGTATTTGCTATAGATTCATGAAACCTTGCAGCAGTCTTAATCATGATATAAACTTGTGCACCTCCTATTTTTCAATTTGGTCCGTCCCCTATTTTTAGAGTTATGGCCCCTGAAATAGTCATAAATGTACATTTTCACCTTGTGACGCACCTAGCTCAAAAAGTATTTAATATAAATGGTTGAAAACTTGCATAAGTCTGTATCATGATATAAACTTGCACACCTCTAATTTTTTGCTGGCTCTACTATTTTTAAAGTTATGGCCCCTGAAATAGTAAAAAAAATGCACTTTTTCACCTAATTATGTGCCTAGCTCAGAAAGTATTAGATGTAAATTCAGGAAACCTTGCTGGAGTCTTTAACGTGATGTGACCTTGCACACTTGGCATTCTTTTTGAGAATCTTAGCTCTTATTACAGAGTTATTGCCCTTGAAATAGCCAAAATAGTGGATTTTTTGTTTGTGATGCTCATAGCTCAAAATGTATAGGGCCTAGAATAATGAATCCTTTTCATAAAATGTTTGTTGAGGCTATACCCCATTAAGACTGCAAACATTTGAATTATTGCCCCTTATTTGTGACAAATGTACCAGTAGGGGGCACACCCTGTGTCCTACAGACACATTCTAGTTTGTATTTTTGTTAATTTTTTTTTTCAGGCCCCAGCCTACCATTTGATATTTGAGGCACTTCTGATCATATTGATAATAAAGTTGTTGTTTTCAAAGTCTTATGCACCAAACAAAACAATACTTACAGAAAAGGTAAGTTTTCTTTGTATTTAACTCTCTCTTCAATCTGATAAAGATCATGTATATTCAATGTCGAGTTACTTTGTTGTAGCCAGTCCTTTGATCATGAAGCTATAAATGACCTGTATGTGCCCAGCTGGCTCAGTAAGTAGATTTTAAAACTTCAGTTAAGAGGTTGTAGGTGAGGCGTTTCTTCTCCATGATAATAAACAGAAGAACTTCTGTTCCACTTCATATTTTCATCCTCCTCTGATTCATGTGGGACAGTTTTAAGTTACTTGTGGGGATAAAGTATATCCAGGAACAATGCTTAGATTAGCTGACTGTTGTTTATATCTGAAAAACTGCTTTAAAATTGGGTTAAAGTCAATACAACAAAGAAGCAAAGCTTACCAATGGTGATATATATACCCACAATGGCACAGAAGAGCTAGTTTAATGTAACATAAATATTTTATATGGGACGATGAGGTTAATATCACCAGTCAGATCCATAGATTTGAATATTCATTGACATTATCATACAGTAAGTGTTTTATTTTATGACTACATGTAAAAAAGAGCAGGGTGTTTAATGTCTCAGTGAGATTGTTCATAAGAAAAATAGTAAATAGTCAATAAAAAATTTAATCAGAACGTAACAAGGCTGCTGACTGGATTACCTGTTTAAAGAAATCAGATATGATTGGCTGGTGCTTGACAGATCTATATTTAGTAAAGCATGCAAGTTTGTTTTGAAGAAACTGAAAAGTTGCTTGTTCAAGTTTGTTTACAAGAATATATCTTTGTGATAAATTAAATATGATATCATGAGATAAACAAAATTTAAGAGTCATAATATAATGAGTGATATTGCAGATGTTTATATCGGATTTGCCTTACAGGTCACACTGCAGAATGTGCATTGATTTATGTGCCCAATAGTAGTACATCATCTACCTATAGAAAGGGACACTTTGCTCAGTTAGCCTACCTCCATATCCTTTATACAGCTGTTCATTCAGAAAGCAAATTAATAGCCTTTTATGTTATTATAAGCAAATTTGTATCACCAGGAGAAAGAGGATCTGATCAATGAGTGGCAACCGGAGCCTCTGGTTCCAGATGTACCAGATGACCATCCCATACTGCAGGCTATGAACAACAACATTATCTCCGGGTATGTACTACACACACAACACATTCTTACTGTAGTTACACCTAAGTAGGGAGTGATGTCTCATGTCTGACATGAGTTTAAGTGGCAATCAGTGCTTATCTTTTTGTGCCTACCATGAGTAGTGGGGGACATACAGATTTGGTCTTGTCTGTGCGTCTGTCCATCTATCCGTTCGTGCGTCTGTTAGAAGTTCGTGACGTGCCTAGCTCAAAAAGTATTTGATATAAATTGATGAAACCTTGCATGAGTCTTTATCATGATATGAACTTGCACACCTCCTATTTTTCGTCTGGCTCCACCCCCTATTTTTAGAGTTATGGCCCCTGAAATAGTCAAAAATGTATATTTTCACCTAGTGACACGCCTAGCTCAAAAAGTATTTGATTTAGATTCATGAAACCTTGCATGAGTCTTTGTCATGATATGAACTTGCTCACCTTCTATTTTTTGTCTGGCTCCGCCCCCTATTTTTAGAGTTATGGCCCCTGAAATAGTCAAAAATGTATATTTTCACCTTGTGACACGCCTAGCTCAAAAAGTATTTGATATAGATTTATGAAGCCTTGCATGAGTCTTTATCATGATTTAAACTTGCGCACCTCCTATTTTTCACCTGGCTCCATCCCCTATTTTTAGAGTTATGGCCCCTGAAATAGTCAAAAATGCACATTTTCACCTTGTGACACGCCTAGCTCAAAAAGTATTTGATACAGATTCATGAAACCTTGCATGAGTCTTTATCATGATATGAACTTGCGCACCTCCTATTTTTCATTTTAGTCTACCCCCTTTTTTCAGAGTTATAGCCCCTGAAATGGTCAAAAATGCACATTTTCACCTAGCTCAAAAAGTATTTCATATAAATTGATTAAACCTTCTATGAGTCTTTATCATGATATGGACTTGCACACCTATTTTTTCTCTGGCTCCACCCCCTATTTTCAGAGTTATGGCCCTTGAAATAGTCAAAAATGCAAATTTTCACCTTGAGACGCGCCTGGCTCAAAAAGTGTTTCTTATAAATTGATTAAACCTTGTATGAGTCTTAATCATGATATGAACCTGCGCACTTCCTATTTTTTGTCTGGCTCCAACCCCTATTTTGAGAGTTATGGCCCCTGAAATAGTCAAAAATGCACATTTTCACCTTGTGACGCGCCTAGCACAAAAATTATTTCATATAAATTAATTAAACCTTGTGTGAGTCTTTATCATGATATGATTATGTGCACCTCCTATTTTTGTCTGACTCCATCCCCTATAATCAGAGTTATGGCCCCTGAAATAGTAAAAAATGCACATTTCACCTTTTGACGCACCTAGCTCAAAAAGTATTTAATATAAATGGTTGAAAACGTTGCATAAGTCTTTATCATGATATAAACTTGCACACCTCGTAATTTTGGCTGGCTCCACCCCCTATTTTTAAAGTTATGGCCCTCAAATAGTAAAAAAATGCACATTTTCACCTAAATATGTGCCTAGCTCAAAAACCGTTTAATGTAAATTCATGAAACCTTGCTTGAGTCTTTATTATGATGTGACCTTGCACACTCGGCATTCTTCTTGAGAATCTTTCGCTTATTACAGAGTTATTGCCCTTGAAATAGCCAAAAATAGTGGATTTTTTGTTTGTGATGCTCATAGCTCAAAAATATATGGCCTAGAATAATGAACCTTTTTCATAAAATGTTGTTTAGGCTAAACCCCATTAACACTGCAATCATTTGAATTATTGCCCTTTATTTGTGACAAATGTACCAGTGGGGGGCACACCCTGTGTCCTACAGACACATTCTAGTTTGAAATTGTTTCATTTAAATAATAAATTCTTTTATTATTAAATCTATATTTATAGTCCTTTCCATTGGTCTGGAGGTGGTCACATGAACTTGAAATGATAAAAAGTCATATTGACTCAAAGGCAGAGCCAAAAATACCTATCAGCCAGGTGTGACGTCATCACGGTTTGACTTCAAAACAATGCAACATCATACACAATTTACTACAAGAAATGGCCAAAGGCTGCAGATATTTGTATTTAATTTTTATACTTATAAGTAGGCTGAATTTAATAATAAAACAGTTGTTGCCTTTACGGTTCGGTCGGTATGTGGATTTATTGACTTGATAAATCCATATATCGACCTCACCAAAAGTCAGAAACTGTATAATCTTGTACGAAAGTTAGAAATAATGATGGTACAAACAGACTCATATAACATAAAGTTAACATTGATGTTTTTGTTGTTTACAGTCGACCAGACAAGATAATGACTATTAATGGGAAATCTGTGATGAACATGGCTTCGCTCAACTTCCTCGGTCTCCTGGGTGATGAATCTATAGAGGTAAAACTTCAATCTCACCTAAATAATAAGAACTCCATTACTTTCAAGTAGCTCTTTGTGAAAATAAAGTTTGCATGTTTAAAAAATATTTGAAGTCAAGAATTGTTTGGTTAGAAATTAATAGTGATGCTTAATTTAAGGAACATATTCATTTAGACTTCCAGGAAACATTGCTATCTCTATAGGACGATCTCCATAGATAGATAGATAGTTTATTAACAATAGGTTACAAACCCATGAGTTCTCATATAACATATAATCATATAACATTTAAATAGTAATGTCTATGGCGGTGTGAAAATTAGTGATTTTACAAATACACATAAGATCAGATGTATACCTATGCAATTTGACATATCTTTAAGCAATTGTCTTGGTCATAAACAGTTCTGTCAATTAACACCAATTCCTGGACATATTAACTACATACTAAACTCGTTTTAATTAAGTTGGAATCTACTACTTAAACCTGTAATTATCTAGATATACTATCATTTGTCTTGATCATAAACATTTCTGTCAGTTAACACAAATCACTGAACATATTAACTTCATACTAAACTCGTTATAATTAAATGAGAACCTACATAAACATGTAATTATCTGCATCTAATATCAGAGAGGAGAAAAGTATGTTAAGGGTAATAGATAGTTTTACGAATTTCAAAAGCCCTGTATACAAAAGTGGACAATTTTTTCAGGGTAGAAATGTTTTCAGTTGATAACAGTTCTGTAAATTTTGGTATGTTTGGGTTTTTCCAGTAATATTTATGTATATACTTCGCTCTGAGGTCTTTATATAGTTTACATTCTAGTAAAAAGTGAAATTCATCCTCTAGGTTATTACATATCACACATTTCCTTTCATTTCTTTGGATTTTGTTCGGCTTGTGCCATCTGCCTGTTTCTATCAATAATTTATGTGCTGACAATCTCAGTCGTGTTAATGCTATTCTAAATTTCATTACATAAACATTATCTAAGTAAGACTTAAAACCGAAGGTTGAAAACAGTTTGTAAGAAGAAGCCCTTGAAGAATTCTCTGAAGATTCATTCCAATGTTGCAGGAAATCGTCTCTTATTCTTGTTTGAAGATAAATAAGAATAAAGTTTCATTTCCTACTCCTTGATTTAACCAAACATAATGAAATCCCAATTGTTCTAATAATGATTTGACTGATTTTGCCCAACAATTATTATTTGGTTTAAGCTCCAACTGATGTATCATCATGTCATAAACTTTTCTAATATATCGGTTTCTTTCTGATTTCAATATTTTAAACCAAAATTTTATTATCTGATACAGTCTATTATTTATTAAAGGTTCTTGTCCTAACTCTCCATATATAAACGAATTTTGTGTTTGTAACCATACGCCTAATAAATTTTTGCAAAACTGCAAATGAATATTTTCTAACTTCTTTAATTCTTTAAAGCCCCATACCTCACAACCATAGTTTAAAATTATATAATTAGCTTATCGAAAAGATCTAGTGTGTGTGTTACTAAAAAATTGTTGAAATTTTGTATATACATTTTAAGTTTGAAAATTGCCTTTAGTGCCTGACCTGCTAGAACTTCATAAGTTTTTGAAAATGACCCGCCTGTGGTAAAAACTACTCCTAAATATGTGAATTTACTAACTATTTCAATTTCTGCATCTCCATATACAAATCTAAGATTTCTTCTATTTCTTCCCCCTTTTCTAAAAACCATTACTTTTGTTTTATTTGCATTTACGGTAAGTTTCCATTTGTCGCAATATTCCTTTAATACCTCTAGCCCATATTGAAGTTCCTCTGCTGTTTCGGAAATAATAGCGATATCATCGGCGTATAATAGTAAAAATAGTTTGAACATTCCTAAATCGATGCCATGAAAACCTTTGAGCATAAAAGTATCCTCTAGATCGTTTATGTACATAGAAAAAAGAAAAGGTGACAGACAGTCCCCTTGACGAACCCCTAGCATACATATAAAGCTTTTGCTCAGCGAATTTTGTACCTTAATTCTTGACTTAACGGCTGAATACATAGATTTTAGAACTGACATTGTTTTCCCTCTTACGCCTATTTGGATTAGTTTCAGCCAAAGATTATCCCTCACAATAAAATCGAAAGCCTTCGTGTAATCTACAAAGCAGACAAACAAAAGTTTATTTTCGTTAAGTATGTGATTTATTACACTTTGCAGGACAAAAATGTTGTCAACTGTTCCCATTTGCGATCTAAACCCTGCTTGCGCTTCAATATATACGTGATAGTATTCAGCCCATTTATTTAGTCGTGTATTCAAGATCCTGGTAAAAAGTTTTCCTAGTGTGCTTAACAATGTGACACCCCTATAATTTTCTGGTGAGGCTGGAACTCCTTTTTAGCTCGACTATTCAAAGAATAGTCTAGCTATTCTACTCACCCTGGCGTCGGCGTCACACCTTGGTTAAGTTTTTGCATGCAAGTACATACAGCTATCATTTAAAGGCATATAGCGTTGAAACTTATTTATTCTTTTTCTAGGTCAATTACCAACCTCACTGGGTCAAGTTCCATAACTCTAACATGTATTTTGAGTAAATTATGCCCCCTTTTGGACTTAGAAAATTCTGGTTGAAGTTTTACATGCAAGTTACTATCTCCAAAACTAATGTAGATATTGAATTGAAACTTCACACATGTCTTCGGGGTTATAAAACTAGTTGATAGCAGCAAGTCCCATAACTCTGACCTTCATTTTGGCCAAATTATGCCCCCTTTTGGACTTAGAAAATTCTGGTTAAAGTTTTGCGTGCAAGTACATACAGCTATTACCAAAAGGCATATAGATTTGAAACTTATTTTTTCTTTTTCTAGATCAATTACTTACATCACTAGGTCAAGTCCCATAACTCTGACATGTATTTTGGCCAAATTATGCCCCCTTTTGGACTTAGAAAATTTTGGTTAAAGTTTTGTGTGCAAGTACATACAGCTATTACTAAAAGACATATGGATTTAAAACTTATTTTTTCGTATCTAGATCAATTACCTACCTCACTGGGTCAAGTCCCATAACTCTGACATGTATTTTGGGCAAATTATGCCCCCTTTGAAACTTATTTATTCTTTTTCTAGGTCAATTACCAACCTCACTGGGTCAAGTTCCATAACTCTAACATGTATTTTGAGTAAATTATGCCCCCTTTTGGACTTAGAAAATTCTGGTTGAAGTTTTACATGCAAGTTACTATCTCCAAAACGAATGCAGATATTGAATTGAAACTTCACATGTGTCTTCGGGGTTATAAAACTAGTTGACAGAATCAAGTCCCATAACTCTGACATGTATTTTGGTCAAATTATGCCCCCTTTTGGACTTAGAAAATTCTGGTTAAAGTTTTACATGCAAGTTACTTTCTCCAAAACTAATGCAGATATTGAATTGAAACTTCACATGTGTCTTCGGGGTTATAAAACTAGTTGACAGAATCAAGTCCCATAACTCTGACATGTATTTTGGGCAAATTATGCCCCCTTTTGGACTTAGAAAATTCTGGTTAAAGTTTTACATGCAAGTTACTATCTCCAAAACTAATGCAGATATGGAATTGAAACTTAACATGTTTCTTCGGGGTTATAAAACTAGTTGATAGCATCAAGTCCCATAACTCTGATATGCATTTTGGTCAAATTATGTCCCCTTTTGAACTTAAAACTCTTGATATTTAACATTTTGGGTAATAATTTCCTGCTTCTGTGACAATATTTCGAATAGTCGAGCTTGGCTGTCTTACAGACAGCTCTTGTTTAAATATAGGTATTATAAAACCTTCTGCCCTTGTATATATGGAAAATACCCTTCATTCAATAGCTTATTAAAAAGTTTATGCAGATACGGTAGTAAAGATGTTGTACCATATTTGAAAAACTCATTTATAAAAAAATCTGGCCCTCCGTATTTCCCGTTATTCAGCTCTGTACACGCGCGTAAAATTTCGCTTTCGCTTATTTCTAGATCTAGTTCCTCAAACATACTTTGAAATTCCCCTTCTACAAACCGCTTGTTAAAATAAATTGCGTCTTCATCTGGTTGAAAAAATACTGAATCCGGATTGTTAATGGCTTTAAAATACTGGGCTAGAGCTTGCCTTGTACAGACCAACAAGGGATTGTTTATTTCTATTGAGGTATCCGATTCACAAATAGATAACATTTCGATGAATGGAGCACCATATTTTTTGGTATCATTTGAAAGATATGCATCTGCTAAACAAGAATTAGGAAATAAGATGACCATAACAATATGCATGGTATAATAAATCTTACACTGTGATAACTGGATTTCTGTTGAAGTATCATTGACAACTATAAGTAAGAAGGTAAAAATTCTATAACCTATTTTGTCATGTAATTTATATTTTCTTGTTCAGTACACAATGCACTTTCAAATGATACCAAAATTATGTTCGCTTACCAGGCATCAATATTTCATACATTTTAATAGCACTGTTATTTTGAACTTATTTGCGGACCAAATACCTTAAGCAATATTGCAAGACTTGCCACTAGATCACAATTGAGAGAAACATTTTGTTAATTTTAGGGCTGTCATCGATAGAAACGATATCGATGTATCAACGATATTTTTTTGTTGATCGATTATCGATTCCCATTTTCAAAAATTGATATTTTTTACCGAGAGAAAAAACTATCCAAATAAACACTCAGACCCTAAAAAACAACTTAAGTTCACAAAGTTGTAAATTTGGATAAATGCAAAAAAGGAGTGAAGGCAAAATAAAAATGAAAGATGTTATTAATTGTTATATATCTCTTTTATTTCATAAATACAAATACAACACAATCAAACAGAAATATGACAAGTAGGCAATAAAACTAAAAATAGCATTTACAGGAAGGTGTGTATATATATATATATATATATATATATATATATATATATATATATATATATATATATATATATATATATATATATATATAGTATGCATATGAACAAATAGGTTGTTAATCTAACTTAATAATCGATATATCGATGTATCATCGATATTTGTCTTTTGATATATCGGTGTCGTCGATATGCCTAAGACCCAATCAATGACAGCCCTAGTTAATTTCCTTCCTGACTTTACTTTTTTAGTGTTATAAGTAATTATTAGCATGCAGTCTGTCTTGTTATACTATAAAAGAAACTACTAGGACTGAGGACTGATTTTCTCTTGTGTTTGTGAAAATTGTATGAAAAGTCTTTCTTCTTTTTCATTTTTAAATATTTTCAAAGTCAAACTTCAGTCGCAAAGTGCAGAAGAAGAAAATACTGTTTGGAATTTCATAGACTATCCATTTTCTTTTCTTTCAGTTGTTTGTTTTATTTATTTCTACAGGCAGCTGCCCAGAAAGCATTGAGCAAATATGGTGTTGGTTCTTGTGGTCCTAGAGGTTTCTATGGAACTATGGGTTAGTTTTGCTTCTCTTCAGATTTGATAATTGGTTTTCAGCATGATTGTTGCTGTGTCTTTGACATCAGGGGCATGTGGGTTTTAACAGTCCACATCCATCACACTTTCTTCTATACTCAACTCTTATTACAGTTTTCATCCACTTCAAATGAAACTTGATGTGTACAATCAACATGCCGTGGAGATGTGGAAATTCCAGTGATACGATAACAACATAACTAACAGTTTTCTTCAACGTTAAAGCATTAATAATCCATCCATTTATCTCAGTTTAGCAACTCTATTCTGTAATTAAATAATGTTAGAATGTCTGATAAGTAAGTTGTGTATTTGAGAGTTCTATCCACAGGTGATTTGAATATTCTCATAAATGTTTGACAGATTAAAGTCATTCGCCCTACGCCAATTTATGTTGGGTAGGTTGTGGTTTTGTTGAGAAAAAAATGTCAGTCCTTGTAAAGATTTAGTGACTAGGTAACTTGCCACCATTGCAAGTGACATAACAGAAATTCTGTTGAAAAATGGTGTCAAATAATATACAAGTAAAATGGAAGTGTTATACATGCAGCCTTAGTATGATGTAATTCTGCTAGAAGTTGTTAACCTCGGCTGGGTCGAAACATGTCCTTTCAAATACTAGAGTATACTTATTCTTATGAATACTTTTCAGCTTGTAAAGAGTATTGTTATATTGCAGATGTACATTTGGAGCTAGAGGACCGACTTGCCAAGTTTATGAATTGCGAAGAAGCTATCCTGTATTCCTATGGCTTTGCAACAATAGCCAGTGCTATACCTGCTTACTCTAAGAGAGGAGATGTCATTTTTGTGTAAGAACATCCTACCATTTTTAGCTGAAAATCTAAGGTTGTTAATTGCTTTAAACATCTATTAATACATTTTTAGGTCCACTATTCCACGCGAGCTTTCTTGGTTAAAGTTTTTCGGCAACCTTTGTTTTTCTTTATTATTGCTTATATCTGACTGTAACTTCACATTAACATTGTTAGGCATGCAAAATATGTGCAGGGGCTGGGCCCATTATACATAAGGTCAAGGTCACCAAGGTGTTATACTTAGGTTATTTTTAAGGTTAAAATTTTTTGGCAACCTTTGTTTTTCTGTCATATCTTTGTTAGTATTTCTTATATCTTACTGTTACTTCACTTAAACATGGTCTAGCATACAAACAAAGTATGTGCAGGGTTGGGCCCATTATACCCAAGGTCAAGGTCACCAAATTGTTATACTTGGAATTATTTTCATGTCAAATTTTTTCGAAAGCTTCGATTATAGATGTATCTTTGGTACTTTAAAAGATAATGACTTGAAATTAAAAATAATTTTTTATAATCATCATCTGCATGTGTGGTTACAATCCACATAACTCTAATTGTATTTTTGACAGAATTATGCCCCTTTCATAAAGTTTTTGGGCAATCTTTGCTTTCTGGATATAACTTTAGTAAAATAAAAGAGAATGACTTGGTGTATCTTTCTTTTAATGTAAAGGTCTCTTATTAAGACATAAATTCATTTTACTGTTAAATCGCGGAATAGTGGAGCGCGCTGTCTTATGGTTTTAAAGATTAAATTGGTTAAAAAGTAAAACAAAGAAATGAAATGAAATACATCTTTTAAAAGGGAAGTAATTCTGAAGAAAATAGACCTTTTTTTTTTTTTTTGGTCCATATTACACATCAGCTTGTAATGTTGAGCATAACGTTACTAAAATGTCAATGCATGAATGAAAAAGTTCACAGATAGGACAAGAAAAGTGACCTAAAATATTTTACCTCCAATGTGACTTTGACTTTTAGGCTAGGGTATGGGTGTTGCACATGACACATAAACTCATTATGAGACATATTTGTGTCAAGTAATATTAAAACCTCATAGCAGAGTTATTGAGCAGACACAGAACAGACTTAGGTAATCTTTAACCACCAAGAGTGACCTTGACCTTTAACCTAGGGGTTATTTGAGTTGAATAATGGTACATTTTCACATTATTGTGAACAGGGGTGCTAAATAACAGTAAAATCCCTTTATTTATGCAATCTCGCCAGGCATATGTATGTTTTTGACAACACAGAAAATGACGTCACTCGACCTTCAGCTATTTCCAAAAGTAAATAAAATGAAAGTAGAAATGCTAAACTTGAAAACAAAAGCCGCATTTTGATTCGTAGATAGTCAGGGGTCACGCGCAGGGGTCACCCGGTCTAAATGTATGCGCGTGGACTTCTTTTTTTTTTTTTTTTTTTTTTTTTTTTAGCTCACCTGTCACAAAGTGACAAGGTGAGCTTTTATGATCGCGCGGTGTCCGTCGTCCGTCGTCCGTCCGTCCGTGCGTCCGTCCGTCCGTCCGTAAACTTTTGCTTGTGACCACTCTAGAGGTCACATTTTTCATGGGATCTTTATGAAAATTGGTCAGAATGTTCATCTTGATGATATCTAGGTCAAGTTCGAAACTGGGTCATGTGCCTTCAAAAACTAGGTCAGCAGGTCTAAAAATAGAAAAACCTTGTGACCTCTCTAGAGGCCATATATTTCACAAGATCTTCATGAAAATTGGTCAGAATGTTCATCTTGATGATATCTAGGTCAAATTCAAAACTGGGTCACGTGCCATCAAAAACTAGGTCAGTAGGTCTAAAAATAGAAAAACCTTGTGACCTCTCTAGAGGCCATATATTTCATGAGATCTTCATGAAAATTGGTCAGAACGTTCACCTTGATGATATCTAGGTCAAGTTTGAAACTGGGCCACGTGCCATCTAAAACTAGGTCAGTAGGTCAAATAATAGAAAAACCTTGTGACCTCTCTAAAGGCCATATTTTTCATGGGATCTGTATGAAAGTTGGTCTGAATGTTCATCTTGATGATATCTAGGTCAAGTTCGAAACTGGGTCACATGCGGTCAAAAACTAGGTCAGTAGGTCTAAAAATAGAAAAACCTTGTGACC
Organism: Mercenaria mercenaria; assembly: GCF_021730395.1. Classification (NCBI taxonomy): domain Eukaryota; kingdom Metazoa; phylum Mollusca; class Bivalvia; order Venerida; family Veneridae; genus Mercenaria; species Mercenaria mercenaria. Next base: position 13,030,688 of record NC_069363.1, read on the forward strand.
TCTCTAGAGGCAATATTTTTCATGAGATCTTCATGAAAATTGGTCAGAATGTTCACCTTGATGATATCTAGGTCAAGGTCGAAAGTGGGTCACGTGCCATCAAAAAGTAGGTCAGTAGGTCAAATAATAGAAAAACCTTGTGACCTCTCTAGAGGCCATAATTTTCATGGGATCTGTATGAAAGTTGGTCTGAATGTTCATCTTGATGATCTCTAGGTCAAGTTTGAAAGTGGGTCACGTGCTGCCAAAAACTAGGTCAGTAGGTCTAAAAATAGAAAAACCTTGTGACCTCTCTAGAGGCCATACTTGTGAATGGATCTCCATAAAAATTGGTCAGAATGTTCACCTTGATGATATCTAGGTCAAGTTTGAAACTGGGTCACGTGCCTTACAAAACTAGGTCAGTAGGTCAAATAATAAAAAAAACCTTGTGACCTCTCTAGAGGCCATACTTTTCATGGGATCTGTATGAAAGTTAGTCTGAATGTTCATCTTGATGATATCTAGGTCAAGTTTGAAACTGGGTCAACTGCAGTCAAAAACTAGGTAGGTAGATCTAAAATTATTAAAATCTTTTGACCTCTCTAGAGGCCATACTTTTCAATGGATCTTCATGAAAATTGATCTGAATTTTCACCTTGATGATATCTAGATAAAGTTCATAACAGGGTCACGTACCTTCGAAAACTAGGTCAATAGGTCAAATAACAGAAAAACCTTGCGACCTCTCTAGAGACCATATTTTTCAATGGATCTTTATGAAAATTGCTCAGAATTTTTATCTTGATAATATCTAGGTCAAGTTCAAAACTGGGTCACATGAGCTCAAAAACTAGGTCACTATGTCAAATAATAGAAAAAAACGACATCATACTCAAAACTGGGTCATGTGGGAAGAGGTGAGCGATTCAGGACCATCATGGTCCTCTTGTTTTTTTTTGTTATTGGGGAGCCAATTTTCAGCATTTTATTAAGAATTGAAATTACCTGGGCTTTAGTACAGCATGTCAGCTTTTCATCTATGAAAAAATATTTGAGCTCTGGATAAACACAAATCCCACAGGGGTCCATATCACTCAAAATGTCATTTTTGAAGTTGTCAAAGGGTGTCAGTGTATGCCTCAGATGTAAGATATAACCGTATTTGAGAGCTGCAGACCTAGACATTTCAGAATTATTGTGTAATAAATGTTGTTTCTACGGAAGCGTGAAAGGGCCATCAGACGCTAATACGTTTTAGTATGTTAAGGCTGCAGAAAGGATATACAGATTTCCTAAAATGCTTTTTAGTTTAGTCATTTTTAGCTCGACTATTCAAAGAATAGTCTAGCTGTTCTACTCACCCAGGCGTCGGCATCGGCGTCGGCGTCACACCTTGGTTAAGTTTTTGCATGCAAGTACATACAGCCATCAATTAAAGGCATATAGCTTTTTTTCTTTTTCTAGGTCAATTACCAACCTCTCTGGGTCAAGTCCCATAACTCTGACATGTATTTTGAGCAAATTATGGCCCCTTTTGGACTTAGAAAATTTTGGTTAAAGTTTTACATGCAAGTTACTATCTCCAAAACTAATGCAGATATTGATTTGAAACTTCACATGTGTCTTCGGGGTTATAAAACTAGTTGATAGCAGCAAGTCCAATAACTCTGACTTTCATTTTGGCCAAATTATGCCCCCTTTTGGACTTAGAAAATTCTGGTTAAAGTTTTGCGTGCAAGTACATACAGCTATTTCTAAAAGGCATATAGCTTTGAAACTTATTTTTTCTTTTTCTAGATCAGTTACCAACCTCACTGGGTCAAGACCCATAACTCTGACATGTATTTTGAGCAAATAATGCCCCCTTTTGGACTTAGAAAATTTTGGTTAAAGTTTTACATGCAAGTTACTATCTCCAAAACTAATGCAGATATTGATTTGAAACTTAACATGTGTCTTTGGGGTTATAAATCAAGTTGGTAGCAGCAAGTCCCGTAACTCTGACCTTCATTTTGGCCAAATTATGCCCCCTTTTGGACTTAGAAAATTCTGGTTAAAGTTTTGCATGCAAGTACATACAGCTATTACTAAAAGGCATATAGTTTTGAAACTTATTTTTTCTTTTTCTAGATCAATTACCAACCTCACTGGGTCAAGTCCCATAACTCTGACATGTTAATTTGAGCAAATTATGCCCCCTTTTAGACTTAGAAAATTTTGGTTAAAGTTTTACATGCAAGTTATTATCTCCAAAACTAATGCAGATATTGATTTGAAACTTCACATGTGTCTTCGGGGTTATAAAACTAGTTGATAGCAGCAAGTCCCTTAACTCTGACCTTCATTTTGGCCAAATTATGTCCCCTTTTGGACTTAGCAAATTCTGGTTGAAGTTTTGCGTGCAAGTACATACAGCTATTACTAAAAGGCATATAGATTTGAAACTTATTTTTTCTTTTTATGCCCCGGAAGGGAGGCATATAGTTTTTGAACCGTCTGTCAGTCTGTCGGTCTGTCAGTCTGTCAGTCTGTCCGCAATTTTCGTGTCCGGTCCATATCTTTGTCATCGATGGATGGATTTTCAAATAACTTGGCATGAATGTGTACCACAGTAAGACGACGTGTCGCGCGCAAGACCCAGGTCCGTAGCTCAAAGGTCAAGGTCACACTTAGACATTAAAGGATAGTGCATTGATGGACGTGTCCGGTCCATATCTTTGTCATTGATGGATGGATTTTCAAATAACTTGGCATGAATGTGTACCACAGTAAGACGACGTGTCGCGCGCAAGACCCAGGTCCGTAGCTCAAAGGTCAAGGTCACACTTAGACATTAAAGGATAGTGCATTGGTGGGCGTGTCCGGTCCATATCTTTGTCAACCATGGATGGATTTTCAAATAACTTGGCATGAATGTGTACCACAGTAAGACAACGTGTCGCGCGCAAGACCCAGGTCCGTAGCTTAAAGGTCAAGGTCACACTTAGACGTTAAAGGTCATTTTTCATGATAGTGCATTGATGGGCGTGTCCGGTCCATATCTTTGTCATTCATGCATGGATTTTAAAATAACTACGCATGAATGTGTGGCACAGTAAGACGACGTGTCGCGCGCAAGACCCAGCTCCGTAGGTCAAAGGTCAAGGTCACACTTAGACATTAAAGGAGAGTGCATTGATGGGCCTGTCCGGTCCATATCTTTGTCATCGATGGATGGATTTTCAAATAACTTGGCATGAATGTGTACCACAGTAAGACGACGTGTTGCGCGCAAGACCCAGGTCCGTAGCTCAAAGGTCAAGGTCACACTTAGACATTAAAGGAGAGTGCATTGATGGGCGTGGGCGATTTTAAAATAACTACGCATGAATGTGTGGCACAGTAAGACGACGTGTCGCGCGCAAGACCCAGCTCCGTAGGTCAAAGGTCAAGGTCACACTTAGACATTAAAGGAGAGTGCATTGATGGGCGTGTCCGGTCCATATCTTTGTCATTGATAGATGGATTTTCAAATAACTTGGCATGAATGTGTACCACAGTAAGATGACGTGTCGCGCGCAAGACCCAGGTCCGTAGCTCAAAGGTCAAGGTCACACTTGGACATTAAAGGAGAGTGCATTGATGGGCGTGTCTGGTCCATATCTTTGTCATCGATGGATGGATTTTCAAATAACTTGGCATGAATGTGTACCACAGTAAGACGACGTGTCGCGCGCAAGACCCAGGTCCGTAGCTCAAAGGTCAAGGTCACACTTAGACATTAAAGGATAGTGCATTGATGGGCGTGTCCGGTCCATATCTTTGTCATTGATGGATGGATTTTCAAATAACTTGGCATGAATGTGTACCACAGTAAGACGACGTGTCGCGCGCAAGACCCAGGTCCGTAGCTCAAAGGTCAAGGTCACACTTAGACATTAAAGGATAGTGCATTGGTGGGGGTGTCCGGTCCATATCTTTGTCAACCATGGATGGATTTTCAAATAACTTGGCATGAATGTGTACCACAGTAAGACGACGTGTCGCGCGCAAGACCCAGGTCCGTAGCTCAAAGGTCAAGGTCACACTTAGACATTAAAGGTCATTTTTCATGATAGTGCATTGATGGGCGTGTCCGGTCCATATCTTTGTCATTCATGCATGGACTTTAAAATAACTACGCATGAATGTGTGGCACAGTAAGACGACGTGTCGCGCGCAAGACCCAGCTCCGTAGGTCAAAGGTCCTAAACTCTAACATCGGCCATAACTACTCATTCAAAGTGCCATCAGGGGCATATGTCATCCTATGGAGACAGCTCTTGTTCTAGATCAATCACTAACCTCACTAGATCAAGTCCCATAACTCTGGCATGTATTTTGGGCAAATTATGCCCCCTTTTGGACTTCGAAAATTCTGGTTAAAGTTTTACTTGCAAGTTTCTGTCTCCAAAACTAATGCAGATATTGAATTGAAACTTCACATGTGCCTTCGGGGTTATAAAACTAGTTGATAGCAGCAAGTCCCATAACTGATATGCATTTTGGTCAAATTATTCCCCCTTTCGAACTTAAAACTCTTTTGATATTTAACCTTTTTGGGTAATATTTTTCTGCTTCTGGGACAATATGTCTTACGGACAGCTCTTGTTTCTTTTTCTAGATCAATTACTAACCTCACTGGATCAAGTCCCATAACTCTTACATGTATTTCCAGAAAATTATTCCCCTTTTTGGACTTAGAAAATCCTGGTTAAAGTTTTGCGTGCAAGTACATACAGCAATTACTAAAAGGCATATAGATTTGAATTTTTTTTTCCTTTTCTAGATCAATTACCAACCTCACTGGGTCAAGTCCCATAACTCTGGCATGTATTTTGGGCAAATTATGCCCCCTTTTGGACTTTGAAAATTCTGGTTTAAGTTTTACATGCGAGTTTCCATTTAGTTGATAGCAGCAAGTCCCATAACTGATATGCATTTTGGTCAAATTATGCCCCCTTTTGAACTTAAAACTCTTTTGATATTTAACCTTTTTGGGTAATATTTTTCTGCTTCTGGGACAATATTTCGAATAGTCGAGCTTGGCTGTCTTACGGACAGCTCTTGTTGTCTCAGACGTCAGTTTTCGTACAGACGTGTTAAAGAATGTCGAAAAAGCACTGATTTTTAGATAAAAAATGATTTCTCTAATAACCTTAGGACGGCCAGCACATATTTATGCGATCTCGCCAGGCATATGTATGTTTTTGACAACACAGAAAATGACGTCACTAGACCTTCAGCTATTTCCGGAAGTAAATAAAATGAAAGTAGAAATGCTAAACTTGAAAAAGAAAGCCGCATTTTGATTCGTAGATTGTTAGGCGTCACGCGCAGGGGTCACCCGGTCTAAATGTATGTGCGTGGACGTTTTTTTTTTTTTTTTTTTTTTTTTTTTTTTTTTTTTTTGCTATTGGGGAGCCAATTTTCAGCATTTTATTACAAATTGAAATTACCTGGGCTTTAGTACAGCATGTCAGCTTTTAATCTATGAAAAAATATTTGAGCTCTGGATAAACACAAATCCCACAGGGGTCCATAACGGACCAAGGGTGCATTGATAATTTTGGAACTTCATCAAATCGCTCAAAATGTCATTTTTGATGTTGTCTGAGAATGTCAGTGTATGTCTCAGATGTAAGATATAACCGTATTTGAGAGCTGCAGACCTAGACATTTCAGAAATATTTTCAAAATAAGTTTCGTGTAATAAATGTTGTTTCTACGGAAGCGTGAAAGGGCCATCAGACGCTAATACGTTTTAGTATGTTAAGGTTGCAGAAAGGATATGGGAAAAAATGTCTCAAAGTAATATTAAAACCCCTTGATGGATGATTGAGTTATGTAGTAGAGAAGAAAGAAACCCTGTTGACCTTTAAGTTAGGGGTCTGGGTGTTGCACATGATGTTGTCGCATTATGAGAAACGTTTGTGGCAATTAATATTACAATCCCTTGATGGATGGCAAAGTTATGGAATGGACAGGAAACAAACTCTGTTTATACCATGTTAACACCTTTGCCCATCAGATGTGACCTTTACCTTCAAGCTAGAGGTCTGAAAGTTGCATATGACACATTGCCTAACTACAGTAAAACACCGCTCGCTCGAGGTCGCAAGGGGATGAGCAAAATGCTCGAGTTATCCATGGTTTCGAGCGACCCAAACATTGACCAACATACGAAAAAAATTGAAGTTTGTTTTACCAATTGTCATCGAGAGCATTTGCAGAGGAAACGGTGATGCGTAATAATAACACACTCGTGACATTAAAAAAACAACGTATTACAAACGTTATTTATGATAGATCGTAAATGACACATGTGAAGAAACAGCTAAGACATTTTATTTTTTATTTGAAATAGTGTAATCGAATTCGCAGTTTTCTTCCCCAAATTAAGATGTCGTAATTATCGTCTCAACTTTATGAAAAGGCTATATTATTTTTTCCTTTATTTGCATGCAAACAACTGTTGAACAAAATATTAAAATCTCATAATTATCTTCTCGATCCCGCAGAAAAAATGTAATAATAACAATTTGGATCAATAAAATTTTTCTTCAACCTTTCATCAATTATTATTATAATTAATCTCATAATCAGATCAAATATACCGACAAACAAACATTTAAGATAGTCGTGGAATAGACCATGCAATTCTCACGGTGTGCGAAAGTTTTAAAATAACCGATACATTCAGCCGAAGGTGTGAAATTTTTTGACACCTCTGCTCGAGTTTGCGATAAGCAACAAAGAGTAAATTAATACACAGGGACCAGGTGTCATGCTCGAGTGATCGAGTTATCGATGCTCGACCCAGCCATGGTCATTTCACATAGAAAATAGAAGAAAATCGGCCGGGACTACATGAATTGCTCAAGCGAATACGGGTGCTCGAGTCATCAATGCACAAGCGAGCGGTGTTTCACTGTATGTGGAAGATTTATGCTAAGTAATATTAAAATCCCTTGATTTATGACAAAAGTTATGGACCAGACATGAAAAAAAAGATTTTTGACCTTGACCTTTGACCTAGGGGTCTAGGTTTCCGCTAAACATGTCATCTCATTTTGGGGAACATTTGTGTCAAGAAGTATCAAAGTCCCTTGATGAAGAGTTTTGGACTGGACACGTAAGTGTAGATGGATTGATATATTGTATGACAGATGGAAAAGTGGTATAGTCTCGAACTGGTTTTCAGCCAGTAATGGACTAATAAATGACAAAGTGTGGAAATATCATTACAAACAAACATTACTGATTTTTCAAAATATACATCGAAATCAGAACATATTGTAGATATTTTAGTGTTTTACTGGATGTTTCATAGTGGGTGATCGCAAGTTTATTACCAAGTAAATATTTCTGTCTTTTTTTTTTTAAGCACAAAATGTTGACAAGACTTAGGTAAGTATCTTATCATATATTGTTGTATGAATTAGTTTACATTAATTAATGACATTTTGCTGTAATATGTCTTTGTTATCAATATTACAGGGATGACGGTGTGTGTTTTGCCATACAGAAGGGTCTGGTAGCATCTAGAAGTCATATTAGATATTTCAAACATAATGATATGGAAGATCTTGAGAGACTTTGTCTAGAACAGCAGAAAGAAGACAAGAGGGTATAACATTATGAACATACCAAAGAATATGCATTCAATCTTGCTTATAATTCTGTATATGTATTTCTTCATTTTGTATGTCTTCAGACCTGAAAACAAGCATTAAACATTCTTTCTTATAGCAGATTTGTTTAGAAATTTAGTGATATCTGTTTGGATGAAAATGTTCTAAGACATAAGGCAGAATTTGTTGATTTTTTACATTGACATTTATGATAAAACTTAAAATGTTGAATTGTTGCAGGTGCCAAAGAAAGCAAAGGTAACAAGGAGATTCCTTGTTGTAGAGGGATTATATGCCAAACATGGAGATGTTTGTCCATTGCCAAAGCTTGTAAGTGTTTTTATCAAATATATGAAACATTTTAAAGAGGTTCTTTAAGATATTTTTATGCCCCCAGCATCTACTGATGCAGGAGGCATATAGTGTTTGTCCGTCCGTTCGTCTGTCCATACAAGGTTAACCAAATGGGACCGTTTTGTCTAGCATCAATACCCCTTAAAAGAATGACTTGATAGTAATGCAGATGTAACCTGTGACCATTCCTCATCTTCAGACATCACCTGACCTCAGTTTGACCTTGACCTCATTTTGGACTTAGGTTTCTTTATATGGGCCATCTCTTGGTTAACCAAATGGGACCGTTTTGTCTAGCATCAGTACCCCTTACAAGAATGAATTGATACTAATACAGATGTAAACTGTGACCATTCCTCATCTTCAAACATCACCTGACCTCAGTTTACCTTGACCTCGACCTCGTTTTGTGCAAACCTATCGACAAGGATGCCACTGGGGGCATCAAGCGTTTATTGAACAAAGTTGCTCGTTGTAACTTAAGAGTCACCTTTCTTTGTACTTACCCAATGTTCACTTACTGTGACAGATTCATCCATAGTGATATCTTTGGTTGAGTTTATCTATGGACTTTTCAGTGGTAAACAGAGGTCTGTCTGTAAATCCACCTGAGGGTTATAGGCCATCGGCTCCCAGGCTTTGGTAGGTGCTGCTGGTCTCATTTTGAGTGCTTTCTTTAACAATGAAGTTTTCTTCATAAGACCAGGACAAAAAGTTTCATAGACACAAACAAAAGTGCAAGACGATTTATCACATGCAAGACCCAGACCTCTAGCTGGAAAGTCAAAGAGATTCTAAGAAGGATAAACTTGGTCCATTTGTGTATGCCCAAAAGGATACCTGTATTGCTACTATATCTGTTGTTAGATCATTTTTTATGTTCCTTCAAGTTGATGTTTCAATGTTTCAGTACATGAAATAATTCTAGGCTGACGAGAAATCAAATCAATCATATTATATGATATATGCTGGTCAAAAATGTTTGGTACTGATTGACTTGAATAGCATGGAAACTTAACTTCATGCTTATTGTAAAATTAGCCAAGTTTTTGATGTATGTCTACATTCTGTAATATTGAAACAGCTGAAACAATAAATGTGTTTAATTTTTTTTATTGATCATACAAGAACCATAGATTTACAACCTGCCTACCTTCACAATGTTTTTAGTGTTCCTTGTGTTAGGAGCAGTGCAGATCTTTGTAAATTGGTGTTGTTGATAAAGCACTAACTCCATTGCAACCGTTTTACATTTTGAGATGTAGGAAGGTACTAATGTTAAGATGATGACTGAAGATCTATCTACTGGGACCTTGAAGCAATTTTAGTACAAAATAGAGAAGTAATGCACTTGCCTGTCAGAGATTAAGTGGACTCCCCATACAGCTTTATTGATTTATTAGAAAGCCGCAACATGTCAGCTACACCATGGGAAAACCAACATAGTGTATTTGCATCCCCCCAGACTGGTCAGGATCCATACTGTTCGCTTTCAAAGCCTATTGCAATTAGAGAAACCGTTAGCGAACAGCATGGATCCTGACCAGACTGCACGGTTGCGCAGGCTGGTCTGGATCCATGCTGGTCACAAATGCAATATGTTGGTTTTCTCATGTCATGATGTTACATGTTTCTATGAAACTTGTATTCGATATACATAATCTGTTGCTACAAGTGAAGAATTCACTGACAGTACAAAATACCATTTACAGGTGCAAATTAAGTTAGGAACATGGGTTGCCAGATAAGACCGTTATTAAATAGAACTTTACAAATAGAAAAAAATGAATCAAAATTGATTGATATTCAGAAGTAAAGATACTAAAGAATATGGAAATGTATCTTTTGTAATATATTTACAACTTTGTTTGCCCTACTAATGGCATAAAAATGAAAGTAATTTTATTTAGGTCTTGAAAGACATTTTACTGGCCTACAATACATATTATTATGGGTTATATGTTTACAAAGTGAAAGATTGTATCATTGTAGAAATAATTCATTTAAGCTTTAGCCTGCTGGTGGCAAGTGATTTTGCCGCTGCGACCAGTGCAGACCAAGATCAGCCTGCACATCCATGCAGGCTGATCGTGGTCTGCACTGTTTGATTTTCAGTCAGTAAATTTTCAGTGAACAACCTTTTAAATAATAAGTAATGCTGCCCAAATTAAATGATGGACCAGTCCATTTTAAAATTCAAACAGGGTAAGGGTTAAACTGTTTACTTTGTCATGTTGTGGTGTAGTTGCTCTTACAGAATGGTCACAGTATGCAAGATATTTCAAAATATTAAGGGGCATATTAGATAGTTAGATATTGTTCACTGTGAAAATATCACATATATTTCACTCTTATATATCAATAATCCACTGAAAAATGCAGAATAAATGCAAAACTTGTATTTATTGTGAATAATTTTATTTACAGGTGGAGATGAAATGGAAGTACAAACTTCGTATTTTTGTTGAAGAAAGTTTTTCATTTGGTGTGCTTGGAAAGACCGGAAGGGGAGTTACAGAACATTTTGGTATCAGTGTAAGTAAAGTGAAGATACATTTTTGTTGCTATATAACTTTCCATATGCATGACATCATCAAGACTAACAATTTTACCTTGTCTATTTGAAGAATAAGGAGGGCTGTTGTACTGTCCTTGTTGTCACTGTTGCCACTAGCTTAGATGTCATTGCATTCAGGTGAGCATCTCAGTTTCACTTTATGTCCTTAAAGACTGCCATTATTATTAAATTTCATGTAAGGGCTGGTTTTGATAACGAACAACAACCCGTGTTAGGACCAGATAACTTAAAGGTTAAGGCCACTGGTTAAGGTCACAGATTTCGAAATAGTGTGGTTAAAGTTTTATGACACGCTTCTAAATTTCTTTGTCTCAAAATTTCTTAGTCCTGGTATTCCTCATTCCCCACTTCTAATTCCTATATCCCACTTGTTCTGCCCCTTACCTTCACACCCGTTATGATCTTTCAAGCCCGCTAAGAAAAGAAAAACTTTTGATATTTTCCTTACAAAAATTTATATCATTCTGTTTAGTAGGTTAGCTCATATCCCCTTTACCTCACCATACACCTTCTCCCATTTCACCACCCCACCCCCCAAAATGTTTTATAAACTTTGTACTGTTCAGATATCTCAAATGGCTTCTAACAACACTTCATACCTCCCACTCCACTACCACAATACACACACATACTTTTACACAGGTCACCCTCCCCACTTCAGTACAGTAAAAAAGATTATTTTTGAAGATTCTTATACTGACTCATAATAAAAATGTTTTGATAAAAATTCATGAATAGTCAAGGGCATTGTTCATCCAACAGATCTTTTCTATCTATTAGCCATAGGGTGAGTCTTTATGCCGCCACTTTGGAGGGGGTGGGGGCATATAGATTTGCCCTTGTCCGTCCGTCCTTCTGAGAATGTTGTGTCGCGTCTCGCTCCAAAAGTGTTTGACATAGAGTCACAAAACTTTACAGGAATGTTGGTCAGCATGTGTAGTTGTGCACCTGGGGTTTCACATTCAGATTCATTCAGTCTTGTAGGAGTTATGGCCCCTGTCTTAGTAAAAAATTGGTCATTTTAATGTTGTGTCGCGCGTAGCTCCAAGAAGTATTTGACCTAGAGTCACCAAAGTTTACAGGAATGTTGGTCAGCATGTGCAGTTGTTCACCTGGGGTTTCGCGTCCGGATTCATTTAGTCATGTAGGAGCTATGGCCCCTGACTTAGTTAAAAATTGGTCATTTTAATGTTGTGTCGCACATAGCGCTAATAATATTTGACCTAGAGTCACCAAAGTTTACAGGAATGTTGTTCGGCATGTGTAGTTGTGCACCTGGGGTTTTGCGTCCGGATTCATTCAGTATTGTAGGAGTTATGGCCCCTGACCTAGGAAAAAATTGTCTTTTTAATGTTCTGTTGCGCGTATTGTTTTCCCAAAGTTGATTTGTGTCCTTTGTCATGTAGTCGGGGTATCTGTGTCCCATGGACACATTTGTAGTTTTAACTGCTTTTTGGACTTGATGTGTGATAATCCTTTCTTAGATATATTCACATTTTTTTATTGTGTTGAACAAAAGAGTGGACTAACCTTCGAATAAAACAAGTTCAGAGGTATGTATTTCCAGGTTGCTTGTATTAAACCTGTTGTTAATTATATCAGGGAAAGTTACAACTGTAAGAATCTAACTTTCACAAAATGTATGCCTTTGCAGGACAGCAAACCACTTAGCAGAATGAGAAGCAGGTCTTTAATCTGAAGGCATTTTTAGAGAATAACTTGTAACATAATATTTACAGGTAGATGAGATAGATTTTGTGGCAGCATGTTAAGGGAACAACATATAATGTGTATTTACAGGTAGATGAGATAGACTTGATGGCTGCTTGTTTAGAGAATGCTATTGGTGGTGCTGGGGGATTTTGTTGTGGAAAGAAGTATATTGTTGATCATCAGGTACTGTGTTTATTCCAGCATAGACAAGAAGTTCTTGTATTTAAAATAAATATGTTCTTTTCATATGAAATGATTAGGTGACCAGTCATATTTGCAGGGTTTTTATGTCCTTGAAGGTGGGCATATTAAAATCGCACTGTCCATCCATCCGAGCAACTTAAATGAAAGAAAGGGCCATCTAACAGTAAAGAGAACAAAAGAGAACAATAGCTTCAATCCGTTAAGAATAGATTATAGGGCCATGGCCCCCTATTCAAACAAAAGAATATAACAAAAGAAATGGCACCCTCCTTCATTTCGATGGGCGTCTGTCCATGAATCCTTGCATGCGTCCATGTAAATTCTTGTTTTGGCTGCAACTTTGTCATCCGTAAAGGGATTTTGAAATAACTTTGCATAAATGTTCACCATAATGAGACAACACCCAGACCCCTAGCTCCAAGGTCAAGGTCACACTGATAGGTCAAAGGTTAACATGGTCTGTTTCATGTCCGGTCCATAACTCTGCCATCCATGAAGGGAATTTGAAATAACTTGGCATAACTGTTTACCATAATGAGACAATGTGTCATGTGCAAGACACAGACTCCTAGCTGAAAGGTCAAGGTCACACTTTGAAGTCAAAGATTAACAGGGTCTGTTTCATGTCCAGTCTATAACTCTGTCATTGATGAAAGGATCTTGAAATTACTTGGCATAACTGTTCCCCATAATGAGACGACATGTCCTGTGCAAGATCCAGACCCCTAGCTCTAAGGTCAAGGTAACACTTAGAGGTTAAAGTTAACATGGTCTGTTTCTTGTCCGGTCATTGTTGAAGGGATTTTAAAATTACTTATAAATGTTTCCTATATTGAGATGATATGTTATGCACAAGACCCTGAAATGTTCACCATAATGAGACAACATGTCATGCGCAAGACCCTGACCCCTAGCTCCAAGGTCAAGGTCATACTTAGAAGTCAAAACTGTTTCTTGTCTGGTCCATAACCATTTATCAAGGGATTAGAAAATAATGTGACACAAATGTTAACCATATTGAGAAGGTGTGTCACTTATAACAGGGGTCTTTCGGTTCAAGGTCACGAAATGATGTGTGATTTATTTGTGCAGACAACTTTGGCACGCTTTGGGGGCATTTGTCAACAATAGTGACAGCTCTTGTTTAAAATGTGTATGCTGTGAGTACAGCCTATAAAATTTCTTCTATGTAAGTGAAAATTCTGATATTTCAGTATTATGTTCAAGAACTTGCCTTTTAATGAAAGATCACTATCAATTGTTGAAAGTAATCCTTTTGTGGCTGAAAATTGTCAGCAGCTAGGAGTTTTGTTCTGTGATGACTCAGATATGTTGAAATTTTAAAAAATGATGTTAGAGTGAAAAGTTTTCCTTGATGCAAATGACATGTTTGTACATCTCTGCTCCAGTAAAAATGTGTACTTTTGAGATTACTCATGACTTTGGAGGTCTTTCAGAACTTTTAAGTCCTTCAGTTCTTTCTGTTTAAACTTTGCTTAAAAATAGGGATAAAAACAGTTTATGCTAGTATATAATGCTACCCAAAGTTGCACTTCAAGAATGGCTTACATCAGTATCGCAAGGGACTTTCATTGCAGTATTGAATGTTGCAGTATAACTGTTGTTTATGTTTCAGAGGTTGTCAGGTCTTGGCTACTGTTTCTCGGCGTCACTTCCTCCAATGTTGGCATCAGGAGCCATTCAGTCACTCACCATTATAGAAAATGACCAAGGTTAGTAGAACCTAGTATAAACATACTAAATGTGTTGTGAGCAGGCAGTAACTGCATTATTATGACATTATTGGCCTAGGCAAGTAAAAAGACTGGTTTAAGGTTTATAATGTTTAACTGGTTTTATTTTAAGGTCTGGTTGGACATTGCAAAAACATGACTTACTTAACATTTTCAAACACATTTACATTAATTTCAAGAGATCTTTCTATAATTTTATGTTTAACAGCTAACTTGGTCATACAAAAGCTGTATGACTGGTTCTATGTTTTATCTTGACTGTTCAAAGAAAAGTGAGAGCTGTTCTACTAACTTTGGGGCCAGTTCTGCTATCAGTGTCACACCCGAATTAAAGTTTTGTGTGCAAGTACATATTTCTACAGCCTTTGCTTTACATTAGATTTAAACTTCACATATCGGTTCATAGTCTCTTTTAAATTTGATTAAAATCATGAGCCTTTTTCAATTTAGAAAATTTGGTTAAAGTTTTGCATGCAACTAACATATCAACTATATCTCAATAACGACTACACTATTAGATTCAAATTTCACACAGTACTTTCCAGTCAGCAAACCTACTGAAAAAAAACAAAACAAGTTAGACATCTCTTGATCGAACTTAATTCAAAATAGGGACCTTTTTCAACTTGGAGAATTTGTTTTAAGTTTATGTACATACAACTGGTTGAGGTTGTATTTCAACTTCATGCAATGCTTTTTAGTCATTCGAGGTACTGTAATGGCTAACTAAGATAATTTTTAATTGGTTTAATTAGTGTGTAGAAAAATTGGATAAAGTTTTGTATGCAACAAAGAAGATGTATCTCGCTAACAACTTCATGTATGGATTAAAACTTCACAAGACATCATTTTTATCAAACATACTTACATATCCATGTCAGGGAACTCTTGTTTGAAATTTTGTCCAGTTCATGCCCTTGTTTGACTTGGAAATTTTGATGGATTTTTTGCATGCAAATTGTTATCATTGCAGTAATTCAGGTGCATAACTCTTGTGAAGTTAGTTGTTAAGGCCCTTGTTCCACTCAGATATTTGTCAGATATTTGAGCACACTGAAGCTTTTGTTTAAATTTTCTTATTTATATTTTGTAGAAATGTTAACAAGACTGAGGCACAACTGTGAAAAAATACATGAAAAACTGTCAAAGTAAGTATGTTTTGTCTAGTTGTAATGTTTGTGTCATACACTGCCAGTTACAGAAGAAATGTTCCAGTCATTGTGTCAGAAATTCTGTAACCTTGTTAAACTGGTGGCAACTTTACCAAATAAATTATGCCAAGGTCATTCCTCCTACATCTGGTCTATGTTGGAAGGTTGTCTCTTACAAAGTTGCCTGCACGTTTCTAAGTGCAAGGTAGAAACACTGTTGTAAAATATTCAATCAGATATACAGAAAAGATATAGGGCATATGTACTAGTAATAGAAGAGTTTATTCGAATGTAAGTTAAAAGTTTCCATGATATTACATGAACTTGGCAGTTAGTATTTGAAACAAATAAAGAATGACTTTTGAACTACTATCTCCCTAAATAAAATGTGTCTACTGTGTTCTTGCGATACATTTTGTTTCACAGAAAATATTACATGACTCTATATAAATTACCGGCCAGTAGCTTGTGCTGTTGTCTTGTGTATAGTTCAGCTCTAAATTTTGCTGTTTTTAAGTTGTTTAACACTAGATATTTCTGTGTTGAAATCGAAACTTGAAGAAAAAAATATGAAATTTTGTTTCTTATGTCATATGATAAAACACCTATTGAATGGCTTGCAAGTCAAAAGTCAGAACTGTTGACCGGTAAGTCAGTCTGTAAGTGTATACTGCGATATTGGTATTTAACAAAGCTGAGTGATATTGCTGTAATTATTATACTTAGCATCTTGAGTAGCTTTAATACAGAACTAAGCTGTATGAATATTCCTCTAGTTGTACTGATGCAAGATTTATCTATTTTTAGAATT
Organism: Mercenaria mercenaria; assembly: GCF_021730395.1. NCBI lineage: Eukaryota > Metazoa > Mollusca > Bivalvia > Venerida > Veneridae > Mercenaria > Mercenaria mercenaria. Next base: position 13,046,887 of record NC_069363.1, read on the forward strand.
GATGGTATGAGGGTTATGGGTGATACTGTGGCCCCAATCAAACATTTCAGTCTATCAGAACCCAGTGATGACAGGGATTTTGACAACAGAACCTTAGAGAAAATCACAGAAGAGGTGAAAAAAAAACCCATTTTTTTCTTTCTCTTTTTGTATATTTGTAAAAAGTTCTCATTTCAAGTAATAATGTCAACAATATTTTTAAAAAAAGTCTTAAAAGTAAGTTTTGGGGAAATTAAGTTATGTTATTTGTTACGGCCGCTTACCTCATAGCTTGTAAGTTTAAAACAAATCTGTGACAACTGTGCCAGGGAGTCGACTCTTTGGCTCAGTGGTTAGAGCATTGGCCTTCCACCTGTGCAACCCAGGTTCAAATCTCGTCACAGGCACTTGGAATTTTTCAACCATTAAATTCTATCCTCTTCAATTTCTGTTATGCTCTTAATGTAAGATGGGGGCTCGTCCAAGATATGGACTTTATCTAGTGCCTAAAAAGGTACTTTTTATGCCAAAATGGCATTCTTGTATTCATAAATGATGACTTCTTTGAAGAGGGGAAGTGTTACACCTTGTTTGTTTAAAACCAATACCTGACAACTGTGTCAGGGATTCGACTTTTTGGCTCAGTGGTTAGCACGTTGGACATCCACCCATGTGACCAGGGTCCGACTCTCTCCTCAGGTATTTGGGATTTTTCATAATAGAAGTTCTATCCTATTTAACTTCTGTTAAAGCTAAAAGTCATAACTCGTACAAAATGGCATTCACGTCATTATAAATGATGACTCCTTTGAAGAGAATTGTTACGGTTGCTTACTCATAGTTTGTAAGTTCAAAACCAATCTCTGACAACTACATCAGGGAGTCGGCTCTTGATTAGAGCATTGGACTTCCACCCGTGTGACCCACGTTAGAATCCCGCCTCAGGCACTTCAGAATTTTCATCATAAAATTCTACCCTCTTCAATTTCTGTGATGCCCTTAAGTCGTAAGAGATTGTTTATTCATTATTTTGCTAGGCAATTAAAAGAAGTTTAGCCCTTACAGCAGCCAGAACACAATTTCAAATTTACTACCCACAGAACAAAGATGTTTTTTGTTATGCAGGTTTTCTTGACAGTTTTGATCATTAGATCATGGTATTGCATTGGTTTAGATCAGCAAGTTTTAAACAGGCAGATTACGTCAATATCTTTAGTCCAGTTTGACTTGTTGTGACCAAACATAGTGTTTACATGGAGACATAGCTTGGGATTGTATTTGGGGCTGCTGGGAACAAGGTTATTGTTACTTAGAAAAAAAAATTATTTGTTTGTTTATTGTTTTGCCAGGCGATGCAGAGAGGTTTAGCCCTTACACCAGCTAGATATCTAGAACATGAGGAACATAATCTCCCGCCACCAAGGTAACACATATCTTTACATGTCTAACAATTATCATAGAAATATGAAATATAATGTAAATAAGCTTGTGTTAAAAAAGTGTCTACAATAGATTCACGATTGTATTAGCCTGCAAGTTCTATGACGGGGTCAAAACACATGCTTAATGACAATTTTTCTACTTGATCACTCTCAGATATTTTATATTAACAACATGTAAGTAATTTCATATTTACTGGAAAAAAACCTAGCTTTTGCATTCTTACTGACACCTGTTGTGGCACCATGGAAATAAAACATGAGAAATAGAAAACAACCAAGAAGTTCAAGTAAAACCTGGGGGATTCCCCTGATGCACAATTAATACATATAAAAGCTCGGATTCAAACACAAGAGAGGCTGTTTCACTACAAACATAATTTACTAATGTACATGGTTCCCACATGCAAGGGTTTTTTAGCTCACCTGTCACAAAGTGACAAGGTGAGCTTTTGTGATTGCGCGGTGTCCGTCGTCCGTGCGTGCATGCGTCCGTGCGTCCGTAAACTTTTGCTTGTGACCACTCTAGAGGTCACATTTTTCATGGGATCTTTATGAAAGTTGGTCAGAATGTTTATCTTGATGATATCTAGGTCAAGTTCGAAACTGGGTCACGTGCCATCAAAAACTAGGTCAGTAGGTCTAAAAATAGAAAAACCTTGTGACCTCTCTAGAGGCCATATATTTCACAAGATCTTCATGAAAATTGGTCAGAATGTTCACCTTGATGATATCTAGGTCAAGTTCGAAACTGGGTCACATGGGGTCAAAAACTAGGTCAGTAGGTCTAAAAATAGAAAAACCTTGTGACCTCTCTAGAGGCCATATTTTTCATGAGATCTTCATGAATATTGGTCAGAATGTTTATCTTGATGATATCTAGGTCAGGTTCGAAACTGGGTAATGTAGGGTCAAAAACTAGGTCATTAGGTCTGAAAATAGAAAAACCTTGTGACCTCTCTAGAGGCCATATTTCTCAATGCATCTTCATGAAAATTGGTCAGAATGTTCATCTTGATGATATCTAGGTCAAGTTCGAAACTGGGTCACGTGGGGTTACAAACTAGGTCAGTAGAACTAAAAATAGAAAAACCTTGTGACCTCTCAAGAGGCCATATTTTTCATGAGATCTTCATGAATATTGGTCAGAATGTTCATCTTGATGATATCTAGTTCAAGTTCGAAACTGGGTCATGTGGGGTCAAAAACTTGGTCAATAGATCTAAAAATAGAAAAACTTTGTGACCTCTCTAGTGGCCATATTTCTCAATGGATCTTCATGAAAATTGGTCAGAATGTTCACCTTGATGATATCTAGGTCAAGTTCGAAACTGGGTCATGTGCGGTCAAAAACTAGGTCAGTAGGTCTAAAAATAGGAAAACCTTGTGACCTCTCTAGAGGCGATATTTTTCAATGGATCTTCATGAAAATTGGTCAGAATGTTTACCTTGAAGATATCTAGGTCAAGTTCGAAACTGGGTCACGTGGAATTAAAAACTAGGTCAGTAGATCTAAAAATAGAAAAACCTTGTGACCTCTCTAGAGGCCATATTTTTCATGAGATCTTCATGAATATTGGTCAGAATGTTCATCTTGATGATATCTAAGTCAGATTCGAAACTGGGTCACGTGGGGTCAAAAACTAGATCAGTAGGTCTAAAAATAGCAAAACCTTGCGACCTCTCTAGAGGCCATATTTCTCAATGGATCTTCATGAAAATTGGTGAGAATGTTCAGCTTGATGATATCTAGGTCAGGTTCGTAACTGGGTCATGTGCGGTCAAAAACTAGGTCAGTAGGTCGAAAAATAGAAAAACATTGTGACCTCTCTAGAGGCCATATTTTTCACGAGATCTTCATGAAAATTGGTGAGAATGTTCACCTTGATGATATCTAGGTCAAGTTTAAAAGTGGGTCACGTGCCTTCAAAAACTAGGTCATTAGGTCAAATAATAGAAAAACCTTGTGACCTCTCTAGAGGCCATATTTTTCAATGGATCTTCATGAAAATTGGTCAGAATTTTTTATCTTGATGATATCTAGGTCACATGTGCTCAAATACTAGGTCACTATGTCAAATAATAGAAATAACGATGTCATACTCAGTTGAACACTGGGTCATGTGGAGATAGGTGAGCGATTCAGGACCATCATGGTCCTCTTGTTTAGGTCAAGGACATAGTGATAGCATTTTCAGATTGGGGGGTGGGGGGGCACACATATTGAAAATCAGCTAAAATTGACTTGCTGTCAAAAAATTGCTAAGATGATTAGCATAATCGGTGAAATTATTGGGGGGAGCCACCCCCCCCCCCCCCCCCCCCCCTCCCTGTTCCTACGGCCCTGGATAGCTTGCTTAATGTCGGGGAGTTCTTGTTGATAAACATAGTGGGTTTGCGACTAGCATGGATCCAGACCAGCCTGCGTATCCGCTCAGTCTGGTCAGGATCCATGCTGTTCGCTAACAGTTTCTCTAATTGCAGTAGGCTTTAAAAGCGAACAGCATGGATCCTGACCAAACTGCGCGTCGCAAACCCAATATGTTGGTTTTCTCATGGCACGGCTCATATTTGAATATATTTGATGAGGATTTTCTACATTTGAAGTAAATATCTTGATATGAAATATTTTAGTGGAAGATAGCCATTAGATATCTTTAAATTAATCCAGTTCATCAGAAAACCTGGGCACTTTCCTCTGTATGTATAAAGGGGAAGCTTTAATTATCGTCTTGTCAGAAATGGGTGGCCAGATATTGCAATAAATTTGCACATTGTTTCTTGGCTGACCTGTTATTAAGAATGTTCAGATTCTTCTGATTCATCTAAAACTATGGATGCCAGAGCTGAAAATAGAAAACTAAAATCTCCTAAACTTCTTGCCCAAATTTTGAATTATTATACAGAAATGTTCCTCTGCTGAACATTCAACAAAATGTGTCTGCCAATAAGTGCTCGGCCAAGTTTGATAACTAGCCAAATCGGCCTAGGCACTTCGGAATTATGGCCCTTGATTTACCAAAAACACTCAGATTTCTTGCACAGTTTTACCCCTAAACCGGCGCCTATACTACTAGTAGTATAGGCGTCCTTTTGGTGTCAGGAAAGCGCATGCACATGTGGATTAAGTAAACAGTATATAAAGACTGACTTACTATTTAGATGATTAGGCAGTTGTGGGAGACATGCGCTTTTCTCAAAAGCATCTCTAGTTTTTAAATAAAAAATTGCCTCAAGAGCTTAAATTGGAATATCTTCAATTACCATTTGTTAAACACTAGTTGGATTTTGAAATAATTTCTTAAATAACACTGCTAAAATTACTAAAAGTTATTTCATTTGACAAATGGGAGCAAATTTTCTCTCTCTATGACTCTGTGGAAAACTTCAGAAGTGTACCCCTCGGAATCTGCAGGCTAGTTTTCAATGTAATTAAGCAGTGACTCTACAAAAACTGTTAACTGTCAGGTGGTCAATCTAGGATCATTGTGACCCTCTTGTTTTCTTGTTAACATTTGCATAATTTTATATGCCTAATGCTTGTAGTTGAGGATAAGAATATCCTCATCACATGTAACAGTTTGGCATGCAAAATATTACACCCGAGCCAGATATTTGGAACTGCACCTTAAACCAGTTTTATTTGTTTATGAATTCCTCTGTTGTAATCATTGTATGCAGTATCTATTTTCAGGGGCCTCCGTGGCCGAGTGGTTAAGGTCGCTGACTTCAAATCACTTGCCCTTCACTGATGTGGGTTCGAGCCTCACTCAGGGTGTTGAATCCTCATGTGAGGAAGCCATCCAGGTGGCTTACGGAAGGTCGGCGATCCTACCCAGGTGCCCGCCCGTGATGAAATAATGCGCGGAAGGGCACCTGGGGTCTTCCTCCACCATCAAAAGTTGGAAAATCACCATATAACCTATAATTGTGTCAATGCGATGTTAAACCCAGCAAAAAGAATGTATCTATTTTCAGTATAAGACTAGCAGTGAACGTGAAGTTGACAGATGAGGAGATAGACAACTGTATGTCAATACTGTCAGATGCCTGTCATGCAGTGCTATCGAAGAGGTAACAACTATCGGTCACCCATTGAAACAGTAGTAAAAATAAAAACAACACTGCCTTTATTTCTCATTTAAAGAAAAATGTAAAAAGAAGTGTTTTTCTTGACTAAGCCTCCACCATAATACACTTTTAAAGACTTAACAACAAACTTTGCAGAAAGAAAAGTTCTGGTGCACTATATTTAAATTAATTTCCCCACTTGGGTTGCCAACATTTTAAGACTTTTTTTTAAAAAATCATGGATTTGTACAAAAATACAGTACTTTTAAAATTGTCTCTCTGAAAGTAATTGTACAAAAAGTATACAGTGAAATACCGCTCGCTCGAGCATTTATGACTCGAGCATCCATGCTCGCTCGAGCAATTCATGTGGTCCCGGCCGATTTCCTTCTATTTTCTATGTGAAATTACCATGGCTGGGTCGAGCATCGATAACTTGATCGCTCGAGCATGACACCTGGTCCCTGTGTATTAATTTACTCTTTGTTGCTTATGGCAAACTCAAGCAGAGGTGTCAAAATTTTTCACACCTTCGGCGGTCAGAATGTATCGGTTAATTTAAAACTTTCGCATGTCGTGAGAATTGCATGGTCTATTCCCCGACTATCTTAAATGTTTGTTTGTCGGTATATTTGATCTGATAATGAAATTCATTATTGATGAAAGGTGGAAGAAAAAATTTATTGATCAAAATTGTTATTAATTATTACTTTTTTCTGCAGGATTGAGAAGATAATTATGAGATCTTAATATTTTAATCAACAGTTGTTTGCACGCAAATAAAGGAAATAAGATAGCCTTTTCATAAAATTGAGACGATAAAATGAGATCTTAATTTGGAGAAGAAAATTGTGAATTCGATTACAGTATTTCAAATAAAAAATGTTTTAGCTGTTTCTTCATATGTGCCATTTACGATCTATCATAAATAACGTTTGTAATACTTTTTTTTTTTTTTTTTGAAAATGTCACGAGTGTGTTATTTATTATTACGCATCACCGTTTCCTCTGCAAATGGTCTCAATGACAATTGGTAAAAACAAACTTCAACTTTCTTCGTATGTTGGTCAATGTTTGGGTCGCTCGAAACCATGGATAACTCGAGCATTTTGCTCATCCCCTTGCGACCTCGAGCGAGCGGTGTTTCACTGTATTTGTAAATTTATTTTAAAAAATTACAAAATATTCTAGAATCTAGAGGCAATCTTAGCATTAATGGTAACTTAGTGTGGGTTCCTACCAGTATGTCTATAACATGGCTTTAACTTTGATTTCAGCTCATGATATCCTTTTGATACAAGTATTTTACCAGAAAACCAAAAAAGCCTGAGATTGAAAAAAGCAGCCGAAAATACCATGATGAAACAGATGCTTGAATAGACATAGTAAAGGACACTCAATAAAACTACTAAGGAATGCTCAAAACATATTTTACGAAAATGAAAATTAGTTTTTGCTATTTTTGTTATGCTATAGTTTTTATGATTCAGTTTTCATATTGTGCTGTTGATTTATACTTTTTAAATTATTAAATGGTGTATTTATGTTAAAAAATTACAAATATAAGAATGATGATCAGTAGATGGAGGTGTGAACCGAAACTTGTAATTACTCATTGCATTTGGAGAACTTTATGACAATGTTCTGTATGAATTCATTTATCTATTTAAGAATGTTTGTGGATTTTGAATGAGTGGTTGAGACTATCATTTTTAGCTCACTGGAGAATGAAGTGGTCAGGGTTGAGCAAGTGTGATTGTCCTTTGTCTGTCGTCTGTCAAATACCTTTATTAACATATATTTAGAGGCCACAGTCCTTGAGCAGTCTCCATTAAACTCACTCAGAGTGAGTTGTGCCAATAGATCTGGACCCAGTTCGGTAATAGGACAGGTTGCTCTAATTACACAGGTCTTATGGCAGGTAAATTAGTTAAACTACGTCTGTCAGCCATATGTCAATTCTTGTTATATAATAGAGACCACATTTCATTTTTTAAAGCTCATGAACATTCCAGATGTAACATTTTCTGTCTGATATACATGAAACTTGATCAGAATAGGTTTTTTAGCTCACCTGAGCACGAAGTGCTCAAAGGTGAGCTTTAGTGATCACCCTGTGTCCGGCGTCCGTCGTCGTCCGTCGTCCGTCCGTCCGTCCGTCCGTCCGTCGTCAACAATTTGACTGTTAACACTCTAGAGGTCACATTTTTGACCCAATTTTAATGAAACTTGGTCAGAATGTTACCCTCAATAAAATCTTGGACGAGTTCGATATTGGGTCATCTGGGGTCAAAAACTAGGTCATCAGGTCAAATCAAAGGAAAAGCTTGTTAACACTCTAGAGGTCACAATTTTGGCCCAATCTTAATGAAACTTGGTTAGGATGTTACCCTCAATAAAATCTTGGACGAGTTCGATATTGGGTCATCTGGGGTAAAAAACTAGGTCACCAGGTCAAATCAAAGAAAAGCTTGTTAAACACTCTAGAGGTCACATTTTTGGCCAATCTTAATGAAACTTGGTCAGAATGTTACCCTTAATAAAATCTTGGACGAGTTCGATATTTGGTTATCTGGGTTCATAAACTAGGTCACCAGGTCAAATCAAAGGAAAAGCTTGTTAACACTGTAGAAGCCGCATTTATGACTGTATCTTCATGAAACTTGGTCAGATTGTTAATATTGATGATCTTAAGGTCCAGTTTGAATCTGGGTCATGTAGGATAAAAAAACTAGGTCACCAAGCCAAATCAAATGAAAAGCTAGTTTACACTGTAGAGGCCACATTTATGACCATACCTTAATGAAACTTGGTCAAAATGTTAATCTTGATGATCTATAGCTCAAGTTCAAATCTGGGTTAGGTGGGGTCAAAAACTAGGTCACTAGGTCATATCAAAGGAAAAGCTTGTTAACACTCTAGAGGCCACATTTATGACTATATCTTCATGAAACTTAGTCAGAATGTTAAACTTGATGATCTTTAGGGCAATTTTGAATCTGGGTCATGTTGGGTCAAAAACTAGGTCACCAGGTCAAATCAAAGGAAAAGCTAATTAACACTGTAGAGGCCACATTTATGACCATATCTTAATGAAACTTGGTCAGAATGTTTATCTTGATGATCTTTAGGTCAAGTTTAAATCTGGGTCAGATGGAGTCAAAAAACTAGGTCACTAGGTCATATCAAAGGAAAAGCTTGTTAACACTCTAGAGGCCACATTTATGACTATATCTTCATGAAACTTAGTCAGAATGTTAATCTTGATGATCTTTAGGTCAAGTTTAAATCTGGGTCATGTGGGGGCAAAAACTAGGTCACCAGGTCAAATCAAAGGAAAAGCTAGTTAACACTTTAGAGGCTACATTTATGACCATATCTTAATGAAACTTGGTCAGAATGTTGATCTTGATGATCTTTAGGTCAATAGGTCAGGTGAGCAATACAGGGCCTTCATGGCCCTCTTGTTTATTTAGTCTAGGCTGAGTTCGAAAATGAATTATATGTGATCAAAAAGTAGGTTTTCAATTTCTCTCTTGAGACCACATTTTTAAATCTTCATGAAACCTGGTCAGAATATTTGTGTTAATAAGTTTTATGTCTAGTTTGAAACTGTGTCATTTTACATACTTAAGTTGCAGCATCTTCTGTCAGATTTGAATGAAACTTGGCCAGAATTTTTGTTTTCTCAATATCATGGTCAAGTTTGAAACTAGGTTATTTGGGCTAAAAAACTATGACATTATCTTAATTTGTAGAAAATGTCATATCATCACTTCAGAGACCACATTTTCTGCCTTATTTAAACAAAATCTGTTCAGAATGTTGTCTCTGTGAAATCAGTTGCAATTGCAAACAAAGGTTTCAATGGACATTAAATCTAGGTCACTGGATTGAATCATAGAAAAACAATATTAACACAACAAGTCACATTTTTGACTGAATCTTCTTTGAAACATTTGAACCGCACCATGAGAAAACCAACATAGTGGCTTTGTAACCAGCATGGATCCAGACCAGCCTGTGCATCTGCGCAGTCTTGTCAGGATCCATGCTGTTTGCTTTCAAACCTTATTGCAATTAGAGAAACTTTTAGCAAACAGTATGGATCCTGACCAGACTGCGCAGTCTGATCTGGATCCATGCTGGTTGCAAAGCCGCTATGTTGGTTTTCTCATGGCGTAGCTCATTTCTTGTTTGTATAGTTTGATACTAAACACTTTTACTTTCATAATACAGTGTTTCATATAAGCAAGGTCAATCAAGATCAGGTGAGCGCTAAGGGCCATCACGACCTTCTTGTTTTGTTATATATACTATGACTTGTGCGTACATTAAAAACTTGTGCTTTGTCCAGGTGAGCTATATTAGTTAGTCATGACATTCTTAATGCTTTATCAGGTATCCTTTTGAACAAATTAAATATTTTGTATATTTAAAAAACAGTAGTTTTAATGCTGAAGATCAAGAAAATTTGAATTGCCAGGAATTTTTCATATTAATTATGTTTTTACTGTCGTTTTACATTTACATATTCTGTACAGTTATATTGTTTAAAGTTTTCTAAAGTTTAGTTACATTCTTTTGTCTGTGACTTAATTTATTTGGACAAGTTTTTACTTTGAGAGATTAATGATTGAACATTGTTGTAAATACAAAGTGAACAAAAGTAATACCTTGACTTACTAAGATTCAGGAGCTGCCATCTCGTACATTACAATGCCAATACTTACCTCAGCTAATTTTAATATTTTTTTTCAGAATTATTTAAAGTTACGTTTTAATAGTTGTAATAGCTTTTAATTGAGAAAGTCCCATTCATTCGAGTTGACCCTCAGCCATTGACATTTAAATTTGAAGTTTATGAATGATAAGTATTTCATTACTGTTTGTGACAGCATGCATAGAGCATGCAGTATATGTTAGTCAGAGATTTGTTTCATGCTGATAATTGAAACACTTTGAAGATTTATGCATTTTTTTTTTACATGTGAATATATGCTGCAACATATAATCATATTTTAATGTATGCATGTATATATATATATATATATATATATATATATATATATATATATATATATAGCTTTGAAACTTTTTCTATGTATGTAAGTGTGAACTGCAGTCATTCATAATTACAAGGCAATGAGGATGTTGGTTTTACCTTTTGTACAGTATTGCATGACAAAATTGGAAGTTGAGCCAGGTATGGAACATTAGAATAACACAAGAGACATTATCTGCCATGGAACAATGAATTATGGTTGAATGATCAGTCGGGGACCTCCGTGGCTGAGTGATTATGGTTTGAAACCTAGCTGGAGGTGTTGAATTTATCATATGAGGAAGCCATCAAGCTGACTAATGGAAATAATGCCAGGAATGGCAGTGGGGGTCTTTATTCGCTGTAAAAAACATGGAAAGTCACCATATGACCTAAATTGTGTTGACGTCACTATAAACCCAACAAAAACAAAACAAGATTGGTCAATCTGGAAAGGTTGTTAGTCTTGCGGTTGCATTAGGCAGATTTATGTTAAGACTTACTGGTAGTCATAATAACGTAATTTACCAAATAAATCTTAAACTTATTTTTAAATTACAACCATAATAGTTGTCATATCAATGAGGAGGGGGGGAGGGGATTAAAATGTACAAATGCAACAGCATGAAGATTATATATGAAAAAATGAAATAAGTCCAATTTAAATTACATGTTGTGGAATATGTTTTTCATGTTTGAAAATTTGATGGAAATATATGATTTTGTGGCCTTTCTGTAATTACCAGTAATGTGTGCATAGTGTTTCATGACTGTAAGTTTAAATTTGTAAATAATTATTTACCTGTGTGTATGAAGGCAACTTTCATTATTTATGTAGCACCTTATATATTGAAAGTATGGAAGTTTAGTGTTAGATTGATTGTAATTTTGTTTGAGATATATATATTCTCCATGAGTTGTCTTTCTTGGTAGACTATCCATAATTATTGTCCTTACTTTTTCTTTGTTTTTAGGAGAGAGGTTGAGATTTCATTGTAGGATTAAATAAGATTTTCTGTCGTATTCATGCAGTGTGTAAACCTTGCTGAATAATGCTCACATTGAAAAAATAAAGCCCTTTCGGAGCTTTATATTAAATGTGTGTGTAAATAGCAGGGTCTACACTGCATGAACACCAAAAAAAAATATTCCATATACTTCCAAATAAAACATGTTTCTACACCAATTTTTCAAATTTTTTTTTTTTAATTCAAATGATCTTGCTCTCCTCAACCAAAATTTAGAGAATTTCTTTTCTTTTTAATTTTGAATTGATATAGGAAATTATCTATTTAAGAAAATGAGTGCACACACGTTTTGTTCAGAATTTAAAATGTTACTGCAGTTTTTTCTAATATTGATGCTAATTGCTTTTGGCAATGATGCTGTGCTGAAATATATACTAAATCATGCAAAATTCTTGAATTAATAGATATTGGAATTATTTAGAAGCATATTCTAAAAATGGTCTGATAGACTGCTTCACATAAATGTAGTTTTGAACAGCAGATTTTACAAGTGTTTTCGGCCATGTAGATCTATGTCCTTATTTGTTTAACATTACAGTGTTCCTAATTTTGACACCACAAGTACTTACTGAAATATAGAATGAAAACCTAACAATTATGAAATCTTCACCACTCTGTTATTAGTGATTTGAATGGCATTTGTATGTTTTTATATTTCTTGATCTCTATCTGTAATAATTTTGTTTTCATCATTTTTTTAAAATTGCTCTTGAAAAGTTTGTGTTGTTGTGTTTCATTAAAATCTTCCAATCACCAAATATGGAAAACCAAATTGAGACAAAAGTCTTGATCCTTGCCATATCCTTACCATTAAATATAACTTAATCCTTGATTATTTTTTGTCAGCCTGTTTTATTAAGACTGAAGTAATTAATCATAAGTTTAATTATGCCTGCTTTTGAAGAAGAAGGGGGGTGTTTTTTTTGCTCACGCCTTTTGGTCAGTCTATAGGATAGTTTAGTAGACAGTTTGGTTTCCGGACTTTTAATTTAAGACTGTTTGGCCTACATTGACCAGACTTTATAGGATCATTGCCTATGGTTAGTAGATGACATTCTATTCTTTGGGGGGAGTGGGGATGGGCAAAATAGATTCAGATCAGTATCTTACAAACACTAGGGCCTACACTCAATAGGATGATTGCCTGTGATGACTAGATGACCCCTATTACTTTTGGTTTTAGTAAGTTAAAGGTCAGGGAAGTATATGAGACAATAAGATTCAAAACAGTTTCTGGTTAATAAATGGACATTGCTTTTGCCTAGGACTGTTGGACTTCATAGAATGGTCAGAAGTTGACCCCAATTGTTTCGAAGTTAGTAGATGCATTCTGATCAATTACTGGAGAAGGCATGGACCTACAGTGATCATGCTTCATAGGATGATTCCCTTTAGTCAGAATACAACCCCCAATGTTTTTGGGTCAGTAGGGCAAATTCAAGTGTGACCTTGAAACTAAAAATGGTTTCTGACCAACAGGTGGGAACACTTGTGCTACAGTCGTTCATAGGATGATTGGAAGTTTTCAGTAAATTTCAAAAACAGTTCAAGGGATCAGTATGTCAAGGTCAAAGTCACAATGAACTTGAGACTTAAAATGGCTTCTTATCAGTAGCTTGGGGATGCTGGGGTATGTTTTGGGGGTTCAGTAGATCAAAGGTCAAGATCACAGTAATTTTTAAACTTAAATGATTGAAGATATACAGCTCAGTAATGCTTTGGCCTAAGATGTATAGATTTTATAGTGTGATCCTCTATAGCCAGTAGATGACCTCTATTGTTTTGTTATTTGGTCGGTCAAGGTCACAACATACTAGAGACTGACTATTACACACCGAGTTACCTCTGACAGGTCATATGGGGGGGCATTAGTGTTTTACAAAACATATTTTTAATTAAGTTATATTTGTACATTCAACTTCAAACATTGCCCTTTTTGCCCTTTTATCGTCCTTACCTGAAATGAGTTTATTTAATTTCCTTGCTTCCTGTCCATTATAGTAACTCTTTGCTCTGTAGGGAATATCAAGAATTCAACAAACATTTGTATGTGTTATATCAATTTGTGGGATGTGTTCCAAGTTGTAAGTTAAAACGGAGCTTGCTAAATGGCCTTTCACTGAAGTTGGTACTAGGGTGTGAGAGAGGTGTTGCACATTTCATTTCCATTCATGAACACACTTAAAGCAAGTCTGCTGTTGTTTGCTTGGTTACAGATCTTTTTGTTGATTTGATTGCTTTATGCTGGCATACCCAGATAAATGGATGTTTGACTAAGAACTTAAGATGTAGGGTTTTGAGCAATGATATGATGCATTGATGGTAATTTACCTGAATATTTCTCTGTCATAAGACAGCTGAAAAGACATTTTATATATAAAAATCACTGTCAGTTAGTTTGCCTGTCTGTTCACATCACACTGTGTCTCAGCTTTAACTTGTAAACAGTTCAAGAGATTCAATGAAACATTACATAAATGTAAATCATGATGAGAGCAATCAGGTCTTTACCTCCAAGGTCAAGGTCAGGTCTGTACCACCAAGGTCAAGGTCATAGGCAAGAAGTTTTATCCTAAACTGACCAAGGTAAGGGCCCTTTTACTTTGTGGCATTTATTACTTAATACAGTGAAACACCGCTCACTCGAGCATCGATGACTTGAGCACCCGGGCTCGCTCGAGCAATTCATGTGGTCCCGGCCGATTTCCTTCAATTTTCTTTGCGAAATTACCATGGCTGGGTCGAGCATCGATAACTCGATCGCTCGAGCATGACACCTGATCCCTGTGTATTCATTTATTCTTTGTTTCTTCTGGCAAGCTCGAGCAGAAGTGTCAAAATTTTTCACACCTTCGGCGTCAGAATGTATCGGTTAATCAAAAAATTTTCACACACCGCGAGAATTGCGTAGTCTATTCCCAGACTATCTTAAATTTGTTAGTCGGTATATTTGATCTTATAATGAGATTGATAAACGGTTTAAGAAAAGTTTTATTGATCAAATATCGATCAATTACTGATTACTTGAAACATCTTTTCTGCGGGATCGAGAAGATAGTTATGAGATCTTAATATTTTAATCAGCAGTTGTTTGCATGCAAATGAAGGAAGTAATATAACCTTTTCATTAAATTGAGACGATAATTATGATATGCACTTGCTGATGAATATAAATAAAAAGTCTTAGTTGTTTCTTCACATGTGCCATTTACAAATTACCTATTGAAACGTCTATCAAAGATAACGTTTGTAATACGTTTTTTTCATTTAAAATGTCACAAGTATGTTATTATTACGCATCACCGTTTATTCTGCAAACGGTCCCGATGAAAATTGGTACAAGTATCTTCAATTTTCTTCGTATGTTGGTCAATGCTTGGGTCGCTCGAAACCATGGATAACTCGAGCATTTTGCCCATCCCCTTGCGACCTCGAGCGAGCGGTGTTTTACTTAACTTTTTTACAATACAGAGGATTTGGGTCATTTGGGATTGGAACTGTGGGTGTTATTAGTGTGAATAGCCCTATGGTCCTTTCATAGGGGTTTATGCCATTAAGATATAGGATTAATAGTTCCTGTCTTAAAAGAAGTGGTTTTAATAATGAGGTGGTCTTTATTAAGGAATGTTCTTAATATGGGGTTCTGCTGTAGTTCGGTCAGTGTTAGAAATTAAGATTTTATTTGAAAATATTAATGTCTTTCATTGTCTACTTTCCTGTTGTTTAACATTTTGAAAAAAAGTATTTAATTTAGCTAAAATATTTAGTGATAGGGTTTTAAATATCATAATAGAGGTATAAAAAACGCATCTGTTAAGGTAGTTCTGCATGTTTGATAAACTGGAAGTGATGGCATAATGTCATTTATCAAGAAACCGTAGAATAAAAAATGGATTCGGCATACGGAAATCAAAATCATTTTATGAATTAATTGCAACCTGTGAGTAAATTTGTTACAATGGCACTGTTACTGTCTTTCCAAAGTTAAAATATGATACTGAAAAAATTAGACATGTTAAATAATTCAAAATAATGTTAAAAAATTAGCGTGGACTGTGCGGTTCACTTTAATCTTGGAAAATATCTCGTAAAATAAGCACATGGACCTATTCATTTTACTTCATTACATTGTAGGCCATATGTTTATGTACAACAGTGAGAAGTTTCATTATAATCTAGATGCATTGTATAAAAAATTCTATTTGCGAAAATGTTATGAAAGTTATGATTTTCGCATAGACTCCCATTCTGAAAAATTGCGTGAGGTCCAACTTTTTCAAATCAGTCTAGCAAAAAATCAAACTCTTGACCCTATCTTTTTTATTTGCTGTATTTTCTTAGTATATTCTGAAGTTTTAAAAAATCAGAGTTTATTCAAATTCTACATTGTAGAAAAAATTTTGATCCAAACATGCATAACTACCTTAAATGAAGACAGCCAGAACTATGCACTGGTCTGTACATCTTCAGAGGTAAATTGTTGATAAGCAATCTGTAAATTGTTTAATATAACATACATATGCAAATCAGTTATTTCTTTTTGTCAAAATTTTGTGTTCAGATTAGGGACTTTCACATCCACAGGATGTTATAATGATCAACATCTGTCTAATTTTTGTCACAATATTGATTTGAAATAATACTTTTTCCAAAAGAAATTACAATTAATTCTAAAACCTTAATTGCCACGTTACTGTTAACCAGTTAACTATTGACATCCATGACTTTTATATGATAAAAAATGATTTTAAAAAATTTGCATTTCATCTCACACTTGTACTTCTGATTTGAATAGAGTAATTTTTATTCCCAAGAATTTTGTACAAAATGTGTCTTTGGATGTATATTTTACTTCACAAGTTAATCCTGTATTTAATTTACTATGACTTTGTAACTTATTGTGATAGTATTTATACTTTTGATTCAAAAATAAACTTTAAATATTAAGCTTTGTGTTTGGAGTTTGTGTACAAGGGAAACAACCCATGCGGTCCTGTAACTTTATTTAATATCACTGTAAACTTGCATTATCTGTCGAGCTACAAGCATTAAAATCAGGTGGGTCTCCAGTACTGTAAAATCATTTCATTTTCTTGGCATCAAATGTCCTGGTGTAAGCCGGAAATGGGGACTTAAATTTCCTGGATTTCAAATTTTAAAGATTTTATTTGTTGAAATATAATTTTATGGTTGACACAACCATGAAATCCATGAACAAATAGTCCTCGTTTCTTGAAGAAAAAATTGGTGACGATTCAATAGCAAATAAAATATCTTTAAGTAAAATACATGTGATACTTTTAGACTTGCTTTATTGTATTCCTATACAAAAAATATAAATATGAAAGACCTTTTTAACTTCACAAACTTGAATTTTTGGGCTAGAAGAAAATCAAGGATGAGGTACAATAATTTAGAAAAAGTAATCTTTCTTTACTTGTGTATTACAAATTTTATGTTATGTTTTTGTCATAAAATGGATGTTTAAAAAAATATTTTGTACATGTTAACGATGACTGGCCATTGATTCCTTGACTTTGTGTCCTTCAGTCACAAGGTGAATGATTTATACATAATTATTTAGGGATAATGACCTCAATATTTTCTATGTTCAAATTTCAATTTATATCATCACCTATACAAATATTAAATGCATTGTGCAGGTCATTTAACTGTAGCCTTCCAAGATGTCTCGTTTAACACATGTTGTTGACTTTCTGACACCCAAGTGTACAATATTTTAACTTGTATTCAAAGTTTTATTACCTGTTTTCATGTACTTTGATTGTCAGAGGACAGTATTCTGCTTGTTAAGGGAGAAAAATCTCAACCTATATGAAAGATCTATACTGTGTCTCAATTCATAAGCTCACTTCGACCCAAGACTTCAAACCACAAAAAATGTAAATACATAAAATGTCCTTGTCCAGTTAGAATCCAAAATGTTTTTTTATCTATCTTCAGCTGAACCTATGTTCTCCATGCTGATTCAGTCGACCACATGTTGTCTTTTATACTCCATATCTGTATTTTGTTGGGAAGCTGTCATAGAACAAGGGTCTATAATTGTTATAAATTATTTTTTTAGTTTATACTAAATTCTTGCTTGATTATGATGAAATCTTGAAGTTTTTTTAATTACTCTCTCAAATCCACTTCCTGGAAAATGTTATGAAAAGGTAAGTTCATGATCCCGGTGGGACTCCAACCCTCAACCTCTTGTTTGAGTCATTGGTTCGAGCGACACCACCACTGCCCTTATAGTGAAAATGACTGTGCACTTTTCATATGCCTGTGAAACACAACATTATATTGGTATATGAACACCTGCAGCCGGCGGCGTCTAGTAAAGTCGTCTGCTCTCTAACTTCAGCTGTTCTTACCCTTGGTCACAATTTTAATGGGCATAATATTACGGCCAAGTTCGATAACCAGCTGGATTGTCCGAGAGGCTCTGTAGTTATGGCCCTTGAATTAGTACAAATTGTGAAAATTGATAGTCTGCTCTCTAACTAGAGTAGTTTGTATCCAATGTTCATCATTACTGTTCATGATGTTGATGGACATAATATCTCAGACAAGTTTGATAACCAGCCGGATACTCCCTCCCTGAATTACTTAAAAATTGCAAAAATTGACAGTGCCCAGTTAATAACTTAAATGGTTCTGATCAAATGCTCACCAAACTAAGTCAGCATGTTTATGGGCATATTATCTATGCCAGGTTCACTTATCAGGTGGATAGTGTTTTTACTATAGAGTTGTGGCCCTTGAATTAATTGAAATTGAGAAAACTGACAAGTCTTCTCAATAAGTAGAGTATTTTAGAAGTAAAGTAAAGGGCATATATTGTGAAATAACGTTTTCTTTTTCACATTGTCTCTGTTACAGTAAGTCTGTAACTGTGTTCTATATTACTCAAGATGTTAAAAATAACTATTAATTCTCTTTTTTCCTACCTCTTTAAAAGATTTATCTCATGACCCAGGCCCATTAAGACTTCTTGTCAGAGAATTATTTATAAACAATGAGAGTTAACAAAGGGTAAAACACTTCGTTCAAACTCTGTAATTATATCTACTACTGTGTGTAGATATCTAAATTATCCTGAAGTTCTCTTTATGTGGCTCTTACATACTTATGTGATGAAAGATAAAATATAAAAGCTATAATTGTGTGACATAATACAAAAAGTATTGTTTTCTGTACAAAGTATTGGTATCCCTTTATGATAAAGTTACTACTTGGTAAAGAAAAAAAGACGTCTTAAGATCTTTAATTTCATCAGCAATGAAAATAGTGTAATTTTATATGCATTTTTTGTATCGTCAATTGTCGCCAGTGGCTATTTTCATCTTTGTTAAGGTAATAATGATGTAGGGACTATTTATATACCAATTTACAGTGAAATGACATTTAGATGTGATGTTTAAAAACAGATATGCGTAATGAATGTTAATTACTTATAATTGATGAATGTGCCTTCAAAATGAATTTCAATTATCTCTGTACAAGGTAGTTTACACTTACTAGATACTCCATTTCAATTAAAGTTATGGAGAGGAAATATTAATTGTTTTCCAAATTTTGACTTTTGTTGTTTTCTTGTATACCTTAGATCTTCAATTTTTTTTCTTATTGTCTACATATCCCAGTTTTACATCATAGCTGAAAAGTGATTAAAACATTTTTTTTTTTTTTAAATCAAATTATGGCCTTTTCATTCGACAGCTGACATAGCAAAGACTGAAAACATTGTAACATGTTTTTTTTAGCTCAAGGTAAGCTTTTATGATCGCCCTTCGTCCATCTGCCCGTCGTCCGTCTGTCCACAATTACTTGTGAACATGGTAGAGATCACATTTTGCAATCAATTTTAATAAAACTTGCACAGAACTTGTATTGGCATAATATCTTGGTTCCTTTTGAAAACTGGCCAGATCCCGTCATGGGTGCTATTTTGGCTTTTGCATCCATATAGAGACTTCATTTATGGTTTGATTTGATACAAACTTGCAAAATATCTTTAACAACAATAGATCTTGGATTCCATGATCCGTCAGATCCGATCATAGGTTCAGGAGTTACGGCCCCTGATTAAACCCGGAAAGAGCCAAAATTTGTTAATTTTTACCTTGTGAACACAATAGAAGTAACATTTTACATTCTATTTAAACCACACTTACATACAACTTAAGTCACAAAAAGATCTCGGTTCCTTTCGAAAACTGGCTAGATTCCATTATGGGTTCTAGAGTTACTGCCAAAATTTTTCTATTTTGGCCCTTTCTGCCATAAAGAGCTTTGATTTGATACAAACTTGCACAGAACGTTTATCTTGATGATGTTTAGGCCAAGTTCGAAACTTGGTCATGAGGGGTCAAAAACTAGGTCACCAGGTCAAATCAAAGAAAAAGCTTGTTGACACTCTTGAGGTCACATTTATGACATACTGTGAAATCATAAATGTTCCTGGGAGACTAATTTTCGTGGTTGAGTCAATCCACAAAATCTAATCCCAAAGAACAAGTAAAATTACCATTCATTTTATGTTCAAATGTTGAAATCCACGAATTCATATCCCCACGAAATTGCTGTTTTGACCAAAACCACGAAATTTCATGCCCACGAAATAAAATGATTTTATAGTACTTATCTTCATGAAACTTGGTCAGTATGTTTATCTTGATGATTCCTAGGCCAAGTTTGAAGCTGGGTCATGTGGGGTCAAAAACTACAGTTGACACTGTATTAAGAGACCGCCCAAGGGACTGCTAAAAAGTGGTCTCCTAATAGAATGGTCTCTTAATGAATTTCTGTCAGGTGCAGAAAAAAGTTATTTTTATTTGTAAATGTACTTTGCGTTTAGCCTATGTGGATGCCATGATGGCGAAAAACTACATGCATGATTTCAAAATCTGTTTGAAGATCATGAACAAAGGTTAATTGCATTCAGTCAGGTGCAAAATGTACTCAGCGAGTACACAGGTGAAGAAATGCACGTCGGGAATTTGGTACCCGGTTGCTTAATAGATACTTTTGTCGAATATTTTACCAGTCGGGACTACATTAGTGTGGTCGCTAGTTGTTTAATAAAAAAGTCGTTTAATGGAATGAATTTATGTAATGAAAACATTCGGGAGGGATTCTGACCGGTCGCTTAATAAAAAAGTCGCTTAATAGAGGTGGTCGCAAGTACGATGTCGACTGTAGGTTACCCGCTCAAATCAAAGGAAATTAGCTTGAACATATAACACGTACTCTACAGGCCATATTTATGACCCTATCTTCATGAAACTTGGTAAGAATGTTTATCTTGATGTTTCCTAGGCAAAGTTTGGAACTGGGTCATGTGGGGTCAAAAACTAGGTCATCACTCAAATCAAAGGTAAAGGTTGTTAACAGGGTAGAGGCCACATTTAAGACCCTAGCTTCATAAAACTTGGTCAGAATGTTTATCTTGATGATTCCAAGGCCAAGTTTATGGTCATCATGACCATGATCATTGTTTATTTTCTGCACATCCTCACTTTATTCAAATGAGTTTTAATAGAAAAGTAAATGGATTATTTTTATCTTTGTCATTGACTTTGTACAGAAATTCAGATGAATTTCATTGAACGTAACTTTTACAGAAATGTAAATGGATTTTCTCTGAATATGGTCATTGCCTTCTTACAGAAATGTAGATGGACATCAACTGTTCATAACCTTTGTACATAATGTAAATGGATTTTCTCTGAATTTGGCCATAGCCTTATAGAAATGTTCCACTAAATGGACTTCCCATGAGCTCGGTCATAGCCTGTAAATGCATTTTTACATTATATGGTGATAGCCTAAACAAACTTCACTGAAAGTGGTCATGGTCTTTGATAGGTAATTTCTATGGACTATGTCAGTGACATTATAAGTTCACTTATTATAGGTGTTTGTTCATATACAGACCTGGTATTTTTAGGACTGGTCCTGATTTCAAGCCTTTTACTGCCAGAACTTCCCTATATAACTCTATTAGGCTTTTAGACTTTTCAATTTTTGACCGACTCCCATGTCTGAAATTTGTATAATGTACTTTGCAACTACTTAAATGTTCAATTAAGGATCAAGATGCTTGTCTTGTCTTATCTATTGTTGGATAATGTAACATACAACAATTTTCATAGTAACTAAGGTATAATTTTGTGTCCATTTTTCATGAGCTGTTCTGTTTTGCTGTCTAGGCATTATACTTTTATAAAGGATTGTGTATCCTTATATGTATGAATGTTAGATATGTTCTCATTAATTGAAGCAAAAATAATTGATTTACAATTGTACAGAGGTATTAACTTTCATTTCTCCTTACATTCTTACGTTTCACTATTATTTCCGTTCATGCTCATTTTAAAGACATCCTCAGCTGAGGTCATACGGTGTTATGGGAACTTTGTGTTTTTCATAATAAACTGCTTGTTTATAGAATGGGGAAGATATTCTATATAAAAAACAATAGAACAGATGTTAAAGTATATGTTGATAGTTGGTTATAAAGTTATTATGCTATATGAGAGAGACCCTTACATCAGGTAAAACAGATGTTAGCAGAGCTAGAGAGAATGGAGTGTAATGGAAGGGGACTTTTAACCTTTACCCTGCTAAACTTCTAAAGTGGACTGGTCCATCATTTGATTTGGACAGTACCATTTATTATTCAAAGGGGTGTTCACTGAAAATTAACTGAAGGAATAGCGAACGGTGCAGACCATGATCCGTGCAGGCTGAACTTGGTCTGCACTGACCACAAAGGCAGAATAACTTGCCGCCATGCAGCAGGCTGATCTTGGTCTGCACTGACCGCAAAGGCAGAATAACTTGCCGCCATGCAGCAGGCTGATCTTGGTCTGCACTGACCGCAAAGCCAGAATAACTTGCCGCCATGCAGCAGGCTGATCTTGGTCTGCACTGACCGCAAAGGCAGAATAACTTGCCACCATGCAGCAAGCTAAAGGTTATAGGGGTCTCCTCCCAGATATGCATCACAAATTATCTTTTTATTATAAAATGTCGAAAACGGTAATGCTGTGTGTTTAAAGTTTTATGCAGGACAGCAACATACCATCTATTTTACTTATTGTTACCGTGTGACTAACACAGTAGAAAACTTACTTATCTAAATCCTATTTGATTGAAAGAATTGTAGACTTTGAATGCTAAAACAAGGTTCTTTCACACAATGAAATACAGAAGAGAGATCGACTCTTTTAATTTTACCTATGCTTTCATGTAATAAAACAAGAGATGGTATCACAGAGTTCTGGCAAAAGTAAGCCAGATTTGTGTTGATAAAATCATTTCAGGCGCTTTACTTACTGTGAGATTAGCTCTATACACATGTGAGGAAATGTTATGATTTTTTCTAGGAACATCAAAAATAGGTTGAGCTGATATGCCCCAGTGGGCTTTCTGTACTAAACAAGCTTTCGTAGAGACTATCAGAGGTAGATAAGAACAGCCTAATCACCTGCTGTATTTAGATATTTAAAGATAAGTTTGTTTCACAAAAACAGCTGCATATGCCGGATATGGGATAATGTTAGATAAGAATCCATACGATTTTCCAATACCTGACATTTTAAAACATTTAAATGCATGTATACGTACTCAGTGATACATAGGAACATGGGTTATGTATTTTGCGGTTTCATGATGAGAAACGATTTCTTTTTCTTTTTTTTTTTCTTTTTTTTCTTTTTTTTTTTTTTTTTTTGCTTTATGAAAAATGCTTTTGAAACTCGAAATTAAGAATTTAAAAATATAATTTATTGTGAAATATATCATTAAATTACCATGTCTGCGTACATGCTTACAGAAATAAAAATGTGTATTTTGCACGAGTATCTTTATATCTGATTATATACGAGAAAATGAACCGGTCTATATAGATACAATTGTATAATAGTAATATATGTATGTTATCAATACATTGTTCATATGTTACCTAATTAAACACATTTACATAAAATGGCGAATAAATGCGACACCAAATTATGTTATTGTAAAATGACTGTATAGCTGTCGTGTCATCACCTAATACAATAAGATATATTATCACATATTGATTATAACTGTGTTGTTAATACACGTGTGATCAATATTATGTACATGATAAATGTACTATATATAATTAGAGACCTCAGTCCCTACCTTATATGCAGTTCATCTTAGTTTCTGTTTCACACTGACCTATCGATTATACTGCCATCGATTAATTACTTTGCACAAAGTACCTATTAATAAGATAATGTTGTCGCTGGACTGTGCCATTTTTCGTGAGTGTCATTTTGTAACGGTATCCACACCATCTTCCTCTCAGTCTTGTCTCTGGTTAGTATTCGCACAGTCCTCCCACTTGCTTATACCAAAGAGCTATAAAAATAATGTATTTTATAGTTCTTTGCTTATACCTACCTCTATGGTATTTCAGTTTATTTTTCTTTACCCTGTATTTTCCACTTCCTTCCTCAAATAGAATGTAGGTCAAAACCCTTCGCGGATAATAAAAAACCAACCCGCTGGGGTAGGACAACCCCGCCCCCCCCCCCACCCACCCACACACACACACACACACACACACATATACACACACACACACGTCTTTGTACAATTACGGCGATATTATATGTTTTGAGCCTGAAATTGCACGTGCACAGAAAAAAACAGACTACCTCGTTCCCTAGACGTTTTATGATATTTTTATTAATTACGCAAAATCTTAGTGTCGGTGGTTATAAATCTTTAATATCTTGCGTTAAGACATATGTTTCTAATTCATTTTGCTATCATTACGTAAAATCTGACATGTTCTTTAACAACAGTAACTGTATTTCAGCAGCTGCTTCTAAGCCTGTCTTATCGTGTGAAATAAGAAATAGTTTTGAGGGTTAGGAAAACTCACAACCCGTTTTCTTTGTGTATAAAATGCTATTCAATTTCACTGGGTCGAAACGATCCACGGGCGAATGCGCAAGGATTTCCCGTGGTAGCCGATGACATCACGAAAACCTCGATCTACTTTCAGTTAACAGCTGACTGTCAAGGTGTATACACATTCATGTACATGAATAATACCTGTACAATTTTACACAGGTGTGACATTCAATAATAAGTAGCGAATAATATTTCTTTTGAAGAGGTGTTTATTTAATATTTTATGAAATATTTAAGGGAGACTAACGGAGAAGGATTAATTGGTGATTTATCAGCGGTAGGCAGGACTGGACATATTCCGTTATAATACTGTACATTACAAGTGCTTAAGAAAATTGGACAGCCTTAGTCAGTTTGTTTTAACCACCGTGGGAAAAAGACGGTAGACGGAATTGTTAATGCTGTAATTGGAATCTAACTGTGACAGAAATTGGAATAGCATAAAATCTTCTTTCCAGTGTTTTTGTTGATAGTATTGACTTGTACGTATTATTTTTATTTTTTTGTTATTATAAAACTGGTCATACATGAGTGTAATTCAAATTATAGTGTTCAAACCAGTAACTTATCAGTTGTAATGTCAGTTGATATTCTGCCAGCCAAAGTGGCCCAGGGTCCTTCGTTTAAGTATCCACATCTGACAAACATGAAGGAGGCCAGGCTGCCAAACGTGGCCCCAATGAAGAGAAGGGATTCGAAGGGAGTGAATATTTCAAACTTTGATCCAAACTGCATTATATACAACTCAAATACAGACACTACATATCTTAGAGGAAAACTACTTGGAAAGGTAATATTAACTATTTTCTTTACCTCTTCCTAAAACAACGATATACAGAATGTGACAAAAATCATACCAAAATTTGCCCAATTTGGTGTACAGAATTTATTTCACAGCTGATATGTTCTACGCTGCTTCCCATGAAAAATAATTGTGACTTTTATAGACGTGAAAAACGCCCTTATGCGGCAACTCTTTGAGTGTTATTGTCCGATAACAACATCATTTGATTAAAGATTATCTTGTGTAGAACTAGTCACAGCGAGTGTAACCCAAGGGGCTGCTACAGTGTCAGGGAAAAAATTACCACATCAGTTCGTGCCAGAGGCTGCATGTGCTTCTTAATTGTTCATAACCAGTCTTTGTCTTTAAGAATACTGGAGTGTCAAGACGCCACGACGCACACACTGTTTACTGTTTAAAAAATATTGATTTTAAAGAAGAACCACTGTAATTCAACACTGGACCTACCGTTCATTGATTCAAAAAACGAATTGTTTTTTATGTCTCAGCTCATTAACATTACCAAATTAACTACTGGGCTTTGACTAATGCAT
This sequence comes from Mercenaria mercenaria, assembly GCF_021730395.1. Taxonomy (NCBI): domain Eukaryota; kingdom Metazoa; phylum Mollusca; class Bivalvia; order Venerida; family Veneridae; genus Mercenaria; species Mercenaria mercenaria. The sequence goes on from NC_069363.1 coordinate 13,072,755, forward strand.
GTTGTCTTTTTTTGTTACAACATTGTCTACGTCAACAATATTCTTTAATTATAAGAACACTTTCCAAAGTATATACTGGACATCCAGGGTCAAATAAATGTAAAACAATGACCGCTCGATATTGCAACTGGATGGGGGAAATGCTCGAGTCATCCAGGGTTCCGAGCGACTCCAAGATATAAGGAAAGTCGGTCCTAGTCTGCATTGCTCTAGCGAGCGGTGTTATGCTGTATTCCCGTTGAAATAAGCCTTTGATTTTTGTTGTTTTTTTTTCTTGTCAAGAAATATTTCTTATGTAGCTCATGACCCTCTTATTAATACTGACGTTTCATTATTTTGGTGACCAACTAATTAGATCTCGCATATTCCCCCTTTTCGATCAAAAGGTAATCTAAAGCATACACATGTTTAATCTGTAGCGCGACAAAATATTTAAACAGAGATGCCATTTTTATTTTATTTTATTTTTTATTTTTTTAATATATATATATATATATATTACAATGAAATTGCAAAATTACTTTAATATGTCTAGCAGACTATGGCCTAGCAGAGAAAGAGCGGCTAATTGGTGTTTTTTTTCTCTCACTGATTCGTTTATAATAAGATCTTTTGTTAAGATTTTTAATTGTATAGGGAAAATATAGACAGGTCGTAAGGTAACTAAAGGATTAATGGTTTTGTATACAATGTCGATTTTGAATTTTAAGACGAACGCAATTAAAGTTTTCGCATTTGATAGACATTTAACGACTGGTTAGGACTAAATTCATTTTAGCTTCATCTCACTGTAAAATAGAACATCAGGTGTTAGAGATATGCTAGTTTCTCTTTGATGTATGGTTATAGATATGCGTGCTCAAATAAAGCCTTTGCTTAGAAACAAAAATATATTACCATATTATGATTAATACTTGTCAAAATTTTCTCGAAAACTTAAGTTGCGTTTATACTTCAGCTTACTAGACAAATAGCTGTAGGCCCGAAATCGTAACTGTTATGTCAGGTTACAGACTAAACTGAGATATGACCCAATGTTATGTACGAAGTGTTTAATTTTTAAAGATATCTTGTTCCTTGACATTCAATAGCTTTCATGGGGATATGATAGACAAAATCTACATGTATGCTAAAGGCGTATTTTTGTTGTATTGTTAACAGAGTGACACAGACTTTAGTGGTGACTTTTTATAGTATTTTAACCCTCATGTTTTTCACAAACTTAGTACAGACGAAACATATCAAATCATATGTATATACCTGTTCTGTTTATAACTTACTATAAACAAGTATTAATTTATGTATTTTGTTGCACACAATATAACCAGTCGCGCGATCTATTATTTATTGGACTTCGATCAGCGAATCATCGATATGTCTAACATACGAACAATATTTTATACACGTTCACGTCTTGATATACACATTTTACGTTTAGGTCAATATTTGAACAGTTTTCCTTCACAAGAATGAATCACAATTCACTTGAAAGGCAGCACCGATGTGTTAAAACTATTATAAGTGATCTATAAAAGTACACATATTTTGAACTTAAGGAGTTTTCTTCGATGTTACACGTTATATACTTGTGTTCCGTTCTGTTCTGTTCCTAGTTACACCCGTCTGGTAGACATCAGTCAGATTCTTATTTACGGTCAATTAACTCACTTGATCTGACTATGTGGCCTTAATAGCCCCCGCATCACGAGAATGACCCACTGAAGAGCTGTAAATGAAAACTTAATTAGTCGCTGTTTAACGTCTCGTGTCCTGTCGTGCTGTAAAGTTCAGCTGTGCCAAAAATATTAGGAAACACGTGCAGAGTTATAAATGGTAAACTTGTACACATGCTTTTAAAGTTTACTTTGCTTTTTTATATCCCTGCTTTGTGGGGAATTATTTCCTAACTGCTATTTCAATTAAAACATGATTGACGCTCCCAGTAGGAGACATCTAGACATGTAGAACAGGCTTGTTTTGATTTTTTCACATTATCTAAATTGTCATCACATGTATTGAACAGAAAAGTGAACTTTCGAATTTATCTTAGTCACCTAATTTATTTTGGAAATAACCTTTACATGCAGACAGTATCGGTCGATAAATCACTATCTTGCCTGGCCTAGTGTACTGCGATAAGATATATATATATAGCTATAGTTCATCTGTTTTATATATGTCGACAACTTTCTGACCATTTTTAAATTGGAATAAAATACCATTAAAATTTTGTTCGCAAATTAATGGTGTTCATGCAAAGAGAATGCATTTCAGCATATTCTATCCCTTTTGTGGAGTTTTGTAAACGCGTTAACTTGTCATTGAACAATAGATGCTAAATTTGTAAATATAACTAAGTGTAATCAAATTAAGACGTAATGATAACAAAAGTAAATACTTCAGCTGATTAGCATTGTGAAATTTTAAAAACAAGAGAAAGTTTCCAGCGATAACAAACTGATATAACTGATACCTGTTCAGGGAAAAATACATGTATACAATGTGTATTGATTGTATATGCAGACAGACAGACAGACTGATACTTTTATGTACAGTCCGATTCTACAGCATATATGCACGAGAACAACTTGATTTATTATATTAAGAAATGTTACGTTTGTGTATGTAGTGAAAATACAACAAACAATATTTTTGTGCATATAGCTCTATACCAGACACATTCTCTAAATGCCATATGTTTAATATAAAAGTACAGTAGTCAGATACCCAGTCATGTGTTTAGACTATATATATTGTACATACAAGTTTATCCCCCAAGTGATCCTGCCAGTCACATACAAAATGGTATGTTAAATATACATATTAACTGTAATGTTTCTCATGTGCTGCTACAAATTTCTTTGTTCTGTTTAAATACTCTTAGAAGGTCTCGACACGCCTAATTAAACTTTACATGTGCAGACGCTGCAGTATTTTGCAGCTTGAGAATGAGCGAAGAATGTTCCCGGTAGTTTATAGACGAACAGATGGACGAAAATATGCCCTTTCAAATATAATGATAGTATTTGACGAATGCTGTGCCTGAGACAACCCCCTACAGTTGTCATTTTATCGATTCAAAATATAATTCACTATATCTGCTATGAATTGACAACTATAGCACGTAAAATCGTATGTACCTGTATACCTCTGAAAAAATACATCATTGACTTTCTTCAGTCGTCAAGAACTCTTTCTGCCGAGAGACCTATCTTTTTTGCTGATCTCCAAGAAGACTTAACGATCTATGATTGACATACAGCGAACAGTATCCCTGCTTGTCTGATAATATACGAGTGAGCTGACAGGAAAAATACGTAAATCCAGGAATCGATATATCCTTTGATCTTACCGACGGAAATAATTAATTCTAGTGGTGCATCTGTGTGCTTATTGATTCCGTAAGGACCATTGTTTTCTTAATTGAGTGATAAGTTCGATTCCATGTTGAAACAGACAGGATTGATTCAGCAGTTTTGGGGGTATATCGATCCCAGACAGTTCAATATAACCGCTGTCACTCTACTTCTAGTATATTTGCCAGGTTGCGCAAGACGATCAAGCGAAGAAAATCTGCAAACATTTTAAATGCAAATTCCTGATAGCGTCTGAAATTGAGCGAGAATATATCTACATATAGCCTGAATGCAGACAACTTTTATTTAATCAGACCATTTGCCAAGATGTATAATAATAAATCAATTGCAGAATGGAAGGTCAAGCGATGTAAGCAAATTATTTTGTTAACAAATTATATTTCACATTAATGCAGGATCAAGATTTTTCTAAACCTCTCTAATTTGATCAATAATTGAATCAGATTCGTTTCACAGAAATCATGATAAGGTCGCAGAACTTTGCCAGAAATTGAAGAACTCTGTGTCAGAAATAGTTACACCTTGATACCTTATCGCCTTACCAATACCGAAGTGGTAACCTGGTTTGAAAAAATGTTTTGAGAAAACGAAGTAGCTTTTTGCTTAAATGATTAAGCCTAAATACTGTTATTACGAATATTTTAAAGAATGCTTCAGTAGTTTGAGAAGTGATATGAACATGTCAAATTTATTTTCATTTTGAAGAAGTCTGAGAATCGTAAAATACATATAGCATACAACATACGTTCTCAGCTTATGATAAGTCAAGTCAGAACCTGATATATGGACCCTTCCGACCTAGAATAGATCGCGTAGCAGTATAATTATTTATAAAACTCCCGTGATTATTCTATTAATCTTTCAATATTATAATACTTTTGTAATTTAATAAATTGTTAAATAGAAGTGAAGGCGGAATCCGATTAAAATTTTAAGCGTATTATAAAGTTACGAGGCAAAATGACAAAGATCATATGCTGTGGTCAATTCTTGAAAAGACGTCAAAACTGCTCAGTCATGATTGATTATGAGTCAGAGGATAACATTTTGGAAACAAAGAAGGTCAGGAATACAAGTTCGTTTTTCATTACATAAAATGGACAAAAGTCAATATCAATTTCCATTAACACAATAAGTACTTCAGTATCTAAAGTCTTGACAAGGGGTGTTGGTAAATAGTATCCCCGAGGACAACGGCGAAAATAAAAACAAATTGGATATCGTTGACATCTCGTTATTCGATGGATGATGTAAATTTGCCAACTTCGTTGTTTTCTAATTCCTAATTAGGGTGAATAAATAACAAATACGGCTACTTTCTTTAACTTATCGTCGTGGTCAATAATGTTTTCTTTCCAAAAAGAAAGGGGTGAATTTGCGATCCGTTTAGCAATTACTAGGATTCGAGTCTTTACAGTTATATGCTTCTTTATAATTTAGTCGATATATAATCAGATAGGTAATATTCTAACAAAGATCCTGGGATCGCGGCCAATTTCTTTGTGTGACACACCAGAACGCCATTCGTCATTTAGAAAAAAAAACTTAGATAATTATATATAAGTATGGAAAGACGATTATATTTTGCGGTTTCTTGCCACAGGGAACTTCAAAGGAATCAACTTAAAATGTATAAATCTATTTCCTAACCGAATTAAATAATAAAACCCGAACTGAAAGATCTAGGTTTGATTAAGTCCATAGCCATGGTAGCCTGATGTATTTGATTGAGACAAAACCGCACTATTCATAAATGACAAAGATGTCACCGAACAAGCTCGCAATCATATATAATCTTAACCTAAGACTCATTTTGCTCGTGCGGCCGTGCGTAATGGGGCATTCGGAACTCTTCTCTTTTATTCATTCTCTTATTAAACCCGTCATATTGAGTATACAGGAAATCACCACTTTCGTTGATTTAAAAACCTTAAACCCACTTAAAAATGCGACCAAACAAAGTAAAGGGGGCGCGACGAGTGTACGTCAAGTAGTGTCGCCATTTTTTCTTTTTTCTGTTGAACTTATATGCTACACAATGACTTTCTCAATATGTTAGATAAAATTTGCACTGGATCTTCCATTTAAATAAATATGATAATAATCAATGTATATATTGAAATAACAATACTGTTCGAAGTACATTAGATAAATGAAAGGTGTTACTCATGTCCATAGGATTTTGATGAGTTTTAAATGCGACCTATTTCCGAGTAAGGTACCAAACGTCTAGCACGGAAGATTAATTATGACACATTCAAGCACAATAGTCTTATTCAGGTGAACCTTATCCATACAGAAAGCCGGTTTAAACAAAGACACTTGCGCTGTCTTTAATTGCTTTAAACAATTAGCAGTCACCCCAGAGGTATTAAATCGCAAAGATTGCCATCAGAAACTTAAGTTATGCTACTGAAATGATTTCTTTAAGTCTGTCTTTTCATGTTTTCTCCGGGATTTTCTTTTTTCTTTGTTAAGCAGCCTGTGACCATTTGATCTGTTAACCAAGTCTTTTGTTTCTGTCATAGTTTAGACATTAATTTTGTACTCCGCTTTTGTAGCCGCCAGTTAACACTGTAATTAAAGTTTGTCTTTTAATTATATTGTCGATTTACTTGACATTTCTTTGTTTAACACGAAAGTTTAAAAGATTTTTCCTGAATTGTCAAAAAGAAAATATTTCAGATAAACAGTCCGGTAGAAAAGTGGAAATTCTTCCGTCTTTGATAAATGCCTATTTTTTTCCTTTAGCACTTCTTTGTGAATGATGTCTACCTCATTTATTGCGTCTGACACCTTCAATTCTTCTAACTTATCAGTACTTATCTTTACAGCGTTACCATATAGCGGTTGAAAGATATTTAAGCCAAGAAGATCATTGCTAATCTTGAAATCTTTTTGCTGTTATATCATGTTATTTAATAATAGATTTCCTACAAGTAAACATAACTTATGACGTCTAGCCGGACAGGGTCATAAAACATCAAAATTACCCCTGCACAAACATTTTTCACACCTTGTTAATTTAAATTTAGTGACATAATACCGATCACTGATGTCAGGTTATGTAATTCCACTTTAAGGTGATAAAAATCAAAATGGCCGAAGGATGTTATCACAAACGAGACCTAGACTTTGGTTTAACGAGGACATCGTCATTTAGCTGATGACTATCGGCCGTATTTAAGTTACTGACCACGGTTGGCCTGAGAGATGGCCACAGGTAACACGTCGCCTGAGTGGCCGTTATAGATGGATCGATGTCATAGTTTATTTAAGTCAATGACAATATCTCCTGTCCAACATACAATATTTGCATTGACAACACGACCATGTAATTAATTACACAGCTTTATTCCATTGTTTTCATTGCAAATATTTCCTCGTAACTTTTCACATTTGTCGCCATACTGTCGCATATGTAAGGAATCTGCACGTTTTGCAAATATCTTAATTAAAACATACGAGCCGTGCCATGAGAAAACCAACATAGTGGGTTTGCGACCAGCATGGATCCAGACCAGCCTGCGCATCCGCGCAGTCTGGTCAGGATCCATGCTGTTCGCTAACAGTTTCTCCAATTCCAATAGGCTTTAAAAGCGAACAGCATGGAGCCTGACCAGACTGCGCGGATGCGCAGGCTGGTCTGGATCCATGCTGGTCGCACACCCACTATGTTGGTTTTCTCATGGCACGGCTCATACATGTTTGTTATGATAAAGTGACAAAAGTATGCGCTTTTTTCACCAGAACCCGCTAAATCTGCCCAAACTGACAAATTTTCGGGTCTGCTACCTACTGTCTGGTTTCATCTAATAAACACAGTTGTAAAAAAAATAAAGTGGTTTGTGTTTTTGTTCCAAAGTTTAATACCGCTAGTTTCTTATCTGTTTCATTACAGAGGATTATTTAAAGTTTTGGAAATGTTGAAAAGTCTGCCGATTATTGAAGCTAGCATTAGCCCTTTATTTGTATACCCTTTGTAGGTATTGGGCAACATTAGTTGTTGAGCGCCATGTAAGTGTTTCGTACCATTTTGACATCTGTTACTTTCAATACAAATTATTTCCGCAGTTCAGAAGACACAGAGCTTTGTCGGTAGTAATCAGCATGCAGCTTTCTTTGATAATAATACTTCTTTTATTTTGTCTGAGTCAAGTTTTTTGTGTGTATTTTGCCACTCAAAAACCAGGGCAGTGGGACAGAATGTCACAGATATTAGAAGTATGATTCATTCAGTGCAAAAGATCCCGACACTAATATTTGAAAGAGTTTCTAAAGTTTCACTGTGGGTGTAATCAGGCGTATTTGAAACTTTAATCTCCGGAAGTTAATATCACCATTTATCAGTGTATTTGCAAAACCCGTATCCTGAACATGTTTGTAAGTGATTGCAAACACCAATAGGGGGCACTGCATACAAATGCTAAAGTCGCCGCTAAGAGCTAATTACAACACACCCATTTCTCAACAGTACTTGAAATTGTATTGAAACTGTGTGCACATCGATCAGCCAAGAATGAAAAACGTATGAGAGCCCTGCTTGCCTCGATCTGGATGTGATGCACTAAACTCTGTATTAAACGACATAACTGACACTTCACATTGCATTCAGACATTACACAACAAAGGAAGAAAATTGCTACTGCGTGCAGAGGGATTTAGACATAAAAAGTATGCAAATTCGTCTTTAAAACTGAAATCTGTCATACAAATCAACATAAAAACCGCTTCATGCATTACATTAATATAATCATTATGTTTCAGTGGGAAAACTGACAAGTCTTTGCGATTTGATATCTCCTGGATGCTAGAAATTCTAATAGATTATAAACATTTACACACCACTTTAATGCAGCTTAATAAGATTAATGATTGCAAACAAAATTTTGCTAGCACGCACATATAGATGTCAACCTGTTCCTTAACAAGTTCAAATATCTTATTGGACTTTGATACATTGTATCATTTGACATTATTTGTATACTCCGGAATATTGAAGCAAATTAAAGGTGTGTGGAATACTGTTCATCAATTTTCATGCATAAAACATCTGTAGCAACCTGTTTACTTGGCAGTAATTACAAATTACACCAGAAATAAATATAGACTTTTAACCCATACTGACATAAATAATACCCCATTGGCAAATGTAATTTATTTCTGAAGAAATAGACCGATCTTCAGTGTTTCAGTTTCATTTAGCGTCATTTAAGCAACATAAATGTGCAGTACGAGACTCGTTTTTGGTATCTGGAAGTATGAAAATTACTTTGCAGACAAGTTGAACATTTCCCAAGCGTGGAATATGCTGTCAAAATGAACATAGATAAGGACTATGAACACTCTACCACCATAGTCCAAAAGAAACAGTTTACAAAAAAGTCTGAACATATTTTGAATACTTTTTCATATGTCGTTAAGTTTGAAGAATGAATTACATTTTCTAATTACTACTGTGATTACAAAGAAAACTGCCCGCTTTTGTTAGTAGTACTATGCTTTTCTATATCCAAGGTTATATGTACAATAGGAACTTGTCACCGACGTAGGTCTTTATTTCTTAATCTCATTCATACACACATAATTGAGGAATAAACTAGACAAGCAGTATTGAGTAAAAAAAGTATTTGATGACAGAAAACTCAAGATGAATGGGAAGTAGACGACAATACAAGAATTTAAAGATGCACATGATATGGTTGAAACAATATAAATGACGGTGTAACATGCACGATAAAAGATGTGGATTCTTTGACAACTGCATGTCATTGCATCGCCGTTGACAAAGGTTATCAGCTTGTATCTTTTTGTTACAAAATTTTGCTTTGACACACTGTTTGATTGTATTTATGTCACTGTCTTTGCTGTCACACCGCTATCTAATCGGGGAAGATTTAAAGTTTCTTAAAATTTGCATGAAATGGCATGTTAAATATTTTGTTAACTTGGATTACAAAGTCTATAACACTAGATAAAACCTGCATTTTATTTATGTTCAGTTAGTAGACAAAGTTGCGATTAAGCAAATTTTATGAGGTGGATAAACATATACCAACACTGAAATACCTTAGCAGCATGTTCAAACGCTTCAGCGAGTCATTCATGACCACCCACTTCAATTACCCGGCTGCAATTTAAGAACATCTAACCCAGTGAGCATAAATAGAAATGATGTAAGATTTCAGCATTCCGAATTGAAATTCCTTCTCATCTGATTAAGCCGTTCCGCCAAGAAAAAAATCTGCCACTTCATATAATCTTGAGTAGAGTCGAACATCTGTAATAAGAAAAAAAGTAAGATATCAATCAGCCTGTTCAAGACAAAACTAACAAAAAATGAAGAATGGTTGAATGATAAAAATAACAGAGAGTATGAGAGCAAACAGTATACGTTCCATTTACCGTGATTTATGAGTTCAGTAACGTTGATAGATTATCATTGCATCGATTTGATCAGCTGATGGTATTCAGCACGAGACATTTACTTTGCTCATATAGAAGAAGTACGCGTGATTACGTTCGACTGTGCAAGTTTAGAACTACGAAGCGGAAATGGGCTTGTTTCAAACCACTTTTGTCAAAACGACTAACAACGACGCATCAGTTTGAATACAGCCACTGTCCAAAAATGTTCGAAATAATGAGGGAGCTAAGTTGCATGTTATTCTCCATTGATGATAAACAATGTAGTAGGTTAGAGTAGGTGTACTGATGGAATCTGGTGATATACATCATATTGATGAATTACAGCAGATTCATTAATTGAGCGATAATCAGACTATCTAGATGAAATCAGTGATTACAGTACAATATACTGATCGTAAAACAGATGGCACAGGGTTTCTTATTGTGCATGCACGATTCTTTCGGCTGTCGTGATTTCAGCTGCTCTTGGCAGCGTAAAAGCACAACTAACAAACAGCAGTGAATACACGCATTGGCAAGAAAGAAAGGAAAAGACACACGAACCGTTTGACTGACGTCATCATTTTATCCATGAAGAGGGCTTATCTTTCAGATTCCTTAACATGATTTACTGAATTAGTTTTATGTTTATCCTTCACTGCACACTTTACTGAAAACTCAACATGGATCGAGGAGATTGATATAAACTTTCGTGCATTTTATCTTAAAAGCTCAAGTAAGATCATCATAAATCTGGAGCAAAGCGGAATAAAGGCTTTTAGCTGTTACAGTAGCGGTATATGTCAGAAAATCTGTCAGGAAGATATTTATTTACAGAGAAAAATCTCCCTTACAGGAAACTTCTGATATTGTGATATGGCTGGGTAGAAATATTTGTGGTTTATGAATGATGACGCTCCGTAACGAGGGCAACATTAATGACATTCTTTACCTTTAATAAAACACGAATCAAATCATTTATTTGTAGTCAAAACTGGCTTTTTACTCTCTGTATAAACTGTATAGATGTAGAAAGCTAGTATGACTTCCTTTCACGATTCATACAAAGTTTCACTTCCGGTGGGCTGATAATGTCATTGTTGCCAATTTTTGGAATTGAACCCAATTCTACAAAAGGGCAAATAAATCGTCAGTTTATTATAGCGTATACCAAATAGGAAAACTAACTAAAGTCAGTACATACATTTACAGTGTATTTTCACACCCATAAGTAAATTTCAAAGATAAATATTTGCAAAAACTTTCTCACAAACATTGTACATGTGTACTGTTTTTATAAGGCATGAAAAACTTAGTCGTAACATATTATTTCAAAAGCTCTATAAGCCTTTTTATTCTTGGTGACCCTTTTGTTCAAATTTGACAAAAATTTGGATTTTGAGCTTCAAAAGTTGTGTTCCTATTCCATTTATTCCGTCTTGCATAAAAGCTTTTAGTAAAGTAACTTCCAGCCGTAATTAAGGTTTATTCACGTAATTGTAGCCTAGGGTTGTTGCAATATGTTATATAGGACAGTATCCACTATAACGCAGTAAAAGGAAATGACCTAGCGGAACAGAATCAATCAGTGTCCCGACGGTATACTATATACTAGAATAAGCAGAAACGCTACAACTTAAGGGTTTATTTTGCCCTAATGAAGTGAAGTTACAACTTTCAGAAAAGGATTTACAGAGAAATACTGTGGCTAACAAGACAAACTACTTCACAAGACACATTTGTATACTTTGACATTTTGCAGTATGTTTTAGTGGACACCCGATTCTATTTTGATGCTTCACAAAACGTTTTGGTATATATTTTATGTTACTGGTTTACAAGATATTTTAGTAGACAACACCAAAGTATATTCTGACGCATGAAGACATTTTAGTAAACACCAAAGTTCAATGTTCATTATACGTTTTATTAGACAGTAAAGTATATTTTAATGCTTGAAGATATTTTAAAAGACACAAGTTCACTGTTCACAAGATATTTTAGTAGGTACCAAAGTATATTTTGCCGGTTGAACACATTTTAATATATTTTGATGGAACCACTTGGGAATGAAATTCTCTGTGTGTCCGCTATGAACTACGTGACATTTAATGGTGGCAAAGACTTTTGAAACAAGAAACCATTGTATAAAATAATTTGAACTAAATAGTTATCACATTATGATATCGTATATCGTATTTAGCATTCTGATAAATATTTCAAGTATGTGCTTATGAATTATACCCGATTGTTTAAAGAATGCGGGGCTGTATTTACCTTGCTTATCGGTGTATATTTTAAGATTGAATTTCCAAAATTGCATTGTAATTCATGAAAATGCTGAGGCAATATATTAGTCCTATATAAATGATGGTAGACAAGTAATTAAACAAGTTGGTTATGTATATTATATTCCTTTGGACAAGAATGTGGCGAATAATTGACTGATCAATGGAGCTTTCAAAGATCAGGAGTTAAAAGTATTCCTCCAATTGTGTCTCTTAAATCTTCATGACTCACTTTGCATGTGAATAAAACGTAAAGTGTACTAATGTTGTAGCAGTTTACTCACATTAATACTGTACAAAGGGCCTAATTTGTTGTAATTACCTTGATACTTGCACTCCGGTACAAGTCACCATGTTGGACTACGGACGATTCACTTTGTTATGCAGAAATAAAAACCAGTTGTAAAATACACAATATTTTTTTCAAACATGCCTTTGTTTTCAACCTCAATAGGCACTCACTGAACTTTTACAGCTGTCTGAATGGCGAATTTAAGATGGTTCATTTCTGATAACTGTTTATGAATGTATAAGATGTTACGGTTCTGAAGATACTGGATATCCTTTCAAAGTCGTCAGTGACTGTTTCTCGATGTAATCATTTCTTGCATTGTCTTCTGTTGTTTCTGTATGACCGACAGATGAGGCGGCACTGAACTATACCGTTAAGAGTTTCTGTATTTAGCCCTCATAACCACTGACGCATTTGGTGATTTTGATAAACAATAAAGTAATCAGCTGTTTTACTGATACTTGATTGATTATGAATAGATTACAAAATAAGGAAAGATTCATGTCATAATTGACATGTGACTTGATATCCATTTGAACAGGTGCGAACGGCCAATGATAACATGTTGCTATTTTAAAAATAAAAATCGTCCCGTTTCCAATAGTTTTATTTGAGTTTGTATTTGTTTATGATGCGAATAATTAACTTCAAGCAGAGCCAAACTTATAGTGAATTATCAATATGTACTTAATTGGCATGATTCGCAGTGTCAATTTGTTTTAATAGTAGTATCTATATATGATATTCCCATGACATGTTTACATGCAATTATTCAACAGAGATAATTTGTATCTGACTGCAAACTGTATTGTCAAGTAGAGTCGTAATATTGACTTGTTGAAACTAGTCTCTTATATATCAGACAAACAAACTAACCAAACTGCCTACTCCCAAGATAGACTTAAGACTAAAATCTTTGATTAGTCCACCATTCATCTTTTTATCATAGTGTTGGTACCTTCAAACACCCAAATAGTGATATTCGAAATATTTCTCGCATTTGTTAATGTTATCAAAGTTTGAGCTATATTAAACAAGCTTTGTTGCTAATCTAAGTGGACAAGGGGAATGTTTATATGCTAGGTTACGTTGTAATTACTGGACATACAATAGTAAACGTTAGCCCGGGCACAGAGCTTAGACATTCAGTTCCGTTTGACAGGTTATGTTGACAAAGGAACGCCTTGGACGTTTTGGAGGATTTTAAATATTTACTTTTGTCATATTCGGTATCGATTCGGGTTTCTTTTAACAGAATACTTACACAGTGTTCTAGACGCCAGGAATAGGATTAACGCTGATAAATACAGCGAAAGTACAAATATATGAACCATTAAAGGTAGCGCCATGATCTTTTTCAAATTGCATAGTGATTCAGACATTTTAGACGCACTTGACGGTTGTTCAAGTGTTTGTATAGCGTATACATACATTTTGTATAAGGATTAATTGATAAGTAATGTTCGATTCCATTCATGTTCCATGCTCACACAAATGGCAAACATCGCCCATTTCACTGCTTTCTGCATTCCATTGGTCTTGAATAAGATTAATATCTACCTGAAGTTTAAAAAACAGATAATCTCCCCACGCTAAAATCTCAGAGCTGACTAATGCCCATTATAAAAATACTATTACTAATATTAATGGTGGGTACTTCAAAGACCCAAGGACGAACCAATACAAGACTTTTATACAAAAAAAAAGAGTCCAAATTTAATCTGATTGGAGGTGTGGGGTTAATTATGACAGGAAGCATTTCACTAGTGCTGTGAATAAGGTTATGAGCTAAATACAAATTGAGATTTATGTCATGATCTCTCACAGTTTATTACAATATAAGCTAGGTTTAAAAGATACTTTTCAAATGTACCACACCTAGACTACCTTGAATTTTAATGTATACCTATCTAATAATTCACTACATATTCAAAAAGTGATACAGTATTCACGCATGACTCCATCAAATAAGTTTATTGTACAGATACGCATATGTCATTTTATAGATACAACAGTACATCATTTTGCTACCCAGTTTTGAAACAAATCATTCTGAAATGATATGGTTTCGGTAGCATATACAAAATTAACGTCGTATTTAAAAGGTAGAATGTTATATAATTTATAATTTCACCTAAATCTGTATTTTCAAGGACTTCCTTGTTGGTGAGTAACTTTTACTGAGATCATCAGCAAAAAGAAACCCACACTGGTTTTCCAAAACCATCTTTCCCAAACACTGGTGACTATCATATATAGACTGACAGTCTTGATCGATCGCATGACGGTCTTTTGACATGGAGACCAAAGTTATACCAAGTCGTACATGTATACACGTGTGTGTGTGTGTATTGACTGCTACGTGTGATTGCGCAATTTACCGTTTTTAGTAGCTATTGCTCATTATCATTGAACATGATACCTGTATTTATTTGTCTTTGATGTATGACGGTCTGGTATACATGAATGTCTCAGTTTACAGCAATTTTATTGTTTTAAGTAGTAATATGGTCATTAAAGTATATGAAGTCATTATACCTAGTATGTCTTCATTGATTTATACCGTCAACTTGTATGGTAATTCAACTTCTCATCCCTTCATTTCTCAGGTATCGAACTCTATTTCAAACATTAATTTAACTTGGGCCATTACTACATTAGAAACTGGGTGCAAGTTTTATATGAAAATCTCCAGTCTCGTGTTGAGTAAGACCTCTAAAGTTTGGATCGCGTTCTGTTGTTAATTTTCATCTGGTAAGGTAACTGGTTTGATTATCTGCATCACAAATCCCCATTTATCATTGATTATGTCAAATTTGAACTGACATAGAGTGATTGTGTGGTACATTTTAAGATATTACAACATGATGGGAACGTCCGGAAGCTGTTAGTCCATGGAAACTAACACCAGTCTCTTGGGTAATTAGCGGAATAAACTATCCAGTATGGATATTGTTTGTATATCCTAGAAATAAATTTATCCCTGCAGTGTTGATACAAAGTTCATCTGATGTTCGTTTTTGTTTACTCAAGAAATGATCTCGAGTGCCCAAGTACTTTTTATGAAAGGTTTCTGTTTCTCGCCAGTACTCATCAATGGTTATTTTATGCCAAGAACAGCATCAATAGCAGGAAATAAAGCTCGTTCTGTATTGTTATTGATTGATACAAACTCACCCAGTATATCAGTCGCTATTTCAATGTGTTTCTTAATTGAATTTTTAGAGGTGATTTTAATTATTAGATTCTAACATAACTAAATAATTTTGACCTTGACAACAGTATTGTTTATGTTAAAAAAGAGAAATATGTGCAAACATGGTTGTCTTGACGTTTTGATTCTTCCTGAATACTGACTTTAATTAAAAGGTGTTTTACATATGTGTATGCTTCTTATTTTCATTGCATAATTATGTCAATCAAATTGACAGCTGTTTCTGTTGGAACTTTCTAATATCATGAGCAAAAAAAAAACTGAATATGATTTTGTTGAAACAGAGGTTTTTGTTGTTCCAAGTTACCTATTTCTTGCACTTCATTGACAACAAGAACAGTTCTTTAATAATGTATACTAATTTTAGACTGTAATATATCAGTGAATAAAATAGGCTTTTTACTGACAGCTAGGGAGAGAGAGAGAGAGAGAGAGAGAGAGAGAGAAAGAGAGAGAGAGAGAATGGAGGGGGGAGGTGAAAGAATATTTGTTGACCTAAATGTTGCATTTTCTTTCAGTAAACAATGTTTGATTGTCTGTGAATTTTGCTTTTCAAACATATGTACTACAGTTTGTACAAATATATGATTTTAATATCATGTGTAACAGCAGTATATATTTATTATATTTCTTATCTTTATGGATAAAATATAAATATTTACTTATGGTGTTTTGAAGTTTACTTGTGTAATTAAAGGCGTATCTGGATAGGGTCAATCTTGTATTTTATCATACTTTTATTTGTTTTTGGTTGTCTCCAAGTTTTTTGCCTTTGTTGTCTCCAGGAATGACCACAATGTTTGCTTTAGCCAGTTCATCCACTTGTTTTAACTGTCCAATGTTTACAGATATCTTATGGTCAACTCTTCAGTGACTAGAATGTTTTCAAGTACCTGTCTAACTGTTTTATTTATTTTTGTGCCATGATTGATACTTCCTGACTCAGCATAAATTTGCTACGTTATATTTGATATGAGGTTTGTAATATATAAGGAGAAAAACTTTTATTATATGAAACATATCAGCATCTCTGCACTGACACAATGTAGTTAGCCACTATCCCAACGAGGCAACCATTATGTTAGATCCAGTAATAACAACATAAAAATGACAATGAGGAAATGTATGTTGTTGTCAGATGTCTTGGCTAAGACCTTGGCATTGTGCACAATACTCTGTTAAACATGAAATACATTGTATCACACAGTGTACTGTTAAACTAGCTTTATATTTTCCTCTTTTCCATAAACATCAAACTGATTCATATGTCAGCAAAGCACAGTAGTTATTTTCCCACGAATATGAAATTTCATATGAGAACATTAATAACTTTATAGTCTCTGTGAAAGTTGTCATATTTTATATGGCTGCCATTTGCTTCTATCACTCAAAGAAATTATCCCCTGGACATTAATACTTATCTTTCATGACTGTTTATATGATACAAAATTTATGTGCCTTAAATCTTCCAACAATATAGGTATGTCAAATAATTGTTAATGAAAGAAAAAAGTATTTGAAATGGTATATTTCTATGTTATTTCTAACATCTAGCTCAAATATAACTTTACTATATAAACTTAGTACATTTGTGAACATAATTACTGTGAAATTTATAGAATATATTTTACAAAAGATCTACATTATCACAATTTGATGTGCTTTGTAGTATTATATACATTTATCAGACTGCTTTGTTTGTCATTCTTCATTATTGACTTGCAATTGTTAATAGGATATGCAGCTACTATTCACTGTAAAATGATGATGTGTATGTTGTTTACTTGATGTAAACCTATGTTGGAAAAGTTTGAAGAAAAAGGTCACAGAAAATATGACATCTTGTTTTACAATATACAAATTTGGTACATAGCCTTACTATTGGATTTATTTGAATGGCTTCTTCTATTATGTGATATTTTGTAGTTGCCATTCCAACAGCAAAAAAGTCCTAAACTTCCTGTTATTTGGACTACATAATATTATTGTATGAGGCCTGTTCATCATAAAGCTTCTAGTGATGTGACACTTGTTGGAGCTGTGATCATTAATAAATAATTGGCCCTGAATTATTGTAGCTATGTTACTTTGATCTGTCAGGGTTATGAAATATAGTTCAAAATTAATTGTAATTGACATCTGTGAAATAAATCAGTTATTATTCCGACTGGGATAATGAAGTACATTGGTACTAAAATGTATATTCTTTTTGTTGTGTCATAATGAGCTGAAAGACTGCAGCTGCAGGCTTTTTATTGTGTGCCAAGTTAAGCAAGAGATCGAGTCATAGAAATGATACAGGTTTTGTTCCTGTGTACAATGTATTGTATTTATCTGCCAGTTTTGTATCAGTCTGTTTTTTTCTCTGATTTCAGGGTGGTTTTGCAAGATGTTATGAAATGCTTGATCTCAACTCCAACATAATTTATGCTGGAAAAATCATCTCTAAACACAGAATATCAAAGCCACACCAAAGACAAAAGGTAACGAAATATTATAGTATGGTGATCGAGATAGTATGGACACCAGATTGATGATTCCCTTACCCTGCTAAATTTTCTATAATGAACTTGTCCATCTTTCAATTTGGATAGTCCCATTGACTGTTAAAAGGGATGTTAACCAAAAGATACTAACTGAATGGCGAACAGTGCAGATCATGATACACTGGTTGCAAAGGCAGAATCAGTCGTGTTCAGCATAATAATTGTTAGGTGTGAAGAAGAAATTGAAGAAAATGACATAACATTATTTGGAAAAGCCCTCACTTCAATAGACAAGAATCATGAAATTCTAAGACCAGTGCCATTAAATAAAACAGCCACTTCTTTACAACTGATATAAATTCATTGTTTTAAGATACCCAATGCAAACCGAATTTTAGATACTGACTTTAAATATAGAAACCCACATCAAGGAATTTAACTTAACTTAGATATATAAACTAACCATGTTTATAGTGCTACATGTACATTCAAAATTAAATGTTTTGTGTAACAGTCATTTGTTAAAAAACCTTCCAGTTTTTTTACTGGTAATTTACATTTATACTGTGCTTAGCTATACATGTATTAGGTGCCATTATTATTACTGTTGTAAACCTGTTAAACACACATTACTGTTTATACACATACACAATTTTATGTTGATGGAGATACTACGAAGTAATTGTTCATATTTTCTAATATGAATTGTGGTCAAATATATCTTTAACTATATTTTTGTATTGAAATATACTTCTCGATGATGGGAAATGAAAACTGTCTGAATAATTAACTTCAGTTAATTAAAATAAAGAGGCTTATTGTAAAATCTGCAGGGTGACACAGTTCAAAGTATTAAACAAATGTCAAAAATGTTTTTGCATATAACAGGTTGACATACAGGATTTAAATGTTGTGTTAATTTTTTGCTATTCGAAATAGATTGAAACCTTGAGTGACCTGTTCACCTACCAGATTATTCTGTTTTGGAATAGTTGTATTTATGACAAGTTCCAATATTTATTTGATAGAATAAAACAAAATAAAACTGAAAAGATTAAATAGGATTACATGGCATGAAATGTTTACACATACTCTGGGCCAGAATTTAACATTCCAGACAAAGAGTTTGTTAGTTATTCCATAAAATATGTCTGTAACGTGGGTTTATTTGAATACCCTGTGACATGTCAATGTAACAAATTGCTGGGAAAGAATTAAAATTCAATACAACATTTAAACTAATGCATTAACAGTTTAAATGAAATATTTTCCCAAAAAGCTTCAAAAGATTGGAATTGAAATGATGAATAAGCTAAATGTCATCCTCAAAAGTTTGCACAAGTTCAGTCACTGTGTGAGATCTTAGATTTGTGAATGAAATATTTCACATAATCACATGACGCCACAGGAGCTGGCTGCCTCTGTTAAACTCTCAGTCCTCACTGAACTTGGCACTCCTTATGTGATTTTTGTACATGTGATATTAATGTAATTACTAAGCACTTTTTTCAGCAATCCAAGACAATGACATTTATCATGGGTATCCCTGACATACATTTTTCAGAACTGTTGAACCAAAATAGTATGAAAAATAACATAATAAATACAGCTGAACTTATTTCTGAAACTATTTCTGTAGAACAGCAGTCAGAAATGTACCAGAAGTTTATCACAGGGTCTGATTAAACCATGCCAATCAAGTATGAAAACTTCCAACCACAAGACAGATAACCTGTATATTAATCATAAAGTAGGTTTGCGGACCAAAGTTCTAGATATGGACTTGTGAATCATTAATGTTTTCCATTTAACTTTAAATGAATGTTTTTTTTACAGTTTCTGTGTGAAGTGGAATGTTAGTGACATCATTTAAATGCTAAATTGAAGCAGTTTACAGACAGTGTGTTAATAAATTCAGACCTTAAGTGATACAGCAAAGCTAATTTGTATAAACATTTTGATTGAAATCTCCACATAAAATGATACCCAACTTGGCTAAATGGAAAGCTATTAAACCAAATGAGATCATATAATAGATATGCTGAAACAAGCATATTCAAACTTACTAACTTCTTTTAAACTGATGTCACTGACCCATTTTGAACCAAAATTAAATTGAATGGTCATTATTTGAGATGGGCTTTACCAATTTACGTCCCTGTTTTATTGCCCATAGGTGACTTTGAACATTTAAAGAAATTTTAAAATGGGATCTATTCATAATGAAATTTGATACTGTAATATCTATAATATGAATCATTCTACTTCTTTTTCAAACAAAAGTAAATAAAAGTGAACACAAAAAAACTTTGTTTAAAACTTGTTACAACTTCTGTAGGAGCCTCAGGTGAAAGCCCAGCATGGTTTATATTCAAAGATACACACAAAGATGATTACACATTAACTTTTGATAATTTTGATATTGTGAACTTAACCCTACTTTCAAAAGGAATAGGGAAATTAATAACTGTGTTATCTGAATTAAAGATAAGGTATCAAATGAAATTGTTATATCAGGTCTGTCAAATAAAAAGGGGTATTGTATATTTTACAGAAAAGGAAAACTAAAGCAGCTCTGTTTGATTCAGATGATGTTATCTTAAGCAGCAAACAATGATTGAAAATGTGGTACTTTGACTATAATAGCTTTTTTCTGCCTCAGCTATCCAACTGAGCTGTGCTTGAAATGTATGGTTGTAGCTGTTTAATTCAGTGCCCAGTCTTACAATAGAAATCTTATAATCCCCTCTAGATTGGCAACCCCAAATTGATTTATGTTCTGTTCAGAGGACTTTAACAAGGCAAATGGTGGTGGACATTGAAATACAGTTTTCCATTTAAACAGACCTCCTGGTTAGAAAATATCATGGAGATTGTCAATTGTAAATGGTCATTATTGCTTGTCCATGAAACCCTACACCTTTAATTGGTAGGAGACAGCAAATTAGGCAGTAGCTTTCACTGGACAACAAATGTTACACCAAGGGATACCAGTTACTATAGAACACAAAGGTGAAAAAACCTTATTTAATTATTGAATTGAAAATAAGGGAACCTGTTAAATTGTCACTCAGATTTGTTGATTTGCAATCAAAGAGACTTCAATTGAACCATTTAATGAAAATTTTCTGCTTCAGAAGCTGCATGGAATGGACAAATGAGCTATTTAATTAGTTTAAAGAACAAAAATGTACCCAAAGGTCAAAAAAAAAATGCACCAACATGAAATTCAGCAAGTAGTTTAGACATTACTTCAGCAATTTTTGGAATTCTGCTGATAAGATTGAAGTATTTGATAACTTTATAATAGTTTACACCTATTTCATGATACTGTCTTAATCTATTTTTGATAATGTTGGATTATTTCTTTGAAAGTTTGCTAAATAATTCAGAAGTTGTAAGAAATTTGAAATTTTATCAGTTCAGTGGTTTCCTCTGTTAGATAAGATGAATGCATTAAAGCCACTGCAGAAATGAATATTTTCATACTAAATACACTTAACTGCAGTTGTTAAATAACCAGATGGAGACAGTTGTCTTTGATATATTTGTTTTAAACTTAAAAATTTATTAGCATGAATGATTAAATGCATTAAACTAAATGTTATACCTGCATTATAAGCAATCAAAGTGGGGGTTTATTTGTAAGTTGATAGTAGCATTATTGTCATGTTCTCCATTCTATCATGGTACATGGCTATACTTTTATCTAAAAGATGATTCATCAGGTCAACAAACAAATCATGGATATATAATTTGCCTTTTACAAACCGTACAAAGCCCATTTACATCTGATACACATCTATCTAATGGCTCTGACTGGCTGATTAAGACAACTCCCAAATCAGTTTAGCTTTCATGGTTAATTGAACTATCAGTAAACCATCTTTAACACCAAGAAAAATTGTTTTATGTTATTCAGCAATTTGGGTAATTGAAACAAATAACCCACAAATAAAATTATTGAAACCTGATGGTACACTGTTAAATACAACCTGAACTTCTTGAAGTCAAATAGAAAATGTTTCTGTGTAAGTCACTGATCGTTTTACCTTATTGGTGTGAGTCAGCATTATATTTAACCAGAAAAAAAACATGCCTGTAAAAATTTTGATAAAAGCCTCAAAGTACAAAATCTGTCAGCGACAGCATGAGAGATGTTGGCTACTGGTTGTGGTATGCCCTCCTGCAGTAAGCTCTGGTTTTCTTATCATTGATGGCTATTCCACATGCATGATAATGTGTAGTTTATCTTAATCAGTGGTAATTGACCCATCATTACTGTGAGCTACTGGAAAATTTATGTATTCAGCAAGTGTTTCTGTATCAACCACTTTCCTGCTTTTGTTCTTGAGAAGCACTGCAGACTCTTTGCCGAACAGGGGTGTTTTGTGGTATTAAATTGCTAAATATTACTTTGTTGGTTTTTGGAAAATTAAGATAGGTATACTTTGACAAGAACAAACAAATAGCAAAAAACAAACTATACTTTCTAAATTCTTGAGATTGGGCCAAGTCACATATCATGATAGACATGTAAGACTTAAAAGTTTAAATAAAAACTGTTAATGATAAAGTATTTACAAGGTCTTTCATTGTGTTTATAAAGAAAGTACCAGGATGTGTAAGATATATAGAAAATGTATGGTCATGTAACACACATTCAGCTGTCTGTTTTACATGAGTTACGTCAGGAGAATTACAATGTCTGCACATTTTAGAGAAAAATGTAGATGGTTGAATTAGCGAAAAAATCCCTTCGTTTTAATAACTTTGATTCAGCCCCAGTGTAGGTACAAAGTTATGACTGTGTTGCTTATCCCTCAAAAACCTTAGCTTTTGAAAAAAATGTATAAAGTTTGTTGCCTAAAGCAGTCTTCAAATTTCTGAAATAGAACCCATTTTCTTTAAATAAAATATACAGATAGTATTTATATTCACATTTGGTCAGTTTTTGAGCAAATTAAAAACTGTTCTGTGAACTGTAAAATAAATTCCTGAAATAGTTTCCAGATAATATTCTAGTTCATTGCCTCTTCTGGATATAAGTTTATTGTGGTTTAAATCAAAGTTCTGTGACAAAGGTACATGATTTGTGTTTTAGATTGGCATACCTACTTCCAGTTTTTGCTCATTAGTTGTTTATAAAACTCATAATAGTGGAAAATTTACAATTTTATTGCATTGATGAAATATTTGTTCCCTAAATAAATTATGCAAATGTTGCATTTTTTCTGTATTTGTCTGGACATGTTGCATTGAGTATGCTACAAATTGTGCAAAATGCAAACATTGCAATTGATTGCATAAAAATGTTTAAAATGCAGTTTGAAAACTATAATCATGTGGAAAATGATAGCAGTATACTTTACTGAAGGTAATCATATATAATTTAAAGTCACAGACACGCCTATAAATACAGGTATAATTATTTGCAATGTAATACAGTGTTCATAGGTTTTCTAGATATTTCAAAAGCTTAACTTATATGATTGCCAGATGTAATTTTGTAAGTAAAACCTATTTTATCATGTACAAGGTCTTGTAACCTTTAGATGTACACCTGTATAAGGTAATTGTATACTGACAGATTCAGGGGATTATGCAAAGAGCTTTACTAAGCACTTGAATATCAACTAGTTCTATATCAAAATGATTTTTTGATGAAAACTTTTAAGCTTCTGGTTCCCTTCATTCCCACATACCACTGAATTACCCTGGTTCCCTTGTTTGACTCAGCAAGGAACTAATGGCAAACCTTTGGATTTTGGACTGGTAGATGAAGAGGGATTCCCAGGGGAAAGGGCATTTCTGAAAAGGGAAGAAACATAGAGGACCATTATTATCAAATTGTTCAGAATCATATTTTATCATATTATGAATTTAAAGGATGTATATTTATTTACAGATTATGCGAGAGGTAGAACTTCAGCGAAACTTGAAGCATCGAAATGTTGTAGAATTCCACAGTTTCTTTGAAGATGAAGAAAATGTATACATAGTTCTAGAAAACTGCAATAGAAAAGTAAGTGTATTTCATATAATACTAGTTATGTTACTGTGATTGTAAATTCTAAGTTTCTAGAAAGAAACTATAGCAAAACATTAATTAAGTACTTTTCATATACAGCTAAAGAATTAAGTGTAAGTTAGAAACTGTAGCAGAAAAGTAAGTACTCTTAATATACATGAGTTCAAAATTAAGTGTAAGTTGCACACTGTAGCACTTTAAGGAATTAAGTATATTCACAGTAACTCAATAGAAAGATACTATAGCAAAAAAGTAAGCACTTTTCATATAAAGACTGCAAGTTCTCATTTTGTTCTCCCAGAAAAGTATGATTGTAAGCACAATTAGAGAAGTTTTATGCCAAGGCTTGCTTGGAAAGAACAATTGATTTTTTGTAGAATACTTAATCCTGTCTTTCATAATTAGCTTAGAAAACAACTGGAGTTCACTTGAATTATTAACAACCTTTCATGTATTTGCCTAAGTAAAGGGTCGCCAGTTGTAATAAAAAGATTGTTTTAACCTTAACCTGCTGCCAGCAAGTGATTCTGCCTTTGCGACCTGTGCAGACCAGTACTGCTCGCTATTCGGTCAGTAAATTTTCAGTGAACACCCCTTCAAATAATAAATGGTACTGCCCAAATTGAATGATGGACCAGTCCATTTTAGATATTTAGCAGGGTAAAGGTTTAGCATTGTTCTATTATACAGTACCTCCCGGCTTGGAAAGTAAAAAGACCATGGAACTGGGGTCTTCCTCCACCATCAAAGCTGGAAAGTTACATATGACCTATAATTGTTCTGATGCAATGTTAAACCCAACAAAATAAAATAAAAATAATTAAGTAGAAAATAAAAGGTGGGAGTGGAGTTTGGAGCAAGCCAAACACTTCTTATTTCTTTATATGGGTATCATATGTATTTATATGTATATCTGTAAGGTAGCAATTACCATGAATTCATTTTACCAACAAAGAGTTATTCTGTAATGAAATTATATGTTAAATGTTTAACTTGTCAGTCATTTAAGGGTTAATGAATAAGATCACTTGCAAATGTGCTTATATTCAAACTGTGGGTCTGCAGTGCATGATTATTCATTATTGTGTCTACAACCAAGTAGTTAAAAGTCATATTGAGGTCTGTGTGTACAAATCTTGACTACACCAAACATTGGAAGAATATGTCTTGTTTTCTGTGGGATTGCTTATAAATTGCCAGGCCTATACATGGAGGGAAATAAAATATTTAAGGATCAATAATGAAATTAGACATACCCAACTTTCTTGTAATCTTCAGGAGGAACATTTTCATTATCTTGAGATTTCAATACAGTCACCAGTGGGTGTATTTTTGTACATGGATATAGCTGACATCATGTATAAAGATATTATTCAAAATGTCTGGCAATATCAATTGTCAATATTTACAGTTACAAATGTTTTCCTTTGATGTGCAACCTTCTACTACAAGGGTTTAACATAAGTCTGCATTCCTTTTTTTGTTAAATCTATTGAAACTTTTATACAGAATGCTTGTAAATTTGTACAAAAGATTAAAATATTTTAAAACACTTAAATTTTGATATAGAAAATGCGAATTTCATAAACAAATTTCATGAAAGGCCACTCTGATATTTAACAGCAATAAAAATATGAATACATGTCAAAGTGAAAGGATTGCCAGCGACATAGCCATTGCATACATGAGAAAGCTTTATAGGTCAGGGTCAAACCATGCTTCTGTTTGCTTTAACTCGTTCTCAGACAACACGCCACTGATTGCAGACCTAATGCAGTACTTACCCGAATAGCAGCTTTTGGCTTGTTGTTGGTTTCTTTTGTTGGAATCTTGTAAAGCAACACTCACAGACAGGACACCCCTTTACCAGATAAGAGCATATTTTATTCCACCAATGTAACCTTGAAAGAAATTGTGGTTCATTTGCAATCAAATGAACTAAAATGTAGAAAGTCTTGTTTTTCATTCTTGAAGTATGTGTTGCGATCTAGTCATTTCTGGTCAAGGTGGAATTAGAATAGATCAAGCCACCTGCACATGTTAATTGCACCTGATTGACATATGGCATATAAACTGACAGAAATAATGTTTATTTCAGAGACAACCAAATTCTCTTCATTGAGATTCCTTGTTTTATCAGTGTATCAATATGGATACACATTCCTCTTAATTGGCTGTCAATTATATTTAAGCTATTGAGTACATAGAGATTGGAAATAATTGCTGAGAATGAATTATACATGAATTGATAATTGAGATAATGTCATTTAGGGATTCCTTGCCAATTGACCCTGAATAGAAATACAACAAAAAATGTTACTAATAAATAGTATATAGTGTTCGCGCAATAAAATAAACACAAAATAAGTCTTTTTCCAATGTCAGCTGAAAATCTTTAATATGAGGTGTTGTGACTTTTTATATGACTTGTTATAAAGAGTGTTGTATCTTTCAATACATATTCATTTTTTCTTACGGACTAAGGGGAACTAAAATTGGATTGACCTATGTAATTTCCAGACAGAAGAGCAATAAAAGAAAATACCTATTATGTCCTATTAAGTTCAATTTGAATACACAATTTTCTTTAAATTATCTTCTTGAATTTCTTGTACCTTTTGAATTCCAAATAATTACAGTTGTTATTTACAAATTTGTGTAAATTATTTTCGAAATTAGTTTGGCATAAAAATAAAGCTGACAAAATCTGCAAATTAATTTCAAATAAACTTCAGATATGTCTGTGGTATTCTCATGTCAAGGTGTTAATTCGACTTCCAATTCGATGTGCAAAGTGGCAAAGTGTTATTAAACCTGTTTTATTATTGCCTGTGGGTTTGCGATATATTGAATTTTATGATCAGTTTTAAGATAGATGTCTCACTGATAAAATAAAAAAGGGCGAAAATATACAATATAGTTTCAATACACAAAAAAGTGTTAATTGTACACAATTTAATGATAACAATTTAAATATTTACTGCATAATTATCTTTTTCCTATGGTGCAAATAGTATAAAACATAAGCACTAAGTTCACAAAGTACAATGTGACTGTACACACTTAACAGCAAGAAAAAAGTTTATAGCATGACCAGTTTTGTTAATGTATAAGGAAAGAAAATATTAAAACATCTTGTTGGAAGTAGGGTTATATTAAAATTCAATGATAAACAGCTGTCAGAACAGAATTTCATGATAGTTATAGTGCCAACTCTGAACAAGAGCAGATCATTTGATATAACGTTAATCAAATGCTGACATAATCATTTGTTGTCAATTGCTGTCAGACAAAATTTTGTAGTGATTAAGTCAAATGCTGACTCTAAATTTAGTTAATTCAAACTTAAAATACCCGTAGTTGCTAATCAAGTCATCATTGACATCATATGACACAAAGTGCATTTATTTCTTGCATTTTGTCCCTTTTATTCTTAGAAGTTCTGGTTAATGTTCGGATGCACTTTCACTCAAACTCTGTTATTTCTGATACCTAAACTGTTGTCCAACAGCATCATCCGCATGTTTTGGGGGTTGGGTATTAATAAATTAAATCACTCCAGTGATAGCTCTAATGTTTCCTCAAATGTGCCCTATTTCACTGTCAAGCAAGGAAGGAGTTCAGCAATTGCTGTCTCCTGTGACAGCTTTTATTTCTGGTTGGATTTGGGATCCCAGTTTAGACCAAGCCCTGCCCAAATGTTTGATATCTTTATTTATCAAGATTTGACCATCTTGACCTGTGAACAAGTGGTTTTAATATTGATACTGTTGAACTTCACTTTTATCAATTAAGGAAGTTATGAACCTGTGAGAAACACTGCTGATTACAATTCAACATTTATTACAAACTGTTGCTCCTTGCAAGCATGGGGTGCAGAATTTTATTGGAACATAAAAAATTATGTTCAAAAGTGTCAGAATGATTTATTGCAGAAAAAAAAATCTTATTCAACATGAAATGGAGATCTTTTAAATCTTATATGAGTTTAGACCTTGAATAAAAGCCTTATACTTTTTTCCTTTCAGGAATGCTTATCAAGTTTTCCTACAATAGAACTCCTGGCAACAGCTTGTCAGTAAACATTGTCATTTCAATGCAAGTCTTGTTTACCTAATTGATTTAGTAATTATGTTATAACATAGGCATGAACATATTTCACTGTTTAGTAATCAGTCTTTGGACCAAGTAAATTACTGACTGAGTGTCTTCATGAGAGGTAATGAAATGTACAACATCCCTCATCCCCCCCCCCCCCTCCCACCTCCAACCTAGCCCCAGCTTAAGTTGAACGCTATTGTAAGAAACATTGAATGTACTCCTTGATCCTAAACACCATAAATGATAATAAATCAGTACAATTATACATAGTTACATGAACATCTGTTGTAAGCAATGACACTATCGAAGAATGACCTTGTTTCAGACCAAACTGAAAACTGAGTGGCAAACATACTCACTACATCACATTAGCTTGGCCCTACAGATGTCAAATATTCCTTTAAAAGCAGCACTTGAGTCCTTGTTCTGTATGTAAGCAGCTGGTGATGTAACTGGTACATAAAATGCCATGCTTATCTCAACATGATTAATTCTGCAGAGATGCCAAAACAAATTGTCAAAAATACATGGTGTATCAAAGTTTTTCATAGAATCTATCTTGCTTTTTGATTTAAATAGCAGTTTATGATGTGTCTGAAATTTTTACTGAAAAAATATTTTCAACTTGCCAAAATTTTTTGTAAATGAATGACTTTCCAACATCTGGCAATGACTACATATACATGGTACATTTCAAAAGGTTTTTGCATGATGTTTTATGTAACAAACTCATTTTGGTTCTAAGAAAGTAACATTTAGTACTTTTTTTAGAGCATAATAGAAGAAAGACATAAATACCATATTTATGCGGTCACAACTTTAACACTACTATCAGTAGATTGAAATAGTACATTATAAAATGATAAAAAGCTTAAAGATTATTTTTCAATATTGATAAGAGCTATTTTATATGTTTTTTATTTTATTACTTCTTAAGAGCCATCACTAAAGTCATAAACGTTTTAAAGGATTTACACACATGGTACTGTTCCCAAGCAAATAATATTATTAAAGTTTTTTATTTGTTTAAATAGGGTGTGTGAAAATGAAATCTTGCTCAGTGCTGATTTAAGCAATGTCTGTATTTTGCTTAATGTAAAAACTTAACTCCAGCTGAAAAGAAAATGGCAATTTTTTTTGAAATGTTGAAAAATGAATGAAAACCCCATTAAAGTTGTGTAAACAATAGTTATTAAAATATAAGAAATAAGAAAGCCTAAATCAGGTCATCTTTATTGTTTGTTTAAATGAATCACTTTACTCTAATTTCATTCTACCTACTTTCAATGGCACACCTAACAAAAATGGCCATTGATGATTGTTTCTTTTATTATTCTTTATACACTGAATAAATTCTGTTTTCACCCATTTAATACATTTTGTAAGTAAACTGTACAGTATTCTAAATAAAGCATATTTTAATAGGTTAAGCCCACTTTGACATCTTTATTCAATAAATAATACACAGAGAAATAACTACCACAAAATATGAATTAATTTCATGAATCGGTTACCAGGATAAATAAATAATAGCGTCCCTTGCGTGGGAAAGTTAAAAATGCTTCATAAAACATGTGTTTTGCTGATTAAATGCCCATGAAATTGTGTATAAACTATGACACTCTTGTATTTTATAACAAACTCTCCCAAAAGGGAGCCTTTTTTTTTGCTATCTGCAAAATACCAGAAATTTAAGGGTGTATATCAGTACCAAGAGTAGATCAGCACTGAATTGTCATAAAAAGCTGCAAATTGAAGGGCATTGTGGGAAATGATGATTTACATGCAGCCGTAAATGACAGAATGACAGGGCATGCAGCAGAAGATAACTCTCCATCTTGATAAAACATACATAAAATTGAATATGAAATGGTCTGTTTGCCTTCAGAAGTAAAAATATTTGGGAGCAAATTTTTGATGATTCAGTTTCCTTAGCAAGTCACACCGGACATAAAAAGCATTGATGTGACTAATAATTTGTTTCTAGGTGTATAAGGAACAAGACATTACTTACTAATGGTATACAAAAAGGCAAAGACGTTTCCACCCACATTTTGATAATAATGGTTTATTACAAAATATATTTGCAATCTTACTGTGATCAATATGGTTCATTTATCATTTCTCTTCAAAACACATTTTATTACAGTGCTTACCCAGGTGTAAATAGTACACAGACATTATATGATCATTTTGAATGAACTTTAGTTTGAATGAGATTTCAGAAAGTGATATATCATAATCTCATTCTAAACTAAATTTCTCTAGGTTGCAAGTGGAGAATATATAGTCAGATCTTGATGAACACTGTTAAGAATGAACTAATTTACTGACTGTCAATTCATTTCCCTGACTTATTGAAAAAAAAATCAAAAAAGAATAGTCAGCCCATGAAATATGAAATTTTTATGTCAAATCTCTACGGAATCATATATTCATCAAAAATAATCACAATTGTGTATGTGAGATTTATTTATACTTATATAAGCCATTTTATTTCAGTCCTTGGTATATATGCTCAAACACAGAAAGACGCTCACAGAGCCAGAGGTTCGTTACTACATGGGACAGCTTGTCGATGGTGTCAAGTACATCCAAGAACATGACATCATTCATCGTGACCTGAAGCTTGGCAATATGCTACTGAACGATGACATGGATGTCAAAATAGCTGACTTTGGTCTTGCTACTCGGGTTGAATTCGAAGGTGAAAAGAAAATGTAAGTTTACTTCACAATAATCTTTAGTTAAGTGAATAAGGTTTTCGGCTGGATCTGGACCTCATGCATTGGTTTGAATTAAACTAAAAGCAGCTTAAAACTCTGAAAAAGACCATTTCATGAATTTTGTAGTGTTAACAGGTAATACTTTTTACTGCCATAAAATTACATTTTTATTTTTATACCTTCATGTAACTTCAGTGTAATAAAGGTTCAGCCTTGAAATCAGATTCTATATCAGAGCTATGCAAAAGTTCAGGCAGTTTCATGTGTTCCACTGTAATTATAAATATGTCATGTATTAAAACAACCTTTACAATGTTATGTTTTAGGACTGTTTGTGGTACACCAAACTACATTGCTCCAGAGGTGCTACAGAAAAGGGGCCACAGTTATGAAGCAGACACCTGGGCTCTTGGTTGTGTCATGTAAGCAAGTTAACACAAATTCCCTTTCAAAGATGGAAAATAAACCCTGTCCAGTTAAATCCTTGACATTTATCTACTGATGTATTACCATATTGTATATGATAAGCAGTTTAATTACATACAAAAGATATTTAGTTTCTAAAGGTAGCACTCAGTTTACAGGGTCCTAGCTTTTTAAGTTATAAATCAAGCTCCAATTAACAATTAAGCTCAGTTACATGAAAAACATCACATTAATTTTACCCCTGTCATTCCCTTTAACTTGATACCAATAAAAACAGCAATACAAATCCTACACCAGTTACATGATACCTTTTCCCAACTACCTGCTATGCTTAATATATGTATAACAGTAAAATAAATGATACTATTGCAGGTACGCCTTGTTGGTGGGACATCCGCCTTTTGAGACTGCCACACTAAAAGAGACTTATATCCGGATAACCGAAAACCGTTATTCAATACCGGACTGGATTTCACCCCAAGCTAGAAACTTAATCACAAAGTGCTTGACAAATGAACCCGAACTTAGACCTAGTCTCAACAATATTCTAACGGATGATTTTTTTACGTGTGGACATTTTCCAAATAGATTATCACCTAGTTGTTGTACTTCTCCGCCACGATTTCCGGCAAACTCTGCAGGGTCTTTCGTGCGAGTCTCTAGGTATGTATGCACAGATAGAGGCACATATGTTATGACGCTTATTAGCACCTCTTAAAATTTAGATGGGCATGTAATGTCAGTATGTATGTGTTTTAGTTTTGTTTGGTTTTTGCTTTCAAGATAACAAAATTTAATATGTCAGTTTTCTAGTTAACCGATATTTGAAATGCCATTCGGTGTGTAGATACCAATGACAGGAAAATAAAGGAGTTTAAAATATTTGAAAATCATTCCTGCACACACAATGGTGGCTTTTACTAGTCTTTGTGCTATCTAAAAACCTAGCAAACTGAATGCATTTCAAAGGCATTCTTTAACTATCAGTAAAATCAATTATTCTGTTTGCGTTTTGAAGCAATGTTTTTCTAAATTCCTCATCTTACTTTCATGAATTAACTATGAGTTTACGAGTTTCAATTTGCATTTGATTGTTATGAAACAAAGAAATTTAACTTGACACTCCTCCACTTTGTTTTATTTTTGTGAAAGGCAAACTTCCTTTAATATTGCCATTTATCAAACAAAGAGCATTCCCACTGGGGAGGTAATTATTTTAGCTATTTCTTGAATGGTAAAACATTCTCTTTATATTTCTGGGAAAATTTAATTGAAATGCACTGTGAACTAGGAGATGTAAATTAGACCATGTCTTTAAAGACACAAAACATGAAACATTTAAATGGGTTTTTTCCAGCTCACTTAATTATTTGTTAGCTGCAAAAACTTAGAATTTTAATGAATAGAAGCATGTTTTGTAGCCTTTGTGCAAATTGTCAAATATCATTGCTTAAAAGTGATTCTTGCACAAGAAAATGATGTGAATTTAGGTGAAATAATAATATGATGGGTTTTAATTGCTGCAATAGAATCATACCGGGTACCAAGATTAATGTGAATTTAGAGGTAAATAATTAATTAATGAGGTTAGCATGTTTCACAGGCTCAGATCCAAGTATGATTATAATTTAGAATTAAATAATTAATTAGATTGAAATGCTTCACAGAGTTATACAGTACCCAGCTTTGAGGTAAATTTAGAAGTATATTAATTAACTGATCAGTTGAAAATGTTTCACTTGTGGCAGATATAATGTAAATTTTGAGAATCTGTAAACAATTATTAGTAACTAATAAGGTTGTGATGCTTCGCAGGGTTGGATCCAGATCTGATATGCCAGCTTAATTAGGTTTATTATTAAATTAACATGACACATAATGCAATACATTTTTCTAGTATGATGGTCATGTACATCTCTGTTTCTTTTATGGAACCTGTACCAGGTCACATCACTTTAGCATTTTCGAATTAGACCAGTGTGTTAAGTCTTGCAATTTTATTTCAATGGAAATATAGAATTTGTGTGTCCCTGAAACAAGTTAATTTCCCAGTACAAGTAATATGTAATACACTCAGAAAGGTGTAGAAAGATAATTAAATAAAATATTATCTATGTTTAGTTTTCTATTTGTACTTTGGATGCTTTGCAAACATTTAAAATGAAGTAAATCTTAAATATGTTTGACAAAAAAAAGTAGAGTCTAACAATGCATAGTGCGGTGCATACAAACCTCTCCCTGACCTACTCTGCCTAAAACTACCTGTCAACCAATTACTATTTCCAATACTTCCTGCTGAATATTAGGCCTCTGTTATTTTGACATTTTGCAGGTATAGCAAGCAATCAACATCTGACCAACTTCAGAGGTCAGCTGAATGCTTGTCAGAAGTTTTAAAAATGTGACAGCACAAATTTTTTATTGAATATCATTTTGGATTCAGTTTTGGACTTAAACCTTTAAGATTTTTTTACCATTACGCATCTACAAGCTGTAAACTACCAACTGCTACTTTGTGGTAATGCGAATGTAGCACGCACAACAAACTTCAAAACAAAAACATACTTGACTGTGATACAACGTCAAATACATGACCACATATTCAAAAATACATGCATGAAATATATATATATATCAGAACATCCACATTAATTATGACCTGACAAACTTTCATGTTTTCACAAAATAGTTTTTGGGGAAAAAAATCTTTTTATAAATGGCTTAAAACATTTTTTTGGAAGTATATTGTAATTAAATTGTGTTTCTTTTCATGATTTGGGGATTTTTTGCTTTGTCTTCATTTAGAAAAAAGTTTGATGACTCATTACTATATATGTAATTAAATCGTTTAGAAATGTGAATTAAGTGTAAATGTAGTGTGACAACTAGAAACTACGTTGATCAGGTGTTATACTTGTGTAACTAAAACACCTTACGGCATACTAATTATTAATAAATGCAGTTTTCATGTATGCATCAGTTGATATTAAGCAGTATGCATACAGTGATATATTTATTATACATCAAGCTGCAATGAAATCAGACAGTTTTAAGTTCCTGTTATGTCTGTCCGATAAACAGGTCACTGGGTTATTTTGTTATTTTTGTACAACATTGTTTTTGTGGGTTTTAAGGTCATTTATAAACAATGTACTGAGTCAGATAATTACAAAGTTGCATTTCTTAGTTATATCCTGAAAGTTTCATTTGAACCTTTATATTGCAAAACATGAGTAAATTTTAATGTAAATCAGTTTAAAAGTGTCTGGTCCTCTGACATTTTGGGTTAAAGAGAACTTGTTCTGCTGTTTGACTTCAACACTGGCAGATCTAGGAGGTGGCATCTTAGCAGCAATCCTGTGTGAACATCTGGAAAATTGGCCTGCTGCCTGGCTTTGAAGCTCCAAATGGACTGATTTTGTATAATACATTAGTTATATAATTTATAAATGTTGTACTTTTTTTCAGGCCCAAGTCCTATGCCGTCCCAGAAACAAGACCAGAATCTGGTGTAGATAGAATTACCTCCCCTATTCGTGAGCTCGAAATCACAAACAAATATGAGCACCATTCAAAAGGTCGACACACACCAGACTTCTCCATTCCTATGTCTAGGATCAGCGGAAGAACATCTGGATCCGAGGCGACTCGCTCAGACAGGTCTGACTCCCCCGCGCTCAGAGGTAAGTTTCAAGCAACACCTGCCAGTAGTTGCATATTGTTAAGTCCAGCTATGTCACACAGACATGGAGGGGGCCTACATAGGCCTATCTTTGTATATGTAACTGTCTTAACAAATGTTCAAGGTAGGACAAGATATTGGCAAGAGAATTAAATTGTATTTGGGTTTATTCTGTAATGGACTGAAGAGTGACTAAAGAGAAATAACTCCACTGTCACTTATTAAAATGTTGCACATATATTTGTTAACTCTTATCAAGTGGTTTTATTAAATATAACTTGTGAATTTAGCAATTTGACTTCATATAGTTATGTAAATATATTTTTGACATTTATGAAATTTTAGCACGTGCTCTCCTGTAGATGGCCTAGATAAAATCAACCTATTGAAAACATTTCACATGTTTGTTTTTTCTCTGAGTAAACCAAGATTTTTATTCTTCTATTTCAGAGTCATCTCCAAAACCCCGCTCTGCTGCCAATCTCCTTGATGTGCTCACTACGTGTTTAGAACACATGCCAAAAGGTATATATATATTGATAACCTGTACAAACTGTTGAAATCTTTACATGTGATAAAAATTTCATTTCAAAATTTTTATGTTTTAGATTTTAATCTTATAACACGTTTCATAGAGAAAAAATGTGTAGCAAGAATGTGTGGCAAACTTTCAAGATGATGTATCACTGTTGTTATATTTAGAGTGAGTACATTAGATCTCAACATTAAGATCTATGTAGCAGATAAAATGTATAGAGATATTGATTTCTTTTCTGTGGTTTGATGTAGTTGTACATCAAAGTCTGTCCTCATTACTCTTTTTTAAAGCAGTCTTAATAGACAACTTGATTAAAAAGTGTTTAGGTTAAGCATAAATTTTATCTTGATATATATATATCTACAACTGTTTCATAACATTATGATTTGATACCTTATTCTAGTATTACCATACATAATCACAAGATGTTAAGTTTTCCTTGTTTGTTACCATAGATGTGATAAAGAACCCCGAACCCATGGGTGATATGACAATCCTGTGGGTGAGTAAATGGGTTGACTATTCCAACAAATACGGCTTTGGCTTCCAGCTCTCAAATGACTCTATTGGTGTACTCTTCAATGACACGTCCAAAATCATTCTATCCCCGGATGGAAGGTAAATACATTGATATTAACATGAATTTTCTGAACTCCTTCATAATGCTCATATTTCAAACTTAAAAGTATAATATGCTCCTCAAGATAAGTTGAAGTAAAACACAGCAAATTTCTCCAGTTAGTCAGACTAGAAAATAAAGGAAATAAGCAGTGACCACATGAATTGTAAGACTTATTTCTTTTTAGTGAAAAAAGTAAAGTTTAGACATTTGAAACACATCAGCATGTTTACAGATTATAAAGTAAATAATGACTTTCCAAAGAAAGGGAAATTTAATTTTTCATGTATTGGTTTTTAAGTCTTTCAAATGACAAACAATATTTTATATTGCAGATCGGTACAGTATTACGATATGACGGGTCACCTGAATGCCTTCTCTGTTGACCAACCTCCGGATGATCTCGATAAGAAAACAACTCTTCTCATGTATTTTGCAAAATATATGGATGAGCATTTAATTCAGGTAAGGATATTGTTGAGCATGACATTTTTATCAGTTAAACAAAAATAGAAAGTTTTAAGATATCTTTTCTTGCAGTGATTCATAGCTACAATGATTTGAAGGTGTTTTTTTTTCTATTTAAAGGGAGGTAATATAGAGTGCTCCAAGGATTCTGATGATATCAGTGTTGGCTCCCTTTGTTTGAAGAAGTGGTTCAGAACAGCAAAAGCAATAGTCCTGTATCTCAATGATGGGACATTACAGGTACTTTTTGGTATTTTAAGAATTTATCTTTTTATGACAATTAAAAAGGAATTATATTCAGATCTATCCATAATTTTGTGTGTGCCATTGCTTGGGTTATGACCATTTTCTGCATATAAAATCCTGAACGAAGACTCCTTAGATTCAGTACACACAATGAGAGAGAGAACTTCAAGCTGTCTTCATGGCCAAGCATACAATCTAATGATGCAGAGAAATAAAAGCAATTGTTCAAACATACAAGTGTCTTTCACTTACTTTCTACAAAGCCATCCAGCTGGCTTGCAGATTTTGGACGGTTCTACCCAGTGCCTACCTATGCCAGAAGTATTGCCTGGATGGGCACCTTGGGTCTTTGAACCCTCCACCATCAAAACCTGTAAAGTTGCCATTTGACCTACAGTTGTGTCCATGTGACCTGAAACCCAACAATAACAAACAAAACTTCCTACAAAGTATATATGTTATGTTTATTTGTTAAAAAGTGATATAAATTGCTTTAAGATGTGGTGCTCTGGGAAAAAGTATGTGAGTTTTGCTGCATATAGAAATTATAGCAGTCTAAAATTTTATGGTATTATTGTTTTCAGGTAAACTTCTTCGATGACCACACAAAAATTATTCTGAGTTACATGCGAAATGATTACTTTGTGACATACATTGACGAGGAGAGATGTGCAACAACCTATAGCATGGTACACCTCATCCAAGATGGCTGCCAACGCGATATCATGGATCGAATGTCATTTGCAAGGTCAATGCTGAAAAATCTAGTTGATATCGAGGGTGTTGATATTTAAACTTTGTTGATTTAATAGAGGTTGTGTCGTATAAAGACACTGCCACATCGCATAATAAACAAAAACAAAATATGTCTTTCGTTGGAACGTTCAGGTGAAATTTGAAGAAGTGCTGTTTAAAAGAAAAAGCTGCATTTTCAGACAGCTGAAGAAAATGGCAGAAAATTCACATAATTATGTGTAATTTTAACATCTGATGGTGAAACTAGTATATATTTAATGAAGTCTTAAATGAAATACTTGTTGCAAAGTAATATGATTTCAGAAGGATTTTTGGCTGTGTCATGCAGGCAAACCTGACTTAACAGTTGAAGATGGACCAATACAGCTGTTAGAGAAGATATGTGAGAAGCCAAAACATTGCAAATCTGTGATGCAAAATTTGCTCATATACAACATGAGAAAAACTCCTTTTATTATTTATGGTGATAGAATAAAGGAGAGCAATATGATAGCTTATAGTCCCATTGTATAACACCAAGTGTTCCTTTTTACAATAATAGGCAAACAGATGTGGAGCAATAAATACACTATACAATGTTGTCTCATTTTTGTTGCTCAGACTGTGATCATTTTTAATGCCTATTTTTTGTAACTTTCGATATGCAATAATGAAATGCATGTAGATGCATTTCGCAAGCTTTTGTTCATGATGTGGAGGGAGAAATAGATGAAAAACAATGCATTACAAAATCATTAAAATTTCATGACTTTTATCAAGCAAAATGTGATATCATGGATACTCAGCTGTGGGTTAGCAAGTACTTTAGGGAATGAATGTGATTTGTTTTCACAGGATAAATGCTTATTTACTGGGAAAACCTTAGAAGTGCCTTTATAAGTGTGATAGATATGGCAGTGGTTTTCCTCTAAGGATTGGGAACGTTGAAATTTGTGACACTGAATTTGTGTGAAAATTAAGAGAAATTGACTTTGTTAAAATGGTTTGCGGTACAACTATCTGATGAAGATGTTACGGGGTTGTTAGAGACCATTGTAAAACAATAGTGATTGTTCTGTTGTGTATTGGTAAAATGTTAAATGCAAATATGGCTTAACAAATTATGTTTTCTCTGGTTAACCCTTATCCTGCTAAATTTCTATAATGAACTTGTCCATCTTTGGACAATACCATTAATTATAAAAAGGGAGTGCAGGGAAGTGGAGGGAAGTGCAGATCTTGATCTACACTGGTCACAAAGGCAGAGTCAATCATGTCCAGCATAAGGGTTAACAAAAAAAAATGTGATTCAGGTTCCAAATGATGAATTTTTATTTATGCTTGTAAATTTTCTAAAAAAGAAGTCAGTGTTTGATTTTTATAGTTAAATAAAAATTGAAATAAAACCGTTTTTGTCATCTTGCTAGGGAAGCTTTTGATTATTTTTTAATGTAATTTAACTATTTGTGTATACATAGGCATTCATTTTTCAATTCTTGAATACCATTTTTGAAATGTGGATTAATGCTTGAAGCAATTATTTACCCCTATATAAAATCTTTGTATTAAGTTCAAATAAAAAATCTAAGCACAATTTACTTATTAAAAAGCACAATTTACTCATTTTGAATAAGCCAGATAGACCTTCCTGAGCCAGGCTTTTATATATGACTACTTCCCTTTGTTATATATTTTTTCACCCTCTATAAATGTCACTAATTTTGCACATCCATCAATTTCATGCTTCAGTTTCAATTTGGCAACACTGTTCAAAAGAAACCAAGAAACATTTATTATAAATAATGTGAAAATTGTTAGACACACTATTTTTGGTAATTCAATGGAATATTGTCAGTACATAATGTAGTGAAAACATTAAATCCAGTGTTTCTACACATTTCACACGAAAGTTGTTAATTTTGTAAGAAGAGTGCATCGTTTAAAAGCAATTTAAATTAAAATATTGGCATTAAAGGGAGTGTATTAAGTTGCTTCGAGGTAGGACTATATCATTATGTATATATGTTATAGTTTTTTGTTAAGAATGATAAATAAAACTAAGGTTTTAATTTGTGCTTTTTAATTCAATTTAATCAAATACATTCATTCAACTAGAATTGAGCTGTACAGAGCAAATGTACCTTGTTGTGTAATTTTGTTGTCTGTACAGGAGGTAGATAACTCACGGTATCGTTTGAACACAATTTAAATATTTGCAAACATTTTACATTTGTGTGTGTGTTTGCATATTTACAAGATGGGGTCACCCTGTGGGACCATTACATAAAGTGTTATCTGAGTACACTGTGACAGAAGTGCTGTAAATTTGGTATGAAATTATACATTCACATTGTATATAGGTGGTGGCTTTTCTAACAGACACAATCACGTTTTGATGCCTGTTATTAAATGCAAGCTTTGTAAATACATTGATACATCAGGATCTTTGTCATGACAGAAAATGCATTATACATGTCAGTATTTAAATACAAATTACAATCATACAGTATTTTGAAACACAGTGGGGCAACAGCAGTAATTCTTAACTACTAACAATAAAATGAATTCTAGTTTTATGTTTTACACTGAAGTTAGTTTTTGTGGCACATTTAAAGATGTTCAAATTTTTGTATTGTTCAGAAAATCTAATGAAGTCAGAAAGCATTATCTGCAGCCAGAAAACATGATCTACAGTCAGAAAAAAATACCATTAAAATCTTAATAGAAGTGATTTTACCCTTTACAGGAATAAATGTATTTCTCCTACATTATTTGAAGGCTCAGAATTTATTGAATCAGTTTATTCTGTCATGTTTAAAGTATAAGAGAAGCAAGATCTCTTATATTTATCTATTTTAATTATCTCTGATTTTTGTCTCATGCTGTATTGATCTCATCTCTAACTAAGACCATTATAAATTTCTTGTTAAATTTACATTATTGTAAATAAGATATGTTAAAACTTAAATGACTAAAGTAAAAATAAGTGTTTATTGAAAGCAGAGCAACTGTTTTTAGTTTTTAATTATTTATCAGAAATATATGATAAAGTGTATATTTATTCAGTAACTTATATGTGCAATGTTTTTTTTTTCTGAAATTGGATTTAATGGCATAAAAATCACCTTAATTAATACTTTTACAATCTTGAAAGATATATTTAAGAAAATTAAAACTATAATTTGTCATGGTCTTAAGTATAATTATTTATTTAGATATCTTGTCAATGTGAAACTCTTTTTAATCTTTTCAGTCAAACTTTAAAAGTTTGTAATAAGCTCTAGTTCACTGCACTAATGTGTATAAAAAAATGCAATCCCTGAAACAGAAATCCTCTTAATTCTGTGAATTCTGAAAGAATGTTTAACATAACTTTTCGTATGTATGATTTTGTGTATGTTTTTACTGCTTTTGTTAAAATGAATGTGTTTTATGTATTATAGAACATCAGCTCTTTGGAATGATACTTAAATGGAATTAATACCTGTATGATCAAGTAAATGGTAATCCTGCAAATTGTGAAATTTTATCACTGGTT
Organism: Mercenaria mercenaria; assembly: GCF_021730395.1. NCBI lineage: Eukaryota > Metazoa > Mollusca > Bivalvia > Venerida > Veneridae > Mercenaria > Mercenaria mercenaria. The sequence goes on from NC_069363.1 coordinate 13,113,930, forward strand.
GATAAGATATTTTCGAAATGAATACTAGGTTACTTTCGTCTTCCTATTCAGCGATGACTTTCGTCTTCCTATTAAGCACTGCTTTAATTGTACAGTTTTAAATGATTACTTCTAATCAAAATTCAAGTTGATGATGTATTTAATTTTCTGACAAGATCAATTCCGCAGCACACAACCAATCAGTATTTGAATATCTACAGCACTCTACCTCTCAAAGTCCGTGGACCATTTTAACATTTTACTGTAAATACATTGAAGACTTCATGTATGATTCTTTTCTCCATTCTGTAAAACATTGGGACCAAAATATTTCAAACCTGATTTTATGGAAAATGAACTTCTGTTTTAACAGCATACCATAGACTTAACAGCTATTGGTCGCTTAATTTCTGTTATGTATTGACTAGAGTATATTTGAGCCACGCCATGAGAAAACCAACATAGCGCATTTGCCAACAGCATGGATCCTGACCAGACAGCGCGGACGTGCAGGCTGGTCTGGATCCATGCTGGTCGCAAACAGACTATGTTGGTTTTCTCATGGCGCGGCTCATTTCATTTGAGAAAATGATTATTATTGTTATGTATGTATTTTCATGAATTGTTATGAGATGTGACTGATATAAGTTGTTGTATGATTTTGATTAATTTTCTTTAGAGAAATTTTACTGATGAATTATAAAAATGAAAAAAGGATTTTCATGATCTTGAAATAAAGATTTAAAATATGTTTGTCTTATAATTATTTATTGTCTTACATTATTTCTTTCTTCTTCCATTACTTCACGATGCCAAGTGGTGGCAGACTGTCTTACAAATGTAGAAACGCTGCATCAACAGTATGCGCCACCTGTCTAAAGCATCGGCATCAACGAACCCAGTATACTGTGCTCGACTGTCATTTGACACAGGTGCATTCGAACCAATGTGTATGCCTTCCACTATCTCTCAGTTTATTTCAAACAATCCTGTAACATCGAACCCCAACAGAATATGCTCCCCTGTCTTTTGACACATATATCCTCTACTGGTGTTTGTTTGGTATCTTCAACAAACCATCGGTTTATTTCACTCCATCTCTTGCTGTAAAAGTGATTACCGGTACGTAATATTGCCTATCGGTAACTCTTTGATATTTATCAAGTCAAGTATGATCAAATATATTCAACTACTATCTGGTTCTTTGTAACGACGTAACTGGTTTGATCAACGAATGTATATCGCTACTTACAGGGTATGTTTGATCAGGAAATTTATGTTCGACTTCTACACAATTCCTGGGCGAAACACCTTTGTATCACTTATGAATTTGTTTTAAAGTCGAGGTGAACATAGTGAGATACAGTTAATAATTGTAGTCAGTCAGCAACTGCTTGGAATTCAACATGAGTCACCAATGCTGTTTGTACTTATTCAGGAGACACTATATTAGTGTTGCTATCAAGTTCAGGAAAAATAAATGAGACACAAGTTACAGGGACTATATGTAAAAGAATAAGATCTACAACGTCCTTTGGAAGCATAGAACGTAATCAAGCAAAATAACTGCAAACTTGGTTTGACCGAAACTGGTCTTGAAAGATATTGAAATGTGAAACACCCATCACACCCCTTAGCTTCGGTTTTATAGAACCTCTTAAAGATACAATGGAATACTGCTTATAGCCGTACCAATACACATCCTCTCACGTATGACAACAAGCTTCATCCTGACATATTCAAACACTTGTTTTTACGGAGGACGAGTATAACTATTTGTTGCCAGTAAATAAGCACCCTTAACACTTTTATTCCGTTTACCAGTGCAGGCATGAATATGGTATGTGCTACGTATCGTTTAACAAGGGATGTACATTCCACATTTGACATTTCCTAAATTCCCTGCATACAAGCATTTTCATGCTTCCAATTTGAATGCATGTACAGAAAAAATATACATGATCAGCATAACAGACGGTGAAGTGGGTTCTGTAAACATGATTTAAACCAAAGGGCAGCCAATGTGCAGGCCAATTGAACAAGTTTAGATATGAAATTTGCAAAACAGTTAATTAATATGTAACCCTTTTCCAAAGTATGTTTCTTGAAAAATGGATCGAAAACTGACAAAATGTTACAAGAAAAGCAATAACTTTTAAAATGAATGAAAAAGCCTGACTGATGAATGGTGTTTTGTTACTTTGCACATGGTTATTATACAAGTACAGTGAATTCTTCTGAGGTAGCCTGTATTATAGCATTGATAATGTAAAACTCAGAATATTTATAGATATTCACAACTTGTCTACCATTTCAGTTATGACATGATGATTGCGACATCTAAAAATCATTACGCATGACATCATTTGCAACATTAATCAGTCTGGTCCTTGTAAAATCAAAGTTTTTCGACGACGGGTGGAAACGGCTTTTGGTAGATTGTTTTCTGTTCTTTTTATTGGAATAAGAAGAGAATACATGAATTCACGTCATTTTGTATGTTAAAATCTGTCTGAGTCTTGAACAAAAGCAACAAACTGTTTGAATGTAAAATGTAATTACAAAACTGCAAAATGAACATTCTGCACGTCAACTTGATAAATATCGCACTTACACGCTATCATATGGCAGCATTCGCTGAGTTATCTTCCCACATGATTTGATAGGTGTCGCTACGGGCGAATAGGTCCTATCATGCGTATACTCTCGGCTTTTATCATAGTTAAACTCTTTTTCTTAACCTTTCATGCATTTGACAGCTGAATAAAAAAGTAATTAAAGTATTAAAAAAAATCTAATCGTGTAATTTATCAATATAATCTATTTGGATAGCTGTTTCTTCTGTTTTTAACATAAAATTTAAGCCTGGTAAAATTTTCATCATTTCAAAATGCTGGCTTGTAATATATAACTGAAATTATTATTGTAGCTTTAATTTAAGCGAGTCACATTTCCGTATAATTTATAAGCAAAGTGGGGCTAGCTATAGTAGCTTGTTGAAAAATATTGCTAAATTTTACCCCTGAATGGAAGCTTTGTTTCAGATAGACAATGGTTTCTCTGGAAACATTTAGTTTGCATAAAATTGCCTATCCATCGGCTGCATACTGATTGTTATCATAAAAATGTACATGCCATGTGTCCTGTTAACTCTAGGGGGTTCAAGAATATGTCCTTGAAGCAGACTTAACACTTCCTGCTCCCACTTAGGTGTTAAATATAGGTCAGATGTTCATGTAATGTGTATAATAAGTTTTCTTAATACATTGCAATTTGAAATAATGTCTAATATGTCTCACATTTGTTTTATTTTTAAAGCTTCACAGATTTGTGGTATGTGTATTATAAATCCTACGGGTGTTTTTATTAAATGTAGAGATTTATATTTTCACTTTATGTGGGCAAGTTGCTGTGAACTGAATTGACTGAAATTAAAGAGGCAGCATCATAAAATTAAATTAACACGTGGTATGTCAACTTGTCAATAGAGATCATTTATGCCTCATGGATGATATTTTCATGAAATATATGAGAAAACACCTATAATAAATTAATTGGGCTGATGGAAAATTGAAGGGACATCTTATCACAAGAGTATAATTATATTCTAACATTTTACAGTAATTATTATTATAATTTCTATATTATTCAAGATCTCATTGCATTAAACTGTGTATGCAGATCTTTCCGATTAATTTGTAACTTCAGGAATATATACTGTCTAGTATACTGATCCTTATTCTAAGAATATAGTCTGAATACTTGTACAATGATAAAATGACTTTCCAAGGAGGCATTTCAATATTGAAAAATACTTTAAAGCTAAATAAAAGCATTTATTGTCACAATTAACAAACATAACAATCATACAGTCCATATATAAACTGACACACAGAAAATGCACTTTAAAACAGTCCTTACAGCTAACCTCACAGAGTATCAATAAATATAAATAAAGCTCTTTCCTCAATTGCTCAAGGGATAAACAGCTGAATTTTGATAACATAATCGGATATTTTCCAAATCTACTAATATAGTCTGAAATGACAGCGACGATATAATGTAAATTATGTAAACAAAATTTTCTAGGACCTATTCGCATGTAGCGCCACCTATACGCGCACCTGTTTAATCAGGGGAATTAACTGACCGATATCGCCCATTATGCAAATAATATACTTTCGATATATTTGTAACAATCTGTTGCCAAAAAATCAAATAACAAAATATCCAAATATTATCAGTCTACTTATAAATGAGAAACAAGTACACAAGTACCCTTATAAATAATTTGATATTCACGCGACCTCACTTGAATCTTAATGTTCAGCTGGAATTATAACCGTGGGCTGGTCTACTTTATCATAGATAGAACTTACATTGTCTGACCATATAGTCTGCATGGTCAGCTTAAATGCAGATGGGCAGGACTACTTTATCATAGATAGAACTTACACAGTCTGCATGGTCAGCTTAAATGCAGATGGGCAGGACTACTTTATCATAGATAGAACTTACACAGTCTGCATGGTCAGCTTAAATGCAGATGGGCAGGACTACTTTATCATAGATAGAACTTACACAGTCTGCATGGTCAGCTAAATGCAGATGGGCAGGACTACTTTATCACTGATAAATCATTTACGGAAGCCATGAATGGAACTGTTTTCTGTGCTTAGGAATATGATAACGATTCCATGACTGTCAGAAGTATAGAGATAGCAGGTAAACCCGCCCCCAAAATCAAAGAATGATTCCACACTTCATTGACATACTCTGGATTACCAGATTTCTGATTATTTTCTTTCCTATTTACTCAGATGCATAATATACATCCGAACAATCCTTATGTAAAATATTTCACTTGGTTTTCACAAAGTTTTTCAGTAATTTGTTATAACATGTTTGTCTCCTTTTCTCATCAGCGATAAAAGTATCACCGTTGTTAATTTCTGGCAAAATTGTCAAGGATTTTGCTAAGTGTCAGATTTCAAGAAGCATGGGTACAGAATAAACTTTGACACTGATGATTTGGTTTTGTTTATTTTTTTCGTGTGTGCATGTTTAGGCCTTCTGCTATTGTTCTGATCTTCAAATCGGTATGGACTTCCAATAAGCCTACTGGCTTCCAGTCCAATCCAAAATTTATGTATGTAACTAATTATTTAAAATGTACATATTGGGAAATAAAAATATGTTTAAACCAAATCGGCATAGTTTATCACATTAAATTTGATGAGGTGAAATTATGAAATATTCAAAACGGTAGAGTATTAGTTGTGTTTCGAGAGCTGTCCAGAACGTTGTTTAAACTAACAGAACATATCGTTATTTAACTGCGCAAAATCTACTACAGGTATATATTAAGTTTTGCAATGCAATAAAATAGTAAACATACACATTACATTGCATTTGGAAGCTGATAATATTTTAGCTGTCAGTTTGGAAGATGTTGCATAGTGTTGACAAAAATTCTCTCTTTAATGTAGATGATATTATATACATGTCACCGATTTTTCTTGGTGTTTTAGGAACCACTCCGTATAATATCTAGCATGCTGGATAACTAAAGCAAGTATAGTACGTCATCAACAGGTGCGCAAAGCACTTCAAAGTCCCTATGCGGCTTTTTGTGTCAAAACACATCAACTTGCGATTATTTCATTGATAACGGATAGATTTGGAAATGACCCTATCCCTATCCAACACACTATATTATATCGCATAAAAAGAGTATTCATGCCTTTCTAATAAACCAAAGCCTTGATGTATGTTCTGTTATGGAAAACTGATACCTTGATTAAAACGGTTTGCTGAGAGATTGACATGAATGACATAATTGACGTATAATGTTCGAAAACTGTACGACATAACACTTTGAGAAGAGAGCGGAATTACCACAGACAAGGAACACTTTGAGAAGAGGAGAACATCGTCTAACGGAAATACCAAACATGAATTTCTACACTCACTACGTCTCCGTACCAAATATGACTATGTCAGTGGCTATTTGAACTAAATAGGTATGTATACACACAATTGATTTATTTCGCATTATTACACAGTTGTTAAATGTCAATGCTATAATGCGTACTATTTATTTTTGATCTAAAAGCATTGTTTCAGTGATCACGTGTGCGACATAACTGTTCAGGGAAAAGAACGAGAAAGGACTGTATCGCGCTAACGAAATGTTCTGATTGAAGGGGCTTTAGGTGTGCGCTAGGAAAGAACAAGGTGAGTAAAACTGAGTTATAATTATAATTTCTTTTCAATAGAAAGGGGCGTCGAGTAAATCTACACTACTGAATTGAAAGCGGTCCAGGATTTAACAAGTGAATTAAGTATTGCCATGCAATACAAAGTCCCCTACTGGAAGGCACCTAATTTTCTCTACTGCAGTATAGCATAATGAACTGATATCTGTCAATGATGTATAAACAATATTGTACTATATATACAATATGCTAAAAACACAAGACATGGATTAAAATTTGTATATATAAAACCCTATAGTTGTTTTCATATAGCATATTTGGCCGATTATCAAAAAGGTAACGTTATTTATAGTAAAAAAAAGAATCCATATAAGTCCACACAAAACTCTTTACCAGGTAGAGATAGGTCAAAATACACCTAAAAATTGGATGTAACATGCATGTTGTACCACAGAAAACTGGTCTCGATTTTTCCCTACGGCCTGTAATAAGTAAGTTACAATATAAGCTATTTATAGTAAAAACAAAGGGAAATAACTCCAAGTTACATCAAAATCCCTCCATGCATAAAGAAGAAATTCTCCGGACAAAGTCATTCTTGAATTTGGCATTTGACCTCTAAGCATGACCTTGACCTTAGACCTAGGGACGTGGTTCTTGCGCACAACAATCTGTTTCATGATAGTGAACATTTATGTCAAGTTACATCAAAATCCCTCCATGCATGAAGAAGAAGTTTTCCAGACAAAGTCATTCTTGTATCTGACCTTTGGCATCTGAGTGTGACCTTGATCTTCAACCTAGGGACAGGTTCTTGTGCAAGACACTTCCTCTCATAGTGGTGAACATTTGTGCCAAGTAATATTTAAATCATGTTTTGCATGACAAAGTTATACACCGGACAGGAAAAATGTCCCATTAACCTTTGATCTCCAAGTGTGACCTTGGCCTTTAAGCTAGGGTTCTGGGTGTTGCGCATGACACGTCATTTTGTCATGGGGAACATTTTTTCCAGGTAATATTAAAATCCCTTGATGGATGTCAGAGTTCTGGACCGGACAGGAAAAAACCCTATTGACCTTTGACCTCCAACTATGACCTTGACCTTTGAGCTAGGAATCAGGGTTTGTGCAAGACACATCATCTCATCATGGGAAACATTTGTGTCAAGTAATATTAAAATACCTTCATGGATGGCAGAGTTATGGACCGGACACGAAACAGACCCTGTTCATGCCATGTTAACATTTGACTGCCAAATATGACCTTGAGCTTTGAGCTAGAGGTCTGAAAGTTGTGCATGACAAATCGTCTTATTGTCATAGGTCATAAAATAAGAATTGTCCAAGGTCTATAGCATCAGTGTAAATTCCAATGAAAGGTCAACAGAGCTTTTTTCCTGTCTGGTCCATAACTCTGTCATCCATGAAGGGATTTTAATATTACTTGGCACAAATATACCTCATATAAAATCTCTTCATGGATGACAGAGTTATGGACCAGACAGGAAAAAAGCTCTGTTGACATTTGACCTCAAATTGTGACCTTGACCCTTCAGCTAGGGGTCCGGGGTTTGTGCATGACACGTCGCCTCATCATGGGGAACATTTGTGCCAAGTAATATTAAAATCCCTTCATGGATGACAGAGTTATGAACCGGACACGAAACAGACCCTGTTTTTGCCAGGTTAACATCTGACTGCCAAGTGTGACCTTGACCTTTGAGGTAGTGGTCTAAAAGTTGTGCAGGGCACATCGTCTTATTATGAGGTACATTTGTGCCAAGTAATATTAAAATCCCTTCATGGATGGCAGAGTTATGGACCGGACAGGGAAAAAGCCCTGTTGACCTTTGACCTCAAATTGTGACCTTGACCTTTAAGCTAGGGTCCGGGTTTTGCGCGTGACACGTCGTCTCATCATGGGGAACATTTGTGCCAAGTAATATTAAAATCCCTTCATGGATGACAGAGTTATGGACCGGACACGACATTGCGGACGGACGGACGGAATGACGGACGGAAAAGCACATTCCTATAGTCCCCGAAACTGGTTTTCAACCAGTAGGGGACTAATAATGACTAGTGTTCAGATATTTGCGGACAAATATTGATGCCAACTTGCATGTTAAAACGGACAATCTATGTTAGTGAGCTTAAACAATAGTAGAACAATTTTACTTTACTTGCAATCGAAATTATTTTACTTTTCTTAAACTGTACAGTTCTTGAAAATGTTGCTGTATAAAAAAAAATGTTATTTTATTGAATATTTTTATGCAAACCCTTACACAGTGACTGTTGGTGTGTGTGTGTGTGTGTGTGTGTGTGTTCATGTGCGTAATTAATACATTTTTGTTTTGTATATAGGTGTTTGTTGTCATGTTATGTTTTATGTGTAGGTCTTTTATGTGTCACGCCAGAAATACGTTAAACTAGTATTAAAGCAACAAATACATCAGTATTTCCTAAAGATCTGTTATGTTTAAATCAACAACACAGAGATAAAATTGGACAAACCTTTGACACTAGAATTAGTTTAAAGGGAAAGGCAAGGTTGTTCTTACGTTAATTTCGTCAGCTGGGATTTCTTAAATCATTAAAAGAAGTGAAAGAATTTTCAAAATCGGAGAGAAAATGAGAAAGTTATGAGCATTTAAAGATTTGGTCAAATTGGCGGCCATTTTGTTTCCATGGGAACAAAAAACAAAATGGCGGATTTATGAAAATTTTAGATACACATTTGAACTGTTATTGTTTATTTCTGTAAAATAATTTCTCTACTTTTTTTCAGCTTTAATGCAAGAAATTATCATGTTTTACACCTTACACGCAAGAAACATGAAAATTAATCCATTTAAAAGCTTTTTTGCTAAATATAGAATTCAGTAGTGTGTAAATGACGTCATAAACACACTAAAATGGCTGCCTCCATGATCAGTCATTTTCTTAAATTTCAAACTGCCATATCTTTTTCAACAGTGGTCCAATTTTAAAAATTCTTTCAGCGTTATGAAAGACTTGAGGATTGCTTTCATATAGAATTAATTTATTGTCAGGCTTTCCTTACCCTTTAATGGCAGACTGTATTGATCAGAGTCACAATGTTTAATCTACAACCAGGAAGCCTATCTACAGTCAGAACGCCTGATATACGGTCAAAAACCCGGTGTACAGTCAGGAAGCCCGATCTACAATCAGAAAGCCAAATGTACAGTCAGAAAGCATTTTCTACGGTCAGAAAGCTTTATCTAAAGTCAGAAAGCCTAATCTATAGTCAGAAAGCCTGTCTACGGTCAGAAAGCCTAATTTTCAATTCATACCGAAGAATATTCCTCCGGCCAATAATCGATGGCGGTCAGATTTTCTATATAGAAATAAAAAGGGCATGTACACATTTTACTTAATAACAAAATTACTAAAAATAAGAAACCTTAGGTGCAAAAATATTACCAAAGTTCAACATTTGATTCATCACACGGTATTTTAAAATAGATCTTATCTTCATTTTTGATTCGTTCCTAACATGATGATAGAGTTAGAGTTCAAAGTTCCATAAGGCCAAATGGCCCATGAGGACAAACAAAACATAATACATGGCAGGACAGTGTTTAACCACTGCATACAATGATATAGTTAATCGGAGAAGGTATACAATACATTGCATATCAATTACAAACATATCAATCATTTAAAAGAACACATGATGATACAAAAATAATGATTTCATTAAAGTAGTATAACTCATTGCTTAACAGAATTTACTAGTGTCACATTTTGAATATTACACATGTTACAGAATTTTGTCATTTTACATATATAATTGTTTTGTAAAAAGTGGATACATGTATTAGCCTTTGACTAATACATATGTTATATTATTGTTTTATACTATGTGGGTAAATATAGTAGCATTCAATCAATAGATATGTTATATCTTGTATTCTTATACAAACACACAATATGTACACAATATGTACACCATATGAATGTTGATCTTGCCGAAACGAAACACAAGATCAACATATCAAATAAACTGTAAATTATAGTTTTATGGTACTATTACGTTAAACAAAATACACTGCAGAGAAAGAATTAAACAAGAATTCTTATGGCAGTTTGCCTTAAGAAAATACCAATTAAAATGACTATAAATGAGATGTTAGAATATTATAGTATACGTGTCTGGGCGTACATACAGCACATATAGCACATATGTTCCTTTACTAAATTGATTAAATCATTTATTTATCTAACCAGACTACAGAACGAAATACATACGTCTGTAACAAAAGAGAGTATCAAATATTAAGAAATATTAACATTTTCATTGACAGCCACTGGGTATAACCTTTCTTTTCTTAAAGCAAGAGCTTTGTTCACAAAACTCCCTAACTTTCGTATTATGCTAACACTTTCAGAATTCAACAGTTCAATAAATTTTGGCATATTCGGTCTTTTCCAGTAATACATGGGAATAAAACGTTTTCTTAGATTATTATATACTTTACATTCCAATACAAAATGGTATTCATCTTCTAAAACATCACAAGAAAAGCATTTTCTTTCATTTAGAGGTGTGCTGTTTGGCTTAGTCCATCTACCAGTTTCAATATGCAATCTGTTAGAAGAAACTCTTAACTTAGCAAGATCTGTACAAAAACGTTTGATGTTAATACAACTTAGATATGGTTGAAACTTAAAAATAGCAATATGTCTGTAGAATATAGCCCTGCTTGAATTTTCTAACCTACTTGACCAATTTTGTACAAATTGATATTTTAAGCTTTGTTTTACGTGACATAAGAACAGGTTAGTGTTACCAACATTTTGCATAAACCACGCATCATAAAAACCTAATGTACATAAAAGAGC